>NC_082706.1:24048688-24769461 GCF_030144855.1 Hypanus sabinus
TGAGCCACTAGCGTTCATCATGATTACATAAAATTTTTGGTTGAATAATAAACACAAGAAGCTCTCATTCCTCCCCTCTGCAGTCTCTGCTTCTTTCCGACTCTTCAACAATGTGGGCATCTCTTCACCTGTCCCTACCTCTTACATTGTCTCCTTCCCCCTTCCTTTCCAGTCCCGAAGAAGTCTTGGCCCGAAACTTCGACTGTTTATTCCCCTCCATAGATGCTGCCTAATCTGCTGATTCCTCCAGCATTTTGCATAATTTAATTTTTTTTGTTAATGTACAGAATGGTGGACAAGCACCTTTGGACACGAGCCTATAGTCCAGGGACAAGCTCTCTAAGTCCCTTTAAATCATGGTCGGACTTGATATTTTCCCCCTCCATTCATGTAAGAGTTCTGGCAACACCTTCGAGAACTAATTTTTGTGTTAGATATGATTGAAAAGGACTTTATTGATGGGCCATGCATAAAATGGATTTAAGTAGCGGTTCCCGTTGTGAGTTATTGATTAGTGCCAGAGTTTTGTTGACTTAGAGAATAATAATTGCAGAATTGTTCAGATGGAAGACATTGTTTGCTCACTAGTGTGGAACTGAACTATCTAAAGCAAAGAAAGCCCTTGTTTTCGCTTCTTGACCTTGAGGCTGGAGTACTGTAACACTTCACTCAGTTAAGTTTAATTCACTTAGCATGCGGTGATCTCAAGTGGCTGTAATAATCAAGTTCTGCTTTCAGATGTAGGCATCAAACAGAATTCATGGGAAATTTATTGCCAAAGATGGCAGTGGAGGCCAAGTCATTTCATATGCTTAGAGTGGAGTTTGATAGGATCTTGATTAATAAGGGTGTCGAAGGTTATGGGGAAGAAGGAAAGAGAATGGGGTTGAGAGGGAAAATAAATCAGCCATGATCGAATGGTGGAACAGACTTAAAGGGCCAAATGTCCTGTGTCTTATGGTCTTATAGTCTTTGGTACTGGTTCAGTTTAGTGAGATATTGTTGAACTGCTTTTGGTTTAAGAATGTGCACATGTGTTTTGTGTGTGTTGAAAACCAGAGTTTTATTCCAGATGACTGATCAAATCCTCTCACTGCAACACAAAGCATTTTTGTGAGCTTGAATGGCCTCGCTCTGCCTTCTGGTTCTCTGCATTCTGTGTCCAGGCCTAGTGTGAATCTTTTCATTCCTCAGGGCACTTTCCTGCCATCCTCTCGCATGTCAGTACAGTGGGGATGTCAAAAAGGCTGAAAACCACCAAGGAAGCTGGATAGAGGCTAAAAAGCTTTCTGCAACCAAGAGGCCAAGTTTCCATGGTGCCCAGTAACTGAAAAAGCGTTTTTGGAGATTGAGTAGGAGTGGCTGATGCTCGATGCTGAGAATGGAAGGTTAGAGCTTCTGGGATGGACGGGGAAGTTCAGCACTGGGAAGGCGGACACAGCAAGCTGGAGGGTCAAGAACCACACAACAAGCTACAGGATAAAGAGTTTCTCAGCTTCAGATAATTAAATTCCACACCAGCGAGCAAGCAGCACAAATCAGCAAAATTCAGGCACTAATCAATGACCCGCAGTAGGAACCATTACTTAAATCCATTTTAGAACCGGGATGAGACAGTTCTTTTCACAAGGGGTTGTGGGTCACTGGGCTTTTCTGCCATTGGGATCTGTGGTTGTTGGTCATCGGGTTCAATCAAGACTGGGGCTGATAGATTTTTTTGATAATACAGTGGGGATCAGACCAGAAAGTCAAGGAATTTCAGCATCCTTTATGAGAGCAAAGCATGCTGAAGAGCCATCGAATATATCTTAGGTGTTTTATAAATGATATGATCTAATAATTAGATTGCTGCATATTTCCTCGTGACATAGTAGGCTACCGCAGCCCATCAAGTCTGTGCTGGCTCACAGAACAAAGCAATTGTGCAATAATTTCCCATCTGAGAAATTCTTCCCACTTTTCCATCGGGGATAGAGAGTGGAGGGCAGAGAGAGAGGGGAGAACAGAGGGAAAGGAAAGAGCAGAGGGAGAGAAGAGGGAAAGTTTGGGGAGTAATGAGAGTGGAGGAAGGGAAGAATGCATGAGAGAAGGAAGAACCTGAAGCTCATAGAGTAAACCTACGTGGTCACAGGGGGAGCATGCAAACTCCACACAATCAGCACCTGAGCTCGGGATGGATCTTGAGTCTCTGGACCTATGGAGCTCTGCCATTGTGCAAGCCTGTTCTATTCTTGTCTTGTCTACATGGCACCTTGCAATCTAATGGTGCACGATGAACATAAAAGATAATTTATTCGAGTTTGAAATCTGTCCTCGACACTACTGAAAGCACCATCATACCTTAGCTTTGTGCTACTCCCTATTCTGGGTCTGCTTTTGGTGAAATGAAGTCCCCTACAAAATGGTTTACTGTAGAGTCTCAGTTCTTTTCATACTGAATGATCACTGCAACCGACTTGTCTGCTTGTCTGGTTTTGAATTCATATTTCAGCGCCAAACAGCTGCTTCTTTCCACCCACCCCCTCTGTCCTTCCTTCTTCCCTCTGCCGTGCACTCTTTCCCTTCCCTCATTGTCTCCTCCACAACTCTTTCTCTTCCCCTCATCTCTTCACTTTCTCTCCTCTCCCCGCTCTCTCTCTCCTCTACCACATTCTCTCCTACCACAGCACTCTCTCTTCCACAAGCTCTCCCTCCATTCTCCCTTGTTTCTCCAATCTCTGTCCAACCACCATTCTTTCTCTTCCACCCACTCTCCCTCCTACTCTCACCATGCTCTTCCTCCTCTCTCCCCTCCCCAAACACTCCTCTCTTCCTCGTCTCTCCACTTTCTCTCCTCTCCTCCACTCTTCCCTCCTCAAGCTCTCTTTCCTCTCCCCCTCTGCTCTCCACTCTCCTCTTCCCCACCTTCTCCTTCCCCACATTCTTTCCATCCCCTCACCTCTCACCCGCTCTCCCTCCCTCACCTCTCGCTGACCCTCCCCTTCCTCTCTCTCCTCCTCATCTCTCACCCACGCTCTCCTCCTCCACTATCCAACCATCTCTGCTTTCTCTATTCCCTTCCCCTTAAACTTCCCTTCCTCTCCCTCACTTGCTACACCCTCCTTTCTCTGTCCTCTACCCTCTCTCTATCAGCCCCACCCCACACTCACCCCTTCCCTTCTCTGCTCTCTGCCATGAGGTTTTCGGTCAGTACCAAGCCAGGGGTCCCTTGTTGTAAGCAGACCATTAGCGATGGATGTGTGTGTGGGCCGACTGGGGAGGGGTGGGTTGTGATCTATGCTTTGTGGGTGAGGGAGAAAACAAGGGCTCCAGTGGAGGAGGGTAGAGCAGAGGGAGAGAGGAGCGAGTTTGGGGATTTGACTGCTGCAGTGTGTCTGGGAACTCCTCCCTCCCCCTTACACTGCGGTGTCTGACGGAGGCTCCAGGAGCACTGCTCATTGGCTCTTCCCTCAGACTGCATAAGAAGAAATACTGTTACCTGTCTCCCTTACCTCTGCTTGGTATTTTCCCTCTGTCTCATTTACTCTGTTCCATTGCTTACCAGCTCTGTCTCTCTGTCTCTCTATCTCTTACCTTTTCTCACTCGCTCTCTCTGTTTCTCTCTCACACACTCTTTCTCATTTTATCTCTATCACTCTCTCTCTCTCATTCTCTCTCTCCCTCTCTCACTGTCTCTCTCTCATTTTATCTCTATCACTCACTCTCTCTCTCTCATTCTCTCTCTCCCTCTCTCACTGTCTCTCTCTCACTATCTCTATTACTCTTTTACTCTCTCTCGCTCTCTCTTTCCCACACTCTCTCACTCTCTCCCACTGTCTTTCTCTTCCTCTCTCACCTTCTGCATTCACGTTTTCTCCCTTCTTTCTCCCTTTCTGCCTTTGTTTTTCTCTCCTTGGCATTTCTCTCTTTCCCTTTCCATTCTCTCTCTCTCTCTCTCTCTCTCTCTCTCTCTCTCTCTCTCTTTCTTTTTACACCAATATATTACACGTTTTAATCTCTGCTGCCTGTTTTTCCCATTCTCTAATCTCTCACCTCTTCCATCAGGCCCTCTCTTTTCTTATCTCCTCCTTGCTCTTGCAATTTATCTGTGTCACCTCATGTTCTCATACCTCAGTCACTGGATTAATCTGTCGTTGTCAACATCCCATCCCCAGCTGCACATTCCCCCTCCTCTCCCTTTCTTTCCCTTCCTCACATTTTTCATTCCCACCCCCACACTTTCTCCTCTCTCTGCCCTCTCTCTCTCGGATACATACCCTCCCTTTCTGTTGCGCTCTTTCCATCTTTCTCACTCCCCTTCTCTGTTACACATCTTCCTCTTTTTCTCCCTCCCTTTTAACCTTCTCCCCATCTTTGCCCCTTTCTCCCTTTCCCTTTTCTCCTTTCCCTCTCTCTCCCTCTGCCCTGTTTCCCATCCCTCTCCACACTACCTCTATCTTCTTACCTATTGCTCCCTCACCCTGATTGACCGCCTTTTCTTTGCCGTGTGCTCCCTGCAATCTTGAGCTGACTGAGGCCTCTCTCAAGACTGCAGTGCGTCACCACCACAACGTGCTTATTAAGCTTCAGTTACATCTGCACATCTCCAAAGGGATCTGCAGCCAGGCATGCCGATTGTTTTGTGGCTTTTAGTGGCAATTGACCACAGTTTAGCCTAGCACGACTCCCAGACACATCAAGTGAAGGATAAACTGAGAGTGTTCAGCAGGGAAAGATCTGAATCTAAAGTGTTAAACCATTTCTCTCCACATTGACTGTGCAACAGAATATTTAGAGAGTTGCCGGCAGGCCAGTCACACTTGCTGTCCAATCAGCAGGAGGCTGTAGCTCCCGCAGGCTGGTATTCTTCAAGTGTTGCAAATAGATGATGGACAGACTTAATAATCAAATTAAAACATTACACTCTGAGCCTTAAGGCAGAGCAGGTCAGTGTAAAGTCAGCATAGTGTGCCTTTGAGTGTAGGGAACAATTAAATTTCCCCAATCCAGGATGTCCCACACCAGCTTCCCTAGCCTTGAGAAGTCCCACTCCAATTCCCTATCGCTGGGATGTCCCACACAAGTCTCCTTATCCGAAGATGTCCCACACCAACTTCCCTATCCCTGGAAGTCCCACTCCAATTCCCTATCGCTGGGATATCTCACATAAGTCTCCTTATCCAAAGATGTCCCACACCAACTTCCCTATCCCTGGAAGTCCCACTCCAATTCCCTATCTCTGGGATGTCCCACACAAGTCTCCTTATCCGAAGATGTCCCACACCAGCTTCCCTATCCCTGGAAGTCCCACTCCAATTCCCTATCTCTGGGATGTCCCACACGTCTCCTTATCCTAGAATGTCCCACACCAACTTCCCTATCCCTGGAAGTCCCACTCCAATTCCCTATCCCTGTGATACTGCACACTAGTGTCCTTATCCCAGGATGTCCCACATGAGTTTCCCTACCCTGGGATATCTCTGGGAAGTCCTACCCCAATTCCTTATCCCTGGGATGTCCCATAGGACTACTAAACCGCCTGATCACTTCCTGAAGCACCATCATTTTTATAACAAAGTATCACCAGCAGCCAATTGCCAAATGGACGGCTCCCCACAACAACATAATAATGACCAGATAATGGGCTAGAAGCTCCTGCTTGTTGTCCATCCTCTGTCCCCACCTTCTTATTCTGGCTTCTGCCTCCCTTCCTTTCCAATTCTGATGAAAGGTCTTCTCTCCAAACATCGACTGTTTACTCCCCACCATAGATGCTGCCTGACTTGCTGAGTTCCTCCAGCATTTTGTGTGGATTGCTCCAGTGTGTACCAATGCTGTTGTCAACTGAGTCACAGAACGACACGGCACAGAAAACGCCCCTTCAGCCAACCATGAGCACAAAAGCCCACCAAACGTAGTGAATACGGCCCAGTCCATCACAGGTGAAGCCCCCCTCACCACTGAGCACTTCTGCAAGGTGCGCTGTCACAAGAAGGCATTTTCAGTCATTGAGGACACAAAAGCTTCCAGGTCATGCTCTCTTCTCACTGCTGCCATCAGGCAGGAGGTAGAGAAGCCTTAGGTCCCATACGACCAGCTTCAGAAAGGTTACTACCCTTCAAACATCAGGCTCCTGAACCAGCATGGATAACTTCACTCTCCTCAACAGTGAACTGATTCCACAACCTATTGATTCAGTTTCAAGGATTGTATGGTCATATTCTCAATATTATTTACCACTTATTTATTATTAGTAGTAATATTATTATTTGTTTTTTTTTATTATTTGCAGTTTGCCTTCTTTTGCACATTGGTTGTTTGTTCTTGCTGATTCTTGCAATGAGTTCTGAGTGCCGGAGAACACTGAGCTCTGAAGTTTCTCAGCTAACCTGAATGGGCTAATTGTTGTTTAATAAAAGTTATTAACTGACTAGGGTTCCTTGTGCTTTCTTCTGAGCGACTCGCTCTATGTAATGCGATCTCCCGGCACTTTCTGCTTAACTTATAAGTTCAATTTGATAGGCTCTGGGATTCCGTGTTACTTGCAATATTTAAGCAGATGCCCAATTTGCGCTAATCTCAGGGTCTGCGTTTTGAGAATTTCATTTCTCTCTGAGTCGCTCAGCCAAGACACTGATGTTCTTCTGGAATAAATATGAATGAACTTCCATCACAGTCTCTACATCAGAATCTGTCTTTCCTCTGCACTTGGGTTTCGATGTTGCCAGGACCCACCATGGCAGGTTCTATTGTGTTTCTTTGTATCTACTGTGAATGCCCAGAAGAAAGTGAATCTCAGGGCAGTATATGGTGATATACATACACAAACATTGATAATACATTCTTTGAACTTTGAGACGCTGTCAACCATCAACCATCCTTTTACAGTAATCCAACATCAAAGCCATTCTGTCATTTCCCCACATTCCCATTAACATCCCTCCTCCCTCAACTGCATCCCAGAGGAGTTAATGGTCACCAATTAACCCACCAACCATGTGTTTGGGAATGTGGGAGGAAACTGGAGCACCCAAAGGAAGCCCATTCAGTCATAATGGGCTAATGGGATCCAAGATCTGAGGCAGTACCCACTCATTCTTCCATTCAGTGTTGAGAGTACAAACAACATCCTTTTCATTGTAAAAATGGCCTTGACTTTGCCAAATCCTCCTTCCTGAGCATCGTGAAGGAACCTGTGTCACCGCTACAGTTGCCTACCGGCTAGTGATGTGGTGTTGGCACTTTCAGGAAGCTGTTGCCACGTTTGCCCCACCCGTCTCCACCTTCTGAGGGCACTTGTTTGGGCAAGTGAACCCAGCTGCCGGGGTTCAACTTTGTAACCATCACTGCAAATGGCTACGGGTGATCAGAGGCAAAATGGTCAAGTGACATGCGAGCAAGGGTTACTCGATAGTTTAAGAATAAGGGGTAGGCCATTTAGAACAGAGATGCAGAAAAACTTTTTCACCCAGAGAGTGGTGGATATGTGGAATGCTCTGCCCCAGAAGGCAGTGGAGGCCAAGTCTCTGGATGCATTCAAGAGAGAGTTAGATAGCGGGGTCAAGGGACATGGGGAGAGGGCAGGAACGGGGTACTGATTGTGTATGATCAGCCATGATCACAGTGAATGGTGGTGCTGGCTAAAAGGGCCAAATGGCCTACTCCTGCACCTACTGTCTATTGTCTAATAGAATCCCCAGGTCAAATGTTAGATGATGTGAATTTCAGGTGAGAGGAGATATAGATTTGACCAGAAGGATTTTTCCTTTTTTTTTAATTGTATCCACAAAATGGACTGCCCAGTCCCCCTTTTTTTTTGTTTTAGGTTAGTTTAGTGGGTTTTTTTCTCTCAATAACAGAAATGTTTGAGTCTTTCTTTTCTATGAATTGTTAAAAGGAGATGTGGTACTTTTTTTTCTTTATATTAGCTTCAGCAATTTGGGCATCGAGGGAGAGGGGAAGAGGAGAGCCATCTGCAGTACCACCGATGTGGCAGAGAGGGCCTCAAGACGGCAGTGGCTTGAGAGAGGGGAGCCATGGAATCACATGCAGCCAGCCATCTGGGTACAAGCTGGGGTCTGATCAGCCCCAGCTGGGTCACCTGGAGAAGGGTGTATGATGTTGAAAGACCCGAAACACCCGATGATTCCAGGAACATCACTGATGATGTATGCACACAGCAATACTATATATGATTTTGACAGTGTATATTCCTTTCTTTGTACTATTATTGAAATATGTATATGAGATAACTTCTCCTCTGACTCGAATTTATCCTTACCCTTTTAAATCAATAGAGAAAGATTGAAAATGAAAAATGAGAGATGGATTTAAAGCAGATGTGCGAGGCAAGTTATTTATTTATAATTTTTTATGCATTTGCTCAGATTGTCTTATTTTGCATATTGGTTGTTTGTTAGTCTTTGTGTGTAGTTTCTCAATGATCCTATTCTATTTCTTTGTTCTGCTGTGAAGGCCTGGAAGAACATGAATCTCAGGGGCAGCATACGGGGCAGATAGACTGTAAGTACTTGATAATAAATTTACTTTGAGCTTTGAAGTTTATTTTTACAGAGTGGTGGGTGCTTGGGATGGGCTGCCAGGGGGAGGGCTGGTGGAAGCAGATACGACAATGGCTTTTAAGAGGCTTTTGGATAGGCAGAGAGTGGAAGGATATGGACTATGTACAGGTAGAAGGGAGTTAGTTGAACGTGGCGTTGTATTTCACTCAAACATCCTGAATGCCAAGCTCTATGACAGTTCCTCCTAGAAACCGGGAGAAGGCTGGTTTGCAACCAGTTGTCGCTTCTGCATTTCAGTGTGCTCTGGTTTTTAATGCGGACCCAGCCTCCAGTCAGGAAAAATTCCCTCTTTTAAGCGCAACTCAATAAACTCCTTCTGAGTCATGAAGTCCAGGGACAATCTGAAAAGAAATGTTTATCACACGGAGGAGACTGTGCAGGCGTCTTAAGGAGATTGCCCACTGCAATCTCTCTCACAGGCAAAGATTGATTAGAACCATATATCATTCCACAAAGTACAATTTCTGCCCGCTGCTACTTAGGCTTCACAATGGTGCAATATGTTGCTAATTTAAAGTCTATTACTCATGTACTTTGAGAGGGGGAATTTAATCCTCCATACATCTGGGGATTTACAACAATGATTAGCTGGAGTGGTCAGAGACATGGCCGTATCTAGGTAGAAATGGCAAAAGGAATCTTTAACTATATTTACATTGAACATCCAGTGCAGTGGGCTCCTGTTCTGTCCGTTTCAGGAATTAATTGCGATTTACTAGGCAGAGCAGACTTAATTGCATTGTTTATATATTGCAAGACCCTGCACTGGTCCTCCAACCACAATGTGTTAAGTGCACCTCCCCCATCCCCACCTGCCTCCTCCCTGTCAGAAAAGAAGCATCAGTCCTCCCATGGCTGGGTCATGAGGAAGGGACTGTCTCTAAATTGCATTCCACAAATGATGGAGAAAGCTCAAAAGCATTATTACTGGGGTGACATCATTTGAAGAACACCTAATTGTCCAAGCCTTCTTCAAAATCTATCTGCCTTTATCATCTGGAAGCCACCATTCCTCCAGCCGATCGCTTTCCTTTTCAAATAAATATAAACATCAGAACAGTAGGAGTCTATTCTGCCTTTTGACTCTGTTCTATCATTCAGCTAGTGTCAGATCCATCTGAATTTTACCCCCCGTTCATTGCTCTCCATTCTTTTTATTTATTTATTGAGTTACAGTGCAGAATAAGCCCCTCCAGCGCTTCGAGCCAAGCCGCCTAGCAAACCCCAGTTTAACTCTAGCCTAATCACGGCACAAATAGCCTACCAGCTGGTACATGTTTGGACTGTGGGAGGGAACCAGAGCACCAGAGGAAACCCATGGAGCCAGGTCATAGAATCAGTCCATTCGATTTAACTATTTATTTGTTTACAAGCACAGCACAGAACAGGACGTTCAGGACCAACAAGGTGTGCAGACCAACAACCTATTTAACCCCAGCCCAATCACAGAACAACTTACAATGATCAATTAACCTATCAACCAGTGTGTCTTTGGACCACAGGAGGAAACTGGAGCACCCAGAGGAAACCCATTCAGTCACAAAGAGAGCACACAAGCTCCTTACAGTCAGCAGGTAACCCTTCTCCAAAAACGACCTCCTCACTATGAAACTATCATCAGACATCCCTTCTTCCCCAGAATCAACACCAACACCATTTTTGTGCGAAAGGTGAGGGGTGCCAGTGATGCAGAGCCCAGTAAGAACACTCCCTGAAATCACTCCAAGCCGTTGGTCTCTTTTTTGAGGTTGTACCCACCATTTTCAGCACAACCCCACCCACTGGAGAAAGACATGCACTTTTAAGGCATCTTTTACATTCTTTGCGGGAAATCCAAACATGATTTGAAGCCGCTGTTGCAGATTGGATTAGCTTCCTTTTTTTAAGATTAGCTTTACTTGTCACATGTCCATCAAAACAGCAAGGAACTGAACCTCGAATGGTGATCGCTGGCGCTGTAAAGTGAAGAAGTGCAAATGGAAGAGATTATCTTGTCGTAGTCATCTTGACCAGAATCAGGTCTATTATCATTGACTTAGATAAAAACAAATTTCGGTTCAGGTGGCCAGATGGAGATAAGGCTCTACCATAGGAGGTGTAAGGCGCACCTTCAGTCCACTAGCCTGCAGGTCACCCTTAGGCAAGATGTAGAACTTGCTTGGCCCGCAATCAGGGTCACGTGAAGCCATGGGAACAGGTGGTGGATAGTCGTATGAGCAGCCGGTGCATATCACAAGTCATGGTAACGTGACCACTGACACCAGGCAGGCAATCTTTGAAGAGCATTGATAATGGCTGGGATCAGCCATCTTGTAAAGACTTTGCACAGAATGGCAAACCACTTCTGCAGAAAATTTTTCCAAAAACAATCATGGGCATAGACCATGATCGTCTCCATCCTACGACACAGCATATAATGATGATGACAATAACCTCAAGTCAAGTCAAGTCACTTTTTATTGTCATTTCGACCATAACTGCTGGTACAGTACACAGTAAAAACGAGACAACGTTTTCCAGGACCTTGGTGCTACATGAAACAGTACAAAACAACTACACTGAACTATGTAAAACAGCGCAAGAACTACACTAGACTACAGACCTACCCAGGACTGCATAAAGTGTACAAAACAGTGCAGGCATTACAATAAATAATAAACAAGACAATAGACACAATAGAGGACAGTAAGTTGATGTCAGTCCAGACTCTGGGTATTGAGGATTCTGATGGCTTAGGGGAAGAAACTGTTACATAGTCTGGTTGTGAGAGCCCAAATGCTTCGGTGCCTTTTCCCAGATGGCAGGAGGGAGAAGAGTTTGTATGAGGGGTGTGTGGGCTCCTTCATAATGCTGTTTGCTTTGTGGATGCAGAGTGCAGTGTAAATGTGCATAATGGCGGGAAGAGAGACCCCGATGATCTTCTCAGCTGACCTCACTATCCACTGTAGGGTCTTGCAATCCAAGCTGGTGCAATTTCCGAACCAGGCAGTGATGCAGCTGCTCAGGATGCTCTCAATACAACCCCTATAGAATGTGGTGAGGACTGGGGATGACACTGATTCTGATGATTATGAGCAGATAAGAGGCCATCAAGTCACTTAAAAACTGAATTCTGGGTGAATGCAAATGTCCCAGGCAGGTGAGGTGAACACAGGAGTGGGAATAAGGGCAGGAGGATGAGGGTGTGCAATTCTTGGGCTCCCTCCGTGGTCAGGCAACTTCACTGCAGGGCAGGACTCAAAATCTTTCAGAGAACAAGCTCGGCTGTTGCCAACATTGGAAAGGACCTGCCTCAGATGAAGAGTTTATCCAGGAATGTAGTGTTTGGCTTCACAGACCACTGGTAATGCAATGCACATAAAAGGCTGTAGGAACTCAGGTAGCATCTACACAAGCAAATCAACTGTCAATGGGATGAGACCCTTCATCAGGACTGGAAAGGAAGCCGGAAAAAGAGAGTGAGAGTGGAGGGAAGGGGAGGAGCAGGACCTGGTGGGTGATAAGTCAATTCAGGTGAGTAGGGAGCAGGTGGGAATGATCTATGAAGCTAAGAGGTGACGGGTGGAAGAGGCAAACCACTGAAGATAAGGATTCTGGTAAGAGACCATGGAACAAAGAGAACGAGGTTGGAAACCAAAGGGAGGAAGATGAAGGTGATGAGCAGATCGTGAGGGCAGGGGAAGGGTAAGAGAAGGGGTAGAGAGGCAAGAGCGATAGGGGAAAATGAAGAGGGTGGGGACAGAGGCGAGCTTCCAGAAGTTAGAGGAATTGATGTTGATGGCACTAGGTTGGAGACTATCAAGATGGAATATGAAGTGTTGCTCCTCCAACCTGCACCTGGCCTCAAGGTGGCAGTAGAGGAGGCTGTGGACACACATGTCAGTGTGATTGGCCACTGGGAGGTCCAGGCTCTTACAGCAGCTGGAGTGAAAGTGCTCAGTGAAGTAATACCCAAATCTCCTTTGGGTCTCACCAATGCGGAGGAGGCTACAGCAAGAGAATTATATGCAATAAGTGGTCCCCAAATGTTTCACATGTGAAGTGCTGCCTTACCTGGAGGGACTGTTTAGGGCCCTGAGTAGTGATGGCGGAAGAGTGGCAGAGGCAGGTATAATACCTTCCTTTTTATGGTATTACAATTTGATCTAGCAACACCAGATTTACATTGATAATTGACACAATAACATATGTTATTAACTAATTAATTAACTAATCAACTAATGTTCCCTCTAACTTTATTTTTTACAGCTGCATGGACCAACCATTGCTCTGAGCAGGAAATTTTTACATGGCCTGAGATCTGCACGGCACTTTACATTGTTCTTTTGTTTACAATATGGCCAACAAAGAAACACAAACCACAACTCACAACACGTGTAAACGATGTCAGTCAGTCAAAACAACTGACAGGCAAAAATAAAATGTTTTGACGAGGCTTCTTCGGCATTTAGCAGCTGGTGCGTTATTAACAATGAGCTACCAATTTCCATTCTGTGTTTATTGTTACAATTGTAACAGTGTTGTAACTTGAAACACTGACAATATTGAATGGTGAAGCTCTAAAATTTTCATAATATAGTTTGTAGAATTCAGAAGAATGAGGGGGGATCTCATTGAAACCTATCAAATGTTGAAAGACCTAGACAGAGTAGAATTGGAGAAGATGTTTCCTATAGAGGGGTGTGTAGAACCAAAGGACACAATCTCAGAAAAGAGGGACATCTACTTAGAATGGAGATGAAGAGGAATTTCTTTAACAAGAGGTGTGGAATTCATTGCCACGTCATTGGGAGTATTTAGTATGGAAGTTGATAGGATCTTGAATAGGTATGGGGAGAAGGCAGAAGAATAGGGTTGAGAGGGAAATGGATCAGCCATGATCAAATGGCAGAACAGACTTGATGGGCTGAATGGCCAAATTCTGTTCCTATGACTTCTGGTATGTTTATTACTTAGAAAATTTATGGCTTATATTCATTAACACATAATTAATTGCAGGACATATCAAAATTATATTAACACTCTATGAAAGAAAATTCCACCTGCACGGCAACAAAGGCTATGCGGGCGAAAGCATTTCAGTTACTATGTGGCCTCACATTCGAGCAACGTAGAGGGAACAGTGCTTGTTTCTATATCTAGCAATTCATTGCTTTATTAAGCCATTTTCTTTATGGTTTCATGTTTATACTCTTGATGGCATCTCATCTATTTCTTCCAAAGCCCTAAGGTGTTTTCTTGGGTTCCTGGTTTATTGTTATTGTCAGATGTATGAAGGTACTGTGGAAAGTAGTTGTTTCTGTGCTATTCAAGCAGATCAGGCTAAAGTAAATACAATGAGATAGCAAAAAGAAAATCAGAATATAGTCAAGCAGCTACTGAAATTTCTGGGTAGATTGGAAGATCAAATCTTCATTTCTACCATATGAAGGTAGATTGGGGGAACACAAATTCATCTTTACTCTGTGAAGATAGATCGAGAGAACAAGAATTCATATTTTCCACGTAATTGCTCTGTTCAAGAGAATAATAAAAGCAGGACGTAGACTGTCCCTTAGTCTGGTGGGTATATCCAGATGTTCAGGGAGGGATGTTCAGATCCCCACATCTGTATTGTTTGCTAATTGGCAGTTCTACTGGTGTAGCCTGATTTATAGACCAATGCTGTTTTGTGTCAACCCAGACGATGTCTGGCCTCTACCTATTCAGGGTTCTGGACACTGCCAGTAATGCTGGTGTTTATTTCCCATTCCTAATTCCCCTTACTCCAATGGCAAATGTGATGCACTCAAGGAAGATTTGAACTAGACGAGAGAAATCCCTCAGCTTGTGATATAAAACAAAGGGAGAGCTCTTTCAAATTATTTGTTAGGAGTCGACACTAGCCCAAGCAGAACTATAAGTTTATTTCGATGCAAATTTTATTGCCACATCTATAAATGGCTTCCATCTATGTGTGTTTTAGGATTGGCAGTTCCTTCTCAATATGTTGCAACACTTTTGGGGTTCCCCCACTAGAATTTATATTGTGTTTGTTAATGCAAGTGACCCATTTCACTGCATGTTTTAATGTATGTGTGATAAATAAATGAATCTGAAATCTCATTGTAAGGATTGCCCCTACCCAGTCTCATCTATCACCTGCCAAACTGTACTCCTCCATTTCCACCTTCGTATTCAGGCTTCTGTCCCCTTCCATTCCAATGCAGAGGAAAGTTCCAGCCCACAATGCCGACTGTTTATTTCCCTCCATAGACGCTGCCTGACTTGCTGGGTTGCGCATGTATACAACTGCAGAATTTCTTGTGTCCTAAGGTTTTTGAGGAAGTCTAACATTCCTCCTGTGGCCAAACTTTGCAGACTGAACATCTCTCCACAAGCCTGTGTACTCAGCCCCCTGCCGTACTCACTGTACACCCATGATTGTGTAGCCAAGTTTCCATCAAACTCAATATATAAGTTTGCTGATGACACCATAATTGTAGGCCGTATCTCGGGTAATGATGAGTTTGAGTACAGAGAGGAAATTAAGAACCTGGTGGCATGGTGCAAAGACAATAACCTATCCCTCAACATCAGCAAGACAAAGGAATTGGTTGTTGACTTCAGAAGGAGTAGCGGACCACACGACCCCATCTACATCGGTGGTGCACAGGTGGAACAGGTCAAAAGCTTCAAGTTCCTCGGGGTGAATATCACAAATGACCTGACTTGGTCTAACCAAGCAGAGTCTACTGCCAAGAAGGCTCACCTTTACTTCCTGAGAAAGCTGAAGAAATTTGGCCTGTCCCCTAAAACCCTCACTAATTTTTATAGATGCACCATAGAAAGCATTCTTCTAGGGTGCATCACAACCTGGTATGAAAGTTGTCCTGTCCAAGACTGGAAGAAGCTGCAGAAGATCGTGAACACAGCCCAGCACATCACACAAACCAATCTTCCATCCTTGGACTCACCTTACACCGCACGCTGTCGGAGCAATGCTGCCAGGATCATCAAGGACACGACCCACCCAGCCAACACACTTTTTGTCCCTCTTCCCTCCAGGAGAAGGTTTAGGAGCTTGAAGACTCATACGGCCAGATTTGGGAACAGCTTCTTTCCAACTGTGATAAGACTGCTGAATGGATCCTGACCCGGAGCTGGGCTGTACCTTCCAAATATCCGGACTTGTCTCTCGGTTTTTTTGCACTACCTTACTTTCTCTTTTCTATTTTTTATTAATGATTTATCATTTAAATTTTTATTATATTTACTATTGATTTGTACTCCAGGGAGCGCGAAGCGCAGAATCAAATATTGCTGTGATGATTGTACGCTCTAGTATCAATTATTTGGCGACAATAAAGTAATAATTATAATCTCTCTGAAATATTAATTTGTCCCCAGTCACTGGCCCCCCTACTTTGAGAGGAACCTATACTTAGGCAGCTCAATGTTCCCATATTCTACCTCTTTGTCCATTTTCTCTCCAAAAGCGACATATAAATGGGGAGCTGCAGGGAATAAGTTTCTCCATGGCTCAGGCCATCCAGGAATAGTGACAGCATTCAAAATTTAGAGGCAGGCCTTTCAAGAGTGAAGTTAGGACAAAGGGTAATGGAAATTTAAAACCTTTCCTCAAACTGGTGATCAATTCAGAGTGAAATGATTCATTGTTTAAATCTGGGGTTTACAGAAGATCTTCAGTGTTTTGGGCTCAAGGCAGTGTTAGCATCAGCCCTGATGATAACCTCCGGAGGCTAAACAATCTCCTGTGTTGTGACAATGCCATAATATATATCGTCCTGTTGTAGCACTACTTTATGTCTCCTCTTCAATCTCCTATGTACTTTTCATCAGTTACAGCGGGACATGACATGATGAGGAGGTGGGCTAAAAAGTGGCAGATGGAGTTCAATTCGGAAAAGTGTGAAGTGAGGAAGGTTGAGATTAATGGCAGGAATCTTAGCAGTGTGGAGAAACAGAGGGTTCTTGGGGTCCAAAATCAAAGTTGCCACATAAGTTGATAAGGTGGTTAAGAAGACGATGGTATTTTGGCATTCATTAGTCAGGGGTTGAGTTCAAGAGCCCCAAGGTAATGTTGCAGCTCTGTAAAACTCTGGTTAGACCACACTTGGAGTATTATATTCATTTCTGGTCACGTCAGTATAGGAAGGACTTGGAAGCTTTGGAGAAGGTGCAGAGGAGATTTACCAGGTTGCTGTTTGGATTAGAGAGCATGTCTTATGCGGAAAAGCTAAGTGAACAGGGCTTTACTCATTGGAGTGAAGGGGGTTGAGAGATGACCTGATGGAGGTGTATAAGATTATGAGAGACATAGACAGAGTAAACAGCCAGCTCCTTTCTCCCAGGATGCCAATGGCTAATACGAGAAGACAAGTGGAAGAAAGTTCAGGGAAGATAGGTTTTTACACAGAGTGTGTAAGTGCACTGCTAGGGCTGAGCGTAAAGGCATAATACACAAGGTACATTTCAGAGACCTTTAGAAAGACACAAGGGTGAACGAAAAATGGAGGGTTTGGGGCTATTTTCGAAGGAAGGGTTAGATTGACTGTAGAGTAGGTTAAATGGTTGACACAATATTGTGGCCAAACGGCCATACTGTGATGTACTGTTGTACGTTCTATGTTCTATTTCCAAGCAGAGTCCCTACAATTAAGAAAGCCTTTTCCATCCTCTTTCAGCTGCCACCACTGTCATTTCAGTTATTCAGCCTCTCATGGTCTCTGCCACATCACAGACATTTATTCTCTCCACCTCTCCCTCCTTTCCACTACTAAAAACATGCCTGGCTTCTAACTTTGACCCTCATTTGTTTGAAATGGATTGCAAAAAGATCCTGAAGGATCTTGAGAGAATGGATTTGAAGAAGAAGCTTTCTGCTGTAGGTGAATCCAGAACCCCCATTTAAAAATAAGAAGTCACCCATTTAACACAAGTCTGAGAGGGCCATGAACGTTTGGAAGTCCCTTTCTTGAAAGGTGAATAACTTGAAGGCAACTGTAGGTACGTACCCCCAGGAAGTGAGTGGGTAAAAGGTCACAGAGGGTAGGCAGAAATGCAAAGATTGAGAGAAATTAGATGTATTTTATCACATGTACATCAAAACATGCAGTGAACCCACACAAAATGCTGGAGGAACTCAGCAGGCGAGGCAGTATCTATGGAAACATTTTGGGCCTAGACTATTCACCAGGACTGGAATAAAAAAGAAGTGTCACCGTGTTTCTGGCACCAACATAGCATGCTCGTAACTCACTAACCTTAACCCTAACCATATCCTTTTTGGAACGTGGGAGGAAATTGGAGGACCTGGAGGAAATCGCACAGTGACAGAGAGAAGATACTAACTTCTTACGAGAAATGGCAGGAGTTGAAACCCGATCGGTGGTCGCTGCATTGTAAAGTGATGCACTAACCGTTATGCTATCATGTCGGGTAGAATCAAATAAGCTGTGATCTTACTAAATGATGAGCTGGGCTTAAGAGGCCAAACTGTCTAATTCTGCTCCAAATTTAGGTGACACTTTTACATGGTTTCTGTCTCTATAACCAATACAGAGTATTCCCAATATTTTTTGAACTGAAGGAATTGAGAATGAAAGATCTTCTGTTGTAAATCTTACATCCAGTTAACATCAGATCAGTCAAGAACAGCAGGGTTCATTCCTCGATACAGCTTCCTCTCACTGGTGCTTCTCACATTTCTCCCTCGACACAACAAACACACCTTTCACGGGGCAAAGCGGCCTTCTCCCTCAGTGGTGGAAATGCATGTCACCCATTGCACAAGTCTCAAGGGTCCTCTTGAGAAGATGTGAGTTTAATCAGAATCAGAATCAGGTTTATTATCACTGGCATGTGACGTGAAATTTGTTAACTTAGCAGCAGCAGTTCAATGCAATACATAATCTAGCAGAGAGAGAAAAAATGATAATAATAAACAACATAAAACATAATGATAAATAAACAAGTAAATCAATTATGTGTATTGAATAGATTTTTTTTAAAACATGCAAAAACAGAAATACTGTATATTAAAAAAGTGAGGTATTATCCAAAGCTTCAAAGTCCATTCAGGAATCAGTTGGCAGAAGGGAAGAAGCTGTTTCTGAATTGCTGAGTGTGTGCCTTCAGGCTTCTGTACCTCCTACCTGATGGTAACAGTGAGAAAAGGGCATGTCCTGGGTGCTGGAAGTCTTTAATAATGGACGCTGCCTTTCTGAGACACCGCTCCCTGAAGATATCCTGGGTACTTTGTAGGCTAGTGTCTAAGATGGAGCTGAATAGATTTATAACCTTCTGCAGCTTCTTTTGATCCTGTGCAGTAGCCCCTCCATACCAGACAGTAATGCAGCCTGTCAGAATGGTCTCCATAGTACAATGTTATAAGTTTTTGAGTGTATTTGTTAACATACCAAATTGTTTCAAACTCCTAATAAAGTATAGCCGCTGTCTTACCTTCCTTATGCTTACATCAATGTGTTGGGACCAGGTTAGACCCTCAGAGATCTTGACACCCAGGAGCTGCTCACTCTCTCCACTACTGATCCCTCTATGAAGATTGGTATGTGTTCCTTCGTCTTACCCTTCCTGAAGTCCGCAATCAGCTCTTTCATCTCACTGACGTTTAGTGCCAGGTTGTTGCTGCAGCATCATTCCACTGGTTGGCATATCTTGCCCCTGTACGCCCTCTCATCACCACCTGAGATTCCACCAACGATGGTTGCATCATTAGTAAATTTATAGATGATATTTGAGCTATGCCTATCCACATGTGTATACAGAGAGTAGAGCAATGGGCTAAGCACACACCCCTGAGGTACACCAGTGTTGATCGTCAGTGAAGAGGATATGTTTTCTCCAATCCGCACAGACTGTGGTCTTCTGGTTGGGAAGTCGAGGATCCAATTACAGAAGTTACCATTCAAAGATTTGACAGTGACCTGTCAAATGACACCACGTACATAGTTAACTCTGGTGAGTTGGCTCCCTATCGAGAATTCTGGGAATTGAGGGTCTCTTTACACTGCTCTGAACCAGAATTCCTATTAAGTGCCATTTAATCAATCAACAGTGCACAGCATCATTGATGTGTAATCTTAAAGCTTTCAAAGATGTCGTTTGCAAGGACGGTAATCCTACAAAGTTAGCCTTGCCTCCTGTTGTCCTTTGTTAATAATGTAGGACATATGTTCAAGTTGTAAGGAATTAAGCCTTGTCAATTTGCGGGGCAGTGATCCAGCTGAGCTTTGGCAAAAAGTCTGTCAGTTTAAACATGACTTTGCCTTCGAGGCTGATGAGGAATTGTGTAGGTTTATTAGCTAGTGAACATAATGGGTCTTGGAAGCCTGAACAGCTATCGGTAAATGTTTCCGCCCTTCAAAGCATTGTATCACGTTCAGGTTACATTGTCCACCATGGCCATGGCCAAAAGTAGTCAAAGAAATAATGACCATCAGGAGTCCAATTATGAGCTGGTCTTGGACCCTGAGAAGAAGGACAAATGTGAAACACTGCCTATTGGTTATTGATTAATATCAAAATCTGGTTTAATATCACTGCCATATATCATGTGTTACTCTTGTGTTAGCCATTTCATCCCTGGTAAAAAGCCTCGGGCTATCTACACGATCAATACCTCTCATCATCTTACACACCTCTATCAGGTCACCTCTCATCCTCCGTCGCTCCGAGGAGAAAAGGCCGAGTTCACTCAACCTATTCTCATAAGGCATGCTCCCCAATCCAGACAACATCCTTGTAAATCTCCTCTGCACCCTTTCTATGGCTTCCACATTCTTCCTGTAATAAACGGACCAGAACACGTGATTTAAAAAAATCTGAATGTAAGTCTTTCAATTCTTAGCCATCTTAAAAACTTCCCCTGCAGTTCTCCCACTGGTTCTGACCAAAATTATTACTTGGAGTCCTATTAACCAGTTCTCTATTAAATGAGAAAGAGGAAGAACCGGGCATCTGTGTGAAATGCCTAAATGTTTGGACCATTCACTACATTGAAGCATATATACACTGGGTAAAGGGTAAGGTCAATGAACCCATTCACTAGCATGGTATGGTGCTAGGTAGTGTTATGAGTTAATTCCCACCGCTGTCTATAAGGAGTTTGTACGTGACCGCGTAGGTTTCCTCCAAGTGCTCCGGCCTCTTCCCTCATTCCAAAGATATATGGGGGAGGTTCAGTGAGTTGTGGGCATGCTATGTTGGTGCCAGAAGTGTGGCAAAAATCAGCTCAATCTTTATGATTTTATTTGACACAAATGATTGATTTTTCTCGATATTGTGATGAATATATGACAAATAAAGGCAATCTAATAATTTTCAGCTGCCTATGTAGTGCATGGCGAGGAGGACTACAAGGGTCCTGGGTCCTGGTTGCACTGAGCTACCCAACTGGGCTAACCAATCGACCCCTCCCAGTTTCCTCCCAATGCTCTGACCTCAATCACCAATCGACTCTTGTCCACCCCATCCTCATGCCCCGTCCTTTCCATACCAGCATTGGCAAACATGCCTCCTGCTTGTAGCTCCATGACTGTGTTGGCTGTGTTACTAATCCAGAGATAGAATTACTGAGTTCAAACCCGCTGAGCCAAAGCTGGGAAATTCAAAGGCAATTAAGTTCAGCAGTTGAGCTGAAGTCATTCAATTCAAGGGCATTGATCAATGAACAATAAATGCTGGTCTTTCCAGCATTCTGGATCAATTAATAGTTATTATTAGAATCGCAACACCTCTCAACTATTTTCCATGCTTCTGTTTTTTCCGATGCCAGCGTTACTATAACCTATTTAGAGAGATTAGTCATCTCCCTCCATGACCCCTGCAAATAAAATGCTTTCAAGGGATCCACTGTAAGTGCATGCACACCTTGCCCCTGAACATAGATACACATCTTGCCAGTAGCAACACTCCTCCAAATCAGAGTAAATCAAAGTTAAAAGTAAATTTTTTATCAAATGATGTGTATGTCACCAAATACTACCCTGCAATTCATTTTCATGCAGGCATTCACAGTAGAACAAAAAAATAGACAAGTGCTCCCAGGGATTGTTTATAAATTGAGATCTAATCTTGGAATCCCCCTTGCAAGTTTTTGAGTGCACTCAGAATCCTTTATAAAGAGTGATTCTTCCACAGGGTTCTCCTGCAAATAGCCCCACTATCTTGGTGACCTTTTACAAACAATGCCACTGCTCCCAGGATCTCCTGCAAATAGCGACACACATCCCACACTTCTAGGAAGGGTTCACATATCCGCTTGGTCACTTGAATAAACATTCACTGCCCCTTTCCAGCTTGGGACATTTGACCCATTGAGACGACGACTGCTCTTGGACCAAGCTCGCTCCCCAATCGCACAGACCAGCCTCCCCTCCACTGGCCCCCTCTACACTTCCTGTTGCCTTTGTCGTCAAACTTGCTGGCTCGTTGGCAGCAGTACTCTGCAAAACATTTTAAAAATACCGTAAGTTACAAACAATGCGGGGCAAAACAGAAATAGTGAGTGGTATTCATGCATTCATGGGCCCTTCAAAAATCTAACAGCGGAGGGAAGAAGCTGTTGGCTGTGGGTCTTCAGGGTCCTGTACCTCCTCCCTGATGATTGTGATGAGAAGAAAGCTTCTACGCTGCTGTTATCAGACTCTTGAACGGATCTCTCATGTGCTGAAGATGAACTTTTGATCTCACGGTCTAGTGATCTTGCACTTTTATTTGTCAACCTGCACTGCATCTTTTCTAGAGCTACATTATGTTTTTCTCTATACTAACTTGATGTAGTATAAAAGCTTCTCAGTACATGTGGCAATAATAAACCAATATCAAAGCTGAGTTCTTCTGAAACCTATTCCTGGATTCCCAGCCACTTGGGTCAATTTAGAGTGGTAAGTAATCTACTAAACTGCGTATCCCTTAGGATGCAAGAGGAAAGCAGGACAAAACTACATGGCCATGGAGAAACTTCATGCAGACAGCTCTGGGGGTCAGGACTGAACCCAGGTCACTGGATCTATGAGGCAGTAGTTCTGTTAGCTGTGCCGCTAATAACCAGTAAGCTGTCAAAGACAGCAGTAATCACCTGACACATATCTGTACGCACTGCAGAAAACCCGCTTAGCAAAAGCGTCACTGCAGCAACAGGACATGGGTGGCCACCGGAAGAATTCGGGTTGCCTCAGAAGATTTTGGAATCCCCTTGAAGCTTCTGTAGAAAAGAGCTCCGTGTGAGACTGATTACAGACAATATTTTCATTAGCTCTGCAATATCTTTGAGATAATCTTTTCTAAAGTTTAATTTGGCCCATAACAGAGTTGAATTTGCTTTGAAACATAAAAAGGGTTCAGCTGCAGCAGCACTAATTTCATTTATGTACTGGCTTTAATGAATGTAAGGCAGGAGCGTCAATGAGACGTTATAACAGGAGATTAAAATTGCTGAGGATTGTTCAAAGAGAGGAAATAAAGGCTGAAATAGTTGAGGGCATGGTCAGGGATGACTCATTCAGCCTGTGGCTGAGCATGGAATGGGGGAGTGCAGACCCTGGAAGTGTAAGGGGCTGGGAGATGTTAAGAGGTTCTGGAGAGGAAGGACCTGTGAGGAATTTGAAAACAAGGATGGGAATTCTAATAAAAATCATTAGGGCGCAATGGTAGCATAGTGGTTAGCAGAATGCTTTACAGTACAGGTGACCAGGGTTCAAATCCCACTGCTGCCTGTAAGGATTTTGTACATTTGCCCTGTGACCGCATGGGTTTCCTCTAGATTCCCCAGTTTCCTCCCACAGTCCAAGGATGTACTGGATGGCAGGTTAATTGGTCATTGTAAATTGTCCTGTGATTAGGCTAGGATTAAATCGGAGGATTGCTAGGCAGCAAGGCTTGAAGGGCCGTATGGTCCTACTCAGTGCTGAAACACAATCATTCAATCAATCAATGAATCAATGGAAAGACTACAGATATAGGAAATCCGAAGTCAGAAAATACTCGGCAGACCTGGCAGCATCTGTAGAGATAGAATGAGATTTTATGTCAGTGACCCTTCTTCAAAAGTGGGGCAGTGCTTTTCTGGTTGAAGTGTCATTAATTCTGCTTCTTTCTACATAGCTGAAACCTGGCTCTGCTGAATATCCCAAAGCATGACCTGTTTGTAATTTTAAATTCCTGATTCAATCCTAGATCACATGCTATGAAGACTCAAGCATAAATTCCTTCACTGTTGCTGGGTCAAATTCCTGGGAACAGTGTGCGACCAGAAAGAGTCAGACCTTCTGAAGGACGCTGACAGAAATGAAATAAATGCTATCTGGTAGCTTCCAAAGCCATAAGTATTGTTTGAAAAACCAGGAGTACAATAAATGAAAGTTAAAAATTCCAAAAAATTACTAGCAAAGAGAGACATCAGAAAGAAACATTAAGGGAAGCAGTTCCTAAAAAAGCTCAGATTAATAAAGAAATTGTCTTCAAATCATTATTTTACATTGATCTGTTGCAAACCTCACAAGGGCATTTCAGAGCCTGGTTGGACTCAGCAGCCTGACTGTATGTCAAATGCACTGAAAGCATTTTTGGAATATGTCCAATTAAATTAGACGCCCTGGAAAGATAAATGGCTGGACAGGACTGCAATAACTTCGGCTCATATTGACCAAATAATCCAGCCATTACTGCCCCACTGCTACGACTTAATAATTGGGAGGTGGCCAGGTGCAGACAGTCCATTTGGCAGTATGTCTTACATCTGTAAAGAATAAAGTGCCTCATGTGCCCCAAGATATTCTTTACCCCTGCTGAGATTTTGATGTGTTTACATAAATGTGACTTCAGAAGTAAAGCCCCATCCTTCCTAGGTGTAGTCCTTTCATAAATCCTCAATCCTCTCGACCTATGGGAGATTGGAACCCACACTGAATCTGAGATTCTCTGTAGATAGAGGGAGGCCACTGAAGCTGTTGTGATCATTGCATCATGGCCTGATATGGAAACATCAATGACCAAGAATGGAAAATCCCACAAGAAGCAATGGATACAGCCCAGCCCATCACATGGAGAGCCCTCCCCACTATTGAGCAGATCTATAAGGAGGGCTATTACAAGAATGCAGCATCCATCATCAAGTAGCCATGCTTTCTTCTCATTGCTACCATCAGGAAGGAGGTGCAGGTGCCTTAGGGTCCACACCACCAGGTTCAGGAACACTTATTGCCCTTCAACTATCAGGCTCCTGAACCACCACGGGCACCTTCACTCACCTTGGCGCTGAACTGATCACTGAACACAATCTGTGGACTCACTTTCAAGGACTCTACAACTCATAATCTTAGTATTATTTATTTATTTTTGTATTTGCAAAGTTTGTCTCCTTTTGCAATTTTTTTTGTTCATCTGTGTTTGTGCATTGTTGTTCATTAATTTGATCTACCATGAATGCCTGCAAGAAAATTAATCTCAGGGTGGTATATAGGTACTTTGATAATAAATGTACTTTGAACTTTGAACTTTGTGTCACAGGTTTTGGAGCAGAGTCCATTGTTCATTGATAATTGGTTTATATTGCCACATGAGCCAAAATGCAGTGAAGGATATTGTTTTGCATATCATCCAGACAGACAATTTTGAGTAAGTACAGAGCGAAGGGCAATTACAGACTGCAGAATATAGTGTTACAGTTTCAGAGAAAGTATAGTATAATTGCTAACTAAGGTCCAAGGGCCATGACAAGGAAGCTGCAATGATCAAGGCTTCATCTTTATTGCATGAAGGATCCATAAAGTGGGGTAGAAACCGTCCTTGAACCTGGTGGTACAAGTTTTCAAGTTTTTGTTTCTTCTATCTGATGGGAGTGGGGGGGGGAGGGGGAAAGAAGAGAAATTGTCCAGAGAGGGTGAGGGATTTGTTTATGTTAGAGGTTTTTCCAAGACAGTGGGATGGTGAAGAATCAGGCGGGTTGGTGTTCTGGTTTTCCTGATGGTCTAGGTCACGTTCACAACTTACTGCCATTTGTTGTGGTTTTGGGCAGAGCAGTGGCCACACAAAGCTGAGGTTGTAGCTTAGGCCAGGCTCAACTGAAGGGTAGAGCAACCCTGAGTAATCTCCAATATCTGACTGCGATCTACTTTACAGAGTCCATCAGAAACTTCAAACACATCTGCTCAGATCACTAACCTCTCTTACATCAATTACATAAAATAGGAACAGACCCTTCAGCCCACAATATCTGTGACAACAGTGATGCTAATTTCAACTATAAGGTATACCTCCTGCACCATGGTCTATGTCCCTTCATTTCCTGTTTGTTCATGTGTCTGCCTAACTGCCTCTTCAACATTGGTATCATATTTGTTTCCACCACCTCCTCTGGCAGTGCGATCCAAGCATCCACCATCATCTGTGTAGAAAGCATACCCCACGTATTTCCTTTAAACTGTCCCATTCTCACCTTCGCTATGCCGTCCTGTATTTGAAGAGAGGTGAATGGTCTGAACAGGTCTGTTTGGACTTTCTGAAGGGTTCCTTAAAGTAGCGAAAAGATGGAGGGATTTACAAGCCCATTAAGTTCATTCTCCCCTCAGTAAAATCTACCCTGAGCAGCACCTCAACTCTGCCAATCCATGTTTGCTCTGTAACCCTTGATATCAAACATGAAGGCTTCACTTGACAATTGCTTCATTATATCGAATAGGACAGGCGCAAAAAAGACATTTGAGATACTCTTAGATAGGATGATAGAAAAATGGAGGGCTCCATAGGGAGGAAGAGTTAGATTGACCTTGGAGAAGATTAAAATATTGGCACAACATTGTGGTCCAAAGGGCCTGTACTGTTCTAAGTCCTATGTTCTATGTTCTAGGATACAAGTAGAGCATTTACCCCATTGTAATATTCCTCTGAAATAACCAGTCACTTGTTCCAGATATCTCAACACCAATCTTCACTGTATCTCAGTGGTTGACAGTAGTAAAATATTTACCAAATAACAATAACTCTGTCGGATATGGCCTCACTATCCAATCCTTCCTTCATTGACAACACAGTGCTTTCCTTGTTGAGTACCTAATTTCTTGGTCAAGATGGTTATACCTTCTTCTTGCACCACCAGGATCTCATATCATCACTCAGTGTTAACAATGTTAAAGATCTTTGGAAAAGTAGGAGTTGGAAGTGGGACAATATAATGGACATTGTTCAGTGCAGGAGGAACTGAAGGACCTCGCAATATGAGAGCTCAAATCTTGAGTGTGTGGAGGAATCAAGAG
The DNA here is from genome assembly GCF_030144855.1 of Hypanus sabinus. Lineage (NCBI taxonomy): Eukaryota > Metazoa > Chordata > Chondrichthyes > Myliobatiformes > Dasyatidae > Hypanus > Hypanus sabinus. Next base: position 24,075,528 of record NC_082706.1, read on the forward strand.
CTTTAGAAAAGGGTAATGCATGGATGTTGCAATTAAGCATCCGATTCCTGGTGTCCATCATCTGTGGCCTATTCTTGTCCCTCAATGAATCACAAAAGGTTGGTTTGCAGTTGCAGCAGGCTATCAAGAAGACAAATGGAATGTTGGCCTTCATTACTAGAGGGATTGAATTTAAGATCTTCAAGGTTATGTTGCAACTGTACAGGGTACTGGTGAGGCTCCACCTAAAGAACTGCACGCAGTTCTGGTCTCCTTACTTGAGGAAGGATATACTGGCTTTGGAGGTGGTGCAGAGGAGGTTCACCAGGTTGATTCTGGAGTTGAGAGGGTTAGACTACTAGGAGAGATTGAATCACCTGGGACTGTACTCGTTGGAATTCAGAAGAATGAAAGGAGATCTTACAGAAACAAATAAAATTACGAAAGGGACAGATAAAATAGAGGCAGGAAAGTTGATTCCACTGGTAAGTGAAACTAGAATTAGTGGACAGAGCCTCAAGAGTCGGGGGAGTAGATTTAGGATGGAGGTGAGGAGGAACTGCTTTTCCCAGAGAGTGGTGAACCTGTGAAATTCTCTGCCCAATGAAGCAGTGGAAGCTACCTCAATAAATATACTTAAGACAAGGTTGGATAGATTTTTGCATTGTAAGGGAATTAATGGTTATGGAGAAAAGGCAGGTAGTGGAGATGAGTCCATGGTTAGATCAGCAATGATCTTATTGACCAGTGGGGCAGGTTCAATGGACCAGATGGCCTACACCTGCTCCTATTTCTTATGTTCTTATGTAATTATGTTCTCAATTTGTATGAATTTCACTGCCTGGGACATACCTTCTCTTTACTGCTATCAGGGAGGAGGTACAGTTGCCTAAAGACCCACACTTAATGTTTTAGGAACAGCTTCATCCCTTCAGATTTCTGAATGGTCCCCAATCCCATGCATATTACCGCACTTTCTCTTTTACACTATTTTTTGGGGGGTGGTGACAGTTTGGGAGGGGGGGGAAGATCTCAAAGAAAGTGTGAAGTGCTCCTTCCCTCCATTAGCCTGCAGTTCCCCCTTGGGCAAGGTGTAGCACCTGCTTAGCTCTCCGATGAGGTCACATGAAAGTAAGGGAGCAACTGGTGCATATCACAAGTCCTGGTTATGTGACCACTGATGCCAGGCAGACAGTTTCTGAAGAATACTGTTAATGGCTGGGGCTGCCCATCTCGCAAAGACACTGCCCAGAAGAAGGCAATGACAACCACTTCTGTAGAAAAATTTGCCGAGAACAATCATGGTCATGGGTAAGACCATGATCGCCCATGTCATACCACATGGCGCATGATGATGATGATATATTTATTGTAACATAGTAATTTTTCATATCTTACACTGCCACAAAACAACAAATTTCACAATGTATGTCAGTGACAACAATCCTGATTCTGATTCTAATTCAATGTCTTGATACCCTGGTCGCCTTCACTCTGCTCACATGTGTCCTCCACTCTCTCCTTTCTCCATCTTAGGGAGAACTACCTTCAGCTATCCACCAGCTACCCCCAGAATTCCCTGCTCAGACCTTCTTACCTCACTGAGAATCAGGAAAAGACTCCAGCGAATGGACAGCATCGCCCTTTTGGACCCAACTGCCTTCGGTTTCCCCACAGCTTCCTGATGCCACATTTGGTCAGGGCCCGTCAGTCTCCCCCTCACCTCTGGTGTTCAGCTCCTTGGTCCATATGTGAACCAAGGCTCTGTTGAGATCTACCACCAAATGGTGGAGGCACCCCTTCTGAGCAACAGTGAGCAGATTATTGCTCTGTAACGCACAGAAAAAAAAATTGTGCTGCTTCTAACAAAAATCCAGCAAGTCCCATTTACTGGCTATTTCCCCAGGGCAGTGCAAATTATTTTCCCTTTATTACTTATCCAATTCCTTCTCTAAAGGCCATGACTGAACCAGCTCTAACTGCTCTCAGGCAGTGAGTTTCTGATCATCCCCACTTGCTGAGCGCGAGAGCGTTTCTTCCAGTAAATCTGCCCTCAAAGTAGTGCTGCTGTCAGCAACTGAGGTCGAGTTTCTGAACATAATCCATATGCACAGTTATTCCCCATGGATCAAAGAGCTGAGTTCGGATATTCACCGTGATTTTTCTAGAGAAATTTCTCTGCTTTTTTTCGGCGAAGATGCTGTTGTGTCAGGCGGCAGCTCAGGACTGGTTCTACTCATTGGGCTCAGTCTTCTGAATAAATTCATTCTGCTTTCCGCACTTTCAGTCATTAGGGAAGAAGAGAGTGCGGGGGCAGATTCACCAACATGTTGCCCGGATTGAAAGACTTCAGTTATGGGGAGAGATTGGATAGATTGGGCATGGTTTCACTGGAGCACAGAAGGCTGAGGGATGACCTGATTTAGAGGAGATTATGACAACCACAGGGTAGATAATCAAAACATTTTTCCAATGGCAAGGATATCAAAAACAAGAGGGCATTGTTTTAAAAAGAGAGGTGGGAGTTGCACTGGGGACCTGAGTAACAACAGTTCTACACAGAGGGTGGTTGGTATCTGAAACAAGCTGCCGAAGAGGTGATGGATCAGATAAAATTCCTGTGCTTAGAAGGCATTTAGATGGGGACAAGCAAAAGGCAGAGAAGGATACTGTCCTGATGTGGGATTGGTGCAGAAAGAGGAAAATGTCACCATGGACATGATGGACTGAAGGATATAATAAGGACATGATGACTGAAGGACTGTATAGGATATAATCTCCATCATAATCAGGTAACATTAACATAGAACATAGAGCATAGAATTATAGAACATAGAACACAGAACATAGAACTTAGAACAATGGTGTACTGGCCTTTCAACCTACTCTAAGATCAGTCGAACCCCTCCTTCCCACATAGCCTTCCATTTTTCTTTCATCCATGTACGTACCTTTCTAAGAGACCCATAAATATCCCTAAAGTATCTGCTGTATCATTGTTCCAGAATTCATTCAACACACCACCGGTCTCTGTGTTAAATACCTACCTCTGATATCCCCCTATACACCCTTCCAATCACCTTAAAACTATGCCCTTTCATATCAGCCGTTCCACTCTGGAAAAAAAAAGCACTGGTGGTCTACTCTGTGTATGTCTCTTATCATCTTGTACACTTCTGTCAAGTCATCTGTCATCTTCCTTGCCTCCAAAGAGAAAAGCCCCAGCTCAGTTAGGGCAGTGATACCTTGTTCATTGATAGCTCATTTGGCTTTTGTTCAGACTGCTGCACTCCATACCTCACAACAGCCTCACTAAAATCAAGAAAAGATATATTACTGCTTCTTTGTCGTCACAGAGTCAAAAACCCAAACTACTTCCCAGCATCTCCAGAAGGATGACTACGGTTCAAGAAGGTTGCTCTCTAGCACCTTCTCAGAGACAAAGAGGGTGAGCAATGAATGCTTGTTTGCCAGTGGCAGTGACACTCTGTACATTAATAAAAATACTATAGACTGTTGGCCATGAACACAGACCTATGCCCAATCCCATCTCAAGATCATTGGTTAATACAATATTGTCAATATACAATTGTACCACTTTGAAGGTGCTATGGAAATACAACATTTTGTATGTTCATATTCCATAAATCGGATGCATACAATAGGACAGGTCACAAACAGGACTAAAAGGTCACCGATCCAATATCAGTCTGGGAAGAAACTGCTGAGGGATCAAATGTTTAACTAAACACTCATCACAGATTCAGACTGATGTACGAACAGATCGTGGGACCCAGATCCACGGCTCCCTGAAAGTGGGCACACAAGAGGATAAGGAGGAAATGACAGAATATGGCATAGAAACATAGAAAACATACAGTACAATAAAGGCTCTTTGGCCCACAAAGCTGTGCCGAACATGTCCCTACATTAGAACTACTTAGGCTTTACCAAAGCCTTCTATTATTCTGAGCTCCATATAGCCACCCAGGAGAGTTTTAAAAGACCCTGTCGTTCCCACCCCACCGCCGCCACCGGCAGCCCATTCCACGCATTCACCACTTTCTACGTAAAAAAATTATCCCTGACATCTCCTCTGTACCTACTTCCAAGCACCTTAAAACTGTGCCCCTCATGCTAGCCTTTTCAGCCCTGGGGAAAAGCCTCTGACTATCCACATGATCAATGCCTCTCATCATCTTGTACACCTCTCCAAGGAGAAAAGGCCGAGTTCACTCAACCTATTCTCATAAGGCATGCTCCCCAATCCAGGCAACATCCTTGTAAATCTCCTCTGCATCCTTTCTATGGTTTCCACGTCCTTCCTATAGTGAGGCAACCAGAACTGAGCACAGTACTCCAAGTGGGGTTTGACCAGGGTCCTATATACCTGCAACATTACCTCTCAAGTCCTAAATTCAATTCCATGGTTGATGAAGGCCAATGCACCGTATGCTTTCTTAACCAACCTGCGTAGCAGCTTTGAGTGTCTTATGGACTCGGACCCCAAGATCCCTCTGATCCTCCACACTGCCAAAAATCTTACCATTAATACCATATTCTGTCATCATATTTGACCTACCAAAATGAACCACCTCACACTTATCTGAGTTGAACTCCATCTGCCACTTCTCAGCCCTGTTTTGCATCCTATCAGTGTCCAGCTGTAACCTCTGACAACCCTCCACACTATCCACAACATCCCTAACCATTGTGTCATCAGCAAATTTACTAATCCATCCCTCTATTTCTTCATTTATAAAAATCACTAATTTACTAATCCATCCCTCTATTTCTTCATTTATAAAAATCTCAAAGAGTAAGGGTCCCAGAACAGATCCCTGAGGCACACCACTGGTGACCGACCTCCATGCAGAATATGATCCATCAGCAACCACTCTTTGCGTTCTGTGGGCAAGCCACAGAAGGCAGTAATATCAAATACAAGAGGACATGCACTGGAAATGAGGAGTGTCGAGTGAAGTTTAACGAAATGTGCAGAGCAGGTTTTTTACATAGAGAATGCAGAGGTTCAGACCTTGTGCAGGCAGAAGGATACAGTTTAAATCAGCATCACATTGGGAACAGACATGGAGCGCCCTGTTCATGTGCTGTGCTGTTCCATGTTCCGTTTCACATGTAATACCATAATGTCTACACGATCACCATAAGACCATGAGACACAGAAGCAGAATTAGGCTCCACCATACCCTCATAGCCAATTTCTTATCCCTCTCAATCCCATTCTCCTGCCTTCTCCCTGTAACCTTTGCCACCCTGACTAATCAAGAACCTTTCAACCTCCACTTCAAATAAACCCACTAACACGGCATCCACAGCCACCTGCGGCAATAAATTCCACAGATTCACCACCATCTGGATAATGAAATTCCTCCTCATGTTTGTTCCAAAGGGATGTCCTTCTATCCTAAGGGTGTGCCTCCTGGTCCTAGACTCCCCCACTATAGGAAACATCCTCTCCTCATTCATTCTATCTATGTTAAATAGATCCCCCCCTCGTTCTTCTAAACTCCGGTGAGTACAGGCCCAGAGCCATCAAACACTCCTCATACTCAACACTTTAATTCCCGGGTCATGTTGGCAGCACAGTATCACAATGGTTAGCACATTGCTTTACAGTTCCAGCGACTCGGGTTCAGTTCCTGCCAGCGCCTGTAAGGAGTTTATACATCTTCCCACCCATCGCGTAGGTTTCCTCTGGACATTTCTGGTTTCCGCCCACAGTCCAACGACATACCGTTTGGTAGGTTAAGTGGTCATTGTAAGCTGTCTCGTGATTAGGCTAGGGTGAAATCCAAGGGTAGCTGATCAGTGCATTTCAGAGGACTGAAGGGCCTACTCTGCACTGTATCTCAATCAGTAAAATAAATTATTCTTGCCAACCTCCTCAGGACCCTCTCCAATGCCAGCATATCCTTTCTTAGATAATGGGTCCATAACTCTTCACAATATTCCATAGTCCATAACATTACACAGTCTGGCCAATGCCCCATAAAGCCAAATTGCATCTTTGCTTTAGTCATGGTCTATTGCTGACAAGGCACTAAAACCGATAACTGAGCATTTCATTGATGGGGATGAGCTTTGTATTGATTATTACTTTAACATTCTGGGGAAAATGTTGAAAGGGATCTTGTTGGATTAATTGGGACTTCTAATATCCCATTGATGAAATAGAGAGCATTTCAATGTTCAAAGTTGAGAGTTCAAAGTAAATTCAGAATCAGAATCAGAATCAGGTTTATTATCACCGGTTTTGACGTGAAATTTGTGGACTTAGCTGCAGCAGTTCAATGCAATACATAATCTAGCAGAGATAGAAAAAATAGTAATAATAAATAAAATAAAACATAATAATAAACAAGTAAATTACACATATTGAATAGATTATTTTAAAATGTGCAAACACAGAAATACTGTATATTTAAAAAGTGAGGTAGTGTCCAAAGCAAAGTTCATTCAGGAATCTGATGGCAGAGGGAAAGAAGCTGTTCCTGAATTGCTGAGTGTGTGCCTTCAGGCTCCTGTACCTCCTATCTGATGGTAACAGTGAGAAAAGGGCATGCCCTGGGTGCTGGAGGTCCTTAATAATGGACGCTGCCTTTTTGAGACACCGCTCCCTGAAGATGTCCTGGGTATTTTGTAGATGGAGCTGACCAGATTTACAACCTTCTGCAGCTTCTTTCAGTCCTGTGCAGTAGCCCCTTCATACCAGACAGTGATGCAGCCTGTCAGAATGGTCTCCACAGTATAACTATAGACTTAACATGAAAGTACAGAAACATCACCACAATATTGTAAAACGGTTGAAATACACAGTACAGGAAGAAGGATTTCCTAGATTTATATTTTGCCTTTCATTTCTCGGGGGGGAGGAGCGGCACAGTAGGGTAGTGGTTAGCACAATGTTTTACGGTACAGGTGACCTGGGTTCAATTCCCGCCACTGCCTGTAAGGAGCTTGTATGTTCTCCCCGTGACCACGTGTGTTTCCTCAGGGTGCTCCAGCTTCCTCCACAGTCCAAAGACGTGCCAGTTAGGAGGTTAATTGATGATTGAACGTTGTCCCGTGATTAGGCTAGCATTAAATTTGTGGATCACTGGGCAGTATGGCTCAAAGGGCTGGAAGGGCCTGCTCCACACTGTATCTCAATAATAAAAAATAATCACCACCATCTCCAAGATTTCCAGCCACTGAAAAACATTTGAAATATAGATATGGAAGAAGAGTTGGAAACAGGAATCTTTTGTGCACAAGGAGCTCCCACCAGTGGTACTGTAGCATAGGTAATGTGTTACAGTTATTTGGCTTGAGGGGCAAATGAAAATGAGGGGCACAGGAAAAAGGGATATACTCCCCACCCTTCTTAGAAACCGAGTGCTTTAAAATCTACATCTCCCTAACGCAGATTTACAATGTCTATTAAGAGCACAAGGTTTTAATCAGAAACCTGGCCCTACCTTCTGTAGACAATGCTGCTGAGCAGCTGTTAATGAAGCTCATTAAATTGCAAAGTGTGAACAGGCTTTCACACGTTTAATAATGCGCAATTTAATTTTTGTATATGTATGACTATCAAATTCAATATAGAGTTCTGGAGAAATATTTTTACCTAAACAGTAATTGGAATATGGAAATCAGCCGCACAGGAAAAGGCCAAAGCAGATTTCGGAGTAGCAGTTAAAGATTAGATTATATCAAAACACTAAAACATGCTGTGAAGAGCACCATTTTGTGAAAAGGACCAACATAGTTCAAGGACTGTGCTTGGAGCAGTCTGCAAGTGTCGCCCTCATAGCATGTCCTCAGCTTATGAACCCTAACTCTAATCATATGTCTCTGGAATGTGCGAGGAACATGGTCTACGTGGTCAGCGGGAGAACGTACAAACTGTTTACCTTCAGCGCTGGGAACTAAACCTGGATCGCCAATCGCTAGCGCTGTAAACTAACCTCTGCACTACCAAGCCACTTGTCCCTTTATCCATTTAAGAAGGGAAGAATGGATAATGCAGTAAAATGAAAGAGATGGAATTGGGTGGGAAGAAGTTTGTCTGGAGCAAGAACAGCATTTATCATGCAAGACTGTCACATGGCCATAGTGACGTAGACTCATCGAATCATGCAGCATTGGATCAGACCCTTCAGCCCAACTCATTCATGCTAACCTTGCTGTCCAGTAAGCTCGTCCACCTGCCTATGTTTGACCAATGGCCGTCTCAACGCATCATATCCGTTACTTATCTAGATGGCTTTTAAATGTTGCCAGTGTGCTGGCCTCAACCACTGTATCTAACAGCTCATTCCAAATACGCACTGCCTTTTGCATGACGAAGATACCCGTGATAACTCTCTTGCCTCTGCTGTTGGTGATCATCAGAGTGGTGTCACAATCATGTCATGACTTCCTTCCCACCAAAGTAGGCTCGCTTACTTATGACATCGAAGAACCAGACCTTTTGGCCCATTAGCTTTGTGCCAGCTCTTAACAAAGAAATCCTCTCAGTCCGTTCCCCTACCCCTCGTGTTGTAACTCCTGTATCCCAATGCTGCTTTTCTAATCAGAGCTACCCAAGACCCACCTCACATTGGTTGTCATCCTTCTGACTTGAAAGATGGTGGGAAGCACATGTCAAGTCCTGACGGTGCACTTCCTAGAGTGGCTGAGGAGTCCCATTCTGGAGTGACAGACTTTTCTACACGGACTGCAGGTGAAGGAAGACGGGAATCTGAATGGAGAGCCTCTCTCCTTCCATCGAGATCTCTTGCCATCCAGCTCTTTAATGTGGGTACTTTCTGCTCTTTGCAAGCCTTTTCAAAATGCCGGACTCCAAGCAGCTGTGTCTTCCCAGTAGTTCACATCGATACTGGCCAGCTTCAGATCCTTTTTCCGGACGTCCTCGAAGCGAAGCTGTGGGCGACCAGCTTCACTTGCACCCTCCGCCAGCTGCCCATACAGCAGGTCTTTCGGGATCTGACCAGCGCCCATTCGTTTGACGTGTCCTAACCATCTGAGCCACCTCCGGCTGAGGAGGGCAAGCATGCAGGGGATGCCTGCACATTGCAAGACCTCTGTATTAGTGGCTCTGCCCTGCCAAGTTGTGTGCAGGGCCAGTCTGAGGCAGCACCGGCGAAAGCTGTACAGGTTCTTCTCATGGCTAGCATAGATTGTCCAGGCTTCGCTGCTGTAGAGCAGAGTGCCAAGAACCCAGGGCAGGTACATAGACAGCCTGTTATTTACGATCTGATGCCTGTTGCTCCACACCCTCTTGTTCAGCTTAGCCATGACAGCTGTAGCCTGTTGCTTAGCTCAGCATCAAAAGACAATGGCTGACCCAAGAGAGGTGAAGGGGGCAGCCACCTCCAGAGGATGACCATCACTGGTGTCCTGGACCATCATACCGTCTCCTTCAAGCTGATGGTCGGCCCAAGCTCCTTGCAGGCGAGCTGCAGATGGGCTTCTGACCGAGAAGTCGCTGCTGCATCGTCAGCAAACAACAGCTTGCGAATGAAGATCTCAAAGATACATAACACAAAATCTGATTTTTATTTTTACGAATTCCGGAATGGATCAGGATCCTGAAAAGCATTGATCCATTTCCTGTCGATAGACTGCCGACAGAGACCAACTGGGGAGGGTAACTGTTCCCTCCAGCTGGCAGACGATAGACTGAAGTACACAAATCGGAAATCAAAACCACAGCTCTAGCAAGGGAACGATCTATAAAGTGGTGTGTTAGCAGGGTCTACAGTTTACCGCTTGGAAATGCAATATGAACAGATCCAAGGAAGAGGAGAAAATTACAGTGATGTTGTGAAAGGCCAAGGGAAGACAATTTATTCATATTTCCTTATGACGTAGAAGGCTGTTCAGCCCATTGATTGTATACTAGCTCTCAGAGAAGATCCGCTCTAATTATTGCAACACCTAATCCCTCTCTCTCTCTCTCTCTCTCTCTCTCTCTCTCTCTTTCAATGTCCATTGTCTCTTCTTTGCTTCTCCTACCACACACCTACTACAGGATCAATTTTAGGATAGCATAGCAGTTAACATTATGGTGTTCAATTCCCGACACTGCCTGTAAGGAGCAGTCCACTGGTCCTCCAGGTTTGGGGGTTCAACTCTGGGCTGACAACCCTAATTGGTAAAACAAAACTGTTACGGAAACAGCACTGAAGGTTTCTTCTACGTCTGAGTGTGATAGTATTCCTGAGTCTCCACCCGGGACTTGCATGACTGACAATAAACCAAGAGGAAGCTACTGACATGATGAAGGAAGCCCTGAACACCTCCAGAGATGGAGGACCTTCATTGCTGCCCCAAACACCAACAACATAACAGGCAGTAAGCACGTAGTTTCCTCTACAGCATCCAACTGCCCTGCCAACCAGCAAGTGTCTGGGTTGTGGGCGAAAAACCTCAAGGACTCAGAGGGAATCCCACACAGTCACAGGGAGAGCTTGCAATCTCCATACACGGGGCAGGATTGAACACCAAGTCACTCGAATCTACACCAACTTGCCACCATTGAACAGATGGTCTAACAGGGAAAATTCTTTCAGAGATTTGGAGCCTTGCCTGGGCTCTTTCTGTGCATGTTGACATCATCCTTCCCTTCCCACCGCACCTCACCATCCTTCAAAGCTCTAACTTTAAGTAAACTTATTATCCAGGTACACAGATGTTACCCGATAATACCTTGAGACGCATTTTTGCAGGCATTTACAGGGAAGAGAAATACGGTAGAATTTTATTGAAAACCATTCATAAACAAAGACTAACAACCAACGTGCAAAAGAAGACAAACTGCAAATAAAAATAGTACAAAGAGCATCCGTGAGCTGTCCTTGAAAGTGAATCCACAGGTCATAGAATCAGTTTATTTGATTGATTTATTTTCAGGTGCATTGTGGGACAGGTCCTTCTGGCCCAACGAGCCAGCAAGCCACCTATTTATACAATTTACAACAGACCAATTAACCTACTAACCAGTACATCATTGGACTGTGGGAAGAAACTGGAACCGGAGAGTGCCCCAGTGGTTGTGAGAACATAAAAAACTCCTTACAGAGGATGCCAGAATTGAACTCCAAACTCCAGTGCCCTGAGCGATAATAGTGTTGCGCTAACTGCTACACCACCGTGGTGTGCCTTTCAGAGTTCAGGGTGAAGTTCTCTCTGCCGGGATGGTTCAGGGTAATAGCTGTTCCTGAACCTGGTTATTGTGGGACCTGAGGCTTCTGTACCTCCTTCCTGATGATGGCAGCAAGATGAGAGCGGGCCCGGGTGGTGAGGGGGGCGCTGTCAAACCTGTTAAATCTTTTGCTTTCGCTGCACTGATAGCTCCACTTGCTCCTTCGGTAACCCGAACAAGTACTCTCGGAAACTTGAAAAGTAGGTCGTCTGTCGACGCCTGTCGTAAATCGGCACGGCTGGGAAGGATGTTTCTCTTGTTCTTCTCCGAATCCGTTTCCAATCACTGATTTCATGTACTGCAAAGCTGTTAATAATATTGCAGAGTGCGTGCCCGGCTTTGAGGCCAGCGGTTCTCTCTTGGAGTTCGTAACATTGGGCTCTTGTCCTGACTCGGCTGTGCTACCAACACATCAGGAGCCTCAGGAGCCCAGCCAGGATCACAGCTGACGCACACCCATCTCCACTCATTGTCTGCATTTCAATGTGAGGCTTGAAGTGGGAGTAAGCCAGAGAGAGTTCAGGGCGAGGCGTGAGTTTTCACGTCGGAATGGCTGCATTCAAGACAGCATAGAAGTCTGAGGGAGTGACCGGACAGAGGAGTATAAAATCATGAAGGCCATAGAGGGAACAAGTGCACGCTGCCCCTTCCAGGGAAAGGGAATCAAAAATTAGAGGGTGAAGGCTTGAGGAGAGAGGACAGACTTAAAAGGGATATGAGGGGCAACTGCTTCACGCAGAGTTTGGTGGGTATAGGAAACCAGCTCCCAGAAGAGAGGCCGGTACAACAACAATATTTTTTTAAAAAAAGGTACTTGGACAGGAAAGATTTAGAGTGATAAGGGTGGAAAGCACACTTATTATCAAAGTATAAATTATACAGCCATGAGTCTTGTCTCCTTACAGGCAGCCACAGAACAAGAAACCCGAAAGGGCCCATTAAAAAAAAAGACCAACAAACACCCAATGCACAGAGAGAGAGAAAAAAAAGCACAAATCATGCAAACAATAAAAGCAAGCAACAGCATTTAGAACTAAAGTGAGTCCATAAACAGGAAGTAGGCCCAGAGCCTCAGCCTCAGTTTGTCACATGGCGGAGCAAATCAGAGCTCGCAGGCACGAAGCCCAGAGCGGCTGGAGTAGGCCCACAGCCTCAGTGCCGCGGAGAGTGGGGCAAACGTCGCAGAGCAGCAAGCGGAACCGACTCCACCCTCCCCTCCGGGTCCCAACACCCAACCTTAATAATCTATCCAGCCCAGCATTTGAAGCATCCAAACACAGGCGAAAAGGATGGGCTTGGATGGGTACCTTATTCAGCTTGGACAAGTTGAACAGGAGGGACTGTGTCTGTGTGCTGCATTAGTCTATGACCTTATGACATGCCTGCCTATCTGAGGGTCTTTCAAAAGGCTTCTAATGAAGATCTGGCACTTGCTATGCTGACAGTCTGCTCTAAAGAGCGGAAGTTGAAATCTTGCTCCCAAGATTTGCACTCGGAGATCAAAAGCACAGAGTGACTCTGCTCTGCAGTGCTGTTGGAGAACAGTACCACTTGTGATGATTCATTAAACCGTATTTCATGTTGCCTTCGACAATACGTTCTCTTGGCACTATTTCAATGAGGAGCAGGAGCCTTCTTCCCAGGTTCTTAGTCAGTTTTCATCCCTTAACCAGCTGGATCAGCTGATCTGCTCTTTCTCATAATGCTACTTGGTGTGGCTTCCGCTGGGCCCTGATTACCTACACACAGTGGCCACTTCATTAGTTACCTCTACATCTCGTTAATGCAAATATCTGATCAGCTAACCATGTGGCAGCAACTTAATGCATAAAGGCATGCAGGCAGGGTAAAGAGGTTCATCTGCTGTTCAGGCCAAACATCATAATGGGGAAAATGATTATTGGTGCCAGTCAGGGTGGTTTGAGTATCTCAGAATCTGCTGATCTCTAGGGATTTTCATGCTTGACAGTCTCTCGAGTCTACCGAGAATGGTGTGAGTATCGAAAAACTCCCAGTAAGTGGCAGCTCTGTAGACAAAACACCCTGTTAATGGGAGAGGTCAGCGGAGAAGGGCCAGACTGGTTCAAGCTGACAAGAAGGTGACAGTAACTCAAATAACCACATGTTACCACAATGGTGGGCAAAAGAGCATCTCTGAAATCACACCACGTCGAACATTGGAGTGAATGGGCTACAGCACAGAAGACAGCTCTACTCCTGTACCTGATAAAGTGGCCACTGAGTGTATATGTCAATGGTGACTGCATGCTAAAACTGCCTCATTGGCTGTAATGTGCTTTGCAACATCCTGAAGGTGCCTTTCTCATCTTTTCATCCGGACAGGCTGAATGTTATCCTTCCCAAACAAAGGCTGAGCATTTCACACACAACAAAGAGTGGGAAAAGGTGGTGTCGGAAAGGTGTGGCATGATCAAAAAGCAATGATCGAGACTATTTATCCACACACACACACACACACACACACACCTGTGCACACATATACACACACATAAGTGCGCACACGTATACATGAAAGCACACTAACAGAACTACCACATGCACACATATGCATGCACATCAATACATATGCGCCTGCCAGTACAGGCACATATCTTTAAACAGACACACCATACTCATGCATAGGCCCAGTTACGCAACCACATCCCCCCCCCCCTCCACACACACACACACACACACACACACACACACACACACACCACAGTGGTGTCAAGAAAACAACCTCTCCCTCAATGTCACAAAGACTAAGGAGCGGGTTGTGGACTACAGGAGGAATGGAGACAGGCTCACCCCTATTGACATTAATGGATCTGGGGCTGAGAGGGTGAACAGCTTTAAGTTCCTTGGCATCCACATCACCGAGGACCTCACGTGGTCTGTACAGACCAGCTGTGTGGTGAAAAAGGCACAACAGTGTCTCTTTCACCTCAGATGGTTGAAGAAGTTTGAAATGTGCCTACAAATCCTAATAACTTTCTACAGGGGCACAATTGATACGCAACCCCCCCCCCCCCCCCCGCATGCACATACACCACACACATTGCCTGGTATGGGAACTGTACCTCCCTCAATCGCAGGACTCTGCGGAGAGTGGTGCAGACAGCCCAGCACATCTGTAGATGTGAACTTCCCACTTCCCACTATTCAGGACATCTACAAAGGCAGGTATGTAAAAAGGCCCGAAGGATCATTGGGGACCCGAGACACCCCAACCACAAACTGTTCCAGCTGCTACCATCCAGAAAACAGCACCACAGCATAAAAGCCAGAACCAACAGGCTCCAGGACAGCTTCTTCTGCCAGGCCATCAGTCTCACTAATTCATGCTGATACATTTCTATTTCTATGTTATATTGACTGTCCTGTTGTACATAATATTTACTACAAGTTACTATAAATTGCGCATTGCACATTTAGCTGGAGACATAACGTAAAGATTTTTATTCCTTATGAATATGAAAGATGTAAGAAATAAAGTCAATTCAATTCAATTTACATATACACACATTACACTCTTTCACACACACACAGAGTCACATATACTCTCACACACACACGCACAAGCACACACACACACAAACACACACACACACACAAACACACACACACACACAAACACACACACACACAAACACACAAACACACACACACACACACACAAACACACACACACACAAACACACACACAAACACACACACACACAAACACACACACAAACACACACACACACAAACACACACACAAACACACACAAACACACACACAAACACACACACACACAAAACACACACACACACACAAACACACACACACACAAACACACACACAAACACACACACACACAAACACACACACACACAAACAGACACACAAACACACACAAACACACACACAAACACACACACACAAACACACACAAACACACACACACACACAAACACACACAAACACACAAACACACACACACACACACACACACACACACACTCTGCCTTCTCTGCCTGTTCAGTCGATACTGCCTCACTGCATCAGCGTCTTTGACAGCTTCACTGGATTGTGTCTCCATTTGCTATATGCTGACTCATCACATTTCCCTTATCCGAGAGCCATCTGTATTCATGTAAGGCCCTCTGTGGAGCGAGTGATGTTGTGTGATTTGCTGCTTTCAAACCCCCCCCCCCCCCTCCACCCCCACCTGTGTCCTTCAGCAAACATCAATTTGTATTCTGATCACCTTGGAGAAGGAGCAAGTGAAACAGCAGTGGGGGGGGGGAGGGGAGGAAGAGGGATAGATAGCAAACGTAGAACCAAAAGATTCTATTCTCCTTGATTGAGGTTTCTGACATCAATCACCTGACTGAACTATTGGACAAATACATGTGGAAGATAATATTATAACCCTGGGAAATCCTGACAGGAAAAGCAGCCTGATCATGACACGAAGGAACTTTGAACCCTTAACCCCTTGATAAACAAAGAGAACCCCCTTCTCTCCATGCCACTTCATTCCCACTCACACCCTTGGTACCATTAGTGCACACGCACTATTGGAATGGAGTAGTAAGCACTTGTCACTTTATCACTCAAACGCATTCACAGAGTGCTTCCACTTTATCCAAGTAAACAGAGACATCTTGCTTGTTTTTATTGAGCAAAGGCCAAGCAATATAACAATACCCATGGGATCTGTGCTAGAAGACCACAAGATATAGGAGCAGAATTAGGCCATTAAGCCAAGTCTGCTCTGGCATTGCATCATGGCTGATTCAATTTTCCTCTTGGTCCCAGTTTCCTACATTCTCCCACATCCCTTCATGCCCTGACCAATCAAGAGTCTATCAACCTCTGCCTTACATAAAGACCTGGCCTCCACAGCAGCCAGTGGCAAAGAATTCCACAGATTTGCAACTCTCTGGCTAAAGAAATTCTTCCTCGCCTCTGTTCTAAAAGGACGTCCCTCTATTCTGAGGCTGTGTCCTCTGGTCTTGGACTGTCCCTTGATAGGAGGCATTCTCTCCACTTGCATTCGAACAAGGCCTTTCACTATTTGATAAGTTGCAATGAGGTCATCCATCATTCTTCTGAATTCTAGTGAATTCAGGCCCAGAGCCGTCAAATGCTTTGTATAACAAACCATTTAATCCTGGAATCATTTTCATGAACCTCTTTTGAACCCTCTCCAGTTTCAGCAAATCCTTTCTAAAGGGCCCAAAATTGGTCACCGTTCTCCAAGTGAGGCCTCACCAATGCTTTATAAAGGCTCAAAATTACATCTTTCCCTTTATTGTTCTGGTCCTCTTGAAATAGGTGCTAACATTGCATTTGCCTTCCTCACCACAGACTCAACCTGCAAATTAACCTTAGGGAATCCTGCGCAAAGACTCCCAAATTCCGATCTGCTTCTGATTTTCGTATTTTCTCTCCATTTAGAAAATAGTCAACCCTTTCTTTTCTTCTACCAAAGTGCATAGTATACACTTCCCAATACTGTATTCTATCTGCCATTTCTCCTAGTCTGTCAAGGTCATCTGTAGCCTCCCTACTTCCTCAAAACTACTTGCCTCTCCACCTATCTTCATATTGTCTGCAAACTCTGCAATAAAGCCATCAATTCCTTGACCCAAATCATTAACGTAGAACATAAAAAAAATCGCTCCCGGCACAGACCCCTGAGGAACATCGCTAGTCACCAGCAGCCAGCCAGACAAGGCTCCCTTTATTCCCACTCTTTGCCTCCTGCCAATCAGCCACTGCTTTATCCTTGCTTCAATCCTTCCTGTAATGCCACGGGCTCACAACTTGTTAAACAGTCTCTTCTGTGGCACCTTGTCAAAGGCCTTCTGAAAATCCGAGTACACAATATTCTCCTTTGTCTATCCTGCTTGTTATTTCTTCAAAGAACTCCTACAGATTTAGAAACAGAGAGAAACATGGAAAATCTACAGCACAATTCAGACCCTTTGGCCCACAAAGCTGTACAAAACATGTGCTTACCTTAGAAATTACCTAGGGTTACCCATATCCCTCTATTTTTCTGAGCTCCATATACCTGTCCAGGAGTTTCTTAAAAGACCCTATCGTATCCACCTCCACCACCATCACTGGCAGCCCATTCCACGCACTCACCACTCACTGCATAAAAAAACTTACCCCTGACATCTCCTCTGTACCTGCTTCCAAGCACCTTAAAGCTGTGCCCTCTCGTGCTAGCCATTTCAGCCCTGGGAAAAAGCCTCTGACTATCCACACAATGCCTCTCATCGTCTAATACACCTCTATCAAGTCACCTCTCATCCTCTGTCGCTCCAAGGAAAAGGACTGAGTTCACTCAACCTATTCTCATAAGGCACGCTCCCCAATCCAGGCAACATCCTTGTAAATCTCCTTTGCACTCTTTCTCTGATTTCTACATCCTTCCTATAGTGAGGCGACCAGAACTGAGCACAGTACTCCAAGTGGGGTCTGACCAGGGTCCTATATAGTTACAACATTACCTCTTGGCTCCTAAACTCAATCCCACAATTGATGAAGGCCAATGCACTGTATGCTTTCTTAACCACAGAGTCAACCTGCATAGCAGCTTTGATTGTTCTATGGACTCGAACCCAAAGATCCCTCTGATCCTCCACACTACCAAAAGTCCTACCATTAATACAGTATTCTGTCATCATATTTGACCTACCAAAATGAACCACCTCACATTTATCTGAGTTGAACTCCATCTGCCACTTCTCAGCCCTGTTTTGCATCCTATCAGTGTCCAGCTGTAACCTCTGACAGCCCTCCACACTATCCACAACATCCCCAACCATTGTGTCATCAGCAAATTTACTAATCCATCCCTCTACTTCTTCATCCAGGTAGGTCATTTATAAAAATCACAAAGAGTAAGGGTCCCAGAACAGATCCCTGAGGCACCCCACCGGTTACCGACCTCCATGCAGAATATGATCCATCAGCAACCACTCTTTGCGTTCTGTGGGCACGCCACAGAAGGTAGGAATATCATATACAAGAGAACATGCACTGGAGATGGGGGGGTGTCGAATGAAGTTTAACGAAATGTGCAGAGCAGGTTTTTTACACAGAGAATGCAGAGGTACAGACCTCCATGCAGAATATGACCCTTCTACAACCACTCTTTGCTTCTGTGAGCAAGCCAATTCTGGATCCACAAAGCAATGTTCCCTTGGATCCCATGCCTCCTTACTTTCTCAATAAGTCTTGCACGGTGTACCTTGTCAAATGCCTTGCTGAAATCAGTCAGGCAAGATTTTCCCTTGAGGAAACCATGCTGACCATGGCCTATTTTATCAAGTGCCTCCAGTACCCTGAGACCCCATCCTTAATTATTGACTTCAACATCTCCCCAACCACTGAAATCAGACTAACTGGCTTATAGTTTCCTTTCCTCAGCCTCTCTCCCTTCATGAAGAGTGGAGTGACATTTGCAATTTTCTAGTATTCCAGAACCATTTCAGAATCTAATGATTCTTGAAAGGTCATGACTAATGTCTCCACAATTTCTTCAGCCACCTCTTTCAGAACTCCACAATGACTGAGTCCAGGTGACCTTTCTACCTTCAGATGTTTCAGTTCCCAAGAACTTGGTCTGTATTTATGGTAACTTCACACACTTCATAATCCCTGATACCTAGGATTTCCACCATACTGCTCATGTCTTCCACAGTGAAGACTGTTGCAAGATACTGAATCAGTTTGCATGCCTTTTCTTTGTCTCCCATTACTACCTCTCCAGCATCATTTTTCAATGGCCCAATATCCATGCTTGCCATTTATATTACACTTCATATACCTGAAGAAACTTCTGGTATCCTCCATAATATTACAGGCTAGCTTACTTTCGTATTCTATCTTTACCTTCTAAATAACTTTTTTAGTTGCCTTCTGTTGGATTTAAAAAGTGGCCCAATCCTCTAAATTCCCCCTAATTTTTGCTTGATTCTATGTCCTCTCTTGGGCTTTTATGTTAGCCACTGCTGTGTTATCTTTCCATTGGAATACATCTTCCTTTCTGGGATGATATATCCTGTGCCTGCCAAATCGCTTCCAGAAATTCCAGCCATTGCTTCTCTGCTATCATCTCTGCCAGTGTTCTTTTGCAATCAGTTCAGGCCATCGCCTCTCCCATGCCACTGGAATTCCCTTTACTCCTCTGTAAAACTGCTGCATCTGACTTTAGCTTCTCCTTCTCAAATTTCAGGGTGAATTCAATCATTTTTCAGGGTTAATGTCCCCAAGTGATCATTTACCTCTAATCAGTTCTGGTTCATTGCACAACACCCAGTCCAGAATAGCTGATCCTCTAGTGGCCTCAACCATGAGCTGCTCTAAAAAGCCATCCCATAAACACTCTAGAAACTCCCCCTCCTGTAATCCTGAAACAACCTGATTTTCCCAATCTACCTGCATCTTGAAGTCCCTCATGAATATTGCAACATTCCCCCTCTGGCATGCATTTTCTATCTCCCATTGTAATTTTCAGGCACATCCTTACTACTGTTTGGGGGTCTGTATACAACTCTCATCAGGGTCTTTTTACCCTTGTAGTTCCTTGGCTCTATCCACAATGATTCAACACCTTGCGACCCAATGTCACTTCTTTCTAATAATTTGATTTTCTCTTTTACCAACAGGCCAATGCTGCCCCTTCTGCCTTCCTGCCTATCCTTTCAATACAATGTGTGATCTTGGATATTAAGCTCCCAGCTATAATCTTTCAACCATAATGCAGTGGTGCCTACAACATCATACCTGTCAATCTGCAACTGTGTTGCACGTTCATCTACCTTATTCCATATGCAGTGTGCATTCAGGTACAATACTTTCAGTCCTGTATTCACTCTTTTTGAATTTGTCACACCAAGCTCAACTTTTTGATTCCTAACTTTGTCTAAGGTCTTACCAACATCTGACTCCACAACCTTCTGCTAACTGTTCTGGCAATCTGGTTCCCATTTCCCTGCAGCTCTAGTTTAAACCCCACTATGCAGCATTGGCAAACACTACTGCTAAGATATTAATCCCCCTCCAGCTCAGCTGCAAACCGTTCCTTCTGTACAGGTCCCACCTTCCCTGGAAGAGAGACCAATGATCTAAAAATCTTCAACCCTCCCTCCTACACCATCTCCTTAGCCACCTGCTAAACTGTCTAATCTTCCTAGTTTTTGCCTCACAAACACGTGATACGAGCAGCAACCCTGAGATCACAACCCTGGAGGTCCTGCCCTTTACCTTAGCACCTAACTCCCTGATCTCCCAATGCAGAACCTCATCACTCATCCTACCCACGCCACTGGTACCCACATGGACCATGACTTCTGGTGCTTCACCCTCCCACTAAAGAATGCCAAGGACTCAATCCAAGACATCTTGGACCCTGGCACCCAGGAGGCATCATACCATCCGGGAATCTCGATCTCACCCACAGAATCTCCTGTCCTTTCCTGTAATTAATGAATCTCCTGTCACCACAGTGTGCCTCTTCTTCCTCTTTCCCTTCTGATTCACAGAGGCAGACACTGAGCCAGAGACCAGACCACTGTGATTTTCCTCTGTTAGGTCATTCCCCCCCCCACCCCCGCCAATAGTATCCTGTTGTTGAGGGGGATGGCCACAGGGGTACTGTGCACTGGCTCCTTGACCCCTTTCCCTTTCCTGGCGATCGCCCAGTTTCCTGTGTCCTGCACCTTTCTATATATCTATCACCCCTTCAGCCTCCCAAATGTTCTCAAGTTCATCCAGTTCCATCTCAATTCGTTAACGCGGTTTGTTAGAAGCTGCAGCTGGACACAATCCTCACAATCACCCGTTAGGCTGGAACTACACGTGGCTTCATGACCTCCATCAGTCTCCAATGGTAAGCTCAGACTGAAGTTTCGAGTCCGGAAAGAAGATTTGGCATGGCAGCCAAGATGGTTGACCAACCTCTGCCCTTGGCATCTCTGAATATGGGCTTATTTTCCCCTGGAGTGTAGGAGGCCAAGGGACGACTGTACCGAGGTTCATGAAATCATGAGGGGCACAGGTAGGTGAATGGTCAGAGTCTTTTTTCCCCTGGGTAGGGGAGTCTAAAACTAAAAGGCAGAGGTTCATAGTGAGCGGGGAAATAGTTACAACAGAGGACCCTGAGGGTGGTGAGTACATGGGATGAGCTGCCAGAGGAAGCTTTGGAGGTGGGTATAACAGTAGTGTTTAAAGGATATTTAGATAGGCATATCATAGGAAAGGTTTAGTGGGATATGGGCTTAATACAGGGAGCTGTGACAAGGTCCGGTAGACATCTCGGTCAGCACGGACGAGCCTGTTTCTATCCTGTACAACTCTGTGAAACCTTTGGGTTTCTGAAGGCAGATGTTTCTGGGAGCCACGGCGGTACAGCCAGTCAGTGCCGCTGCCTCATAGCTCTGGATAAATAGGTTCCAATCTGACGTCAGGTGCTGCTTGCAGCACGTGGCCATGTGGGTTCCTCCTGACGTTTTGGTTTCTTCCTACATCCCAAAGGAGAGCCAGTGTGTCAGCAGTAAATCACTCCTTAGTGTAAGCGAATGACAAAAGGAGCGAAGCAAAACTGATGGACATCTCGTAAACTGTCTGTGATGTATGTGCTGAGTACTGTGTGTGACTCGTGTTACTGCGTCTTGCACCTTGGCCTAGAGGGACACTCTCTCATTTGGTTGTGTTCGTCTGTTCCACCAGGCTTAGTAGTCAAGCCACACATGAAGGCCAGGAGCTGGACTTGGTTATCAGAGGCTATTTGAGACACACACCATCGGGAGCACTTAATAGGTAGTGGGAGCTTGTCCCCACCACCACCCCAGCTATAACAGCCTTAAGGAAACATTTCTACTGAGAGGAGAAGCAGCAAAGGCGAGTTGCCAGCACCTTAAAACCAATTGCTTCAAACCGCTGGGGCTCATCAGCTACGGTTGACAGCTCGTCCAGGAGAAGACAAACCCTTATCTGACACCTCCACTTATGGGGACGACTTCAGGAGTAAACCCTGAGGAAAAAGTCCCTGAGGCAGGCCCACCTTGAGTTCACTGGCAACTCCTACAGTACTGCTGGTGCTAAACTATATTGGCCTCTGCAGTTCATTTGGATTCATCAGCTGGAGGGAGAGGGGAACCTGCTACATGGGCAACAGCTTGCTCGCCATATTGTACTGTCCTGGCTTGTGTATTACATAGATGGCTATAACGCATTGTAGCCATCTCTGGATGCATTCAAGAGAGAGTTAGATAAAGCTCTTATAGATAGCGGGGTCAAGAGATATGGGGAGAGGGCAGGAACGGGGTACTGATTGTGTATGATCAGCCATGATCACAATGAATGGCGGTGCTGGCTAGAAGGGCCGAATGGCCTACTCCTGCACCTACTGTCTCTTGTCTTTTAACACAACATCCATGTTCGAACCCAACCAACAGAGGGCCCTTCAAATTCATGTGTATGGCTAAATGACAATTAAAATTAAACTAATTCTTGAACTTGATAGAAGAGAGAGAATAAGTTGCCGGTTCTGTGGAGGTAAGAGGGAATGAGATTGATGAGCTTACTACGCTGGAAACCACATGGATTAAATGGACCAAAAGGACCTCCTTCTGTTTTGGAATAAGTAAGTGGTCTCCTGTTAAAAGCAACAGACAATCTCCTTGAGGAACCTAGTGGCTCCATCAGCAAAGGGTGGGCAGAAAGGAGCTGTCAACATTTCAAGTTGACACCCTGCATCAGGATTGTCCCTCTTCTCGTTTCAATGCTGCAGAGCTCCTCCAGCAGATAGTTTATTGCCTCAGATTCCAGCATCTGTAGTATCTCATGTCTCCCATTAAAAGGTCAAATTTTTCTCAAGTATTAGTGGCATAAAATAGAGTTAACACATTCTACCATGTCCCATCAACTATTTCTGCAGGGAGAATTGTACTGAGATGTTACGTACTTGACTCGTGTTTAGTAGGTCTATTATATCAGTTAACAGACACAAGAAGATCACAATTCCAATACTTGTTTTATTTGTTTTGTTATTATTCTGCATTTAATTTGATTCACATTGGCTGAATCCATCCGATGTATAGTTCCTGATCTTTGCAACTGGAACATTTAAGCCATCAGTGAAAGTACACCGGAGGCCACAAAGTATCGAGATGTTGAAGTGACATACTCAATATCCCTCTTGACACTTTTTTCTATTTCTCATTCTGGTTCCCCTCTCACCCCTTCCTTTCGCCTGCCCATCACCTCCCTTTGGTTTCCCTCCTCCTTCTCTCTCTCCCATGGTCTACTATCCTATCAGATATCTTCTTCTTCATCTCTTTACCTCTTGAACCTATCACCTGCCAGCTTATTACCTAGTCCCCACTTCCCTACCCTCCCTCACCTGGCTTCACCTATCACCTGCAAGCTTTTACTCTTTCCTCTCAGCTTTTTCTTCTGGCTTCTGCCCCCTTTCTTTCCGGTCTTGGTCAGAAATGTCAACTGTTTATCCCTCTCCGTAGATGCTGCCTGACTTGCTGAGTTTCTCCAGCATTTTGTGTGTGTTGCTCAGAATCCCTTGTGTTCATAATCTCACATTTGTTTCATGTCACCCACAGAGCTGGAGATAAGTGAGATGGAAATCCAAAATGCTGGAAATGCTCAAAGAGACAAAGGACATTTCAAGTTCAAGCCCCTTCATCAGCAGGAAGGTGGGAAAGACTCTTTGACCTGAAATATTCGCTCTGCCTGGATGCTGGGTGAGTCCACTTTTCTTCTTTAGTTCAGATTTCCAGCAGCTGCAGTCTTCTTTTCTCAACTCCTGCAAATGAATGCAACCGTTTATAAGGTTATCGCCAAAAGCACTTCACCACATGACTGACAGCTGTTCAACTTTGTCCTTAATCATGTTAAGCAGCAGAGTAACACACTGTGGGATTGCTCACAATGATGCCCTGGTTAAGTAGCAGCTGACCATCACGGTAAACAATTTCTCAATATCTTATTCTACCTCCACTTAAAATGTATTTCAGATTTCTGATTTCACAGACCTGAGTGGCAGGATTACATGAACGCTTGATCAGAGCCAGAGCACAGTCAAAGCCAACCACTGAGCTTCCATGAAAACAAACGTTTATCTCTCCTGAAATGGAGTCAGAGAGATCCAGAAAGGGAAGCAAAGGCTCACAGATTATCCATGTGAATTAACATCTGTAAAGTCATGTCAAAGTCAAATTTATTGACATATATACTGTATGTTACCATATACTACCCTGACATTGATTTTCTTGCAGGCATTTACAGAAAATAAAGAAATATAACAGAAACCGTACATAAACAAAGATGGACAAATCAGCCACGATGGAATGGCAAAGCAGATTTGATGAGGCGAGTGGCTTAGTTCTGCTCCTATCTCTTAAGGTCTTATGGAAAAACACCAACGTGCAAAAGAAATTGAATAAGATGATAATAATAATAGTAATACTTAGAAGAAGAAGAAGAGTTGCAAAGTCCTTGTAAGTGGGTCTGTAGCTTAAAGAATCAGTTTCACCTCCCTCTGGTGCTGCCCCCCCTTTCCTTTCTTCCACGGCCTTCTGTCCTCTCCTGTCAGATTCCCCCTTCTCCAGCCCCGTATCTCTCACCAATCAACCTCCCAGCTCTTTACTTCAGCCCTCCCCCTCCCAGTTTCACCTATCACCTGGTCTTTCTTCCTCCCCTCCGCCTACTTTCTTACTCTGACTGCGCATCCTTTTTTTTCCCCAGTCCTGATAAAGTGTCTTTGCCCAAAACATCGACTGTACTCTTGTCCATAGATGCTGCTGAGTTTCTCCAGTATTTTGTGTGTGTTGTTATGTATGTATACAGTATTTATTGTGTAATTTATTATTGCATTTTTACTTGTGCTGCATTCAATCTGCATTAACAATTATTTTATTCTCCTTTACACTTGTATACCAGATATGAAATTAAATAATCTTGAATCTTAAATGGGAGGGCACTGGGGAATGTGGTAGACCAGGGGGGGACTGGGAATACAGATCCATAATTTCTTCAAAGTGGTGCAACAGATAGATAGGGTCATAAAGAGAGCTCGTGGCACACTGGCCTTCATAAATCAATGTACATGAGATGGAACATTATGACCAAGTTGTATCAGACATCCATGAGACCTAATTTGGAATACAGTGTACAGTTCTGTTCACCAACCTACAGGAAAGATATCAATAAGATTAAAAGAGTACAGAGAAATTTTCCAACAATGTTGCTAGGACTTAAGGACTGAATTATTGGGAAAGGCTGAATAAGTTTGGACTGTATTCCCTGGAGCAGAGGAGATTTGACAGAGATGTACAATATTATGAGGGGTATAGATAAGGTAAATGCAAGCAACCTTTTCACCACTGGGGTTAGTGATACTGGAACTAAGGTTATAGGTTAAGTGTGAAAGAGGAATACTTAAGGGGAAACTCAGAGGGTGGTGAAAGAGTAGACTGAATTCCCAATGGAATTGTTAGGTACAGGTTCAATTTCAAAATTTAAGAGACATTTGGATAAGTACATAGATGGGAGGGTTATAGAGGGCCATAGTCCAGGTGCAAGTCAATTGGACTAGGAAGAATAATAGATTGGCATAAACTAGATGAGCTGAAGGGCCTTCTCTGTGCTATGAACTCACTTTTAAGGACTCTTCACCTCATGTTCACTGTATTTATTGTTTTTTTTTGTTTCTTTATGTATGCATAACTTGTTCTCTTTTGCACATTTTTTTCTCCATCCTGCTGGATGCAGTCTTTTCATTGATTCCATTGTCTTTCATTTGTGAATGCCTGCAAGAAACTTAATCTTGGGGTTCTATTTATGTGTTTTGAACTTTGAACTTTATAGTGCTCTAAGGCTCTAAATGTGCTGTGGGGGAATGGAGCAAATAATCCCACAGCTGTTCCATTTGTTTCTCACCCATCTGAAATCAATATCAGATGCTCATCAAGGTCACTATGCCCATCCCCACGTAAGGAGTAAAGACCCTGACTGAGCACAAAGCACTTCTCCCTCTCTGCAAGCAGACTTCCTTGCATCCATTGAAACAGGGAAGAGCGCGTAACAGACACAATGCTTATTGTGTATCATTCTTTGGGTTGTAGCTGCATGCTACTGAAGTCATTTTCTTTGAGTGTCTGAGGCTTTATAAGGCATTTGTCAGACCACATGAAGTATTGTGAGAAATTTGAGCACTCTATCTAAGAAAGGATGTGCTGGCATTGGGGACAGTCCAACGGAGGTTCTCGAGAATTATCCAGGAATGAAAGTAGCCCTGGGCCTGTTCTCTCGGGAGTTTAAAAGGATTGAGGGAGATCTTATTGAAACGTACTGAATATTGAAAGGCCAAGATAGAGTGGACGTGGAAAAGATGTTCCCAATAGTGGAGGAGGAAACAGTCTCAGAATGCAATGTTCCTTTTGAACAGAGTTAGGAAGCAATTTCTTTACCCAGAGGGTAGTGAATCTGTGGAATTCATTGCCACACACGGCTGTGGACACCAGTTCATTAAGTATACTTAAAGCAGAGATTGATAGTTTCCTGATTAGTAAAGGTGTCAAAGGTTACAGAGAGAAGGCAGAAAAATCAGGTTGAGAGGGATAATAAATCAGCCTTAATTGAAAGGCAGAACAGTTGGCCTAATGGCTTAATTCTGCTCCTTTATGTGATGGTCTTATGGTCTAACTTGGAAGCAAACATTCAATGCATGATTCCCATTAAAGAACGAGATTGCTTACCGTACAGCTGCTGGATGGCTTTCCTGTCAGTCCCAGCCAGCTCCACGTCTCTGCCCTCTGCACTGTAGCTGGGCTGCGTCACTGACCCCCTGATGAACGTGTGAGGCAAGCCCAGGCACTGCCACCTGAATCAACAAAGAGGAGTGGAGTTCCACATTAGATTGAGAACCAGCAAACAAAGGAGTGGTTCAAAGCCAGAGATCCTCTTCTAGGTCTCACTCTTTGGTTCCATATCCTTTCCCTCCAGACACTATCAATTCTATAAGACCATCAGATATATTTGAGCAGAAGTAGGCCATTCAGCCCATCGAGTCTGCTCTGCCATTCAATCATGGGCTGATCCAATTCTTCTAGTCATCCCCACTCCCCTGCTTTCTCCCCATACCCTTTGATGTGCTGGCTAATCAAGAACCTTTCTACCTGTGCCTTAAATGCACCCATTGAAATGGCCTCCACAGCTGCTCGTGGCAACAAATTGCACAGATTTACACCCTCTGACTAAAGTAATTTCTCCACATCTCTGTTCTAAATGGACATCCTTCTATCTTGAAGTCATGCCCTCTTGTTGTAGACTCCTGTACCATGGGAAATAACTTTTCCATATCTAAGCCTTTTAACATTTGGAATGTTTCGGTGAGATCTTCCCTCATTCTCCTGAACTCCAGGGAATACAGTCCAAGAGCTGCCAGACATTCCTCATACGGTAGCCCTTTCATTGTTGGAATCATTTTCATGAATCTTCTCTGAACCCTTTCCAATGTCAGTATATCCTTTCTAAAATAAGGAGCCCAAAACTGCACACAATAATCTAAATGTGGGCTCACGACTGCCTTATAGAACCTTAACATCACATCCCTGCTCTTATATTCCATACCTCTAGAAATGAATGCCAACATTGCATTCGCTTTCTTCACCAACGACTCAACCTGGAGGTTAACCTTCAGGGTATCCTGCACAAGGTCTCCCAAGTTACTTTGCATCTCTGCATTTTGAATTCTCTCCCCATCTAAATAATAGTCTGCCTGTTTGTTTCTTCCACCAAAGTGCATGACCATACACTTACCAATATTGTATTTCATTTGCCACTTCTTTGCCCATTCCCCTAAACTATCTAAGTCTTTCTACAGGCTCTCTGTTTCCTCAACACCCTCCCCTCCACCTGTCTTTGTATCATTGGCAAATTTAGCCACAAATCTATTAATCCCATAGCCCAAATCATCAACATACATCATAAAAAGCAGCCGTCCGAACACAAATTCCCTTTCACAAATTACTGTATCATTTTCCTCCAATGCCTTGTGGCCTTAGGGTCTCATAGACCTAAGGCTTTATGGGATATAGTTTAACGACAACTGGCAGTGATTCAGGTTCTTTCTATGGAATACTGAATGGTGAGCTAACCAACACCTAGTAAAGGATTCAATGGGATGAAGCAAGAGAGATTTCTTAGAATATAAACCATAGAACATAGAACATAGAAAACAGCCAAATTCCTCCTACCTGCACCATGCCCATATCCCTCCATCTTCCTCACATCCATGTGCCCATCCAACAGCCTCTAATGTATTTGCCTCTACCACCATACCAGCCATCCACCACTCTCCAAACTTCCCCTTCAAATCCCCCTTGAAACTACCACCCCCCCCCCCCCGTCACCTTCAATTAATGCCCGCTGGTACCAGGCACTTCAGCCCTGGGAAACAGATACTCTCTGTCCGCTCTATAAACTTGTAAACCTCTATGGGATTTCCGCTCAGCTGCGATGGCCCAGAGAAAACAACACAAGTCTCTCCCGCCTCTCATGGTAGCACATGCCTTCTAATCCAGGCAGTGTCCTGGTAAACCTCTTCTCCACCCTCTCCAAAGCCTCATCATCCTTCCTATAGTGCAGTGACCAGAAATGTACACAATACTCCAAATGTAGCCTAAGTAGGGTTTCATAAATTTGCACATAACCTCCTGACTTTTGAACTCATTGCCTTGACTAATAAAAGCAAGCATTCCATAA
Source organism: Hypanus sabinus (assembly GCF_030144855.1). NCBI lineage: Eukaryota > Metazoa > Chordata > Chondrichthyes > Myliobatiformes > Dasyatidae > Hypanus > Hypanus sabinus. Next base: position 24,104,513 of record NC_082706.1, read on the forward strand.
GCCTTCTTAATCACTTTATTGACCTATGTTGCCGCTTTCAAGGATGTATGAACATGGATCCCAAGATCTCTCTGCTCAGCAACACTAAGGACCTTGACCTTAACAGTGTAATGTCTCCTTGTCTTTGCACTACCAAAGTGCAACGCCTCATCTTTATCTGGGTTAAACTCCATCTGCCATTTCTCAGCCCATGCATAAATCTGATTTATATCGTACTTCCTTTGGCTGAGAGAATCCAGAACCAACTTAGCAATTTGAAACAGAGCAGAAAATGTTGGAAACACTCAGGGGATCAGGCAGTATCTGTGAAGAGAGAAAGAATGATGAGGACTCTTCACCAGAACTGGGGAAAAAAAAAGATGGAAATATCAGAATGTGAGGAAACAGGACCATTTGGTCCCTGAAGCCTACCCCGCTATTCAATGGCTGATCTGCCTCAGGCCTCATCTCTCCTTCGATGCTGCTTCCCCCAAACCCTCAAAACTTAACCCAGCTCCTCTTTAAATATCTACAATAGTCTCTGTGGATGGTACTACTCAAAACATGCTGCAGAGTGTAATGGACTCAACCCAATTCATGACAGGCACTTTCCTTCCCACTACTGGCAATATCTACAGGAGATGTTGCCTCAAGAAGGTAGATCCATCAACAATGATCCCCACCATCTGAACCATGCTATCTTCTCGCAGCTACCACTGGGCATGAGGTACAGAGGCCTGAAATCCCGCACTAGCAGGTTCAAGAACAGCTGCTTCTCTTCAACAATTTTCAATTCTTGAAGCATCCAGCACAACCCCAGGATAGCAACTGTGACTACCTTGATTGCATTGTACTAAAACGGACTTACAATCTGATTTCAAATCGTGTTCCTTCTCGTAAAAGTTGTGTATAAATCACGTTTAATTTATGTGGTTTTTTTTCTTACCTGATACTATGGCTATGTGCTTCTGATGCTTCTGCAAGTGTTTGTACATAGAAATATGTGGGCATATGACAAACTTGACATATTCTTGTGGAATCTCAGTTACAATATATTCTTACAACACATAAGCCTATCAGGTTTGCACTGACTGACAGAAAGTTCTCATTAATTTTCTCTGTAACCTACTTCCCCTCCATTCCCATCATCTCCCCCCAGATTCTACCGTTCACTTACACACCAGGAGCGATTTATAGCGGACAATTAACCTACTTGTTTTGGATGAGGGAGGGAACTGGAACAAAGCACACGATGAGTGGAAGACATGCAGACTCCATTTAGGCAGAACAAAAAGTCACAGCTGAACCCTGATCATTGGGAGGTGCAAGGCAGTTGCCCTAGCAACTGCACAGTCATATACCCTGTGTCAAGTGTAATACCAGATTTTTGTACTGCAAATGGAGATTGAGTAGGGAGCAGTCAAAATAAAATTCCTAACAACCTATCATTCTAATCAATATACATATTGAAATTCGAAGCTACACCATTTCTATTTACTGCAAGCGACATGTATAATGCTCATTCCTTTTTCTTTCAATATCAGCAATGCTACAGCTCTTGACAATCGAAGATCTTTGCTGAAGTTTATGTAAGTGGGTGTTGCTGCTTCTCAGTGGTTTAAGGCTCTTGCCTTTAGTAGTTACCAAAGTGGGTGGTGCTGACTTCTGTCTGACCCTCATGTTCATTTGATAGGACACTTGCTCCTTCTGCTTGACACAGCTCCCAACTTTTGCTGACGAACGCAGGGGAGACGTCTGCACCCAGTGGGTGGTAAGGTTGTGGGAGGCAGTTCTGCAGGTGGTGGGTGACTGTTGTGTTACATTTAAGGGTTACCTAGATTTTCCCCAAAGTGAAAATAATGCAAGTTTAGATGGATTAGATTGGAAAACCCATGCCTGAGCCAAATGGCCTCATCGTCGGCTATAAATACCAGGAGCCTATAGATCATTTAATCTATCATTGGGTACACAAACAGATTCAAGAAGCTGGAAAATATATTCTTGTTCCTGTCTTTAAATTTTCCAAGGTGCATGGCTATCCAGAGACCAATACTTCAGAGTTTGCTTAAGAGAGGAGTGCAAGAGAGACTCCTCTTGCCAGAGAGTTCACCGGAGAGTATGAGAGTCCAGGCTGGGAGACTTGAGCCAGTTACCTTTGTCTCTCTGGTTGGATTAAACCTTTGTTAGCATCAGCATTCGCCAGCCGTTGGCGTAGCGGTATCCACACCGGACTTCAAGGTGAGTAGTCCGAGTTTGAATCCGGCCGGCTCCTTGCAAGCTTTCCAGCTGTGCTGGTTTGAGCATCGAGCTAGTCACTGAGCCTCGTAAAATAAAATGCTACAGAAGTGACAAGGTTGCTGCCTGTGAGATTTTACTTGTATTCATTCAGGATGTCAAGGACATCATAGGAACAGAAGGGCATCCTGTATCTTGGCAGCCAGAGAATGAAGGGCTTTACTTAGTTCTCAAACCTTGAAGAGGTTTTCAGGTGTTCACCTGTGAAATGTCAGTCACACTGGACAGAAATTAGTCTCAATAGACAGTGAGCACAAGGAGGTAAATAATATAGACACAAGAGATTGTGGATGTGGAGTCTGGAGCAACAATCTGCATTTTCTCCCCCTCCCCAACTCACTTTTAGTGTTTTTCCCTCATTCTGGTTGTGCTCTCATGCTCTCCCTTCCATTCCCCGACCCTCATGACCTGCTCATCCTCTCCCTCTGGTTCCGTACCTCCTTCCCTTCCTCCCATGATCCACTGCTTTCTCCTGTCAGATACCCTCCTCTTCAGCTCTTTACCACCAATCACCACCATGGTTCTCACATCATCCCACCTCCCCCCTGAACCGGTCCCACCTATCACCTGCCCGCTTGGACTCCTTCCCCCCCCCCACCTTCTTTTCAGACCTGATGAAGGGTCTGGGCCCAAAAATGTTGACTGTTTACTCCTCTCCATAGAAACTGCCTGCTTGCTGAGCCCCACCTGACATTTTGTGTGTTGTTCAAGATTTCCTGCATCCGCAGAATCTCTTGTGTCCTCCAGTAGACTGTTTGTTGCACAAGAAGCAATCCTCATGAAGGATAGTCCACGTAGAGCAATATAATGTTGAAATAAGCCCTTGAGTCTGCACTTACCATCAATCAAGGGTGCAAGATTAGTCTCCCTTTCTATCCTCTTCACATTATGATCACCTCCACTCACCCTCACCCAATTTACAGGGGCCAGTAAACCTACTGACTTGTATGTCTTTGGGATGCAAGAGGAACATGGAGCACAGGGAGAAGCAGAGTCAGGGATTGAACCTGGGTGTCTGGTGCTCTCATGCAGTGGTTCTCATAACTGTGCCAAGTGCGGCTTTAAAGATGTTGGCTAAGGGATACGGGCACAAACACTGGAGAAAACTCCACCACTCTTCTTCAAAATGGTCACGTATGATGTTCTACAGACATCTTAGCAGATAGAAGGCATCTTGGCTGAGAGACAGGACCTTCAACATTATGGCTCTCTCTCAATGTCACACTAAAGTTGTCCTCAATGTCATACTAAAGTTGTCAGCCTGTGATGATGTCCGGGGGAGAGCCTTGTGTCCACCTAAGAAAGCAAGAATCTCTCTCTCCACATTGAGTTGGCATTATATAGAAACATAGAAAACCTACAGCACAATACTGGCCCTTCGGCCCACAAAGCTGTACCAAAAATGTCCCTCCTTAGAACTACCTAGGCTTTACCAATAGCTCTCTATTTTTCTAAGGTCCATGTAAGCCATTCAAAAGTCTCTTACAAGACTCTATCGTATCCGCCTCCACTGCCACCACCGGCAGCCCATTCCACGCACTCACCACTCTCTACATAAAAAACTTACCCCTGACATCTCCTCTGTACCTACCTCCAAGCACCTCTCATGCTAGCCATTTCAGCCCTGGGGAAAAGCCTCTGACTATCCACATGATCAATGCCTCTCATCATGTTATATACCTCTATCAGGTCGCATCTCATCTTCCGTCACTCCAAGGAGTAAACGCTGAGTTCGCTCAGCCTATTCTCATAAGGCGTGTTCCCAATCCAGGCAACATCCTTGTAAATCTCCTCTGCACCCTTTCTATGGTTTCCATGTCCTAAATGTACAATATATATGTAACAAATAAAGCTAATCTTTTAATCTTCATCTTTACTCTTTAACTGGGATTGCAGGCATGAACTTTCTTGCAATGTGGTGTTTTATTCAGGTTAAGGGCTTCAGATGCCTTCCAGGTCTGCTGGCAGGGGGCTGGAGACAAAGGCAATGAGCCTGTGTCTCTAAATTCTTAGCCATAAACTCTACCAGACAGATTTATTTATCCTGTGATTTGCCTCGGGCTTAATACCAGGAGCGATATCTGGGGGGCCACCTTGAGTCAACACTTGAATCCATCAGGATAAGAAACAATTTGAAGAGTAGGGAATGGCAGTCACAGTCTCAAAGGAATGGGAGGTTTTGAGGTGAGAATGAAACCTCTTACAACTGAAGGCACAGCAGCATAGCGGTTAGTACAACACTACTACGGTGCCTGTGACCCGGGTTCAATTCCCACTGCTGCCAATAAGGAGTTTACACGTTCTCCCTGTGACTGCATGGGTTTCCTCCAGGTGTCCCGGTTTCCTCCCACATCCTAAAGACGTGTGGCTTAGGTCAATTTGTCACATGGGAGTAATTGGGCAGCTTGGGCTCATTGGGCTGGAAGGGCCTGTTACCGTGATGCATCTTGAAATAAATAAATACATTTAATTAACTAGGTGCCATTAGGAGTAACCAGTCGAAGCAAAGGTAACAGGTCGAGCTGGTACCTCAGTGAATCAGAGCGAGGCAGGGGCTGGGGCTGTGGCCGCTCTCAGTGTCACTAATGGGTTTTGCAGGTCCATTTGGTGAGAATGATCAGTCAGCATTCTACATCATGCAGCCCAGCCTCACACTCATCACTGTAGACAAAGGACCAATCAATATTTCGTGATTTAACGCATCCTTGTTTTGTTGGGCTATGAAGATATTTCAAAGTGAAGTTTCCATTACCTCTACATCTCACGCAGTCCCCCCCCCCCCCTCCTCACCCCCACCACCAACACTTTGTCAATTTCAGAGGCAAGCTGGCAAGGACGTCACTTTCAAAAGCTCTAGTCTGGCTGCAGTTTATTGGCTGCGAAATTAGTCTGAAACATCGCCCTCATCGGAAGATTTCAGAGCACACAAGCTTGCATATTCTCTGCCAAGATTTAGCCAACATATCTAGGCAACTTGGCCCGTGATCAATCACAAAAGCAGCTAGCAATGCTTTTAGCTTCCCTGTGCTCCATCTTTCTAGGCTCTTGACTTTGAACAGTAAAATAACTGCCTAATTTGTACAGTTGCTCTGAACACCTTTTAAAAGCTTTTTTGGAACACACACATTCGTCTTGAAAAATTCATCTCTCTGTTATGCAGTGGCTGATTTCAGAAAAGATTAGTCTTGTGGCCAACATTCTCTCTTCCTTGAGAGTTTATGACCCTCCTGTGGTTCAGCATCCCAAGGTCACTAGAAGCTCTGCTATCCTGGCCGTGTAAATGCAGTGTCAGCAAGAGCAGGTCAGGGCTTGGGCATTCAGTGGCAAGTGATTCATCCCCTGACTCTGCAAAGCCTTTGAGATGAAGAGGAGAAGAGCCAGACATAAGGGCAGAAAAAGCGAAATAGTCATGCATTTTTCTCAATCCACCTAGGGGAAACAGAGGCAGCAGGAACTTCCAACAAGCAACTGAAAATTATGGGTAACAGAAACAGTTCGAAAACTGTGTGGAATGAGCAAGGGAGTAGAGGACTCTTTCAGAGGGCTAGAACATGGACAATGGGCTAAATGGCCTGTTTTGTGATATTACAAACCAAAGCAACAATTTCTGACGAAGGGTCTTGGCCTGAAATGTCGACAGTGCTTCTTCCTATAGATGCTGCCTGGCCTGCTGTGTTCCACCAGCATTTTGTGTGTGTTGTTTGAATTTCCAGCATCTGCAGATTTCCTTGTGTTTGCAACAATTCACCCTGCAGTTGACTGCCATAAGACCATAAAACCAGAAGTTATAGGAGCAGAACTATACCATTTGGCCCATCAAGTTTGCACCATCATTTGACCATGGCTGATTTATTATCCCTCTCCATCCCATTCTCCCCTTCTCCCCGTAACTTCTGACTAATCAAGAACCTATCAACCTCCACCTTAAATTTACCCAATGACTGCCAATAGACTCATGTATGATTCCAGCCTCCTGATTCATTGATCTGAACTCTGAGATATGTTCCTGCGTTTAAACAATTGCCAATCCTAACCCAGTCTGAACCGGCACAGAAGAGGAAGTGAAATAACACTGTTGCTCATTTCCCCATTGGACACCTCCCAGTGCAGTGATTCCCAGGTTTCCGAGCAATGTCCATTGCAGTTGGTGTTTGTTCCGGACTTACTTGGTGTCACATTACATGGCAGGGAAATGCAGCAGATTATGGGAGAGAAGGGCATCTCTAAATCAAGGCTGCATCACTCTGAGCAAGAGTCAGAGTCATAGCAAGGGAACTGGCCCTTCAGCCCGACTGGTCTATGCTGTCCAAGCTTCCCATCTAAGCTAATCCCATTTGCCCTGGTTTGGCCCAAATCCTCGTAAACTTTTCTTGTTCAAGATTCAAGATCTTTTCATGTCACCATGGTAGAACTGGAAAAACCGGATTGAGGAGGCAGTTGAGTGTGAGAAGCCAAATACCAGGAGCTGGTGGAGCAGGATGGAGGGCACATTGCAAAAGCCTATAGAGGTGTGGAGCCGAGCTCTTGCTGCCTGATCACTTTGCAGAACCCACTCTCTCCTTGACATAACAAGGGCTACAAAGAGAAGAGCCAACAGGACAATCACAGAGCCTGTTGAGCAAGCTCTGGATCCAGAGGTGTGACCCTGGGACCAGTGCAGCTGGGACACAAGCCAGGGCCTGGGCAAGGGAGCCTGATATTGAAAGGCTCGAAACACCCGATGACCCCAGGTTACGTCCTTGATGACGTTTCCCAGCGCATCCTAGGGTGTATCACGGCACCTGTGCCATTTCTGTAGACAAGTGTAAAGGAGAACGAAATCATTGTCAGATATTGTGCAGCACAAAAAAACACAAATGAAAAATAACACATTAATAATTAAAAACACAATAAATACTGTATACTCACGTACGATAGCTTATATACATAGATTGAATGTTTGTCCATAAAGTGGCATTAATCACAGAAGTGTCTGTACATAAGATGATTCTGACAGGAAATGATAAAGTACTGGTGGTTGGGGTTATGGAAGGGAGGTTAGTGGTTGAGATGTTGATCAGCCTTTGTACTTGGGGAAGAGTAACTGTTTCAGTGGTCCTGGCATGGACACTACATTGCCTCCTCCCTAATGGGAGTAGGACAAGCAGTTCATGAGCAAGGAGGCTGGGATCCTTCATGATACTACTGGCTCTTTTCCGACACCTTTCTGTATGTATGTCCTTGACGGTGGGTTGGGCAGTTTTGACTGCCCGTTGTGGAACTTTCCTGTCTGCTACAGTGCAGTTTCTGTACCAAGCTGTGATGCATCTTGTTAGGATGCTCTCCTCTGTGCTTCTGTAGAATGACGTGAGTATGGACGTGCACAGACCAGCTCTCTGCGCCTCCTCAGGAAGTACAGCCATTGTTGAGGTTTCCTGACCATGTAGGATGGGTTCTGGGGCCTGAGTGCACTCCCAGGAGATTGAAACTGCTTCTGGTTTACGCTGCTGTGCCGCTGATGTAAAGTGGGGAGGGTGTGTGAGCGGTGAGAATTCTGCTGGAGTCAATAACTATCTCCTTTGACATTAAGGAAGAAGTTACTTGCCTTTCCAAATGCCTGTTAATGTCCTTGCCTCAACCACCTCCTCTAGCAGCTCATTCCATATACTGACAACTTCTGGGTGGAAAAAATTCCTTTTAAATCTCTCCCCTCTCACCTTAAATCTCAGGATTATTCCCCAGCCCAAGGAAAAATATTGTGCCTATTCACCCTATCTGTATTCCCCATAATTTTATACACCTCTGCAATATCACCCCTCGTTCTCCAACGCACCAGTGGAAAAAGATCTAACCTGCTCAACCTCTCTCCATAACTCAGAACTGCAGGAAAGATGCCATGGAGGAAAAGCAATAAAGTCCCGTCATTGCAAAGCACACAAACTGCTGGAGGAACTCAGTGGGCCAGGCAGTATCTATGGAAATGAATATGCAGTCAACATTTCGGGCCAAGACCGTCCATCAGGGTAAGGTCTGAGCCCAAAACATCGACTGTTTATTCATTTCCATAGATGCTGCCTGACCTGCTGAGTTCCTCCAGCATTTTGTGTGTCTTGTCTTGAATTTCCAGCATCTGCATATTTTCTTGTGTTTGATAGTCCCACCAATGTCCTTGATAGCATAGATCGTAGAAGTAAAACTACCAACAACGGTTTAGCCCAATGCAATCCACAGAGTAGTGATGAGCACTACTTTGCTGTACTGAAACATGAACAGCACATCAAAATGTTACAATACTCAGTTCAACACGGTAGTGTAACAGTTAGCACAATGCATTTGCAGTGCCTGCAAAGTTGCTTCAATGCCCATCAGTGTTTGTAAGGAATTTGTACACTCTCCCCATGACCACATGGATTTCCTGCAGGTGCTCCAGTTTCTACCCACATTCCAAAGACATGTTGCTTAGTATATTAATTGCTCACATGGTTGAAGTTGGGCGGTGCAGGTCCCTGGGCTGGAACGGCCTGTAACTGTGCTGCATCTCTAAATAAAATATAAATGAATAAAAAACTTCAGAATGTCTTGAGAGATGGTTCAATGTAGACTATTGAAATGACTGCACACCCGGGAGAGCAATGCGGTGACTTGTTACGATCAAAGGTGATGGAAGCAGACACAATATGTTCTCAGACATTCATTTGAAAAGGAACATTTTCAGGCTTATGTGTCTTTTCGGAGAATGGGATTGAGGAGGAAATGGATCAGCCATGATGAAATAGCTGAGCAGGCGAGAGGCCAAATGGGCTAATTCTGCTCCTATGTCTTATGGTCTAATGGTCAGATGGTGAGTTGGGCTGAAGTCAAAGAACCAGCACGGACAGAATGGATTGAATGGCCTAATGATAAGCAGGTTCTTTCTTTTAGGGCAAAGAGAAGCTCTCAACATCTTATTTATTTATTTATTGAGTGGCAGCATGGAATAGGCTCTTCCAGTCCTTCGTGCCGTGCCACCCATCAACCCCCAATATAACTCTAGCCTAATCACCGGACAATTTACAATGACCAATTAGCCTACTAACCAGAAAAAAACAGAAAAACTGCAGATGCTGGAATTCCAAAGAGCACTCACAAAGTGCTGGAGGAACTCAGCAGGCCAGGCAGCACCCATGGAAAAGAGTGCAGTTGACGTTTCCGGCTGAGACCCTCCATCAGTCCCAATGAAGCACCTCGGCCTGAAACGCCAACTGTACCCTTTTCCATAGATGCTGCCTGGCCTGCTGAGTTCCCCCAGCATTTTGTGAGTGTAACCTACTAGCCAGTGTGTCTTCAGGCTGTGGGGGAAACCGGAGCCCCCGAGGGGCCCCCATGCAGTCACGGGGAGAAGGTACAAGCTCCTTACAGAAAGTGACGGGAATTGAACCCCGGTTGCCTGTACTGTAAAACTTCATATTAACCACTATGCTACTGAGCCATACATCATGAGGAAACAATCCAACTGCCTCATCATCTGCAGGTTTTCAGTCAAAACCTGAGCTGGCACAATTGACCATGGAATCAAAACCTTCGACTGCTATGCAATACACATTGAGCTATGGAAGTGTGGGTCACAAAACGTTGCAAAAATTAACGCAGGAGTTTGTAATGAGAAGCCAAGAATCTCAAGGCAACGATTGATGATAAGGCAAGTTTTATCCCAGATTTGATCAATAAAGAGATTAAAAGAAGAAAAACTGCTAAATCATTTAAACCTGAACAATGGTGCAACTGTATGTCAGAAAGAGCAAGGCGCTGCAAGCCAAAGTGAGTCTTGGCAACACGTACAACAAGCTGGAGGAACTCAGCAGGTCGGGCAGATTCCGTGGAAATGAACAGTCAACGTTTCAGGCTGAGACCCTCCATCAGGACCAAAGAGGGAGGTGGCAGGGGCCCTATAAAGAAGGTGGGAGTAGGTTGGGACCCACCTTCTTTATAGGGCCCCTGCCCCCTCCCTCTTCAGTCCTGACGAAAGGTCTCGACCCGAAACGTTCACTGCTCATTTCCACGGATTTTGCCCGACCTGCTGAATTCCTCCAGCGTGTTGCTTTGACCACAGCATCTGCAGTGTACTTTGTGTTTACAAAATGAGTCTTGACTGGGTAGGTAGCAGTTTCACATTCTAAAGTGTAAGGGTTGGGGTGAAGACCTGTCCCAGGCTGGTGCAACCAGGAGAAGCGCATGCAAAATGCTAGAGGAACTCAGCAAGTCAGCTAGCATCTGTGGACTAGAAGAAACAGTCGACATTTCAGGCTCAGACCCTTCATCAGGACATGATAAATAGTCTTGGGTCGAAATGTCGCCCATTGATTCCCCTCCATAGATGCTGCTTGACATGCTGAGTTACGCCAGCATTTTGTGTATGGGTTACTCCGGATTTCCTGCATCTGCAGAATTTCTAATAGCAAGGCAAATCACTGACTCGCTGCCCCAGCTACCCAGGTTCAGTCCCAAACTTGGTTGACGTCTATGGCCACTCTGTGACAACATGAGTTTTCTTCAGTCAGCATTAGTTTCCCCTCATGTCCCAATGAGGTGGGAATTGGTAGGGTAATTGGCTGCAATAAACCACCCTTCATGTGTAGGTGAGTGGGGGGAGAAGAAGGAGGGAATTGATAGAAATGTCGGGAAGTCCATGGGGAAATGGAAATGATTCAGCAGACAGCATAAACTGAACGGGCTGAATGTTTTCCTTGTACATCATATGGAAATATAGAACTCAAAAAGCTTTAGAAGATGTAAGTCTGAAATAAAAGCAGAAAATGCAGTAAAGACTCAGCAGGTCAGGGAGCAACCCTGGGAAGAGAAGTATTCAGAATGGTTCAAACCCAAAACATGGGATGTTTCTCATCCTACAGATGCCGCCCAATCTGCTGAATTTCCTACGTGGAAATGTGTAGGATGTTTTCTGTGAGTTGATGTTCCTCAGCACTTCCAACATAACCACAATGACTCACTTGAAGAGAACACAAGGCACTTTGGGACGCACTAAATTTGAGAAAGGTACATAGTAAATATGCTGATTTCTGTACAACATTAAACAAGGGTTTTCCCACGCTCGTTTGAAGTGAGTGGCAAGTGGTAAGAACTTCACAAAGTTCTCCTAAACACAAGAGATTGTGCAGGTACTGGAAATCGAAAGCAATGAACAAAATGCTGGAGGAACCCAGCAGTTCAGGCATCATCTATGGAGGGGAATAATCAGTAGACATTTCGGGGCTCGACCGGAAACATCGACTGTTTATTCCCCTCCATTGATGCTGCCTGACCTGCTGAAATCCCCCAGCATATTATGTGTTGCACAAAATTACCCTTTTCAGATCAATGTTCAATTTATTGGTCACTCTTCGGAAATGTCGAGGAAGAGATAAAGAGATCAAAATCATTGGAAAGTTCTTCGGTGAATGGTGTAAGGTAAGCAAATAATTCAAAACCTTGCTTCATGACAAGGAACTTGTTGGTCTTCCAGTACAAGGAGTCATCCACAAGGGAATGCTGCCGACTTGTAACTGAGGTGTTGAATAATTGGTTAATCCTAATCACAATTTTCAAAAGAAATATTCCATGACCTTTATTTCCCCTCTACTTCCCATAATTTTATGAGGTGATTTTTATTTTAAAATAAACTTTATTCATTGAAAGTACTGATCAAAAACACAAAATTGTGCATGGCTTTTTTTTTTGCATCCAGTAGTTCATAGTGTTGTCAACTCCATACTTTCCTAGTATGATGAAGTTAAGAAACCTATCCCATGTACAAAGCACTATTACCTTGCACATGACTTCTTTGAACAACACAATCATGAAGTGTTTGTGCAGCTGTTACACAGGACCCAGTTCCCCAGTTTCCAACGGCAAAGGGACCTTAGAATGCAGTCTTTCCCTGCAAAGCCTTTGCTTTGGCTGCAGCAAGCTTCAGTGAATCCTTCAGCACATACTCCTGAATCCTGGGGTGTGCAAGGTAAAGGGCCAGTCATTTAAAAGGGAAGTGCATGGAAATTTCTTTTTGTGTGTCTCTGGACTATCTGGCTAAGTGGGTTTTGGAGCCTAGGTCAATAAATCTTAAAGGGTCAGCATAACATCATGGGCCAAAGGGTCTGCACTGTGCTGTACTGTCCTATGTTCTATGCACAAGATAGAGGAAGGCATTTTTCTGAAAGATAATGGAACTCAGGGCACTGGGCTGCTGGTACCAGTGATGGCTTGAGAGCCAGGCTACATCAGCCATGATGGTGTTGATTAGCAGGGCAGGCCTGCAGGGGCTGGTAGCCGACTATTGCCCCCATTAAATTGTGCTCATGTGTGCTTATGAGGCTGTTGCAAATGCCATCCCTGACCAATCTCCACCAGTCATTCTGCTTGATGTCTTCTGTTTTGGCAAATGCTGACCTCAAACTAATTGTGCCGGACTGTTTAAGGGGCACCTTGGAAGTCAGGGAGAGGCAACAGCCTGCACAATCATGAATACACACTGCATCATCTTCTCGGCTGCCTTAATTGCCAGAGCCTTGGATTAAAGCACAATATTGACAAATTGTATCCTTTCATCAGCACCACACCCTCAGAAAAATAAACTCCAAGGAATAGGCAGCAAGATCAAAAATTCATCCTATGCCCTCTGACAGATGGATAGTGGACAGAAGTACAGCTGTGGTTAAATTAACAGATGATTATCTAGTGGCTTGGATTATTGATCAGACAAGCAAGTCTGAATCCCACTAGTTGAGCTGGGAATTAATATACAAATAAATAAATACATCCGGAGATAAAACACTGGCAAGAGAAAATCTGCAGTTGCTGGAAATCTAAGCAACACAGACAAAATGCTGGAGGAATTCAACAGGGCAGGCAACATTTATGGAAAAGCATAAACGGTTGACGTTTCAAGCCAAGACCCTTCATCAGGAGTGGAGAAAAAAGATGAAAAGTCAGAGTGAGAAGGTGGAGGGGAGAAAAGGAAGGTACAAGGTATAGGTGATAAGTGAAACGGGGAGGGGGTGAAGTAAAGAGCTGGGAAGTCAATTGGTGAAAGGGGTACAGGACTGGAGAAGGGGTATCTGATAGGAGAGGATAGAAAGCCATGGAAGAAAGGAAAGGTGGAGGAGAACCGAGGGAGGTGATAGGCAGGTAAAGAGATAAGGAGAGATAGGGAAATGGGAATGGGGAATGGTGAAGGGGTGGGGGGTTGACATTACTGGAGATTCAAGAAATCAAAGTTCTTCCCATCAGGTTGGCTACAAAGATGGAATATAAGATGTTGTTTCTGCAACCTGACTGTGGCCTCATTGCAGACCAGTAGAGGAGGACATGTCAGAATGGGAATGGGAAGTGGAATTAAAATGAGTGGCCACTGGGAGATCCTGCCTTATCTGACGGACAGAGTGCAGGTGCTCAGCGAGGCGGTCTCCCAATCTATGTCAGGTCTCAGCAATATACAGGAGCACCGGACACAGGAAGTGACCTCAACAGACTCACAAGTGAAGTGTTGCCTCGGCTGGAAGGGCTGTCTGGGGCCCTGAATGGGAGAGAAGGCAGGTCTAACACTTGTTCCAGTTGCAAGGATAAGTGCCAGAAGGGAGATCAGTGGGGAGGGATGAATGGACAAGGGAGTCGTGTAGGGAGTGACCCTTGTGGACAGCACACCTTCCCCCCCCCCCCATCACGTGGATTCTGCAAGCAGTATTTGTTATTTTCTGCTGCATTATTCCACAGTGGTGACATTTGGAAATCAGCAATACCCACCTTGATAAACTGGAGGGATCAGAGGTTTACATGGTACCGAGTGACAACAGAGCATCAGGTTGAAGACCAGTATTGCCAATCTTTGTTGGATTCTTACTTACAAGGTATGGCTCACGTAGGATAGCTCAGGAAACTCCCTTTAGCTGCTGGAATTGTTAAAGGTGCTAAATCTGGACAAAAAAAAGACAGGAGTCCTGAAGAAGGTTCTTGGCCTGAAACGTCAACTGTTTACTCTTTCCTGCAGAGGCTACCTGACTCGTAGAGTTCCTCCAGCATTTTGTGTGTGTTGCTGAAGGAGGGTGAAGAGACTGCCGGAGGAACTCCATGGGTCCAGGAGCATCGGCGGGCCAAAGCACTGCATCAGGTTTAACCCCGAAACAACAGCATTTCCTTCGCGCCCCCCCCCCCCCACAGATCCTGTTCAACCCACTGATTTCCACTTGTTGCTCTGAATTCTAGCAACAGAAGAGATTCATGAGAATGACCCTTGGAATGAAAGAGTTAACATACGGGCAATGTTTGATGGCTCTGCCCTGTACTTGCTGGAGTTTAGAAGAATGAGGTGGAGTGATTTCATTGAAGCATCGAATATTGAAATGCCTGAGTAGAATGAGATGGGAAGTATGTTTCTAATAGCCGGGGAGTCTAGGACTAGGGGGCACGGCATCAGAATACAAGGACATCCCTTTAGAATAGAGATGAGGAAGACTTCCTTTGGCCATGGGGTGGTGAATCCGGATGTGGAGGCAAAATCATTGGGTATGTTTAAAGCAGAAGTTGGTAGGTTTTTGATTAGTAAGGGTATTAAAGGTTACAAGGAGAAGGCAGGAGAATGGGGTTGAGAAGAGTAAACCAGCCATGATCAGGTGTCACAACAGACCTGAATGTCCTAATCCTGCTTTTAGCATCCTAAGGTCTTGCGTTTTTATGACCTAACCCAGTTTGTAAATCGTGCACGCACACTGCAAACATCTGCGGCAAGGTACACATTGCCAGTACGAGCATGGCATTCCAGATCAAGATGAGTCAAGTTCTTGCAGCTGTCTGCAGTGGTCCAGCAGCTCCAATCTCTGAAGGTGATACACCGCAATGTAAGCAACACTCTTCCATCTACTGGGGAGCATTGCAACTGAATCAATGATGGGACATGGGAGGTATTTGCTGGGGATGGGGTGGGGGGGGGGGAATATTCCCGGGGGGAAATGTAAATGTCCGAAGGGCGATACTTGTCCTGCCCTTGCCAAAGAGATCCCTACAAAGTCATGCGCAGTGTGTGAAGGTCAGCATTCTGCGACAGCTCATGCTTGTTCACGTCGGCTAAAGAAAAAGTTGGTGAAGCCTCTTCTCCGTGAGCTTGGAGCTGGATGACATGCCTCGTACATCAGTGAGCAGCAAGCAGTGAGAGGTGGCAGAGATCAGCTGCAGGGGCTTGCAGTGTTCCAGAGGCTAGGAAATGGAGTGACCTTGACTCTAAGCTGTATGGACAAAGCTGCCGAGGCATATTATTTAAAGTGGCAGGTCATTGATCTCAGGGCACATAATGCTGTTCAAATGTTGTCCCTTTAAATATTACAGATCAATTGTAACTGTTCAATGGAAAAAATGCCAGGTTAAAGTAAAACCCCAACAAAAAGCCGAGTCACTGACACTCAGGAATCAGCACAAACTTTGCTGCACTCTGCATCACACCAATTTTCAACAGCACAACACTGTTTTATTGTGAAGTTGTACAAATGAATTTCCTAGCTGAAAACCTGACAAAAATCATTGGCAAGACTATAACTGCGACTCATTTTCCTAGCGCCTCACTCACTGGGCCTGTGGGAAGCCACTGTGAAATACAGCCTGCTCTACCTGTTTCCTTGAGCCGTTAACTTAAAGCTCGAGAACAAAGGAAATCTCGGATTTCTGCAATGTATTTCTCATCCTGGAGTACTCTGCAGCCTCAAGCACTTTCAAAGTGTGGGAGCTTTAATAATGTGAGAAAGTTATCAGTCAGACTGTGCAAAGTTAACTCCCACATATGACAGTGTATTAATCAGTTAAAGAGATTATAAAGAGAATGAGGGATAAATATTGGCATCAATGATTATATTCACACAACTCGACCCTGATTCTGAATTTAGAAACTTAGAATGGTAACATTTAATTTACAGACTCAGACCAAATGGACTAACTCTGCTCCTGTATTTTGTAGTCTTTTGGTCTTATAATTTCCAATGGCCTGATATCTAGAGGTGGAGAGATTTATATGCATTATTGAAATTGTGTGTTGGCGCGTGGCATAGTGGGCAAGGCATCAGACTAGTAACCTGAAGGTCACTGGTTCGAGCCTCAGCTGAGGCAGCGTGTTTGTGTCCTTGAGCAAGGCACTTAACAACACTTTGCTCTGCGACGTCACCGGTGCCAAGCTGCATGAGTCCTAGTGCCCTTCCCTTGGACAACATCAGTGGCATGGAGAGGGGAAGGCCTGCAGCTTGGGCAACTGCCGGTCTCCCATGCAACTCCCATACTCCCTGCCCAGTCCTGCGTCCTGGAAAACTCCAGGCGCAGATCCATGGTATCTCAAGACCGACGGATGCCACCATGATTGAAATTATACTTTTCGTGAAAGAAGCACAACAGAAATATTACACTTTCACCACACTCCGCACAATGAGCTTTATACTGTATTGTCCAGCACATTTTTTTTGTATTGTGCACGATGCTCCTGCCCGGTAATAGAACAAATAAAACAGAAAAGGCTGGAGAAGCTCAGCAGGTAAGGCAACATCTGTGGAAGGTTCCAATGAAGAGTTATCAACCTAAAACGTTAACTCTGTTGCACTTTCTGCAGATGCTGCCTGACCTGCTGTTCCCAACGCTTTCTGCCAAGAAGGTGCTGGTTGAAATTGTCTGTGCCGTGATTTATATTCCAAGAGGATATGTAAAGCAAGCAGGGCTGGCGCTCACGGATTGAAATCCATCGGCAATTCCCAAGGGTGAGTAGGGATTTCGATGTCCGGGCCAAGAAGAGAAGGAGGGGGTGGATAACCCAGGTGGAAAACCGGAAGGTGTGTGCAAACAGGAATACGCGAGGCGCTTTGGTAGCATAACACTATTGCAGTGCCCATGTGACCTGGGTTCAATTCCCGCCTCTGCCAGTAAGGAGTTTGTATGTTTCCCCATGGCTGCTTGGCTTTCCTCTGGGTGCTCCGGTTTCCTCGCACATTCCAAAGACGGACGGGTTAGTAGGTCACATGAGCATCATTGGGCAGAGTGGGTTTGCTGGGTGGGAATGGCCTCTTACCACGCTGCATCTCTAAATAAAATAAAACATATAAAATATAGTAAGGAGGTCTTCTGTACATAGAGCTTAGCACAGGAGCGGGCTTTTTGGCCCACCATGCTTGTGCCAAGCAAAATGCCAAATTAAACTAAACCTATTTTGCCTAAGTGTGATCTGTATTCTTCCATTCCCTGCATGTTAATATGTCTATTTAAAAACCTCCATAATACCACTCTCATATCTGCTTCCCCCACTATCGCTGACAGCCTATTCCACACATTCTGTGAAAAATACAGCTCCCATAAACTTTTACTGTCTCACATTAAATGTGTGTCCCTGGGAACTCAATATTTCTACCCTGGAAAAAGGATTCTGTCTGTTTATGCCTCTCTTAATGGCTCTGTTTCAGATTTTCAGCATCTGCAGTGCTGTGCTTTTCAGGGAGG
Source organism: Hypanus sabinus (assembly GCF_030144855.1). Classification (NCBI taxonomy): domain Eukaryota; kingdom Metazoa; phylum Chordata; class Chondrichthyes; order Myliobatiformes; family Dasyatidae; genus Hypanus; species Hypanus sabinus. Next base: position 24,122,252 of record NC_082706.1, read on the forward strand.
GCCATTTTTCACTAGTTGTGGTCAGATTATGAAAGGTGTATATGAATGGGAGAGAGTGGAAGTGGTGAGTTTATAGATCGGTGCAAGTATTAGCTTGAAAGATGTGCGTCAGTTTTGGTTTCCGTGTGTGTATCTGTGTGTGCATTAATTGTGTGTCTGTGTTTGTGTGGGTGTGGATGTGGTATCCCGGCAGGTGTTGGAGACTTTAATCTTTTACAAGACATGCCAGAAGTGTGTTGATGTAGTATACACAAACACTTTTTTTTAATTAAGTTCCTCTTTGCCAAAACCACAATAACCCTCAAGAACCATTTACTATGCCAAAAAACAATTAAATGAGGTTTCATTGTTCTCAGGGAATGCAGCAAAGAGTAATAAAAGCAAGTTGTGAATAGTGGTATTGGACCCGTTGGCCTGAATCCAGCCTCTGCATTTTCGTTACAAGGTGCTGGGCAAACAGTACTGCAGCTTTAAGGTAGACGTAAGCAAGATAATAAGGAGACTAAGAAAGCCACGGTGTCCTTGGAAAAGTATCCAACAGCCACAGAGAGAAGTCACAGCATAAGCATACAAGTCATTGAAATGCTATAGGCCTACAACTTATATTGAATCCTGGTTGAGTGACATTAATGTGAAGTCTTTTTATAATGAAAAGAATACAGAGGCAGTTAAAAAAAACTTAGTCAAATGAAACAGAGCAGAGAGCTTAAGCCTAAAAAGCGAAATTGAATAGATTCTTTTCCGCTGGGACAATGAAACTGAGGGTGATTCCATAGACGTTCTGAAAATTGTGATGGGGTTTGAAAAGATAAATGGAGAGAGGATGCTTCCTACTGCAGCCAGGACCAATCCTGGGGGGCAATAAATGTTTAATAGTAATTCATAAATATGTAAGAATTTCACTAACAAATGTATTATGGGATGCATGAAGTACCAAAGAGCAGTGAGAATGGGAAACATCCTGAGGGGACGGTTGAGGTGAATAGCAAAGAGGCGTTTAACAGTAAGTTGGATGAATGGAATAAGGAGATAATATAACAAAAGCTTTAAAACTAGCGGAATCAATAAACTTCATACCATACAAAGTGAGCTCAGAGTAGATTATTCATCTTAAAGAACCATTGAACCAATTTTATAATTGCCATCTTATTTAGCTTGTAATGATAGTTGCTCTTCCACTTATTGTTGAAATCTTCTCTGAGGAATGAATTATATTGCGTTATCTTAATCAGAATCGGAATCAGGATCAGATTTAATATCACCGGCATATGTTGGGTAATTTGTTAACTTTGCAGCTGCAGTACAATGCAATACATAGTAACAGAGGAAAAAACTGTGAGTGACGGTGTGAATGTATTTATATTGAGTAGTTAAATTGAATAAGTAGCGCAAAGCAAGAAGAGAAAAAAAGTAGTGACATAGCGTTCATGGGTTCAATGTCCATTCAGAAATCAGATGGGAAGAAGTTGTTTCTGGATCATTCCGTGTATTCTATCAGGCTTCTGTCTCTCCTTCCTGATGAGAACAATGAGAAGAGGAATTGTCTTAGTGGATGGGGGTCCTCAATAATGGGCCATTTTGAGGCAATGACTAATTTCATGACTTTCTGCAGCTTAATCTACATTTCCTCTGGCATAAAATAAATATTTTATCTTTCCTTTGAGCTATTTGAGCTATTGAGCTAAGAGACTACTAGACAGGTATGTGGAGGAATTTAAGGTGGGGGGTTACATGAGAGGCAAGGATTGAGGGTCGGCACAACATTGTGGGCCAAAGGGCCTGTAATGTGCTGTACGATTCTATGTTCTATGTTCTATTTGGTTCGGAGTTGGGATATTGAGGTGCGGATTAGAATTGTTTGAAACCTTCAAGGGTTTTGGAGGAAGGAATGGAATCGTAAGTCACAGATTGAAAATAATTAGGAAATGGTGAATGGGGAAATAAGTCAGGTTTAATGCAGCAAAGCTGGCATCGTGATTTCTGCAGGGGCAGTGGAAATAGATTCAGTAATATCTTCCAAAAGAATTTATGCTTTAACAGTGAATCATTAGCAAGGTCATGGTGTGAGAATGGGAAGAGGAAAGCACAGTATTTTTATGGCTTTCTCCTGTGCTGCAAAGTTTCAGGTTTATTTGCAGCCCTTTGATACCAGCTCTATGCTCTGCTCTTTATGTGTGGCGCAGTAACACAGCCTGAGGGGCTGCTGCCTAAAGTCCCAGTAACCAGGGTTCAATTCTGACCTTGGACCTTGTCTGTGCGGAGTTTATACATTCTCCCTTTGACTACATAAGTTGCCTCCCACATCCCCAATGACATGGGGGTGGGGGGGGGGCAGTAGCATGGTAGTGTAGGAGTTAGCACCAGTGCTTTACAGTACAGGCATCCGGGGTTCAATTCCTGACACTGTCTGTAAGAAATTTGTACATCTTGCCTGTGACCCACCAGTTGGTAGGTTAATTGGTCATTGTAAATTGTCCCATGATTAGGCTAGGATTAAATCGGGGGATTGCTGGGCAGCGGGGTTCAAAGGGCCAGAAGGGCCTGTTACACACTGTTTGTCAATAAGAAAATAAATGCTGGTTGGAAAGTTAATTGTCCACTGAAAATCCCCCTAGTTTGTAGGTGAGAGGTACAACCCAGTGAGAGGTCATGAGAGTGTGAGGTGAATTGAAAATGGGAGTAATTAAGGATTAGTATAAGTGAATGCTTGATGGTGAGCATGGATTTGATGGGCCGAACAGCCTGTTTCAGTGATGTAGCTCTTTATTATTCTGTGAGTCTTTCTTACAGGATTAGCTAATAGGTTTATTGTTATCACATCTATTGAGGTACAGTGAAAGTACTTGGTTTGGCATGCCGTGCATACAAATCAGGTCATGATATCAGTACATTGAGATAGTGCCAGGGAGAAGCATTATCAGAATGCGGAATATAGTGTTATGGTTATAGGGGAAGTGCAATACAGGCAGACAAAAAGGTGCAAGGCCATGATGAGATAGACTGTGAGATCAAGAGTCCATCTTATTGTACTAGGGAACTGTTTAGTAGTCTTGTAATAGTGGGGTAGAAGTTATCATTGAGCCTGATGGTATGTGCTTTCAGAATTTTGTATTTTCTGTCCAATGCTCTTTATTGGTTACAGCTCAGCATTTAACACCATCATCCCCTCAAAACTAATCAGTAAACTCCAAGACCTGGGCCTCAATACCCCCTTGTGTAATTGGATCTTGGATTTCCTCACTTGTAGACCCCAGTCACTTCAGACTGGCAAAAACATCTCCACAATCTCCATCAGCACAAGAGCAGGCAAGGATGTGAACATAGCCCCCTATTCTACTCGCTTTACTCCTGTGACTGTGTGGCTAAGTACAGCTCCAACACCAGATACAGGTTTGCCGATGACACCACTGTTATGGGCTGTATCAAAGGAGGTGATGAATCAGCATACAGGAGGGAGATTGAGAGCTTGGCTGACTGGTGTAATAACAACAACCTCTCACTCATTGTCAATAAGACCAAGAAACTGATTGCAGACCTTATGAGAGGGAAACCAGAGGTCCATAAGCCAGTAATCATCGAAGGGTCAGAGAAGGAGAGGGTCAGTAACTTTAATTTCCTGGGTGTCACTATCTCAGAGGACCTGTCCTAGACTCATCATGTAAATATTATTGCAAAGAAAACATGAGAGCACCTCTACTTTCTCTGGAATCTGCAGAGGTTTGGCATGTCGTCAAAAAACTTGGCAAATTTCTCTAGATATGTGGTAGAAAGTGTGCTGACTGGCTGCATTATGGCCTAGTGGTATGGGAACACGCTAATGCCCTTCCCTTGGACAACATCAGTGTGTGGAAAGGGGAGACTTGCAGCTTGGGTAACTGCCCGTCTTCCATTTAAAAAAAAACCTTGCCCAGGCTTGCCACCTGGAAACTTTACAAGGCGCAAATCCATGGTCTTTCGAGACTAACGGAGGCCTACTACTACTATGGGAACACGAGGACCTTTGAGCAGAAAATCCTACACAACGTAGCGGATTCGGCCCAGCACATCTCAGGCGAAGCCCTCCCAACCATTGAGACATCTACATGAAACGTTGCCTTAGAAAAGCAGCATCCATCATCAAAGATCCCCACCACCCAGGCCAGGCTCTTTTCTCACTGCTGCCATCAGGTAGAAGGTACAGGTGCCTCAGGATTCACATCACTATGTTCAAGAACAATTACTACCCTCAACCATCAGGTTCCTGAATGAAAGGAGATAACTACAGTCATTTACAGATTCTGTTACATTGCTATTTCATGCTCGTGATTTATTGCTTTTATTTATATCTGCATTTGCACAATTCATTAACACTTCCTGATGTTTACAGTTTACGGGTATTGCCCTATGGATTTACTGTATACCAGCAGAAAAAGAATCCCAGGGTTGTATGTGGTGACATGTATGTACTCTGATAATAAATTTACTTTGAGGTATGTGCCTTTACTTTGAACAACAGGAGAGCGTAGAAGAGGGCAGAAAGTCGGGATGGAAGGGGTATTTGATTACGTTGGCTGCGTTAGCGAGGCACTGAGAAGTGTAGAGAGGCTCCATGAAAGGATTACCATGAGAGACGCTGATGCCCTCAACTCTGCAGGTCCTTGGCATATCAGGCATAGTAGCTACCACATCAAGCTCAGAAGCATCAGATACGATGCTTTCTACGGTGCCTCTACAAAATGAGTGAGGGTCACTGAGACAATAAGGGATCACAGAATGATTACAGCACAGAAGGAAGCCACTCAGCCCATCATATCTGTGCCAGCCCACCATCAGATCAAGGTCACGGGTTCGACATTTCTCCGTCCCTACCCATCCCTTCAGTGAAGCCTTGCAATATTTTTTTTCTTCTCTTGTTCGCTGGGTGCTTTCTCATGCCAAGTGATGACAATCCAATTAAAATTCCAAATAATCTGGGTTCATCAATAATCAAAGAAGTTCCTAAATATTCTTTTGTATAGCACAAAATGGGTGTGAGGTGAGGAGTCAGAGAAGAGGTGAGTGTTCCCTGGATCTAACCAGCATCTGCTTGGTGTGTTTCCTGATGCAAGGAGTGTCAGGACTCACAATGATGCTTATCGACTAGTATTATTTAATCTGCATTGCAGTAGCTCTCTGCACTGCATTGCATACAACCTGCAGGAACTTGTGAATTTTATACAGTGCATTAAAATACTAATGGGCAACAGGGGGAGGGTGAGAAGTAGAAAATGGCAAGAGTGGGATTTGATAGCAAGCTGATACAGCGTTACTGCTTGCAAATTTAAGTACAACTTGTTCCTGAGCTGTTTGTCCCTGAGCTTTATTTTATCCTGCCATCTTACAAAACTTTCAAAGTAACTTTACCAAACATAATTTGACAATAAGCCACAGTGGCACAGATGGCAAAGGCCACTGCCTCGCAGAATCAGAGAGGCAAGTTCAGTTCTGACCTAGGGTGCTGTGTGTGGAGTTTGCATGCTCCCTGTGTGAATACAAGGGCTTCATCGTGGATGCTCTTTGTTTCCTGCCATGTGCATATTGTGAGAGTAATTGGCCACCGTAAGTTGCCTCTAGTGTGATTCTGGAGTGAATTGGTTGGAACGTGAGAATGCAAAATGGGATTAATGTAGGACTAATGTAAGAAAAGGTTTCTGATGGTCAGTACGGCCTAGATGGGCTAAAGTGTCTATTTCAATATTCCTGTGTCTCCAATTGTCGGTAATAAAAAGTTTGGTGAATGAGACTAGGGAGGAGGGAGGTCTGATGTAGATAGATTAAGGGAGGGAAGCAGCGAAATGTCTGAACAAGGTGCTGCAGATTATGATGGGGAGAGTAATTCTGGATAAGACCATGCAGGAGCCCAGGCAGGAATACAAGTCCAGATGTTCGAAAGGAGCCAAAGTACAAACTGATTGGGGGAAGAGAAGAGAGGTGTCATGGAGGTCTAATCATCAACTCACGGAGAATGTTTCTTATTGAGACACAGCATGGGGTAGGTCCTTCCAGCCCTTCAAACTGCGCCACCCAATAACCCAGCTATTTAACCCTACGCTAACCCTAACCTACGACACTGAAAATGACTGCTCAGCCTGTCGTGTTGCTTAGTTTCCTAGCTTGGACCCACCTTCCAATTCTTCCTCCACAGCCTTGCTGGTCACAGCAACCAGCGTTAAAATATGAAGAGGGCTTCTGCCTCTACCATTCTTTCAGACCGTGGGTTTAAGACCCCACCATCCCATGGGTGAAGACATTTTCCTTTGTCTTGCACCTGCTCCCCTCTTAAAGTCCGTGCTCCTAGTTTCTGATCTCTCTGCTAAGGGAAAAATTTTACCTATTTAGAGCCTTCAGAATTTTTTGACCTTAATTAAGTCCACCCTTTGCCTCATGTTTCCCCAAGGAAACATCCTTAACTCATCTAATCTTTCTACATTTTGCTAGCATTTTCCTGAGTCTGCTCCACACCCTCTCCAGTGCAGTCACATCTTCACTGAATTGTGTAGAGCAGCAAGCTTTGCTAAAATCTGCATACATTACATCATTTATGTTGCCCTCATCGATCCTCTTATATCCCATTATATTAGCCAAGGCACAATCCTCCCTTCTGAAAAATATGTGATTCTAATCAGTGCCTTTCCTAATGGTTTAAACATTCCTTAGAATGGATTTCAATCATTTTTCCACCAGTGAATTTAAACTAGCCCATACTTGTTTGACTTTAAAAATGATGGTGCACCATTGGCAGCCCACCAGCACTACTCACGAGCCAAGTTGTCAACTTCTGCCATCTCCTGGCTTGCTTCTTATAACAGCCTATAAATTAGGGTTTATGATAGCACGGAATGGTTTACATTTAAATACATTAATTTGAGCAAGCAGAACATGCTTTCTGTTTCAATTAGGCTCTTCCGTTGGGCTTTCTCAATTATTTCATGTACTTTTTCCCGAGATACAGGAGTCCAAAATTAGAGACAGAGGCTTAAAGTGAGAAGGGAACATTTTAAAGGGGGCCTGAAGGGGATATTTTTGACACACAATGAGTGGAATGAGCTACCAGAGGAAGAGATTGAGATTGGTGCAACTATAATGTGTGAAGATGTTTCGATAGGCTCATCAACAGGGAGCATTCGGGGGATATGGGCAAAAAGCATTCAAATGAGACCAGCTTGGTCGCAGAGACAATTTGTGCCTGTTTCCATTTTGTAAAACTCTATGACTATGACCCATAGAACGTAGAACAGTGCAACACAGGTAATAGCCCTTCCGCCCACAGTGTCTGTGTTGAGCAAAATCTTTTCTGCCTGAATACAACCCCTCCACTCCCTGCATATTCATGAGTCTAACAGCTTCTTAAATGCCACTACCATGTCTGCATCCACCACTCCCTGTGTACAATTCTTTCCCTACACATCTCCATTAAACTTTCCACCACTCTCCTCAAATGTATGCCCTCAGACTTTAAAGATAAGGATGTAAAGATTAGCTTTATTTGTCCCACGTTCAGTGAAACATGGAAACATGAAAATGGGTAGTCCGCACCAATGACCGACAGAGTCCAAAGAAGAGCTGGAGGGAGCCCGCAATTGTCACCAACCCTAACTCATATGTCTTTGGAATGTGGGAGGAAACCGGAGCACCTGGAGGAAACCCACCTGGTTACAGGGAGAAAATGCATGCTCCTTACAGACAGTGAAGGAAATCGAGTCCCAGCCTTACAGCTGGCATGCTGTAAAGTACTGCTCGAACCACTAGTCTACCATTCCACCCACGCTAATAGGTGCCACCACATGTAAACCTCATGTTCACCAGACTCTGTGCATCATTTGGATCAATGTTGTTACGTCAATATTATCTCTTGCCCTACATTCTCCCATACTCCCTAAGCTCACAATTCTCTCCATTAAATTCCACTGGTAACTTGCCAACCCCTGCACTGGCACTGCCAGGTTGCTTATCATTGGCAAATTTTGAAATTTAATCCTGCTCTCCAAAAGCCCAGTAACATCACTGAAGGCAGTGGTCCCAGCACTTATAGTTATAGAGACACAGAGTACTTAATCAGGCCTTTTTGGCCCATTAAATCCATGCTGATATTCAACTATTTTGACCACTGCATCGGCGCTGCCTCCTGCATGCATGCTGAGCTTGTTGACTTCATTAACTTTGCCTCCAACTTTCACCCTGCCCTCAAATTTACCTGATCTCTTTCTGACACCTCCCTCTCCTTTCTTGATCTTTCTGTCTCCATCTCTGGAGATGGCCTATCTACTGATATCTACTATAAGCCTACAGACTCTCACAGCTACCTGGACTATTCTTCTTTCCACCCTGTCTCTTGCAAAAAGTCTATCCCCTTCTCACAATTCCTCTGTCTCCGCCGCATCTGCTCTCAGGATGAGGCTTTTCATTCCAGGATGAAGGAGATGTCTTCCTTTTTTAAACACAGGGGCTTCCCTTCTTCCACCATCAACTTTGCTCTCAAATGCATCTCTCCCATTTCCCGCACATCTGCCCTCACGCCATACGCCCACCACCCGCACTCAGGATTGGGTTCCTCTAGTCCTCACCTACCACCCCACCAGCCTCCGGATCCAATGTATAATTCTCCATAACTTCTGCCACCTCCAACAGGATCCCACTACCAAGCACATCTCCCCCCCCCCCTTTCTGCTTTCTGCAGGGATCGCTCCCTACGCGACTCCCTTGTCCACTCGTCCCCCCCCCCATCCCTTCCCACCGATCTCCCTCCTGGAACTTATCCTTGTAAGCGGAACAAGTGCTACACCTACCCTTACACTTCCTCCCTCACCACCATTCAGGGCCCCAGACAGTCCTTCCGGGTGAGGCGACACTTCACCTGTGAGTCAGCTGGTGTGGTATACTGCGTGTGGCCTTTTATATATTGGTGAGACCCGACACAGACTGGGAGACCATTTCGCTGAACACCTATGCTGTGTCCACCAGAGAAAGCAGGATCTCCCAGTGGCCACACATTTTAATTCCACATCCCATTCCCATTCTGATATGTCTATCCATGGCCTCCTCTACTATCAAGATGAAGCCACACTCAGGTTGGAGGAACAACACCTTATATACCGGCTGGGTAGCCTCCAACCTGATGGCATGAACATTGACTTCTCTAACGTCCATTAATGCCCCTCTCCTTCTTACCCCATCCCTGATATATTTAGTTTTTTCTCTCCCTTTTTTTCCCTCTCTGCCCATCACTCTGCCTGTTCTCCATCTCCCTCTATGCTCCCCTCCCCCTTTCTTTCTCCTGAGGCCTCCCGTCCCATGATCCTTTCCCTTCTCCAGCTCTGTATCCCTTTCACCAATCACCTTTCCAGCTCTCAGCTTCACCCCACCCCGTCCGGTCTTCTCCTATCTTTTCACATTTTCCCCTCCCCCTCCTACTTTCAAATCTCTTAGTATCTTTCCTTTCGGTTAGTCATGACGAAGGGTCTCGGCCCCAAACGTCGACAGTGCTTCTCCCTATAGATGCTGCCTGACCTGCTGTGTTCCACCAGCATTTTGTGTGTGTTGATTGAATTTCCAGCACCTGCAGATTTCCTCATGTTTGATAGTCAACTATTCATTTACACTAATCTTACCCTCCCCTTTTCACTCTCTGCCCATTACCAACGAGTGCCCCCCAGATTCTGCCCCTCATCTACACTAGAGGCAGTTTACAGTCACCAGTTAATCTACCACCCTGCACATCTTTGAAGTAGAAGGAAATCAGAGTGCCCAGCGGAAAACCGGCGGTCAACAGGAGAACGTGCAAACCCCACACAGACAGCATCCGAGGTGGGGATCGAGATCAGGAGACAGGATTTCTGAGGCTGCAGGTGAGCATGGTAAGAACTCAAGTGCTGGAGTGTCTGCGGCTAGAAACTAGACGAGACTAGATGAGAATCTAAACGGGACAGAAATCCTAAACCCAGATGGATTGGAATTCCTTAAATATCCAAATCTTGATGCCAAAACGTGGCTGCCAATTAGCGGAGCGGGCCAGTATCTTTAAAGGGACCATATCAGCTGTCCAAATTCCAAAGAATTGGAATGTCTAAATCCTGGAGACTGGCACAGTCAGGTGTATCTTGTATCAACAGCGCTGCCAGATGTGCCACTGATGTGACCCCTGGCACCATTGTCTACCGTCCTCCGTTCTGAAACACCAACTCACTGGTTTCTAACCACAGGTTGTGCTTTTATCCAAGCTGACAGTCATGAAGCTCAAATTCCTGAACCACACTGTCGAAAACTCACATTTTGATGGCATCCAATGCATTCCCTTCACTAATCTTCGCTGTAATTACATCCAAAAGTTCAATTAGCCCAGTCAACAGGATTTGATTTGCAAATCCCTGTCAGAGGCTCTTTAACGGCCTAAAACGTATCCAAGTGCCAATTAATTTTTTCCCCTGATTGTACAGTGTCTTTAACTTTAAGAAGCTTTTAGCTGTAGCAAACTCTCTAACAAGGGTTCCAGTTTCTCTCGCCGAACCCATGCAGTCTGTACAAAGGAAGGGGCAAAGGTCAAGAAGGGTCGTAAACTCTGCCAGCTCCATCATGGGCACTAGCCTTCCCACCATCAAGGACATCTTCAATAAGCGATGCCTCAAGAAGGCGGCATCCATCATTAAGGACCCTCACCACTCAGGGCATGCCCTCGTCTCATTGCTACCATCAGGGAGGAGGTATGGGAGCCTGACAACGCACACTCAGCATTTTAGGAACAGATTCTTCACCTCCACCACCAGATTTCTGAGCGGTCCATGAACCAGTGAACACGAGCTCACTTCTTGTTCTCTTTTTGCACTGCTGCTGTAAAGCAACAAACTTCATGACATACGTCAGTGATAACAAACCTGATTCTGATTCTAATCTACAGTTTGGGAATTCTTTGCCATCCCAGTTTACCTGACCACAGCTTGTGAACAGCTTGCTTCAAGGTCAGAGCTTGTAAATGATGAATCAATAAAAGCCCTAACTGATTTGAAATAAAATTTATTCATTACTAAAAGTCAATGATCGATATGGTGACCAATCAAAATTCACTACAGTATAATGAAGAGATTCCAGTTGCCAATACTTGGGACAGTTTTGACAGCCGGCAAGTCTGGGGCAAAGCTAGCTGTACCGTTGAAGAGGTTCTATACATCACAGGGTCCCACCAATCAGATACCATCAGGAGCTTGTTCCCAGCACCATAATAGATGGAAGAGTATGATTCAACAGTACAAGCTTGGCCTGGCATCTGTAGGAAAATTCAGCGCAGAACTAATATAGAACTGGTTCTGGCACTATTAGGAGATGCTAAGGAAGGGTAAGCCACAGTTTAATCAAACACTCAAAGAGGGTGTACCTAAGAGATGGAGTAGATATTAAGGAGGGAATTGCAGACCTTGGTGGCTTTGGTAGCTGAGCCCACTGAGGGATCCATGAGGTGCCAGAATTCACTGAGCACACAGATTTCAGTGGGCTGAGGTCCAAGGGATTGGGCAATGAGGATGTTAATTTTACCCCAACTGTTCTTTGGAGAAAATGCAACCTTTTCAAAGTGGGACACTGGGGTTGGCTAGTGGAAGATCTGACGGTCCATTTGCCAACCCAGAGCCTTCCTCTCTTGCAGAGAACAGAAGCATTGTCAGAGGTGCAGTGCCATTGGGTCTTGTGGACATCTTCACTCAATATGGATGCCCTCAATACAACCCCTGTAGAATGTGATGGGGGGGGGTGGGAAATGGATTTTCCTCAGCCTTCGCAGAAAGTAGAGCCACTGCTGGACTTTCTTTGCTATGGAGCTGGTGTTGAGGGACCAGGTGAGATTTGAGATTTCTAAGTCTGTGTAGGTCTGTAGTCTAGTGTGGCTTTCTCTGTGTTTTTTTACATAGTTCAGTCTAGTTTTTGTACTGTGTCATGTAACACCATGGTCCTGAAAAACATTGTCTGATTTTTACTATGTACTCTACCAGCAGTTATGGTCAAAATGACAATAAGCAATGACTTGACTTGACCACAACACTGAACCGATCTTCAAACACAACCTATGGACTCACTTTCAAGGACTCTACAACTCAAGTTCTCAGTATTGTTTATTTACTATTATTATTATTATTATTATTATTATTATTATTATTGTTATTACTTGTTTCTTTCTCTATTTGCAGAATTTGTCAGTCATTGTGTGTAGATTTTCATTGAATCTATTGTACTTCTTTGTTCTGCTGTGAGTGCCTGCAAGAAAATGAATCTCAGGGGTGGTATTTGGTAATACATTTACCGCAAACTTTGAACTTTGCAGTTTGGAATGAGACCAGTGGGAAGGGGTAAAAACAGACTGCCTCTTGAAGTTCTTTCCAAGAAGTTGGCCTATCTCCTCCACCCTGTTGTAACATTTGCAAAGTATCATCTATAGGTTGTTTTCATATTTCACTCCCAGCAACAGTTTAGGTTAACAATCACATCTGTGTGAGGGGCTTGGTGGGAAAGCAATGAGACCAATTAGTTCTCTTTGAAAGTACGTTATTTATGATTGATCTATTTATTGAGATACCATGCCATGTAGGCCCTCCCAGCCCCTCAAGCCGAACCAGCCAGCAACCCCCCGATTTTAATCCTCGCCTAATCACAGGACAAGTTACAATGACTAATAAACCCATCTACCAGAGCACCAGGAGGAAACCCATCTGATCATGGGGAGAACATATAGACTCCTCACAGATAACGGTGGGAATTGAACCTGGGCCGCTGGTATTGTAATGAGTTGTGCCAACCACTATGCTGCTGTGCCACCCTTACTCCTAACAGAGGCACATGGGTACTGAATAGTCTCAGCTAATTGACAGTAATGTTCATGTAACAGATTGAGAATACTGTTCCCATTAGAGCAATCTATCCAGTCTACTCACCCCTGTAAACCCTGATCTTTGTGCTAAATCTTTTTCTGTGTTCTGCAAGGTTTTATCTGCGACTGCTTGCAGAAGGTTCTGGGTACAAATGCCCTACCTGACACCCGATCGTATAAACCAAGATGACTCTCCAGTGCAGTACAGAGAGAATGTTGCACCTTCTCTGAGGATCATCACTATGCTGAGGTGGAGGGGTCTGTCAGTTGCTGCGATCTCGAGAGCAAAGCCTATTGGAGCTCAGCTCCTGGTAGGGTCAACCATGGTGGTAAGGCCAAGGGGGACGTTCCAGAGAAAGAGTGATCCAACCAGGACCTCAGTGATGGAGCTGGCGGAAGATGATGACACGTCACGACAGTGAAGGGGAAGGATGGGTCAGCAGTGAAGTGTCCCCAACCGTCTAGCAATCCACGCCACTGGATCCTGACCCTAATCTGTCAAGGACCAGGTTTGATGCTGCTGTCGCTGTTCTTTGCTGTGAGTGATGAGGTTGGGGATTGTTGCTATTGCTGTTTTTGCTGTGGGGGAGGGGTGAGGTTTTTGGGATCTGTGACTTTTGCTTCTTTTCTTTTTCATGCCGCGGGGGGGGGGGGGGGCACACAGTGGTAATTGATGTCTTTTCTTTCATCAGCTTCCCTGGTCTTTCTGTATTTTGTGGCTATCTGGAGAAGACAATTATCAGAGTTGTGTTGTACATGCATACTTTGACAATAAAATGAACCTGTTCACCATAAGACCCTAATACACAGGAGCAGAATCAGACCATCTGGTCCATCGGCTCTGCTCCGCCATTCAATCATGGCTGATTTTTTTTTAAATCTCCTCCTCAACCCCAGTTCCCAGCCTTCTCCCCATAACCTATCAAGAACCTATCAAGTTCTGCCTTAAATACATCCACAGCTCAAGTTCTGCCTTAAATACATCCACAGCTCCATGTGGCAACAAATTCCATAAATTCACCACCCTTTGGCTAAAGAAATTTCTCCACATCTCTGTTTTGAAAGGGCACCCCTCTATCCTGAGGCTGTGCCCTCTTGTCCTTTGGTCCTTTGACCATGTAATGGCTGCCCATGCATCAGACGCTCCACATTAAGCAAAGTCATGCGCAGACGATCTCCATTAGGAGAACAAACCCTTGGGAGAACATCATACTCAAGTCGAGCGACTGCAGTGCCACTGTTTAGTATGCAATCTATCTGATGAAGTGTTAAACCAAAGCCTTGTCTGCCTCCCTCGGTGAACCTAATACTACTGGAGGGGAAGATGAAGGGAGGTTTCCCTGGTGGTCTGGCTGCTACTTATGGCAACAGATTGATATTGGCAATCAGTATCTCGTGGGACCTTACTCAGTGTAAATTGTCTGCCACATTTCCTGCATTAGCGAATACGTTTCATAGGTAATTAGCAGCAAATTGCTTTAGGGCATCCAAGAGTCATGAAAGGTGCTACTTAAATGGACGGTCTTTTCCTTCCATACGCACAGTCAATGAATGCTTCATAAGTTAGGAAATATGTCTTGAGCTCAGAGGTACTGAGTTAAAAATGCTAGTGAATTATTTGGTGGCCTACTCATTTGTTAATCTGTTTTGAAGCATCCCAATGCCTCCAAGCTCTTCAGGAACACTTGATAGATGGATCAATCATACTGCAGTCTAGTCATCAAGCTAAATGAACAATGCGGTAGCAATGGCCGGCAGGGTGGAGGGGTAAAGTTACATCTCTACCCAGGGAGGTGTAAGGCACGCCTTCCCTCCGCTAGCCTGCAGGTCACCTTTGAGCAAGGTGGAGCACCTGCTTCGAACCCCAATCAGGGTCACATGAAGCCATGGGGGCAGGTAGTGGATGGTCATATGAGCAGCTGGTGCATATCACAAGTCCTGATCATGCGACCACTGATGCCAGGCAGACAATCTCTGAAGAGTACTGAAAATGCCTGGGGTCACCCGTCTGGTAAAGACACTGCCCAGGAGGTGATAATGGCAAACCACTTCTGTAGTAAAAGTTGCCAAGAACAAACATGGTCATGAGACCATGATCGCCCACGTCTTAACACACGGCATGTATTGATGATGATGGCGGTGGTGGTAGCAATAGAGAGGATGAAGAATAATTTACTGGGATGAAAGGCTGTAGTTAAAAGGAGAGATTGGATAGGCTGGGTTTATTTTCCCTGCAATGTAGAAGGCTGAGAGATGACTCCATAGGTGTATAAAACTATGTAGGGCACATGTAAATAAATTGTCAAAGTCATTTCCCCAGGAACAGGGAGCCTAGAATAGAAGGCACATGCATAAAGTAAGAAGGTAAGAAGGGGAGCTGAGGGGCAAGTGATGAAATTCTGGAATGAGCTGCTAGAGGAGGTGTTGGAGGCAAATATATATTAGCACAAAGCTTAAAAGGTGGTTGAATATGTACTTGGACAGGAAAGGTATAGGGGGACACAGGCCTATTGTGCCCACATGGGATAAACATATAGCCAACTACAGTAAGCATGGTTGATAGGCCTGTCTCTGTGCTGTACTATGTCCCCATCAAGCACAGTAGAAAAATAACAGAAAGAAACACCATTTCCCAGGCATCATTAAGAGTTAATAAAATCTCTTTACTCCTAATATATTTTCCCAATTGCTCTCTCTGATGGGAGTATTTAATAACAGAGATTAGAACAAGTTGATCTTTCCTATGTCTGTACACTAGAATAAAGCAAAACTATTCATCTGATTTCATCATAGATCTTTGACCTGGGGTGTAGAAGCCTTGTTACAAGATCAAGCAAAGGCAGATGATATCTTTCACCACAGCTCACAAATTAGGCATTGCCCTGCTTAATATCAGACTAATAAAGGAATATTCAAATCGTATTACAGCAGCTTGCTCATATAAAATGCCCAAGGCAGCATTGTGGCACAGCCAATAGAACCTGTGCCTCACAGCTCCAGCCTCATGGGTTTAATCCAGCCCTCCAGTGTTGTCTGTGCAGAGTTTCCACATTCTCCCTGAAACCTTGCTGGCTTCCATCTGGGTGCTCTGATTTCTACAGCACATTACAGGCCCTTCGGCTCACAATGTTGCCATCATGTAACCTACTCTAGAAACTGTCTAAAATTACCCCACCACATAGCCCTCTATTTTTCTAAGCTCCATGTCCCTACGAGCCTCTTAAAAGGCTCTATCGTATCTGCCTCCACCACTGTCACCAGCAGCCCATTCCACACACTCACCACTGTCTGTGTGAAAAACCTACCCCTGACATCCCCTCTGAATCTACTTCCAAGGACCTTAAAACTATGCCCCTCGTATTAGCCTCAGCCCTGGGAAAACGCCTCTGGCTATCCACACAAGTAATGACTCTCATCGTCTTATGCACTTCCATCTGGTCACCTTTCGTCCTCCATCGCTCCAAGGAGAAAAGGCCAAATTCATTCAATCTATTCTCCTAAGGCATGCTCTCCAATCCATGCAACATCCTTGTAAATCTCCTCTGCACTCTCTCTATAGTATCCACATCCTTCCTGTAGTGAGATAACCAGAAATGAACACACTGGGGTCTGAACAAGGTCTTATGTAGCTCAAGGCTATTGAATTCAGCCCCATATATCTTCTTAACAACACTGTCAACCTGTGCAGCAGCTTTGACTGCCCTATGGATACGGACCCCAATATCTCTCTGACCCTCCACACTGCTAAGAGTTGTACCTTTAATACTATATTCTGTCTTCAAATTTGACCCACCATGAACTTCACACTTATCTGGGTTGAACTCTGCCACTTCTCAACCTAGTTCTACAACCTATCAATGTCCTGCTGTAACCTTTGACAACCCTCCAGACTATCCATGACACCCACAACCCTTGTGCCATCAGCAAACTTACTAACCTACTCTTCTACTTCTTCATCCAGGTAATTTATAAAAATCACAAAGAGGAGGGATCCCAGAACAGATCCCTGCAGAACACTATTGGTTACCGACCTCCATGCAGAATACAAACCATCTACACCTACCCTTCACCTTCAGTGGGCAAGCCCATTCTGGATCCACAAAGCAAGGTCTCCTTGGATCCCATGCCTCCTTAGTTTCTGAAGGAGCCTTGCAAGGGGAGCCTTATCAAATGCCTTACTGAAATCCATACACACTGCATCCACTGCAGGATGAGAGGGGATCTGATTGAAGCATATAAGATTATTAAGGAATTGGACATGCTAGAGGCAGGAAACATGTTCTCGATGTTGGGGGGAGTCTAGAACCAGAGGCCACAGTTTAAGAGTAAGGGGTAGGCCATTTAGAATGGAGTTAAGGAAAAACTTTTCACCCAGAGAGTTGTGGATCTGTGGAATGCTCTGCCTCAGAAGGCAGTGGAGGCCAATTCTCTGGATGCTTTCAAGAAAGAGTTAGATAGAGCTCTTAAAGATAGCAGAGTCAAGGGATATGGGGAAAAGGCAGGAACGGGGTACTGATTGTGGATGATCAGCCATGATCACAGTGAATGACAGTGCCAGCTCAAAGGGTTGAATGGCCTACTCCTGCACCCATTGTCTATTGCTCTACCTTTCCTCCCATATCTCAGAGACATGCAGTTTGATAGGGTAATTAGCCACTCTAAATTGCCTCTAATGTGTAGGTGAGTGGCAGAATCTGGGGATAGCTGATGGAGAAGTGAGCGAATGAAGCAAGATCAACAGAAATGGATATTTGAAGGTCAATATGGACTCAGTGGTCTGCTTCCTTAGTGTATAACCCCAGCAGTCAGCTATTCTACAATCCTATGACTCAAATATGTTAAAGTGTCTCAAAGACATTAACAATTATTGATACTGGGATAAAGATTATATTAGGATTGGAAAGATCAAAAAGTTGCTCAAAATTCCTAATAAGTTTCTTAAAGGGGGGGGGGAAGATGGGTAGGAAAATGGAAAATGTAGGCACTGAATTCTAAAACCACAGGCTGAGAGAAATGAAGTGGTGAGAGTGATGGGGTGAAGGAAATGAGGAACACACAGAAGCTGGATGTAAAGGAGCACAGAGTCCTCCATTGGTTGACAGTGAAGAGGAGCTCCCATTGTGAGGGAGGGGTAAGACCAGGCATTAGAGTACAGGAAAAGGAGTTGTTGGACAGGGATCCAAAGCAGCTATAAGTTTGCTGAGTGTTAATGCATCTTAGAATCTCAGCTGCTGAGCTTTGTCTGAGCTGAGGCTAATGGACCTTGAAAGGTGAGAATCCAGACGGAAGAGCATTAACTAGCTGCAAATAGAAAATGCAAAGATGAGAGCTTCAGCTGAACGCAGAGAGCTAGGGTTGGAGCTGGGCAATATGATGGAGGGTGGTGAGTCATGGTAATTGGTCTTGTTAGAGAAAATAAAAGAGTCCCAAAACTCATCTTGGGATAAAATATGACAGCAGGGACATAAACAACCCAGATGTCGGACCAGTGAAAGAGTTGGATTTGATGACAAGAGAATAGTGGTACTACTGAGAACTGTACACAGATTTGGAAAAGATGCCCACTTTGGCTCAGAGACATGCACCTCAGCCGATCAAAATGGTATGGGTTTAAAACCTACCCATGGTAGTTAAAAACTCAGTGGCCTCCTCTTAGATACACCTGTACACCTGCTAATGAATGCAAGTATCTAATCAGCCAATCAGGTGGCAGCAACTCAATGCATAAAAGCATGCAGACATTGTCAAAATGTTCAGTTGTTGTTTAGACCAAACATCAGACGGGGAAAAAATACGACTTAAGTGACTTTGACAGTGTAATAACTGATGGTGCCAGACGAGGTGGTTTGAGTATCTCAGAAATTGCTCTTCTCCTGGGATTTTCATGCACAGTATGTAGAGTTTATAGAGAATTGTGCAAGAAAAAATAACAGTCAGTGAATGGCAGTTCTGCAGGGGTCAGAAGAGATTGGCCAATTTGGTTCAAGCTGACAGGAAGGTGACAGTACCTCAAATGACTATGTATTTCAACGGTGGTATGCAGAAGAGCATCTCCAAATGCACAGTACATCAAACCCTGAAGTGGATGGGCTACAGCAGCAGAAGCCCATGAACATACACTCAGTGGACACTTCATTAGGTAAAGGAGGTACCTAATAAATTGGCCAGTGAAAGTAGAACTAATCTCAGACTTTCCTGCAATGATAAGAGAAATGGGTCTGGCTTAGATGCTCTATGGATGAGTTGGGTCAAAGGACCTGTTTCCATGCTGTATGTCTTTATGATTCTGGGTGCTGCTATTAAGCAGAGCTCCTGCTTCCCCTCTAATTGTGTGTGAAAGGTCCCTTCACATGTTGTGAAGAGCAGACTTCCCAGTATTTGCACTCAGATTTGCCCCTTTTCCCCAGTGTCACTAACACAAATTGTGTCTCAGTGGATCTTGCATGAATTGTCAGCTGCCCCTCCCCACATTCCAATAGCTCAAAATCTACTTTATTTGTTGCCAAGATCTTTAGCTCATAAAAAGAATATTAAATGCAAGGTATTTTATTGCAGTATAAGCATATTAGAATTTTATAGACTTATTTATTATCAAAAGATCCACACAATCTGCCAGGTTACATGCAAAGCAAACAGGCTACTGCAATAGAGAACAGTTGGTGCAATGTCACTGTTCTACATATACAATAACATATTAATGTGAATATCTTCCTGTCCATTGAAAAGATTGTCATTTAGTTGTAAATTAAACCAACAAACACATTATATTAATTTAACCTGATGTGTTGTGTATGATCGCAGGTCCAAGACCATTGTCACATCTGTACCTGTAATTTAAAAGTGCAGTTATAGTTAACTTAAAATTAAGATTATAGTTAATAGCAAATACAAGCTAGAATACGTTGAAGCTAATGTCAATGATTTGGGTCTATAGAATGGTTTGATGACAGTATTCTCCCTTTCCGCAGTTGTATCCAGTACTTGGACGGGTAGCTCGCTGAAAAATTACTCACAGTGTCATATTCTCATCCATTTTTCACCTTGCTGCTTGTCAGCCAGGCATTAGTATGCAAGGACACACCTGCCAGCTAAGGCTCCTAGCTATCTCTCCTACTCGATTAGAAACCATAGCTTCATGATTTCCGAATCTGACCACAAGACAGAATAATGGACTTAAACTTCGGTAGCTGTTTCCGTGATATGTCAAATTGGCTGCATCACAATAACAAGCTGAGAGAGTTGCTGGCACACAATGCCAGCGGTCTGAGCTCGTGGTTCGGGACAGATTCTAGCCCCTTGTAATAAGACTATTGAATGATTCCCTAGCACGGCCTCATTATGATATTGCGCCTTACAGTCTGCACTTTGTAGCTTTCGCATTTTATCCTGCTTTATTTTACCTTGGGCCGCCTCGGTGCACTGCGTAATGAATTGACCTGAACGAACTATACGCAAAGCAAGCTTTCCATTCTGCTCCTCGGTACATGTGACAGCGGAAAACCATTTCCATTCTGCCGGCCGCTGGTGCAGTGGCATCAGCACCGGCTTTCCGTCCGGTCGCAACTTGGCCTCGTAAAGGGAACAGAATCGGGAAACGGCAGAAAACAATGTCGCCCGGTGCCCGACAGGGAAGAACAATGCCATTCTGATCCCTTATGCAGTATGTGTACCGCCTGGGATTCCATTTGATCCACTTCTTTCTTCCCACATCCCAAAGTTACCCGGTGAGGTCGGTTAATTAGCCATCTACCCACTCTAAATTGCCCCTAGTGTGTAGGCAGGTAGCCGAACTTGGGAGGAGGTGATGAGAATAAAATTAGAATAGGTTACAATGAAAATTAGTGGATGAAATGCTTTGTTCTGTAACTAGGACACCAGGAGCTAGCATAGTAATATGAAAATGGTCAGATAATCAGTTTTAATTATCTTGTCTGGGAGACTTGCTTTCGGGAAGAACTCCTTTGCCCTCTTTTGAAACAGAAGCATTGGATCTCTTACACCAGTCTGTGAGGGCAGGTGGGGCTACAGTTTAATGTCTCAGGGGACAATCTTGTTGATGTTTCCACTGCATTACTGAGGAAATTATCCAATGTCAGATGTACTGTCTTTCAGCTGAGACCCTGCCTGCTGCTTTAGATCTCTTGGCACCATTTAAAGGAACATAGGAGGGGCTCCCAGTCGACCTGGGCCAATATTAACCCCTCAAAATGTCACTAATTCCATTGACTGTTGACTGGTCCACGAGTAAATTGACTATTATATTTTTCTGCCAGTAGTAATTGACCTACCCTTCAAAAACCACACAACTGGAGGTGTCTAATGGTCACACAAGAGTTAAAGTTTGATATAGCTCACCACCCAGTGGATACCAAAAGCATTAGCCTGAACTCTGAAGAGATTGGCTAAACCATTGTTTTCTCTTTTTCAGAGATAAAGGAAACTGGAGATATGCTTATGTGATGTATAAGGTGAAGAGAGGAAGAACAGAATAGACTGTGTATGAAAACAGGAAGATTTAAATTAATTGAGCAGAAGGTTAAAGGGAAATTGAGGGATTTATTTTCAGTGGATAGATTTGAAAGCTAGCACAGGCAAAACCCCTCAGCACGCAAGACAACTAAGAACTGGG
The DNA here is from genome assembly GCF_030144855.1 of Hypanus sabinus. NCBI lineage: Eukaryota > Metazoa > Chordata > Chondrichthyes > Myliobatiformes > Dasyatidae > Hypanus > Hypanus sabinus. The sequence continues at coordinate 24,143,746 of NC_082706.1, forward strand.
AAAAGGGATTAAGTGGAATTATCCATTCTTGGCAGTCCTGGATAGAATGAACTGAACAGAGCATTCCTCTGATGGCAAATGGCATAATGCATTGCCACATCAAATTCAAATTCAGGATTACATTCGTTTAATTGTCATTCACACATACATGAATACCCATGAGTGCAGCCAAATGAAACAGCGTTACTCCAGGGCCAAAGTGAAAAACACAGTACCAACAGCCATACACAGCACATGGGACATATTGCGCATATAAGATAGCAGTAAAATATGGTCACACAAAGAAAATATATATACAGTCCAAGTCCCCAAGTCCATGAATGTTGCAACAGTCTGCAGTTGAACACAACACAGCTTGTGTTCATCTGCACAAGTCATGCACAGATAATGAATACTCTTGCACCACTGAAGGCAACGAAGAAATCCAATCACAATGGATTGCCAGAGGAAAGGTTCATCAGTCAGAACAGTTCACAAGACAGTAAGAAATTGAGCGGTATTAGGGCATTTGGTCCATTGAGCTTGCTGCACTATTCGATCCTGACTGATTTATTCTCCATCTCAACCCCATTCTCCTGCCTTCTCCTCATAATCTTTGATGTCCTTACTAATCAAAAACCCATCAATGTCCTCCTTAAATATACTGATTGACTTGACTCTCACAGCTGACAGTGCCAAAGCATTCAACAGATTCATAATCACTAGCTAAAGAAATTCCTCCCCATCTCTGTTCTAAAAGAGCATTGAGGCTATGCTCTCTACCCCTAGACTCTTCCACTTTTGGAAATATCCTGTCCATGTCTACTCTATCCAGACCTTTTGATATTCAGTATGTTTCAATGAAAGCTCCCCTTATCCTAAAATCCAGTGATAACAGGCCCAAAGCCATCAAAAGCTCCTCATTCCAAGAATCATTCTCATGTACCTCTTCTGGACCCTCTGCAATGCTTGCAATTTCTTTATTAGAAATGGGGCCGAAAAAACTGCTCACAATACTGCTATGACCAATCTTTGAGCCACACATCTAACTCTCTGATCTAATTAATCCTCTGCCAATTTCCTTGCGGCTTAAGTAACAATCCAGAGATTATTCATTTTTTGTTTTTGCATTTTAATTTAGTCTCGCGGTGCTCAAATTCCCTCAGCAGAACCATTTACTTCCTCCTTATGTCGTTGGTACCCACATTGACCATGACAACTGGATCTTTCCCCTCCCGCTCCAAGTTCCTCTGCATCTCAGATGAGATGGCCAGAAGCCAGGCAACATAATCTTTGGCATCTTAATCCTTGCCACTGAGAGTAGCGTCTATTCCCCTGACTATACTATCCCCAATTACAGCTACATTTGTTGTTTCTGTTTTCTATTCTTCCTCTTTATTTGCATGCTTTGTTGAAGTATAATAGCTTTTGTTGAGATTGTGGAGTTCGACTTTGGGGGAGGGAGAGCAGTAAGTTGCTGCTGTAATCGTAAAATGTTCTTCATTTAGGCAAAGAGGGATCAAAGCATTGTCAATCAAAATTTCAAAATTCCAGTAAGTTTCACTGTATATTTTTACATGTATGCACCAGAATCCCTGCATCCCTGCCTCACCCATCTCTCCGCATCCTGCCATGCAGCCATACAGCCCTGTAATATACAGCGCTGCATTCCTGCACCCTTGTACCGTACATCCCTGCAACTGTACAACATGCATAATTGCATTATTGCAATGTTCATCACTGCAGCCCTGCAACACACATCTCGGCACCCTTATACCACCCCAGCACCCTGACACAATTCATCCCTGATCCCTACATAATATATCCCTGCACCATATGTCCCTGAATACCTATACTGTACATCCTACAACCTTATAACACTCATTACTGCATTCCTGCATCTCTTGACTGTACATTCTTGCAACTTTGCAACATATATCATTACATTCCTGCAATATACATCTCTGCAACGCTTTCAAGCGGTGCTGGATAAATATGAGGGAAAGAAAGAACAGACGGTAGCCCTGAGAGGATGGGTTGCTGAAACCGGGTGAGATTCCTGCAGATCAGAACCGTCCTTCTTTTCATGTAACTCAACCTTCAACAAAATTCATACAACCTCACAGTCAGAAAAGCTTTCAATCTGACCCAGGTGTAATGGGCGGACAACATTTTGTGACTTCAAGGTGAGATTAAAGCTTGTTTATATCCCAGTCTGGAAACTAGATTGGATTGTGTTTTTTTTTTTCTGATAAGCATCTCTGCACCCTTTGATAGGAGTTTACTATAAAGGAGGAAAGACATTCTTTTCACTGTAGATTTTACGATTTAGCCAGTCTTTCTCCTGTTGAAGAAACGATCCCTCCAATGAGCATTTTATGATCAGATCCCTGCTAGCTACCATGCAAATGCCTGAAGTGCGAGGAAAGTGAAATGCTGCAGCAGCAAAAATAACAACAGGACAAGCCAGGGCTTATCAGTTCTTATCATGGGAAGAAGAAGAAGCAGGAATTGTTCAAATAACCCTTCCAGTCCGCTCTGCCTTTCATTAAGGTCAATGTCTCAAGCATCCCAACTCTCTGAGTTAAGAAATCACAACTATTCGTGCCCTTCTGAATGGAGGAACTCTTCCCGATGCCTCTGCCATAGATCCAGTTCCTGTCCTCTGGCATCAATAGATACAGATTCTGAATCCATCCACCTTTCCAAAAGTCACCCGACATTCTGTTCAAACTCAGCCGGACTCGGTCCCCCTTCACGTTACCATCCCCCTATCCTGGGAATCAAGCGCACTGCGCGGACTCTTCCCATCGAGTCTGTCTGTCTCCTGTGCCCTGCATGGACCTGCAGACTTTTCTTGTAAGCAGCCGGAGGTGCACTGCATTCAGTTCTTTTGTCGATGGGGAGTGCTTTCTGCCTCTCTGTCCCACTGTTCTAGGTTGCAAAAGACAAGGGAGTTTGACTGCAATCTGTGTGAGAGAGAGAGAGAGAGAGAGAGAGAGAGAGAGAGAGAGAGAGAGAGAGAGAGAGAGAGAGAGAGAGAGAGAGAGAGAGAGAGAGAGAGAGAGAGAGAGAGAGAGAGAGAGAGAGAGAGAGAGAGAGAGAGAGAGAGAGGGAGAGAGAGAGAGAGAGAGAGAGAGAGAGAGAGAGGGAGAGAGTACTGTGTGACTGTGTATGTGTGCGAGAGAGTTTATCCGTATGGCAAAGTTCGTGTTTGCGAGAGTGGGTGTGGGGAGAGGGCTGTGTGTAGTGGGTGCAGATGTGTGTTAAGTGTCAGTGGGTGTTAGGAGTTTGCGTGTGGGGTGGCTGCGTATATGGGGATGTGTGGATTTGCATATAACAGTGGGTCGGTGTAAGCGGAGGCGCTGTGTGTGAGGGGGTTGCATGCGGATGTGTGTAGAAGAGTGGGTGGGTGGGTGTGGGGTGGCTGTATGTGTGTGGGGGGGTAGGTGGATGTGCGTATATTGTGTGCATTTGCGGTGAGGCGTGTTGTGCCCTCCCTTCCCCCCTGCATTGCAACATGCTATCTTCCCCGTCACCACACCCAGCCATATGCAGTCAAGCGACCCGAGAGACAAGGCAGGAAAGGACAACAGAATCTTTGGTGAGTTATCTCCATCTCGTACATGTCGCAGACAAGGGCGGATGAAGAAGAAACACAGAGAGTGACATTGGGAGAGGTGGCAATGGCCCTAAATCAGGCTGTTTCCCCTTCAGTCCGAACCTAATATGTCTGAATCACTGAATCTGATGAAAGAGAAAAGTGCGGTTACCACACTAACCCATAAAGAAAGAGATGTGGAGGCGGGGTGTGGGGGTTGAGTACAGGGGTGAGATGTGATCACAATAGTGCCCACCCTTGCTACTGAGGTCTGAAGCCTCCCGCCGCCTGACAATGGATACCCATTCCAGGCACACACACACACACACACACACTCACACTCACTCACACTCACACACATACGCACTCACACACACACACACACACACTCACACTCACACACACACACACTCACACACACACACACACACACAACACACACACACACACACACACTCACACACACACTCTCACACACAAACACACACACACACACACACACACACACACACACACACACACACACACACACACACACACACACACACACACACACACACACACACTTCGCAGCCCGAGCCTGCCTGCTCATCTCCCATCTCACACCCGGACTCTGCGCTCTCACCAGGAGACATGAAGAGCCTGTGCCTGGCTCGCCACGAATGCTTGCAACTTTTGGAGGAGGGGAAGTATAAAACACGAGTGGGGAGTAAATCCCAGTCGGGAGACTGTTGTCCCCTGACTTTTCAATAAAACTCGTCCCTTGACCCCACCCTTCATATGCCACAGGCAAAGATGCCCTGTCACCCAGTAATAAAACGCTGGAAGCCTAACAAACAATTGTCTAACACTGTCTAACAAACAATTGCGGACATCTCAACTTCCAGTCCCTTTTATATCATAAGTGTATAATATTTACTCCAAACAGTCCGAGTCGGTTCGTGTATCTTTTAAATCAGAACAGACGGCGCAGAATAAGGCCCAACTTCTTCATCACCCCGGTAGCACATCAAATATTATAAATGATATAAAATCCTTTGCACTGTCCGGTACGTTTAGTCTCTCTTAGCTACATTAGGGGTTTTTTACAGGGTCCAACCTGTGCACACTGTAAGGTTTTTAATGATCTGGGGGTTTCATTTATATTGCTTACCTTAAATAGAATAAAATATCGACAGCCCCGTCTCCAGCTGCGGGAGGTCGGTCCGGGTGACTGGGGATGTTTTAAAATTAATTTTACACCCTGATTAATTCGAGCTTATTGGAGATTTTACAGCCGGGCGGGGCGAACGGCAGAGAGCTGCCGGTTTCATTTGGCACCCGCCCAAAACACGTGGACGGTTCATCAGGGGAGGTAAAGACGGCTGTACACTCCCCCCGATCAATGGCGAGCCAAGGCGGACCATTCTTGCCTCGTTAGCGATTATGCCGCGGGTATATAAAGGGAAGCATCACCACACCAAGTCCTCACTGTGAACATCTCTCGCAGCCTCTTCTCAAGATGAGCTACATCCTGGAGACGGTCGGTAACCCTTCCTCCTATCGGAGAGTGGAAACCAGGAGCTTCAGCAGCCGAGCCAGTGCCTCCCCGTCAAGCGGCTTCCGATCGCAGTCTTGGTCGCGGCTGAGCCCGAACCCGGCGGCGTCTTCCTCCGCCTCCTCTTACCGGCGTATCGCCAGCGTCCACGCTCCCCGTGCTTACAGCTCTTCCGACAGCATTGACTTCAGCCAGAGCAGCGCCCTGAACGGAGATTACAAAGCCATTCGCAGCAATGAGAAGGAACTGCTTCAAGGTCTCAACGACCGGTTCGCCGGCTACATCGAAAAGGTGCATTACTTGGAGCAGCAGAACAAGGAGCTGGAATCCGAGATTCAAGCTCACCGCCAGAAGCAGGTGTCCCACGGGCAGCTGGGCGATGTGTACGACCAGGAGATCAGGGAACTGAGGTCCCTCATCGAGCAGATGAACCATGAAAAAGCCCAGATCCAACTAGACGCCGCGCACTTGGACGATGACTTGCAACGCCTCAAAGACCGCTTTGACGAAGAGGCGCGCCTGAGGGATGAGACCGAAGCCGCCATCCGTGCGCTGAAGAAGGAGACGGACGACGCAGGGCTGATGAAAGTGGAGATGGAGAAGAAGGCGCAGTCTCTCCAGGACGAGGTGGCTTTCCTCCGCAGTAACCACGAGGAAGAGGTGGCTGATCTCTTCGCCCAGATCCAAGCCTCCCAGGTCACAGTGGAGAAGAAGGACTTCCTCAAGACCGACATCACCTCGGCTCTGAAGGAGATCCGCTCACAGCTCGAGGGCCACTCGGCCAAGAACATGCAGCAGGCCGAGGAATGGTTCAAGTGCCGCTACGTTAAGCTCAACGAGGCAGCCGAAATGAACAAGGACGCCATCCGAGCGGCCCGGGAAGAGATCGGCGAGTACCGACGCCAACTTCAGTCCAAGAGCATCGAGTTGGAGTCGGTGAGGAGTACCAAGGAGTCCCTGGAGAGACAACTCAGTGACATCGAGGACCGCCACAACGCAGACGTGTCAAACTACCAGGTAGGAAACCGCACCAGTGCGGAACATTGTAAGAAACCGGAATTCCAGTGACCTGTTCGATATCCAATCCAGCCAGGCAGCAACTGTCCTTCAACAGTCATTGGATATGTATGTCAATGAATATTATCTTCATTTATTTTCTCTTCTCGGGATAATTCGTATTTGAATTAACTACTCTCTTTTGCCTGTGTTTGGGTGGGGGGGGGGATGATATTTAAATGTCCAAACCCTGGGCAGCCATTCTTCTCCGCGGTCCCACTTTTACGGAGGGTTAAAAGTCTTCCTGTCCTCTCCCACGTTTAACATACCCCTTTATATTGACGAACTTTTTACAACTCCTCCGTCAGTTTGCCGCGAGCCAATGCTGCTCGAAGGTCCTATCTCCATTCGCTTTCAGACCATTGACTTGACCCTTGTGTGTGCTTGTGTTGTTGTCTGTCACATCCAGGAAACTGTCCAGCAACTAGAGAACGAGCTCCGAGGTACGAAATGGGAAATGGCGCGTCACTTGAGGGAATATCAGGATCTGTTGAATGTTAAAATGGCTCTCGACATTGAGATCGCTGCCTACAGGTACGGAAGTCACAAAGGGGCGTTTGCAGACGCTAAAGAGGTCCCGGGGTGGGAAGGGGTTAAAAGACGTGTAATTTAATAAGGAATAAGACCTGAATCTTTAAGGTATCATTCCTTTAGTTGCAGTTGCGGAGGGCGCCCTCGTTCACAGTGCAAGAGCCGTTAGTCTTTTCAACACAAAGGGCGGGTGTGTCGGCCGAGCAAAGCCGAAGCTAATAAGAAAAGGGCCGAGTTAATGTCACCCTTGCGCACATCGCAAGAGAGGGGCAACAGTTTATTTCCTGATGTGAGGGTAATATTCTCAAACTTCCCCCTCCTACCATTTCCCCACCCGCGTGAAAATCTCCTGGATGCGTCATTTGGATCAAACCCCACCCCTTTACATCGAAAATGATCCAATGAAATTCCAGCGCGGTCTGATTTGACTCCCTTTTAGAACTTCCGCCTCAGTACGAGTGTGGCAAAATATATCTTTTTACATTTATGATCTTTTGAGATCTGGGTTGTGGCGAGATTGTCGTGGGAAGGTGTGGAACATATAAAAAAAAACTAAACACGGACATATTTCAAATCGTACAAGTGATCGGGAAGGCCAACGACAGGTCCAAAAAAGCATTCGCCAAATCGAAGGTTTAACTCAGCAAATGCTACCTTAATAATATATTTCCTATTTCTCCTGCGCGATCTCTATGTCTCCTCATTCCCATCTTTGTCCCGGATTACTTCACTCGTTCCGGTCTCAAACCCGGACCTTTTTAAAATGCCAACATTGCTGTCACCGTAGCAAACATGCAGGGCTCTGCCGAAATGTCTGTACTAAATCCTTCGGCTTTCGTCGAATTTCACACTGAACAGGTTAGTACTACAGGCGGCGCGCTTGAGATAGGATAGTTTTTGATGCTCACTGGGGAAGATGCCTCGTCATCCCGGATGTGATCCCACTCCCATCTACCCGCATTCAACCTCTCTCTCTCTCTCTCTCTCTCTCTCTCTCTCTCTCTCTCTCTCTCTCTCTCTCTCTCTCGTTTCTCTCTGCAGAAAGCTTCTGGAAGGCGAGGAATCGAGGTACACGTTCTCTGGAAGTGTTACTGGCCCATCCATCCCCTACAGATCCCCGTCCACACCCACACCCCCGATGAAAGTGCAGAAGGCGAAAGAAACTCCGAAACTGAAAGTCCAGCATAAATTCGTGGAAGAGATCATCGAAGAGACGAAAGTGGAGGACGAGAAAATGGAGATGGAGGACCTTGACTTGGCCGAGGCAGTGGAAGAAGCTGCAGCTCAAAAGACTCCAGAGAAAGAGGGAGAAGCCGAGGAGGTGGTAGAAGAGGTCGTTGTTGCCACGGTAAAGGCTGAGGTTCAGGCAGAGCCGGAGGGAGAGGGCGAGGAGAAGGAGGCAGAAGTGGTGGAAAAAGAAGAAGGCGAGGAAGAGGAAGAAGAAGAAAAGAAGGAAAAGGCTGAAGAGAAGGGAGAAGAGGAAGCAGAAGAGGGCGAGGCAGAGGGTGAAGCTGAAACAGAAGAGAGTGAGGCTGTGGAGGAAAAGGTGGAAAGTGTGAAGCTGGAGGAATCAAAGGCTCTTCCAGCAAAGGATGAGGCTAAGGAGGAAGATAAGGAGGAGGATAAAGAGGAAGAAAAGAAGGAAGGAGAGGCCAGCGGTGAGTCCGACAAAGAAAGCACCGCAGATGTTGTTAACGGAAGTCGGGATGACTCAAAGAAAGAGGAGGAAAAAGCAGAAGACGAGGTAGCTATCGAGAAGACCAAAAAGGCTGCAGAAGAAAAGCTATCCCCGAAGGAAGAAAAACTATCTCCGAAGGAAGAGAAACTTTCACCGAAGGAAGAGAAACTATCGCCAAAGGAAGAGAAGCTATCGCCGAAGGAAGAGAAATTATCGCCAAAGGAAGAGAAGCTATCGCCGAAGGAAGACAAATTATCGCCAAAGGAAGAGAAGCTATCGCCGAAGGAGGAGAAGCCACAGAAGGAAGATGAAAAAGTAGAAGTGGAAGAGAAGAAAGAGGAAGTGAAGGTCAAGGATGAGGCCACCGTTGTCAATGGTGAACCGGAGGAGAAAGCAGGAGATTCAGATGTCAAGGAGGAAGAAACACACATCATTTCCAATGGTGTTGACAAAAGCCCTGCTAAGGGTGACGCTTTTGACACGGAAATTCTCCAGATGAAGACAGGAACAAAGACTATCCATAAAATCATGGATGAAAGCGACGGGTCTACGAAACACATCAAAGAAATAACGAAATCTGTGACGGTGACCCAGACGGTTGAGGAGGTGGAAGAGGTCGTCCAGGAGACGATAGTGTCCACCAAGACGGTCGAGAAGACCTCACACTCGGTGCTAAAGAAGGAACAAGAGAGCGAATGAACGAGGCCTCATGAGGCGGAGGGATGCCCGACAGCTAAAGATGCATGGGTGTGATAGCTTAAATGGCTTCAGGCAGAATGGGTTTTCCCGTGAGAGACTCCAGACTTCCCGTCTTTTCCTTTGTGCAATAGAAGAAACTGCATGCAAGTTAACAATGTGCCTCCACAGTGCGGGAAACTAAGGAACACCGGAAGAACAATCACGACACAACTGCGAAGCAAGATGCATGGAAGAAGACTTCACTGAATTGTGATTCACCACACGTGACCAAGAGAGGTTATCTCGATCTGTTGGAGGGGCGCTTTTGAGAAAGTCTAAAGATGTACAGTGCCTTGTAAAAGTATTCAGTCTCCAACACTTTGTTCACATAAATGAGTTTTACAACCAGGGATAATGATCAATTTAACCGAGAATTTGCGATTCAAATGTTTTTTTTTACTGTAGGGCCTCCCTCCACAAAAATAGGGGAAATTGAAAAGCATGAAAAACTAAAAATTCAAAGTGTGAAATGTCAGCAGTTCAAAAGTATTCATTCCCCTTTATTCAGTACTTAGTTGAATCATCTCTTGCAGCTATTACAGTCAGTGGTCATTTTGGATAAGTCCCTATTCAGTTTGCACAACGAGATGAAGCAAGATTCGCCCATTCCTCCTTACAAAATTGCTCAAACTGTGCCAGGTTAGTTGGGGAGCAGTGATGGAAAGCAATCCTGTGGCCTTGCCAGAGATATTTGATCGGGTTAAGGTCGGGACACTGACTGGGCCACTCAAGGACATCAATTTGCTTCATTTGAAGCCACTCCCTGGTTGCTTTAGCAGCGTGCTTTTGGTTGTTGTCCTGCTAAAAGATGAGCTTCCTCCCCAGTTTAAGGTTTCTGGCAGAGACTAGCAGTTTTTATACAGGATCCCTCTATATTTAGCAGCATCCACCTTGCCATCAATCCCATCCAGATTTCCAGTCCCTGCATCCCCATAGTATGATGTCACCTCTGCCATACTTTGCAGTAGGGATGGTGTTACCTGGCTAATGTGCAGTATTAGATGCACACTACGTGTACTGTCTATTGTTGGGGCCAAAAGTTCCACTCTCATCTCATCCAACCATGGGATCTTTTTCCACATCTTTACAGTATCTTCTAAGAGTTGCTTTGCAATCTCTTGATAGACAAGGATATGCATTTTTAGCCAAGGCTTCTTCCTTGCCACTCTTCCATAAATATCTTTTTGTACAACTCCTTAGAGACTGTGGAGCAATGAACTTTATCTCCAGTTGCAGCCACTGATTTCAGCAGTTCATGCAGAGTTACTGTTGGCACCGCAGTAAACTCTCATAGAAGTACAAGTCTTCTCTGACGACTGAGTTTAGAGGGGTGGCTTGACTTAGGCAACGTGGCTGTGGTTTCTTTGTTTCCACTGTTTTACAATGGATTGCAATGAGCTCCAAGATATGTTCAATACTTTTGAGATAGCCCTGTGTCCTTCCCCAGATATGTACTTCTCTATTATCCTTTCCCTGACTGGCATTGAATGCTCTTTCAGCTTCATTTTGGTTTGGTCCGTTGAAAATCTACTATCCAGTTGGACCTTACAGAGAGAGGGGAGTATTTGTTCAGGTGATCCATCAATTTTCTACATCAAAAAATTGGGTGAGTTGGTAAGGTAATACACAGTTTTGCACCTGAAAAATGTTAGTGTAGTAATTATAAAGGGAATGAATACTTTTTCAGCCTTACAATTTTTTTTAATTTTTAGTAAATTGTTGACAGATTTTGGATTTTTTCTTTTGATTTGACGTTGCAGAATGTTTTGCAGATTAGATTAAAAAACCTATTTCAATATTTTATAAATTTTAGAAAATGAGAAATTAAGATGTGAAACTAGTTATGGTGGGGGTTGAATACTTTTTCAAGGCACTGTATTATGCAAAGAATAAACTGAGCCAAAATTTAAAAAAAAATCCTTAGCCTTAAACAGCTCATTATGGTTAATATATGGTTACCTCACGAGTGCTATTAAAATGGACTCTACTGGTGGGAGGGAGGGTCTAGTGATCATTCACCAATATGCCACAGTTTATCACCCCATGTGACACCACTGCAATATTTGCTGAATAAAATACATATTACAAAAATCTATGTCTGGTTTATGAGTCTAAGGAGGCTATGAGGTGGGATAGGAGTGGGGAGATTGGTGCTGGGCATTGGCATGATGTGATATTATTGGAAGACGTCCCACAGCCGGACCTGGGAAATAATCAGCAAACCCAGGATGGTAAATTGTGAAGATACGCTCGAAATAGATAACTTTCCTGAATTATAGGAAGTAATAGCAGGTTAGGTATCTGTTTGTAGGATGGGGTTGGTACCTTTTCAAACCTGGAATAGGAAATTGATTTACATCATTGAGGGAAATCCAATGTGCAACAAGTGTAGAGTGTTTCATAACCAAACTGTTGTTCAATAGTAGTAAAAATGCTTGAAATCAGCTGATTAAAAGGTCAGAATTTCTATTTTAATACATGATTACGATCAAAGGTTTTCACTTTGATTCTTGCTGAATATTTTAGCAACTACTTTGAAATTCACAACTTATGCTTAGTAGGTTAAAATAGGGACTCAAACTCTGCTCAGTATAACCATTCAGTGGAAAGAATAAGATCTAGGTTATCACCCATTTTTTCCAAGTCAAATTACATATCAGAGTGAGCACTGATTATGTTTGAAAGATAGCCAAATCGCTCATATTGTCAGCTCCCACAGCCACCCCCTTTTCTTACCATGCAAACACAAGCGAGCACAGATGCTGAAATCCAGTGCTATAATCTGGTAGAGGAACTCAGAGAGTCAAGCAGCAACGTTGGGAGGAAAGTCGATATTTTGGGTCGATTCCCCCCCCCCCCCCATCAGAACAATTCCTTTCCTCATACTGATGCTGCTCGACCTGCTGAGTTCCTCCAGCAGATTGTATGTCACTTTGTTTTCGTGCCATCCCTGCCCCGTCTCAGAGGCCCAGACCACAGCTTTGTCAGTTTATGCTTTCTACCACTGCATCTAGGATGATGTCATCGATTAGCTGAAGGTCACTATTTCCTTCTTACACAATAAAGAACTCACCCCTCGTTGAGAATGTAAATTGACGTTCATTGATATTTGGTCGAGTTCCTTCATCTGCAACCCACTCTGGTCCCATATGCTTTTGTGTTTTAGCAAGGACACGGATTCCTTTCACTTCAATGCAAGTAATAAAGAGAAATACAAAGGAATATTGCTAACATATATTACAGCAGCACACACAAACAGCGGGAGGAACTCAGCAGGCCAGGCAGCATCTACGGAAAAGAGTATTGTTGAAGGATTTCGGCTGGAAAAGTTGACTGTTTACTCTTTTCCATAGGTGCTGCTTGGCCTGCCGATTTCCTCAAGCAGTTTCTGTGTGTTGCTTGGATTTCCAGCATCCGCAGATTTTCTCTTGTTTGCAACATATGTCATTTCTGCCTAAAACTATATTTATCACTGGATCGTCAACTAATTGGATCCAACCCAAAGTTTAATGTGCTAATTCAATCATTATATTTGCAGGAATGTACTTCCAATAACACCAATAACAGCTCTGAATTCAAAGCTCCGTTTGTGATATTTTACCTCTCATACATGAAAATAAATCTTGCCGCATTTTTCTGATAGACAGCGGGCTGAATTGGAAATACTGAAGTCTTGCCCTATTTGTAGATGGATTAGATATTTCGAAAAGTCTGCCCCTTCTGGAGTGCGGGGTGTTTTGTTACATTAGCCGCAGTGCATTAGTGCTGTGGGATTAAAAGGGAACTGCGTCGGAAAGTCATAAGCATCCCAAGAGAAATATATATTTTAATGAGATGACAATAGAGTGAATATTAGAGAGCCACCTCTTAAGTCACAATTACTGCCAAGAAACCTTTTTCTATTTATCAATAGCTTGTTATCCTCGTTAACATATGCAGCCAAAGGTGGTGACTGAAATTCGGCAGAAGGTGCCTGGGGCTCGTTCTACAACTGCAGGAAGCTAGTTTGTAGACTAAATATTAAACGATTCATTTAGGTGTAGGATACCACTCTCCCCCCACCCCCGGACCCTACCAGCATCACATTCCACGAGTTTAAACAAAACTGTTTCCTCTTCCAGTGGCCACAGTATATTTTTCAGCACTTTCTGTGTTGGACGGCACACATTTCAGCAGCGCACTTTTGCGGACTGCTCCATTAGAGGGAAATTGACCGTGTCGTGTCCTTCTATGTCCAGCATTCTACCAGCCTTCGATAAATACAAAAAAAAAATTAGAGATCGTCAGAAGTTCAGGCATCATTTATGTAGGTAGATCGGAGATAAAGTTTCAGGACTATAGCATTTTATCCGATGGTGGGTTATGACTGCGTTAAACAAAAGACGTTTAGTCTGTTCCTGTGTCCACAGATTTTGTCTGACTGAATGCTCCCAGGGATTTTCTGTATTTGTTTCAGCATGCTCTGCACTGCATGGAAATGCGACTCACATTTCAGCACCGCATCCGTGTGGACAGCTCCCCTGGCGGAGGTGGAGCGGTTTGCTGTTCCCAATGCTCGTTGCAACCACGTACAAATCCACTGTGCAATGCGTCCAAATCCGGGGACTGCGGCGTCTGCGCATTGTCTAGCTTAAAGTGAAGTGCGAATAAATTCAAGTAACTCTAGTAAATGCAGCTAATTTATTGAGGAACTCCTAGACCTGAAGATTGCCCGGAGAAGGCAGGGCAAGTTCTCTGACCGAAACCACACACATCTTTATCTAATAAAGTTAGACATAAAAGCGATTTGATATTCAACTGTGGGCAATGGAGGCAATGACCTAGCGCTATAGAAGTATTAACAAGGCCATTACATGTGCTAAAGGAGTGGGTAAAATGTTGTTATTTCAAATGTGAATTATTGTTACTGTAAGTTGTGTCTCAAAGTTACCTACCACCTCCTTCGCTCTCCCGAATCCCCCTCCCAAACGCCCCCGCGTCCTTCAAACATCCGTCAAAAGATGACTCATTGTTTTTTGTCAGAGTTGCGCAAAGTCCTTGAAACGGCTGTCCTCTCAGGCCGGCCGCTTCCCAACTTCTGATAAAATGCACATCATAACTGAATCGTTACTCTGTGTTAAACCTAAATCGCAATGAATTGCTCAAAACGAGAATAATCTTTGCTTCTACAACCACCCCGACCCCTACCTCCACCAACCACCGCCCTTAAACCGCAAAGAGACTCATATCCATTTCTAGAGGGATATGCAATCTTTCCTTCAGATGGATATCCGCTTATTGGTAGTTTGCAGAGCCTGGGTTGGTTTAATTGACGCATTTGGACTTTCTCTTGTAATAAATGCAGTTTTACATATCTGCTTCCCAGGGAGTCGTCGATTTTTATCTGCAGTGAACACCATCGTCATCTCCCATCCCCCGCCTGTCATCTGCAGAGGGGTTTGCTCCGGGTTACGACATTAATAGCCATTTTTTTTACAGCATTGCGGGGTTTTAATAATTAAACAGCCACAATGCCCACTGCTGAAAGTTTGCTCCCCTTCTACACAACATCCTCGCCTTCCCCTTAGTTTGTAAGTAAATAGACACAGTATCTCTACTTAGTCGTGTGTGTGTGTGTGTGTGTGTGTGGAAACAAAACTCAATTTGCTAGCAAGTTCTTACTTCTTTCTAAGCGGCTGGTGCACTATATCTTTTGATCGCACCACGCGTACTGGAAGATCGCCCATTGGCTCTCAGAGTCGAGGGAAACTGGCGTGAAACTGACAGGCCATATGAAGCCGGGAAAAGAGCAGCTGCGGAAGCAACATACATTTGCTTTCCCACACCCCCCCCCCCCACACACTCACACACACACACAAACACATTCATTCATTCATTCTCTCTCTCTCTCTCTCTCTCTCTCTCTCTCTCTCTCTCTCTCTCTCTCTCTCTCTCTCTCTCTCTCTCCTCTCTCTCTCTCTCTCTCTCTCTCTCTCTCTCTCTCTCTCTCTCTCTCTCTCTCTCTCTCTCTCTCTCGCTCTCTCTCTCTCTCTCTCTCTTCCTTGAAATACTAACCAGTTGGTCCTGCAAACACTTGGCTCCCCTCTGCGACCCAGCATATATCGACAGTCCTAAAATACTCACTATGTTAACTGATCATGGAGAAACACCGTCTCGCTCTTCTTTCCAACAATCCCCGTCCCTCTTAGAACTTAAAATGAAATTCAAACAAATATCAAATAAAAGCGTTCATCAGATGTTTACAATCTTCTTAATTTTTGCTATGTTAATTTTAACGAAGTATTGCGCGAATTTCTCATATGTCAATGTATTTAGGGAACGATAATTCAATAGTGAGATTAGGGTGTCTGAAGAATTAACCGCACCGTACTCCCCGCCAACCCCTGCACCAAGAAGCGAGGTATCTAGATGCTAGATGCGGGAGAGGACCCAGCTCGCCATGCCGGTGGAAATGGGCGTCTACAGCGGTGAATAAAGCCATAGTCCTTCCAGAACTGGTGCAGAAGTGTTGCAGTCATGGTCTGTGACGTCACGGGCTTCCCCGGGATCCGTGGTATTTAAAGGAGCCGCGCATGAACAGCCTGGCCGTGCCGTGATCACATTTTTAGTAATACAGTTAATGCAGTAACTTATTCGCTCCGCTCCTGCTTCCTTTAATTATTTCAGAGTGTGTATAAGGACATTATTTTCACTTTCAGGATCTCAGAAGTAGTCGCCTATACTTTTAGCGATTAAGGCAATTCAGGAGAGTAAAGGGCAGAGAGAGTCGAACACAAAATTAAGCAACGGCGAGCACAAGTATTAAAATAAAAAGGATATAAACTCAGTTGCAGTAGCATAACAACCTTTTATTTATATAGCGACTTCTAGTTCGGGGAAATAAATTTCTAAGGCTCCATACAAAGGTAGAATCAGACAGCTGTTGGTTTGAAGCTTAACAAGATACAGAAAGAAACGATCAAATTCTTGTTGGATTGAACAAGCATTTGAAGAATTTTTGAGGAGGCGAGTGATGTAGGGAGGTTAGAGAGAAAGTTTCAGAGATTAGTGCTCCGTAAATCGAAGAAGACACGTCGATGGCGACACTGAGCAAGTAGAGGCGGATGTGGTCAGCAATTATTGCCCGGGGATACGGAGGGGTGGGGGCCTGGAGATGTCCAAACAGCAGGATGGGGATTTTTTTAATGCTGAGGTACGGGGCGAACCGCGCGAGTTAAGACCTCCGGTTAGCGGGGGCGGATGCAGACTCTCGGGCAAAGCTGAGAAGTCAGGGCTGAAAGCCATTGAAAAGACAAAGCAAAAGAACTCCGGGAAGGTCTGATTTCATGCGTGATCTAATAAAAGAAAGGAAAGGCCTGAAGATATCCGTCTTTTATTGATTAATCGAATTAAAATATTTTCAAGAGATCACACACTACAGATAGAATTACTAAATCCATGTGTAAACTGTGTCCAAGCATGTAGACATTTTAATTCGTTTTTTAATTTATTTTGCCTACGGGTTGTTTTTAGTCAATTTTATTGACATGTCGTGTCCGCTCCACCTCAAACAATCGTTTTTGGGATCACAATATATCTATAACTTCAATTAAAATATGATGGATTTTAATGATTAAGAATTAATGCGATAATCATTCTAGTTCTTCTGAGCAACGTTTAAATGCAATTGTTTAAAACATTTATTTGGAAAACGTGCAATAACGGCAAAAAGAGGCAAATTTCAGGGCAAAAACAGCAGCAGCTGGGTCATTGATTGACTGACTTTGGCGATGTTTGCAGTCCCTGACAACCAAAGCAATAAACAAAAAGAGAAAATCAATCCATGGATTGGATCATTGCACTCACAACAATATGAAAGGCACAGGGATCCCTGCCTTACAGTGAAAGCACAGATGATTTTCTCCATTTCATAACACTCATTGGGTTATCTGATATTCCTGCCTTTCTCTGAGTGCTGTATCTGCAGTGTTTCTCCTGAGCTGAGAGTCTCAGAGTGGATGTTTTCATAGAAAGCTGCATTGATGTCAAAATGTGCCCCTTTGTATAATTTATGTTCTGGGTTATCATCATTTCCTTAGCAATCAATGGAGTGTTTAAATCTATGCTATGGTCACTTAAAATACCACTGAAGGAGTGCTGCAATGTCACGTGCGCCATATTGCAGAAAATATGTTGAGGGAAAGCCATTGTTGCCTGTTATGTCAATGTGCAAAGGAGAGGAGATTCAACATTGTTTAATATCATTTCCAATATACAAACGTAAAGGAGAACGAAACCATTGTTGCTCCGGATCCAATGCAGCACCAAAAAATACAATAAGATAAATAACAATAAATATAACTACATAAAATAACGTATGAACATCAACTGATTGTATGTACATAAAGCAACACTAGATACAGAAGTAGCTACTTTCATGTAAAATATTTAAATCTCCAGCAAATTCAGGTGCTAAGGTTGCTTCATGTTTTATTGAGTTAAACTCATTGAGGTAAAGCAACAAAAAGGTAAAGCTTGTTAGAGTATTAAAAACGCAAAATGCTGCAGATGTTCAGGAAGCCAATCAGTATCTATGGAAACAGAAGGAGAGTTAGCATTTCATGTCACATTCCATCATCAGAACTGGGAACTGTAAGCAAACTAGTTTATTTCAAATTCAAAGTCGAGTTCATAGTCATTTGTACAAGTATAGCTGCTAAGAATTTTTTTTGCAGCTGCGTCACAGGCAGATAGCATTATAAAATCAACATTCAACAGAAAAAACAAAACAGAAACATAAATTACGCATAATTTTACAAGAAAGAACACAATTAGGACCAAAGTGATCAAACGAGTTATTGTTGCTAAATGGTAGTGATTTAAGTTTTGCCAGCTGAATGGTGTAGGTGTTCTTGAACTTGGTAGTGTGAGACTCAGTGCTTCCTGCCCGATGGTAACTGCGTGAAGATGGCATGGCCCACATGGTGAGAACTCTTGATGATGGATCACAAGCAAGAGGAAATCTGCAGATGTTGGAAATCTAAACAACACACACAAAATGTTGGAGGAACTCAGCAGGCCAGGCAGCATCTATGGAAAAGAGTACAGTCAATGTTTCGGGCTGTGATCCTTCATCAGGACAGGAGAAAAAAAGATGAGGAGTCAGAGTTAGAAGTCGGGCAGAGTGGAGGAAGAAACACAAGGTGATAGGGGAAACCGGGAGGGTGTGGAAGGGTGAAGTAAAGAGCTAAGAAGTTGATTGATGAAAGATATACAGGGGTGGAGAAGGAGGAGTCAGATAGGAGAGGACAGAAGGCCATAGAAGAAAGAAAAGGGAGAGGAGCACCAGAGGGAGGTGATGGGCAGGGAAGAAGATAAGGTGAGAGAGGGAAAAGGAAATGGGGAATGGTGAAGGGGGGTGGGGGAGGGCATTACCAGAAGTTCAAGAAATTGATGTTCATGCCATCAGGTTGGAGGCTAACCAAACAGAATATAAAGAGTTGCTCCTCCAACCTGAGTGTGGCCACATCGCAACAGTCTAGGAGGCCATGGATTGACATGTCGGAATTGGAATAGGAGATGGAATTAAAATTGGTGGCCACTGGGAGAGCCCACTTTTTCTGGTGGTAGAGTGGAAGTGCTTGGGGAAGCGGACGCCCAATCAGCAATGGATCTCACCAATATACAGGAAGCCACATCAGGAGCACCAGATACAGTACATGATCCCTACAGACTCACAGGTGAAGAGTTGCCTCACCTGAAAGGATTGTCAGAATGGTAGTGAAGGAGGAAGTGTACGGGCAGGTGTAGCACTTGTTCTGCTTGCAAGACTAAGTGCCAGGAGGGAGATCAATGGGGAGGGATGAATGTACAAGGAAGTCGTGTAGGGTGCAATCCCTGCAGAAAGCAGAAAGTAGGGAGAGGGAAAGACGTGCTTGGTGGTGGGATTCCACTGGAGATTGCAGAAGTTATGGAGAATGTGTGGCCTTCCTGCGGTAATACCTCCTGTAGATATTGCCATTGGTGGGTGGGAATGTGCCCACTATGCTCTGTACCATTTTACATTCCTGTGTATTCAAGTTACCATACCAGAAATAAGGATATTCCCAACAGTTCATCTATAGAAGTTTAACAGAATATTTGATGAGAAAATAAACTTTTTTAACCCCTTAAGGAAATAAAAAGACTGCCATGCTTTCCCTATGGTTGCATCTAAGTGCTGGATTCAATATATGTCATCAAATATATGTTAACACCCAGGAATTTAAAACTGTTGACTCTCTCCACCTCTGACTACCCCCCCCCCATGAAAACTGACACATGCACTCTCCTTCTTCATGAAGTCAACGAACTCTTTAGTTTTGCTGACTTTGAGCATGAGTTTGTCGTCACTCCTCCATTCAATCAGGTCCCCTATCTCACTCTTGTCTGCTGATGAATTATAACCTGTGGATGGTCTGCAAGTACTCCCAGCTCTAATACATATGAAAACAAATGGTGTAATCAGAGAGATAAACAAAGAATATTTCTTGAAAACTTTCTGCCTAAGATAGTCCTAGTCCCATGTTGGTTTACTAAAAACAAATCACAACTAACTTTCTTGCAATGTAATCACTTTAGTACTGCATGCTGGAAGAAATCAGCATTTTCAGCTCCTTCCTGAACAATTCAGAGAATATCCTCACTTTATGCAGCACACTTCCATTCATTTCAACAGAAATAGGAACTTAAAGCCAAACCTTCAGATAAATGCATCTGATATATACATTTTTTAAATTCCATTGGAAAAGTTAATGCATTCTGTGGGGCAAGGAAGGACAGAGTGTCTCTGATAGGGTAAGATTAGGTTTATTGAGTGATCCTCTGGTTTATAGACTAGCTAATAGGTTAATGGCAGTTAGAGCCTATGGTATGTTGAATACCGGCTGAACAAGTAGACTTTGGGTAACTGCAAGTCGATGTCATTATTGATGCTTTGCTGCACATTTGAGTGCTTGGTGGGGGGCATCAATGCTTTTTTTGCTGGAGGGGGAGAGGGGTCGTCCCTTGCTGCTGCTTGTGTATGGGAAGGAGAGCTGGGCGTGCTTTGGGTTTCTAACATTTAACTGTGATTCATTCTTTGGGGCACTCCTCTGTTTTTATGGATGGCTGTGAAGAAAAAGAATTTCAGGATGTATATTATATATATTTCTCTGACATTAAATGCACCTATTGAACAAAAACTACCAAAAGTAAATGGAAAAACTATGAAATGATGGCCAGAGCTTTTACTGAAGCCTAAAACAAAACATAGAATGCTGTAAAGCCTTGGCTTTTGAGAGGGAAATAAGTTAATCTTAGAGATAAAACATACTACAGCAGATATGGCCAGTTACATTGTACAAATAGAAAATGAGCATAATCTATGATTGTTAAGTTTGATATTTAATCCCAAAGGATGTGATGTACTCAGAAGATTCAGTCCTATATCTGAAACTTTCCTTGGCTTCATTGGAACACAGATTAGAGAGGTCAGAGTGGGAGTGAAAAGAAGAATGAAGGGACAGGCAAGGCCACCCACGTGGATAGAACAGAGCTGTTCTACAAAGCATTTACAGATTTGTATTTGGTTTCACCGTTGTAGAGGAGTTTATATTATGAATGTCTTTGGCAATATACAATACTAGAGAAAGTGAAATTGAATATCTCTGTTAAGTTTATTGAATATAACCTGATAGCTATTGAAGAAGTTTGGTAGCTAGTAATTAATGTTTGCTCATCAGGATTTCCTTCCATTCTCCATCTGACTAATTAATTCCAAGAGGATAAAAGTGTTTGCAACAAAATTAAACATTGAATTAATCAACTACTAACAATCATGAGAAAAATCATTTTGACATTGTTGGATGACAAAAATGCCAATTTCAAGTGATTCTGCAAGAGAGAGATATGCATGAGTTCAGAGTATTACATAAATCAGTCAAATGGATTACCCATTAAGACTTCAAAACTGAATATGGATTGACTGAGATTTCAAGGTTTCAATAATTCTAGCCAACTGCAGACGGAAGTACTAAATGTAAGATTTAATATGATAGACATAAAAGAAGACGTTTCTGAATAAAACAGGGATCAGAAGTATGAAATAGCCATTTGAGCATGCCGCTCAAATAGCCTCTGGCAACAAAGTCCAGCTCCTGCCATTCACTTAGCTACTAAACCCAGCAGAACCATTTCTGCTAACAGAAGGGAAAAAGGTAGGTTACTTGCACCATAAAACCATCTGCTTTGTGCAGATCAGCCTCATCACCCTTGCTCATCTAGGAGAAGAAAATCTCTGACTTCAACCTCGCTACTTTGCATCTATACTCACTTATGGAGAAGGCTTCAGGAGTAAACCCTTTGAAAAATTCTGGAGCTGGAGTTCCCTAAGGCAGCCCTACATTGAATTCAACACTGACTGGTAACTCCTGCAACGTCGCTGGTGTCAAAATATATCTGTCTCTGCCGTTCCTTTTGATTCATCAGCTGTGTAGAAAGGGAAAGCCTGCTACGTGGGCAACAGCTTACTTGGCTTGCATTTCATGCAGTTAGCTGGGATGCAACATCCATGGTGAACTCCAGGCAATGGAAGGCCTTAATCCAGTCTGGAATTTAGGAGAAACAGTTTTTCCTGGAGAATGGGGAGAATGGTTTCACAGAAACTATTCGAGGCAGATAGCAGAGATGGACTTACAGGAATTTTGGTGGCTAATGAGAACACAGCTGCCAAGGTGAAATAAGTTAAGGTGAAGGTGCAGATTCAACACCGACACAGCTAGATGAGCCAAGTTGCCCTTTTCCATGATGTGCATTTGATTTAATGACTGGTGCCACCTTCATGCAAGGAATACAGATTCAAGAGCAGATGGTGGGGTTCCTTCCACCAGAATGGAGCAGATGGTTGAACAAGGCTGAGGTACAAACGCTACAGATGGAGATTCACCACAAAGTTGCCCACAGCTGATTAATGTATAACAAGGTCGCCAACCACCAGGGAAGAGGAGGTGGCACGAGGTGTAAAATTGCACCGTTAGAATTAAATGCTTATCAGTTATGCAGAGGACTACATGTAATATACATGGTAGAAATGTCTCTCATATTGTTAAGCAATCTGCAATATGAAAATTAATTAAACTTATCCTACTTACTTTGACGGTAAGACATAATATGTACTCTGGGTGACAGACTTCAACGTCCATCACCACTAATCAGAGTTATAAGGAAAGGTTTGATAGGTTAGGACCTCATTTCCTGGAGCATAGGAGAATTAGGGGAGATTTGACAGTGGTATACAAAATCATGAGTGGTAAAGATAGTATAAATGCAAAAAGCTTTTTCCATTGACTTTGGGTGAGGCAAGAACTAGAAGTCATTGGTTTAAAGATTAAATGCTTAAGGGAAACATGAAGGGGATCTTCATTCAGGGGCTGCTGAGAATGTGGAATGAGCTGCCAGCAGAAGTGGTGGGTAGGGGTTTAATTGCAATATATAAGAGAAATTTGGGTAAGTACAAGGATGGAAAGGATTTGGAAGGCTAAAATCTGGGAGCAGGATCATGGGGCTAGCAGAATAATAGTTTGACATGGACTAGATGGGCTAGAAGGCCTGTTTCTGTGCTGTGAAAAATGATTGGTTGGGGTGATGACTACACAATCCTTGTGAAAGCTGTGGACAGCCCTGTCACTATAATCATGGGAAATGAAGTAGATTTAGAACAGTATCCATGAGGCACTGCAATCCTCCTGTAGCAGCAGATAGACACATTAACAGAGTATGTCACCTCGAGGTCTGGCAGGTTTTCACTTTGCTGTTGCTATCTTGCCAGGGGATAAGTGCTAGTTGAATAGGTAGAGCAGAAGCACCTGCCAGGAATAGTATCAGATAATAAATGATGAGATGCCAGCCTAGTGAAACTGGAGTGTAGGGTAAACAACAAAAACATCACACAAAAACCGAGATGAGCCTTGTCACAGTGAGCAGGTCAGACTGAATCTCTGCAGGTGTTACTACATCTGGTCATGAATGGGGATGGTGCGGTAACATGATACCAATTAAACTGCTAATGGGAGGAGGAGGAGACTCCGAGAACATCTCAGCCATGACAAGGCTCAGTGTGTGAACGTTTTTCAAAACTGCTGAATTATTCACAACCATGTTCAGCCAGAACTGTCAAAGAGATGATTCATCTGGGCTTCCAAGATCACAGAAGCTGGTCTCAGCCACTAGGAATCACTTCACATGGCATCAAGTAATGGCTGGGAAGACTGGATATAGCAAAAACTAATTGGCTCAGACAACATCCATAGGATATCACTGCCAGTGAGCTTCAGGACAGTGCTCTATCCCAACCATCTTCAGAGATTCCTTCCCTCATGTGCAATTTCTGTGTTGTGACTCCATTCCTCATCACCTCATCTACAAGTCAGGGACATGGTGGAAATCTCTCTAATTCCCTGGTTGAGTGCAGCACCAACAATACTCAAGTACTGTATCTCAACACCATCCCCGACAAAACAGCCAATTTTATGGACACTTTATAGTATTTTTTTCTTTATCATCAGTGCACAGTGGCACCTGTTTTCCATCCAAAACCTAGGAACTCTCTGATAGCACCAATGGCCTTAATGAAAAGCCAACAGGGCAGATTCTTTTCCAAGATGCACACCACATTGACTTGGAAGCATATCACTTGGTCTTCATTGTGCCTGTATCTAAATGCCAGAACTTCTGTTCCAAAAGCACCAGGCCTGCCTGCAGCAGCTTAAGAAGGGTGGGTGGTCACCGCCTTCTCAAGGGCAATTCAGAATTACCAGCAATTATGCCAAAAATGAATAAAGACAACAGACCAACAATGTTAAAAATACCTAGCATTATTAGTGCATTGAGGATTACTTCACATTGTCAATATTTGTCTTTTAATTGGGCGGAGGTGGAGTATGTGACTCTGGGCTGGAGTGCCTGTGTGCAGTTGCACTGTGATATGTTCTTGATGCTCCAAGTGCTTTACATCTACTCTATATTCTTCCTCCTTGCAGTAAAGCCTAAGGCTCCTAATTGAGGTTCATGTTTTGACTGCAAATGGCCTTCAGGGGTGTGAAGGCAGTTTATGATTCAAGTGCCATCAGGAAATGAGTACAGGAGCCTTCAGTCCCACCGAGTTCAGGAACAGTTATTACCCTTCAAAGATGAAGCTTGTATACTAGCATGGATAACTACACTCACCACAATACTGAACTGATCAATGAATACAACCTATACATTCACTTTCAAGGACTCTGCAACTGATGCTGTCTGTGTGTTTATTTATTTATTTATTGCATTTGCATAGCTAGTCTTCTTTTGCACTTTGGTTGTTTGTCAATCTTTGTGTGCCATTTTCATTGATTCTATTGCATTTCTTCATCCTACTATGAATGCCTGCCAGAAAAAGAATCTCAAGGTGGTATATAGTGACATATATGTACTTTGAAAATAAATTGACATTGAACTTTGAAATGGGGTGATTTTAGCCTGATTTCTATTGGTTGATTAACTGAGGGAGAAGCAGGTGATTCAGCAATGTTTTTAATCAAGTCCAGTCTTCTTTGAAATTCTGGTCTGATTCTATAAAATGAGATGATCTCAAATCCCTCATTCATTCAGCAAGGGGTGCCTACATAAATTTCGGCACCATGTGTAACTGAAGGCCATCGCCTTCAGGATGCAGCTCAAAGTTGTAACAGGGTCTGTGTCAATCTTGGGCCTAAGTTCCAATGCAAAGGGGATATTGGATACTGTCATACATATGACCTACACTCTCTTCATTTTAAATCAACATGCAAGTGTCATCGAGAGGGCACCAGACACAATTTCACCCTTCAACAGTCAAATATTGATGCTTGTTCTGACAGTTCTGTTTAAATCCATTCACGGGATGAGGACATTGCTGGGAGGGTCAAATTAATTTCCATCACTAAGTACCCTTGAGAAGGTGAAGATGAGCCAACTTCTTGAATGGCAACAATCCTTCTGGAGCATGTATTGCAACAATTTAGACTCAGTGACGAATTCCAAGTGAAAGTGGTACATGAGGTAACTGCAGGTTTATGCTCCCAAGAGCTTTCTGTCCTTGCCTTTGATGACAGAGATCGTAGGTTTGGTAGGTACTACACTTGAGGTTTTGGTGAATAACTACAGTGTATTGTTTAGATTCCACACCCCTGCTAAAGTGTAGTGGTGGCCATGAAGGACATATAAAGAGGATACCAAAAGTTTCTTCAGATAGATAAAGTGTAAAAGAGAGGCGAGAGTGGATATTGGACAGCTGGACAATGATGCTGGAGAGGCACTAATAGGAGACAATAAGGAAATAGAGGATGAACTGAGTAAGTATTTTGCATCACTTTGGAAGACACTAGCAGTGTGATGTTCCATGTGTCAGGGATTATGAAGTGTGTGAAGGTACCATTGCTAGGGAGAAGGGTCTTGGGAAACTGAAATATCTTAAGGAAGATAAGTCACCTGCACCAGATGGTGTACACCCCAGGGTTCTGAAAGAGGTGGCTGAAGAGGTTGTGGAGGCATTAGTAATGATCTTTCAAGAATCACTAGATTCTGGAATGGTTCCAGAAGACTGGAGAGTTGCAAATGTCTCTCCAAGAAGGGGGAGAGGCAGACGAGAGGAAATTATAGTTCAGTTAATCTGTTCTCAGTGGTTGGGAAGATGTTGCAGTCAATTATTAAAGGTGTGGTTTTGGAGTACTTGGAGGCACATGAGAAAGTAGGCCAAAGCCAGCAAGGTTTTTCAAGAGAAAATCTTGCCTGATAAATCTGCTGGAATTCTTTGAAGAAACATCAAGCAGAATATACAAAGGAGAATCAGTTGATGTTGTGTACTTGGATTTTCAGAAGGTCTTTGACAAGGTGCCACACATGAGGTTGCTTAACAAGTTACAAGCCTATAGTATTACAGGGAAGATTCTATGATGGATAAAGCAGTAGCTGGTTGGCAGGAGACAAAGAGTAGAAATAAAGGGAGGTTTTTCTGGTTAGCTGCTGGTGACTAGTGGTGTTCAACAGGGTTCTGTTTTGGAACCAATTCTCACTTAGAGTATTGTGAGCCCTTTCTTTAGAAAGGACACTCTGAAACTGGAGAGGGTTCAAAGTAGTTTCACGAAAATTATTCCAGGATTGACCGGCTTATCATATCAAGAATGTTTGATGACTCTGGGCCTGTATTTACTAGAATTCAGAAGAATGAGGGGTGACCTAATTGAAACCTATTGAATGGTGAAAGACCTTGATAGAGTGAATGTGGATGTCTCCTGTGGGACTTCCTGAAAATCTAAGATCAGAGGACGCCGCCTCAGAATAGAAGGGTGTCCTTTTAAATCAAAGATGAGGAGGAATTTCTTTAGCCAGTGAGTGATAAATCTATGGAATCCTTTGCCACAGGCAGCTGTGGAGGCCAAGTCTTTATGTATATGTAAGGCAGAGTTTGATAGATTCTTGATTGGTTAGGGCATGAAGGGATATGAGGATAAGCCAAAAGAATGGTGCTGAAAGGGAAAGTAGATCAGCCATAATGAAATGGCAGAGCAGACTCAATGGGCCAAATGGCCAAGTTCTGCTCCGTATCTTATAGTCTTATGGTTTATATACATAAAGGTGCAGGAAAAGGGCCAATAGCATCAAAAGGATTCCCCATACCTTGCTCATGGACAATTTGGTCCAATCCCATCAGGGAGGAGGCTATGTAGCATCCACACCAGGACTACCAGACTCAAAGACAATTACTCTCCCTTAGCAGTAAGGCTGACCAACACCTCCACTCCCCAATCACCACTACTTCATCATTTTCTATTGTACACCTTATGTGCAGCAACTCCTGAGCCAAGTGACAATCCGTCTATGTATATACTGTAAGTTATCTTAAGTATTCATTGTTATTGTGCTTTTTTCTGTACTGATTCAGATGCAGTATAACAATTACTCTGTTCTCTTTTACACTTGTGTACTGGAAATAACATTAAACAATCTTGAGTCTTCAATACTTAGACAGGTGAATATATTTCCAGTCAAGCAAAGTTCTTTGTCTTGGATGAGGTCATGCTTCATCTGTGTTATTTGAACAGTGCACATCCAAGCAAGCACATTTTATCACACTCTGGATGTGCCTTGTTGATGAGACACGAGTTTATGAGATGTTAGGAAGAAAGCTACCTACTGCAGGACACCCTATGACAAGTAGGGCTTTGTCATGTAGCCAACATAAGTTCTGCTGAGTGGCAAGAGGAGTCAGCAATGTCAGAACCATTGAATGTGTTGTGGTGGTAGTCAGACTCTCCCTTTCATTGGTCAAAACATGGGTAGTGTGAATATTCCTTTGTTGCATACTCAAATATTGCATAAGTTTCTCTGAGTACAAGCGTGAACTATTTCCTTTTCTGACAAGTTTCTAATCATTAGCAGACACCTCCACTTCTGAGGTCCAAAGCTACAGCCATCTTTTGTGCAAAGCATTGGAATGTTTTCCCTTTGATTCCCACTCTCATTTTTACTGATGCTCTAAGTTGCCTTAATGCTAGTTCTGATGGAAGATCTCAGACCTGAAGCATTAACAGTTTCTTGATGCGTACGCATGAGGATTCATGCTGAATCCAGTCAATGTTGTGAACTCCAAAGTAAAATTCCTCATGACAGTACAACACAGTATCAATTCCTACTTTGAGTGGACTTTGCAAGTTACCCTTTTGACCATATGGATTCCCTCTAGGTGCTCAGGCTTTATCCCACTTGCTAAATATGTGGGAAATCATACTATTGAGGACAGAGTTGATGAGCAGATGAGAGAAAGTAGCTTGCAAAAATAGAAGGACGGAACAATGACTTTGCTGTGGGAATTAATGTGGATCACAGCCTGAATAACTTCCTCCTTTGTCATAAGGAAACATGAGACAAATATAATTATCTGATAACAGTAAACAGGCCTAAAGAGAAGTAAACAAACTCTCAATGAGAATGCTCCCGAATTATTTTATTGATTGTGAAGAGGCACTGAGTTGGAGCAGTGAGCAGAGACCTAAAGTGCTCCCTCAAAATTTGATTTGTATTCAAATGATTATTTTCTTTACAATATACTATTGGATTGTTTAAAAGTCTGGCTGATGTGTACATCCTTGATTACTCATTCAAAACTGTTCAAGCGTTCAATGTAAGCACAGTATCTCAAGAGAATGAGGGAATAGAATCAGTATTACAGCCATTTATGTTGGGGATGACTAACCTGATCAGAATATGCTCCAAAATGCTTCAATTTAAAACAAAACTATTCCTGACTTGGAAGTTAAATTTGATCGCCTAGTGAAACAGAGTAGGTGATTGATTATGTGCAAGGAGACTAAATATGGATAGAAATGTGTAAACAAATTTAAATTGATCAGCATGAGTTTAGTTTTCTTCACTGGGGCATGACAGTTGAACAAACTCTTTGGTTCTGGCATTACAAAAAGGGATATAAGTAACTTCCTAGAAATTTAAGAAACCTTAGAATATAATAAAAGTGATGGACTTAATTAATGTAGAATTAGAAAGGAAATAAGGCTGAAGAAATTAATAGCACTTAAAGCTATTAAATCCTCAAATCCTAGTATTCCGCTTCCAGAGTTCCAAAGATAGCAGTAGAAATTGCTGATGCATTCGTTATTAATTTCTGGAAACCTGGAACAGTTTCTATAAATTGTATGGTTACAAATGTAATCCAACCTTTAAAAATAAGAAACGGAAAAGAATATAGTCTGTAAGTAGGTAGGAAAATGTGAGAGACAATGATTCAGGGATGACATAACAAAGCGTTTGGAAATTAACAGGATTGCACAAAGTGAAATTACTTTTTCCAAAACTTCTGGTATAGTCTGAGGTTGTAACTGGTAGAGTATATAAAGGAAAACTTATGGTTGTGATATATAGAGATGTCAAGAAAAGCTTTGATAAACTTCTACATAAAAGATGTCTGTGTAAAATTAAAACCTGTCGCATGGTCTAAAAGTTGTTTTTTTACACAGGGAAAACCTGGCAGATACAATATTTTTTGCATATTGGGCCAACACACCACAGCAAGCTTCTAATACATGTAAATGTACATGGCAAATAGATAAAGTTTAAATCTTGGGAAATCAGAATGGTTAAATGGTTAAATTGAGAAGTGTTGCTGTACAAAGAGACTTGGCTGATTTTACACATCAGTCATAGAGTCAAGGAGCCATAGAGTCATAAGCCACAAAAACAGGCACTTTATCTCACTAAATCTATACTCACCATCAAATAACAATAATCACATTTTCCGGTACATGGCCATAAGTTACAAAGCCTTGGCAATTCATATTTTCATCCAGATATTTTGCAACTGTGTAAGCGTACCTCCCTACACCAACTCTCAAGCAATGTGTTCCAGACTGCAAACATACCCTACATGAAAAAGTTATTTCACAGATCTCCTCTAAATATTTTATCTCTCACCTTAAACCTGTACCATCTAGTCTTAGACACTTCAACCATAGGAAAAGTATCTCCTTATCTGCACCCCTCAGTAATTTCTGTATATCTATCAAATCACCCTTCTGCCTCTACTGCATTGAGAGAAACAAAGTCAGCCTATCAGTCTCACCTTATAATTGACATGTTCCATCCCAGACAGCACCCTAGTGTATCTCCTCTCCCAGTCACATTTTAAACCACCCACAGCACTTCACCATGCACTTAGCAGGATTAGTTTTTACCTGCTATCCCCAATTTACCAGACTGTCAATGTCATTTTGTGACCTAAGACTACTCTCTCACCAGCAATGGTTAAGAAAGCAAGTGGCATATTGGACCATAGAGCAAAAGAGATAGAAACAAAATTAAACAATTTCGCACATTGAGTCTACTCTGCCTTTTGATCATGGCTGATTTGTTTTCCTTCCCAAACCCATTCTCCTGCCTCGTCCCTATAACCTTTGACACCCATGTTACACTTCATATCAAGAGGATTTGTGTACAGGAGCACAGATGTCTTGCTAAAGGGCCTTGAAAAGACCAAACAGGAGTACTGTCTGCACTTTCAAACTGTCTTTGTGAAAAAGGGTAGACTTGCCCCAGAAGGAGGGTAGCAGAGGTTGACCAGATGGATGTCTGGGTTGGACAGGCTGCTATATATATATAAATAAATAAATGGGTGGATTAGATAGATAGATAGATAGATAGATAGATAGATAGATAGATAGATAGATAGATAGATAGATAGATAGATAGATAGATAGACAGACAAACAAACAAACAGACAAACAAGGACAATTTTGGTCACATGTTTCACTAGAGTTCACAAGAATGAGTGCAGATCTAATTGACACCTACAAAGTTATCACAGGGCTGGATATTTTGGATGCAGGAAAGACGTTTCCTCTGGATAGAATAAATAGCCACAGTATCAGAATATGGGGTAAAATGTTTAGGATCAGACTTGGTAACACAGTAATGGTTATGGCAATCACTCTACAGTACCAGCGATCACCGATCAGGGTTCGAGTCCCACCACTGCCTGTAGGAGTTAATACATTCTCCCCATTGCATCTAGTTAGGGTTAGGGTGAGTGAATTGTGGGCATGCTTTGTTGGTGTCAAAAGCATGGCAACACTTGCAGGCTGCCCCCAACACTAAACTCAGACCGTGTTGGTTAATGACGCAGAACAACTTATTTCACCATGTGTTTTGATGTACACCTGACAAAGCCAATATTTATCTTTATCTTTGTAAATTTTTTCATTCAGAAGATGATGAACCTGTGAAATTTAGCACCACGGTCAGCTCTAAATGCCAGGTCAGTGAATATATTTAAGAAAGAGATGAATGAATTTCTAGGCACAAAAGGCATTGAGTGGTTGGAGAGAGATGATGAATGGTGTATTCAGGTAGATGGTTATCAAACATTGTACAGAGTGATGAAACAAAATTGCAGAATCTAATAGCCTACATCTGCTTAGTTTTCTATGTCTCTGTGTATATGAGCAAATAATTTAGCTTAGCAACAGTCAGGATGTGTTTCATATTCATTAACCAAGAACCTGCTTGTCTGCTTCCCTGAGGATTATTATCCAATACCAGACAGTGATTGGCTGCAAATGAGGAAAATGGAACTGGCAAGGCTGCTGTGAGTCAGCATGTGAGGTACAAGGGAAGTTGATGAATGACTTCACAGGACTCTTTTTTCTGGTTCTTGTTGCAGGGGTTTTAGGAAGCAGTGGTTACTTGGGGTCATTTGGCTTAGTTGCAGCACAGCAAAAATGGACCACCTTGATGGCTTGACTATTTGTCCTTGCTCTTGCTGCTTTTTCATCTCCATGAATCAAAGACAAGATAAAAATTAGCATCCATTGTAATTCAATGCAGTGTAGAGAAGTTGGCTTGCTAATATTGGCCTTGGAATTTTGACCATTACCATTGATGGCTGCCACCTTGACTGTCAAGTACCTGCACTCTGGGTTTGTCTCCCCAGCTCTCTCTCTCTCTTCCTTTAAAAGTGCATCTACTAGCTAAAATCTCATCATAATTATCAGTGTCAAGGTCTCTCATCTGAAATAGCCTAGTATGTTAAAGACATTGTATAAATGAGATGCTCAAGATAGTTGCAGGGCACCCCGCCTAAAAAGACTGCTCCAATTGGACTTTTCTCTCTGAACTCCTGCTCCTGAGTCACACAAAAATTTGTTTTGGCCGTGTCCTTAGGATGGGAAGCTGTAGGGAAAGATACCTACCAGGGAAAGCCACTAACAGTTCACTTCAGCCTCAATCAAACTAGGGAAGATTTTCAGTGATCTTATCTATTCAATAGGGATGAATGCATTTGTTGCCCATCCGTGAACAGGGTGTTAATTTCTGACAGCAGGCATCCTTACCCAAAGGTCATCAGTAAAGCTACACTGGAGTACTGTCTGTGTTTCCAAAATGGCAAAGCCATGGTAACTTTTTTTCCTAATTTAAATTCCCCTGGTGTCTTGGTGATATTTGCACTTGTAGGCCTCTGAAATGCAAAATATTTGGCACATACTTAGGCTTTTGAAATGCAATGCATTAACCATATC
This sequence comes from Hypanus sabinus, assembly GCF_030144855.1. Classification (NCBI taxonomy): domain Eukaryota; kingdom Metazoa; phylum Chordata; class Chondrichthyes; order Myliobatiformes; family Dasyatidae; genus Hypanus; species Hypanus sabinus. Next base: position 24,175,962 of record NC_082706.1, read on the forward strand.
CAATAGGTTGTCAGGGTCTCTGCTTCAGTCACTAGGTTTGTGTTCTTGCCACACCTTTTTCTTTTGATTGTTCAGCCTTTACCTGATAAAATGCTTCAGGATGAGTGAGTATCTTAAATTGGTTCAGTGTGTCATGAGGATATTACTCTATACAGCCAATGTGTGTCTCAGGTTGTACAACAAATTAGACTTTTCTATATTTGTTGAGAGTTGTATTTATTGTTGATTGCACCATCCATTGTGACTCAACCTATCGCAAACATATCATATTGTCCTGTGTAACTTTTCTAAATAATTGCACATTTATCCCTGCTTTTATAGTTACTGCATAATGACAATACTATATTGTTCTAGTATTTCTGGCATGTATGTCAATTGTATTCACTGCATGGCTTGCATTCCTCATTAACCATGCTTACACATCATTATGTTTACAATCTGCACACGCATTTCATTATTTTTCTTACATTTTGTGCTGAGTCAATCTTAATACATAAAGCATTAAACTTTCATTGGATCATTTTGCATTATATCTTTGGTTCATTTGATTGAATGGCTGGGGTAGGTTCCCATTTTGCAAATCAACACCCTATAACTTCTCTTTATTCAGCTCCTACTTCTTTTCTTCATCCTTTGTTGAACTCTTCTCATCATCTGCATCTCCATTCTCTTTACTTTCTTCCTGCTCTTCACTCTCTCCTTTCTCCTCTTCCTCCTCTTCCTTCTCCTCCTTCTCTTCACTCTCACCTTCGGCCTCATCCTCCTTCTTGTCTTCTTCTTCATCACCACCTTCTTCCTCTTTTTCTTCTGCCTCTTCACCATTTTCTTCTCCTCCTTCCTCTTCTCCTCCCTCTTCCTCACCTTCACCTTCAAAATCAGAAATCACCGTTAACACACATTTCACTTTACAATGGACAGAGAAGCAAAAATTGGTGAGAAATTTTATTGGAATACAGAAGAAAAATATCTCCAGCTGAGAGGGGAAACGTGTTCGCATCCCCACAGCTGAAATTCTGAAAGAGAACCCACCCTCAGCATGGACTGACTGAGCTGACGTGGGCCCCTGTATTGTAATGGGGAGTGGGACTTGAACCATTCACCTGGAAAGGGGAGAGTGCTGCCAATTGAGTCCCAATGACAGCTAATTACAGGAGATGGAGGACCTCTTGACTTTGAATGCCCACTGCTTCTAACTCTTACCTTCCGCTTCTTCAGCCTCATCTGCGGGAGGTTCCATTTGCTCTGAGAATGCCTGGGCTTGCTGTATGATTTCTTCCTCAGCCTGACTGCTGGAATAAGCACTGAAGATTGTGGGTCTGCTGGACAACATGTAGGAGCTGCTTTGCAGGGAGTAGCTGGGTCTGCTAAAGATAGGCGCGCTCTGGGTGTGGGTGTAGCTGCTGATCACACTCCCAACGTTGGCATAGTTGATCCGTGTCTCCTCGCCTTCCAGCAGCTTCCTGGACACAGAACGGAAATTAGGGTGAGATTATTCCAAATATTTCAATATTTCATAAGAATATTATCCATGCTCACTTCACTATTAACGCCCATCAGTAAGAACCTCAAGCCCTTGGAAACTATTTTCATGTGCCAATTTCCCATTCTGATCCCTGTTCTCCCATACGATGTCCCCTTTCCGTACTCATCTATTTTCTTTAAAGATACCGCCTGTCAGTGTCCTGCTGCAGGTTACAACAATCCCACCGCAGCATTTCAGGGCACGTTTTCTTTCTCTTCTTTGGAGCTATAGTAAGCTTGCGGTGATTGTTTTGTCCTGCAGTGGAGACCGTGAGGCCTTATCCACCATTTGGTGGTGAGAATGTTGAACTCTGGCTCAGCAAGTTGTCAAATAATGGAGGGTTGCATTGGGAGTTCCCGGATAGACCGAAGCTCTGTGCTCGGGATAATGCCGTCCATAAAGGACCAATGGACCAATTTAGCTTGAAAGCCCAGTACGCAGAAATCCTTGCATCTGCTCCGCCGTCCAACCCTCTACAGACCGAAGACTACGGTCCTTTTGAGTCTCAGAGCGCACAGCAAGAGGCCGCAAACGGCACAGAATGGCCGCCACACAAGTGGTGCATTGCAGACCCCCTAGGCGGCAACCCCGCCCAGTCTGGGAGTATCCGCCAAGGGCAGCGGTGTGCTGTAAGTCCGAGGAAGAGACCGGCTGACATCTGACTGCGTCGAGGAGCAGAATGATGTGCTAACTGAAGACTAATTGGGTTGCCGTGTCTCCCCGGCTCCCGACTCATTGCCCTGGTTCCCAGAGTAGTGAGAGGTTGAAATCTTAAATCTCCCTGCTCTAGGAACTCCTTTGTGTCGGAGAGCCCGCGTTTACCTGTAGGCTGCGATCTCGATGTCCAAGGCCATTTTCACGTTTAGAAGGTCCTGGTACTCCTTCAGGTAGCGTCCCATCTCGTTCTTGGTGGTCCTGAGTTCGTTTTCTAGCTGGCTGATAGCGTCCTGAGCGGAGAGATGGCAGCTTGTTAAGTGAAAGCCACCCAGCACAACACACACCAATGCACAGGCACTTGCATTCCCCAATTACAGCTAACCTCGCTATCAAACAACTAATCCGTTCAATTGTAAATCTGTGGGTCCGTGTGCCTTTCTTAACTCGATCCTCCCTGGCCTTTGGCCTTTTTCCATGATTCCCCTTCCCTCCCACTGTTTTCCAGAACCTTATTTTCTTCCGTTCCACCCCCCCCCCCCCCCGTTTATCTGTCTGTCTGTCTCTCTTTCTTAATCTCTATCAAACTCTCTCTCAATCTCTATCTGGCTTTCTTCCCCCCACCCCTCCCTCCCTCACTCTGCTCCGTTATTCCCCCTCCCCCCACTTGCGATTGACCCTTTTCCCATTCTAGCCCCCCCATCCTCCGCAATGGCCTCACCTGCAGTGCGCTGATCTCCCCGCCCTGCTTCTCGTCCAGTTCCTGCAGCTGCCTCTCCAGCGCCTCGTTCATCCCCCTCACGCCGTCGATTTCCAGGGTCTTGGCTTTGACAAGGCGCCGATATTCCGCAACCTCGTCCTTGGCCTGCTTAGTGGCGTCGTTGTCTTTGGAGACGCTTTCGCTGAGCATGGCGAAGCGGCTCTTGTACCAGTCTTCGGCTGATTGCATGTTCTTCGCAGCCACCTTCTCGTACTGGCTCCGGATCTCCCTCAGGGCAGAGGACAGGTCGGGCTTGGCCATGTCCACCTCCACCGTCACCTGAGCGTACTGAATCTGAGCCTGCAGCTCGGCAATCTCCTCTTCGTGGAGCTTTTTCAGGAAGGCGATCTCGTCCATCAGGCTGTCGATCTTCTTCTCCACCTCGGCCCTCGCCAAAGCTGCATCGTCCGAGCCTTTCCTCGCTTCCATCAGCCTGCCCTCGGCATCCTCCCGGTTCAGCACCTCCTCCTCGTAGCGGTTTTGCAGGTTCTTCAGGGCGTCTTCCAAGTGGTCCCTCTCGTTCTGAGCTGCCTGCCTCTCATGCTTGGCATCATCCAGAGCCATGCGCAGGTCCCTCAGCTCCTGCTCGTAGATGCCTTTCAGTCTGGAGGGCCCGCCCTGTTTCTGGCGCAGGAGAGAGAGCTCGGCTTCCAGCACCTTGTTTTGCTGTTCCAACTCATGCACCTTCTCGATGAAGCTGGCGAAACGGTCGTTCAGATCCTGGAGCTGAGCTTTCTCCTGGGTCCTCAGTGCCTTGAACTCGCTGCTCACCACGGTCGCCTGGCTAAGATCGAAGTTATCCATCGAGGACATTAAGGTCGAAGTGGCGCTATGGGCTTTCCTGATGGCAAAAGCCGGCACTGAGTAAGTTGTGTAGGAAGGTTTCATGCTCCCGCCGTAGCTGCTCCCGCCGTAGGGGCTCCCGCCGTAGGGGCTCCCGCCGTAGCCGCTCCTGAAATGCTGGACAGTTCCGTAGGACCGGGGCACGGAGCTGTCCCCATAGCGCCGTCGGTGAGCGTGGAAATAGGACTCGTAGCTGGCGGTGCTCATGGTGGCGTGTGTGCTGGACCTGCTCCGCGCCCTGCTTTTATAGCGCTCACAGAACTGACGCAGCCTCTGTCCCCAGCAAAATCGATACGGCCTTCCTCTGGCCACCCCCACTGGCAGACAGCTAACCGGCGCAGAGCGAACAGAGCTGGCGACCGGCACAATGCAACTTCAGCCTTAGCTCAGCCAAAATCCCACTCAGAATGTGCGTTCAGCAATATCTCTTTCCTGGACAGACGGGGCAGCTCCCGTGTTTCTGCTCGCATTTACGTTCCCTATTATTATATATAGGATCTGACTACTGCAGTCCAGAGGAGCTTAAATTCTACCCCAACCTATTCCGTACCCCAGACTTTGGCACCTGTCCTTAATCCCCAATTCCTCCTTCTCCTTTCATCTCTGTATAGGACCTCGTCTGCCTCCGAACAGATTTATATTTTCTCTTCCGGGATATTCTGTACATATCATGCCTTTCCCTAGAAGCTCTATAGTTATCGGTTCCTGCCCCGGGATACTCTTTGGATACTGGTGCCTTTCCCAAAACACACGACAAGTATCAGCACGAAGCACTCTGTAAGACATTGGTGCCAGTCCCAGGATACCCTTTAGATACGGTTGCCTTTACCGCGACACCCTACGGAGACCGGTGCCTTTTCGTGGGACACCCTGCGAACGCTGGGGACCCTTCCAGTAACTGCCAGTGCCCCCGTTCCACCTTCCTTTGTCCTCTCCCTTCTTGACACTAAAACTCCCTGGGGGATCAGTTCGAAACCATTGGGTGACTTGGTATATAAAAGGGGTGATCCAATTTAACTGTTTCCGAAAAAAGTTTGGTCAGTAAAATTTAGAACAAGTGGGACTGAAGTTAATCTTACAGTGAGGATTTTAAGGAGCAATCATTTTTTCATATAATGGTGCGTGGGTTGTGGAAATCCCTCTCTTCAGATAAAGGGCAAAAAACGATTGGAGCTGTCAAAGTGATTTTTACTCGGTATGAATATCGATCAGTGATGGATATACAGAGGGGCTAAGATCTGATTGAACGAGTGGCAGTCTGGGGACCGACGCCCTTTCCGAGTAGCGCAGACGGGTGGTTGTCTGGAGGAGGTGGGTGGGGGACCTCTGACCCAGTTATTACACACGTGATACCCTGTACCTGAGAGAGACCCATAAAGCGGTAACGCTCTCGGTATCATATACTGCTACATCTCTGATGTGGCAGCCGAGACGCCAGAGTTCGGGCAGCTCTCTATTGCCAAGCTAATTAACATTATTCCCTCGTCCAAAGCATTTGTGAGAACCGCACGCCACAAGCTGAATTGCATTGGTTTAAAGTAGTAAGGTTGTTCGTGCAGATATGAATAGAACAAAATCTTATCCATGAAATTTAATGGTTAACTAACTGCGCTAAGCGAACACGGCCAGATTACGTGTGTTTCGTTGTAAAGTGCAGTCAGATGCCACATATAGTGTGGAAATTAAAGCAACTGATTAACTTCTCATAACACACAAAAAAATTGCAAATGTTTGGAATTCGAAATACAATCAGAAAATGTCGGAGGGGTTCAGTGGGTTGGGCGGCACCTATAGAGAGAGGTAATGCTCGAGGTCTACGAGCTTCAATGCCCAGCATTTTCTGTCTGTAGTTGTACCGGCCACACACTCAAGCAATCGAAAGGCCAGCACATTGAAATCGGAGCCATTCAGGAAGTCCGCTCGAAAACTAATCAGAAAATTGACTGAACACGTGGGGGTCTTTAAGCGTACTGTTATTAACTCTAGGGAGGGGATGTCCCGCCTGTTTATGCATGGCCCACAGAGGGAAACGAGAGATTTCTGGCTGCAGCGAGGATTATACACAAACTCCAGACAGAGGCCTCCAGGTAACCGTCTGGTTTATTTCTGTGTTTAGAAACGGAGCACGGACTTGGGCACTTCGGCCCATCGACCATCAAGCACCTATTTACAGGAATCCCTAACTAATTGCGTTTTATTCTCATGTCTGTCGTATGTGGGAAGGAACCGAGAGTACCAGGCGTAAGCCCCCACAATCGTAGAGAGAATGTGCAGACTCCATACATACAGCGTCCAAAGACAGGACCGAACCCTAACCTCTGAGGTGCCCGCTCTAATAACTGTGATGTTGAGCTATCCGAGAGATTGCACGGGATACAAGAGCGAACAGTGATCGACGAGCTACGTCCCATTAAAAATAATTTACGTCTCCTTTTAAAAAGTCAGTGGATTGTGGATCATTTGTCGCTCTTAGCACAGACCATATGACAATAAGGCATGGGGGCAGAATTAGGCCATTCAGCTCATCGAGTCTGCTGCGCCATTTCAATTTGGCTGATTTATTATCCCGCTCAACCCCATTCTGCGGCCTTCTCGTAACCTTTGACGTCCGTACCAATCCAGAACCTATCCGCGTTAAGTATATGCAGTGACTTGGCCTACACAGCTGTCTGTAGCAATGAATTCGACAGATTCACCACCCGCAGGCCAAAGAAATTCCCTCCTTATCTCTGTTCTAAAGGAACGTACAGTACTATTTTGAGGCTAGTTGTGATAGCTGGAAATTTAGACACTAAGGAAATTGAGCGATGTGGGGATCGAGAAGTGAAGCCGGTTGGAGACATGGGATTAACCGTGATCTTTCCCAGGGGGAAATGGACAGAATGACCTCTCCCTATTCCTTCCATTTGTTTTATTTGTGATGCAATTAAGATGTTGTAAATACGTACCAAAATCTGGAGCAAACTAACGCACTTGACGGAAAGCAAATTCAGGAGAGTTGTGAAAATCAAACTAAAATACTGCAGATGGTGCAAATCTGAAATAGATACGCAAAATCTAGTACACAAAGGGCGGGACATACGCGACGGGCCAAATAACCAGGTTCTGCTCCAATCTGTTATGGTCTTAAAATGCTAGAGACGCACACAGCAGGTCAGGCTGTACCCGTGGAGAAAGAAACGGAGTTAATGTTTCAGCGTGAGACACATGATCAGATCTGGGAAAGAGGGAGAATAAGTGAGAATTTAATGTGAGTTATGTGAGGGGGGAGTTTTCTGATAGGATGAGATTAAATGAATTAATGTGGCAGCTAGGACTGAACGGCGTTCACTGTGCACAGTGGAAATAACCGGTCACTTAAGGTGGTTACACCCAGCACACAAGAGGATGAGGCCACTGACAGGATGCTCTGAAGCAGAGATTAAAGGATGGAGAAGGCCGGTCTTTGTCCAGATCCATGTCCTGGCAATGTAAATGTCTCGCTCAGCAGATTGTGACGGGAGAGCTGATTGAATTTCACTTAATAGTAATGCTACCCTCTGGTACTTGCAGCTGGTTACTGACAGTGCAGCTGTATTGCCTGAATGGGAGAATAATCCGCCTACAATAAGGATTATAGCCCACAGCCTATACAGTTGCTAAGATCCCAGAAGAAAATTCCACAAGGGAAGGCAGTTACTGTTGCTTTGTCCATTCTTCTCTTATTGCAACTATGTTATCTCCTGACACTCCTTTCACTCCCCTCCCTGGACTCAGTCGAGGTTCAAGCCAGGTTTCTCTAGTCCATATTGCCATCCGGTGCTGCTGGCAAATCATCAACTCAGGCCAAGACGCTCTTTGGTCGGCCCAAAACTTGATGGTCTACCAGCACATGGAGATGTCCGTGGGGGAATGCTGCCGACTGGCACATTCTCGGCTACAGGAGTACGTGCTGAGGGACGCACCGAAACTTGGTGCTGCCACTGCAAGGGCCCGGTGGGGAAGGACCACAGTTTAGGGTTCTTCCCCCGTGGGAATTGAGGGGTAGGGGGCGGGGTGTATACCCCTCAACAAGAGTATGTAAATATGAAATAAGAGTGCCACCTGCGTGGCTAAAAGTGTGGAAATATAAAGACCGTAATGGAAACACTTGTAAAGGATTGAGAGTCATTGAATGTTTTATTTACATACTTTTACTTTTCATTAAAGTATATTTTGTTTACAAAATATTGCCAACCGTAATACCTTGCACATATACAGCACCTTCGATGTACAAATAATTGATTTTGACACCTTGCCTTTTAATTGAAACATTGTGAGTGGTGAACAACATGGAGAAAAGGAATTCCAGGGACTTCCAGGCACTTAAAACCCCACCTGTTAGTGACCTAAATGCTTATGAAGTGTGGGAGCGCCTCACAGGCACTTCCTGAAATATCTCAGTCCCAATTGGTATTGAAAGAAAGGGACAGCTTGCGTCAACAGGTACTCTTCCTTGACCTCAGGATCAGGTGCTTTTCAGCCAATCAAACTAGTTTTCAAGTGAATGCAAATTGTCTGGAAATCTTTCAGTGGTGAAGACATAGGAGACTGCAGTGGCTGGTATCTGAAGCAACACAAAGAAATATGCTGCAGGAATTCAGTAGGCCAGGCAGCACTTATATCGGCAAATGGGCATCCAATGCATTTTATAGTAATTCTCTCAACGGCATATTTACACAAAGAAAAAATGTCAGGAAATGCAGTACCCAGGTCTGGTAAACTGGATTTTACCTAGATTGGAGGACTTTAAATACAGGGAGAGAGTAGTTTTTTCCCCCCTGTAGTGAAGGAGGCTCAGATGAGGGGCAAATATTTCTCATACAGGTAGATGAAATCATGAGAGGAACAGATAGGATAGATTGGCAGGATCTTTTACCTGTGGTAAAGGTTTCAAAAAGAAGAGCAAACAGATTTAAGGTGAGAAAAGGAATTTAAATAGGAATCTGGGGGATTTTTTTTTCATAAGGAGACTGGTGGATATCTGAAATGTGCAGATAGATAAGTTGTGAATTTGCACTCAGCGGCCAGTACATTAGTACGCCTGTCCACCTGCTCGATACTGCAAATATCTAATCAACCAAATACGTGGCATCAACTCAATGCATAAAAGCATGCAGACATGGTCAAGAGATTCAGCTGTTGTTCAGACCAAATGTCAGCATGAGGAAGAAATGGGATCTAAGTGACTTTGACTGTGGATTGTTTACAGGATGGTGTGTGTATCTCAGAATCTGCTGACCTCTCGGTTTTTCACACACAACAGTCTCTAGAGTTTATAGAGAATGATGCAAAAAAATAAAAATAAAAAACATCCAATGAGCACCAGTTCTCTGGGCAAAAATACTTTGTTAATGAGAGAGGTCGGAGGAAAAGAGCTAGACTGGTTCAAGCTGATAGGAAGATGACAGTAACTCAGTTAACCATGTGTTACAACAGTGGTGTGCAGAAGAGCATCTCTGGTGGGCTACAGCAGCAGAAAATCATGAACATACTTAATAAATTGGCTGAATGAAGCACATAATAAAATGGTCACTTATTGTATATTCAAGAGACATTTCGACTTGCACCTAAATAGGTAAGGTTTAGAAGGTTTCAGACCTAATGTGGACAAATGGGATTAACATTTGGCAAAAAGGTCATTTTGGATATGGTGGATGGTCCCATGTCTGTTCAACTCTATTGCTCTATACCAGCCTTCAATACAAGTGCATGGAAGTAATTGAAAGTAAAGGCACAATTAGTTAGGAATGGTTCCATCTTCATCATTACAGAGAAAAAAGGGAATAAATTATGTCTCACAAGAATTGCCAAGGAGCTGTTTCGTTTTCAATCCATTTCAACAAGATATTTGCTCAGTTTATCGGTTCACAGTGATGAAGAATTAATGAATGACTGTCTTTAATTTTATCACTTTGGTCTTGCCTGGAGTGCTGATTATTTATTAATAACTTTCAATATGAATTCAGCCATCAATCAGTTATATTTAGACTTGGTTCAGAAGCTTGATCTTTAAAGTCAAGGTCATTTCCTACTATCTATGTACTTAAATTGTACTTTGAAAAGGAGAAGGAAACACATAAAGAGATCTTGTTCACCATGACAAGACTACCATACCACTAATGGAATCAGAATGCTGGTCCATAGTATAACTTCTGATCATTCAAGGCAACAGCTGATATGTATAATTAACTGACCTTGAAATGAAGCCAGTTTAAATCCAATCACTTTGGTTTGTTCACCATACCAGGTAAGGGATATGAGCTTTGATTTTTTTTTTGCATCAATATGGTTATCTCAGCATCATCACCAATAAGTTTGATCTATTTGAACTAAATACTAATGTATTTAGTTCAAATCCCTCAGCTACAATGTTAGGTGTGAAATTTTAAACCATTTGCTCACTCTGCTGGAGTTTTAGAACAGAAAAATGGAAAATACATTGTTTAGTCTCCAAAGTAAATATATATTATTATATGTACACATTTACAAAATGAGAGCTGTGGACAGAAGAGTGTTTTGGAAAGCTGGCCCTAATTCTGAGTGGTCCCAAGATACAATTTGTAGCAGGATTCTTTTTGAAGACAGCTTCCTACTAATTATCATGTCAGTTGAGGCTTAGTGGTAGCACTCTTGGCTGTGAGTCAGGAAGATGAGTACTGCCAAGGGAATGCTGTGTTGTTAGAGATGTTGACAGGCATTTTTGTATGGGGAGAAGGTACAAATTATGCTCAGAACTGAGCAAATGTTATGAAGAATATTTCCCCATTCACCCTGTTACATGTTTGCATATCATCTATAGAAAGACATGCGTGGAACATAGGGGAATTGGGATAACATCATGGTCCACATGGAGTGGTTGGGCCGAATGGCCCGCATCCATGCTGTACTGCTCTAAGGTTCTGTGATTCTATCATAAAATCTTCCACAAGACAGTACAATAGGTTTGGAGTTATAGAGTTGGAGTGGGGATCTGAGGCTTTGGCTCAAGAGGCTTCAGTGGGAAGAGGCTGAGGACTAGGTCCTGGAGGCCATTTTGGAGCAGCTATTATGAGTAGGCCAGTGTGGTAGTATGAGTTCTGAGACCTTGCCAAGGAAATACAGGACTGTACCAGATAATAACAGGCAAGGAAGGCTTCCTTTCAAGTGCTGATGAAGGGTCTCAGCCAAAAAACTTTAATTGTTTATTCACCTGCACAGATGCTGTCTGACTTGCTGAGTTCCTCCAGCATCTTGTGTGTGTTGCTCACAAATTCCAGTATCTGAAATATTTCTTGGCTTTAAGAACAGGTAAGACTTTTTTACACAATAATAATCTAAAAGGATTTCAAATTGCAACTAATTAAATAAAGTAGGAATGCAGGATCAGGGAATGTGGTGTAGCTACATGATGAGGGAGCTGGTGTTCCCTGTTTGCACAATTTTCCATGTGTTTTCTGTTGGTTAGCGAGGGTGTCAAAGGTTATGGGGAGTAGGCATTTGAATGGAGTTGAGAGGGATAATAAATCAGACATGATTAGTAGCAGACAGACCAAATACAAATGCAGAGTTAGGCTATTTTGACCAGTGAGTCTGTTCCCATGTCATTATAGTCTTCTAAAGGAGAGAAGAGGGGGCCTGTGAATGGTGAAGGGAGGGAGTAGTGGGGTGCCACTAGTGGGGGAACGAGAGGAAAAGGAGGGTGTAGGGTGGGAGGGGGTGTGGAGGAAGGGATGATAAAGGAGGAGATGAGAGTAAGTGGGGGAGGAGGGGAGGGGAGAAGGAGGAGTTTATTGAGTAAATATGGGCCTTTCCCCAGGGTACAAATTCACCTGAGTGTCTAAAGATTGATGTGAGAAGTGGGTTTGAGTTCTTAAAACATTGGCACAGTACTTGGGAACAAGGAAGTTGTTCTGCTGAGTCAGGCTGTACCTGAATCATGCTGGGATAACAATCCCAGTGAACTACATTACTAGGGATAAAGCTTTAAACTGAATAGTAGGGAGACGGGTTCAACAGCTTAGGAAAATATGGATAAAGTCAAAGGGAAAGCTAATATGTGAGAATTTACTGAAATCTGATTTTTTTAAAAAGGGACTAAATATTTAGAAAGAGGTAACAATTTAACTTCAAGCAACATGGAGACAAATTGGAAAGAAGGGTGGTGAATATAGGACTGAAGGTGATATATTTGAATGTACACTGCTACAAAAATAAGTAGAGGATCTCAGTGCAGTTAAAAATTGGCAGGTCTAAAGTTGTGAGCATCACGGAGTTGTGATTGAAAAAAGATCACAATTGGGAGCATAACATACAAGGATACATTTTTTTTCAAAAGCACAGGCAAGTGAACAGAGGGCTTAGGGTGGATTTGTTGGTAAAAAATGAAATCAAATCCTTAGAAAGAAGTGACATAGGATCAGAAGATGTAGAATCCTTGTAGATAGAGTTAAGAAACTGCAAGGGTAAAAAAGTCCCGATGGGTGTTATATACAGGCCTCTGAACAGTAGCCAGGATGTGGCATACAAATTAAAATAGGACTTAGAAAAGGCACGTAAAAAGGGCAATGTTACGATGCTCCTGGGGAATTCAATATGAAGGTAGATTGGGAAAATCTGGTCAGTGCTGAGTTCCACGAGAAGGAATATACATACCATAATGGATATAAAAGACTCTTTAAAGAAGCTTGTTGTGGAGCCCACTGGGGAATAGCAATTCTAGATTGACTTGTGAAATGTACAAGATTTGAGTATGAGGCTTCAGATAAAGGAACCCTCAGGATGCAGTGATCATAATATGAAAGAATTTGTCTTGCAGTTTGAGAAGGAGAAGCTAAGATCAGATGTTCAAGTGTTACATTTGAGTAAAGACAACTTCAGAGGCATGAGAGAAGAGCTGGCCAAAGTTGATTGGAAGGGACACGAGCAGGGATGATAGAACAGCAATGGCTGGTATCTCTGTGAGTAATTCAAAAGACATAGGATCAGTTCATCCCACAGTGTGGAGGCGAATATGATTAACAAGCTCAGTCAAGGACAGCAAAATTACAAAAAGGGAGGGCAATGTAAAAAGAAAAATTAGCAAGAAACTAGAAGATTGGGAAGCTTTTAAAAACAGAAAACAATTAAAGTAGCAATACAGAGACAAAAGATACATATGAAGGTAAGCCAGCCAATTGTATAAAGGAGGATACCAAAAGGATTTTCAGATATATAAGGAGTAAAAGAGCTGTGAAAGTGGATGTCAGACAACTGGAAAATCATAGACTGTAAAATCATAAAACTTTGGAGCAGCATTAGGCCATTTGGGCCATCAAGTCTTTCTTGCCATCCTATCATGGCTGCTTTATTATTCCCCTCAACCCATTGCCTTCGCCCATTAACCCTTAACGTGCTGACTAATTCATTCATTGCTTTATGGCTAAAGAAATTCCTCCTTATCTCTGTTCTAAATAGAGATCTTTGTATTTTGAGGCTGTGCCCTCTGGTCCGAGACTCCCCCACTATAGGAAATATTTTCCACAACTATTCTGTCTAGGCTTTTCAATATTTGATAGGTTTCAATGAGATCTCCCCTCATTTTTCTATACTCCAGCAATTACAGTCCCGGAGCCATCAAACACTCCTCATGCATTAATGCCTTCATTTCTGGAATTATTCTTGTGAACCCCCTCTGATCCTTCTCCAATGCTAGTACGTCCTTTCTTAGGGGCCAAATCTTCCCACAGTAATTCAAATGTGGTTTGACCAATGACTTATAAAGCCTCAGTATTGCATCCTTGTTTTTATATTCTAGTCCCTCTTGAAATTAATGCTACCGTTGCATTTGCCTTCCTTACCACTAATGTAACCTGCAACTTCACCTTTAGGGAATCCTGCATGAAGATTCCCAAGTTCCTTCGCACCTCTGGTTTCTGAATTTTCTCCCTGATTAGAAAATAGTCTATGACTTTATCCCTTCTTCTCCAACAGGACCACAGCCTTGTCATAGGGTTTGGAGGCTTTTGTGCCTCAGTGACCCAGAGAGCTATGTTAGCTGGACTCAAGGCCTTGTGCTTTGGCTCTTGGTAGGGTCACCAGTGCCGAACAGGTCAAAGGATAGAGGCCAGGTTTAGGGCTTCTGCTCAGGGTGAACAACCATGTTTGGTTAAAAAATAATTATTATGGAAACAACAATGAAGAATCCTACTGACAGTATTGACAGTCAGAGATGGAGAACCTTCACTGCTGCCCTCGACGCCAGATGTGTAATGAGCAGTAAGTTATTTCTTCTACCAAAGTGCAATACACTGTATTCCATCTGCCACTTCATTGCCCATTCCCGTAATCTAAAACCTTCTTGAGACACTCTGCTTCCTCAGCAATACCTGGCCCTCCACCTATCTTTATATCATCTGAAAACTTGGCCATAAAGCCATCAATTGGAGTAGTAGAAATGTGGAATAAAGAAATAATCGACTAACTTACTAAGTTAGCCAAAATAATTAAATAATTATTTGGGTGAACAGTACTGTGTTATGAGGAAAATGTAAATCCAATAAGGTGTCCACACAAGCCCTTGCACTTTATAAAAGAGAGCGAATGCATTTAAGTAGCTTTATTTTATATTAATAGCATGTTTAATGGGGAGTTTGCAGGCATGATCTGTATGAGCTGGTGAAGCCACGCCTAGTTTCGAGTTCTTTTTAACTCCCATAGGTTTGCGGAAGAAAGTTCCCTTGGCAACCTGGTTGTTCCCCCCCCCGCCCCCCATCGCCGGCCTTTCCCCAACTTCCTGGCCAATATGTATCCATTAGTGGGCAATATGCAACTGATTATCTGGCCACTGTTTGCGGAATTTTTCTTCGCAACAAAGCATTGTAAAGATTTCATGATTGTAAGGCACCATGGAGCATCGTGTAGAAAGGTTTTGTTTGATTATTTCTTTTTCAATTTATTTTGATTGGTTGTGAAGAATTCTGCCCTGACCAAGAAATCTAATTCATGAAAGAAGATTCGCAAGAACTAGTGAACACAATACTTGCGCCCACCGCCTCCTCTGCCGGCAAACAATTGCCGTATATTCTAAACGCGTTGATGAGAGTTGGGCATTTAGAGACGGTCTCTTAAATCACCGACGCTCTTCATTGGTACAAGCGGCAAGTGTCTTGGAGATGCAGATGCAGATGCTGATGCAGATTCTATCTATGTGTACCTGAAAGTGCATAAAAGAGAAATACACTGCATGCCAAGCAGAGCTTGTGGGAGTGCTGGCAGACCGTAGTTCCACAGTCTAAGTAAAGCTGGCTGAGGCCGCCCTGGGAATGCCTGATGGGCGTGTCAGTATGTTCCACTGCAGCACAGGACGGCAGTTATTGGAATGATTGAGCAGTTAAAGGCGGCGGCTATTCGGCCCGTTGAGGCAGTACTGGTAGTATTTAGAGGAACAATCCGATTGGCAATAGGTCTATTTATTGTCGCATGTACCAAGTCACTGAAAAAAAAGTTATGCATGTCATTCACATAGATTATGTATGTGGCGAACCCCCTTCACTTTATAAATCTATTTCTCATTTAAGAATTCAATTTATTTTTTAATGCAAAGCATCTCCCTCCACCCGCTGGAAAAAGTTACAAGCAATTGAGTGCATATCAAGATTTTATCCATTTCCCACCACAGATGCTGCACGACCCCGCTCCCTTTCTGCAACATCTTGCTCGTTGCTCCTCATTCCAGCCTCTGTTGTCTCCAAGCAATCTGCTTGTTCCTGCACTTTGATGTGTCAGTTGATACTGTGAGTCTCAGCTTCCGCGGTTGTGTTCAGTGTAATTGGAGGATGGCCCGTCTGCTCGTGAGTAAAACGTCAGAGTGGTGTGAGAGGGGATTGCGCTCCTCGCCCGTCCTTCAAGGCATCTTTACGCTCCGAAGGTATATTCAAAAAAAACTAGAAAATACTAGCGGAACTCAGCAGGCCAGGCAGCATCTATGGATCCATTTTGAATGTGCTGCTGTGGTTTTCCATCAACTGCGGATTTTCTTGTATTTTTGATCCATAGATGGCGCCTGGTCTGGTGAGTTCCTCCAGGTGTGTGTGTGTGTGTGTGTGTGTGTGTGTGTGTGTGTGTGTGTGTGTGTGTGTGTGTGTGTGTGTGTGTGTGTGTGTGTGTGTGTGTGTGTGTGTGTGTGTGTGTGTGTGTGTGTGTGTGTGTGTGTGTGTGTGTGTGTGTTCAAATTCAAGTACAAATATGTAGGTCGCTAATCCCTCTCCGGTTCTGGTTGTCTGCTGGTCGTCAAGCACGTGATCAGTAGCGCTTGCAATCGGGGAAGAAGCCATTCGTCCCACGTGCCCGTGATGGTCGAAGAAGGAACTACCCAGCCCATTCCAACTTTCCAGCTTTTGGTCCCCAGCTCTCCACTGCTCAGCGAAGTCCAAGCATTGTTTACAGGCGGCACATTGGCGTAGCTGGTAGAACCGCGGCCCCGCACCTCATGCTCTCAATTATGACCACCAGCGTGTAGTTTGCGGGTTCTCCCAGTGATCCGCAGGTTTCCTCCGGGCCATCCCGTTTCCTCCCACATCCCAAAGACATGCAGGTTAATGGGTTAATCGGCTGTAAATTGTCCCTAGTGCGCAGGAGAGTGGTGGGACCTGGGAGTTGATGAGAAGGTGTCTAATGTGAGATTATTGTAAATGGATGGGTGGCAGTCGGCATGGCTCTGGGCTTCTGCCTCTATCACGCTTTCGGACGGTGAGATCCAGACCCTTATCATCCTAATTTTCCCTCCAACCTCGACCGAGTACTTGAATTTTATGTCAGTTGGGTTTAACACTTTTGCCAAAGACAACTCCCATATTCACCTTACTTACTCCCCTTCCAATTCCATACACATAACCAAACCTCTCTGTTCCAAAGAGATATTAAGCCAAAGCTTCTTATTCTCCAAGGGGGTGTGATGGATCACACAAGGCTGATTGTAGTAAAGGGACTGACCATAGAACCATAGAACAGCACAGAAACAGGCCCTTCATGGCTGTGCTGAACCATTTTTCTGCCTAGTCCCACTGACCTGCACCTGGCCCATATCCCTCCATACACCTCTCATCCATGTACCTGTCCAAGTTTTTCTTAAAAGTGAGCCCGCATTTACCACTTCATCTGGCAGCTCATTCCACACTCCCACCACTCACGTTACCTTTAACCTTTTCCCCCTTCACCCTTAACCCATATAATCTGGGGTTTTTTCCTCCCCTAACCTCAGTGGAAAAAGCCTGCTTGCATTCACTCTATCTATACCCATCATAATTTTATTTACCTCTATCAAATCTCCCCTCATTCTTCTACGCTCCATGGAATAAAGTCCTAACCTATTTAACCTTGCTCTGTAACTCAGTTTCTCAAGACCCTGGTGTCATATTTACCAAAACATAGTTTCTTTTCTTAGTCTTAATTACAACAGTTTTGGCGGTCCACTTTTTACCCTGATTGGCCGTTGTATTTTTAACGTGATTATAATTCATATTGTATTTGACTCGAATGTACTTTGGAGTTTCTATTAGTTGGTCAAATGATTAACGTGACAGTTGGGCCAAAATATCGCCTGGTCGATGATCCGTATGTAGATCTGGTCAAGTGCGTCCTCTGCTACCAGTCATATGCGGAGGTTTGGGGGAGTGAAAAGATGGGGAGGGGGATGACAAACATCATTGGGTGCCACCGTGGTTCCGCCAGTAGAACTAACTGTCTCACGGCTCCACCGACGCGAGTTTGATCCTGATCTACGCTGCTGTCTAAGTGGAGTTTGTACTCACCATGTACTCGCTCCCACTCACCTGGTTTCACCTATCGCCTGCTAGTCTTCTCTCCTCCCCTTCCCACAACTTCTAATTCTGCTTTCTGCCCCCTTCCTTTCCAGGGTCTTGACTCGAAACGTGAACGGTTCATTTCCCTCCATTGATGCGTCTACAGTATCAGTGCGTACACATCCTAGAGGTTTGTACGTTGCCCCTAGTGAGTAGGTACATGATGGAACTTGGGGTGGGAGGAGTGGTATGTTAGAGAGGGAATAAAACATTGGATTAATGTCAGTGGCTGGCACGGACTCGATGGGCCGAGCGGCTTCTTGCAGCACGCGGAATATATAGCTGTGCAGTTCACATAAATGTGGGTGAATATGGGCTGAACTTGAAACGAGCAGCTTCAACCTAATTCACCGAGTGGGATCCCATGGGACTGAGCTAGGGTGAAATATTCTCTTTTACATATTCCCCAGATATCTCTCTAATGGCGAATAAAAAGCGACAGCCTGTAAACCAGCGCTGCTGCCAGTTCTTCGGAGACGTGTTAAGTAACACTATTTTCCCGGCCCGAAAACTCTTAATTGCCTCGCCGGGTCAGTGCGGATGGGAGGTCAGGGGTCATTTTCTCGGCAGGCCACACTCCCCCTAAGAGTTCTTATTCGAACAGCCTGCAAGGTAAGCGGCAGACTAGCTGTTTCGAATCGTGTCGTGGCACAAGTTACTTACTAATGAAGTGGTCAGAGAGCGAGTGGGGGGTGGGGGGTGGGAGAGATACTGTGCTGCTTCCTGGCCAGGCGCCTAGTAATATATTTGCAGAGTCTCTGCTTGAAGGGCATTCGGAGCATCTGCAGTGCGGTTTATTCTGCAGTCACCTTTGGAGCAGATCCGGCGGTAGAGTAGAATAAAGACAGATTGCAAACCCAGCCAGTGTCAAGTGTCAAACGCTATCATCCCATGAAATAATTAACACAGTTTTCTAACGCCTACTTCTCTTCCCCCATTCCAGCCAACCCTCCCCATAATATCTCTGCGGTGCTGAGGCCGTATTGCGGGGAGGGGGGGGGAGGAGTAGTATTATCCTGAGTAATTATGCAGACAAAGATTAGACAGATAATGAGTAATGAGATAATGACTAGATTTAGACAAACCCCTCGGGTTAAATTGCAAGATTTATCCTAACTCTAGTAATCTTGGGATTGAACTGGAACCTGGAAAGAGAGAAGGAAAAAAATTCACGAGAATGCTTGACTTCTAAAGAGAAACTGGATGGGCTGAGTAACACACTATAACAAAGGAACTCGGCAGGTCAGGCATTATCTATGGAAGGTCGATGTTTCAGGCCGAGAGCCTTCATCAGGGCTATGGCTGAATAGCTGGTGCTGAAAAAGCTGGGGTGTTTTTCGTGGAGATTGGGAGACTGAGGGTTAACCTTACAGAGGTTTATAAAGTCATAAGGGTCACAGTTTTTTTTTGCCTGGGTAGAGAGATTGAAAGTGAATTGGGAAAGGGGTCAACTTTGTCAGCCAGAGGCTGCTAAACATACCGAACCAGCTGTCAAATGAAGTGGTGGAGGCTGGGCCAATTACTACTTTTATAAGACGCATGGGCAGGAAAGACTTAGAGGGATACAGGCCAAACAAACAAATTGAACGAGCTCAGATCGCCATGGATGAGTTGGGCCGAGGGGTCTGTTCCTGTCCTGCATAACTTGATGACTATAACTGATACCACGTAGTATTAATGATGCGACATATCCCACTTTTGGCAGATTATACCTTGTGTATAGGAGGTGGTCGCAGTACAGGTGCCCAGAAGCAATCCACCTTGATTCCCGGTTGCCTCCCGTACTGTCATGGTGAGGCCAAACATAAACTGGAGGATCAATACCCGAGAGTCTACGGGCAGCATAGCGGGCAGAGCAACACTTTGCAGCGGCTACGATCGGTATTCAGCTCCCGGCGCTGTCCGTAAGGAGTTGGTATGTTCTTCCCCCGAGTCAGGTGAGTTTTCCTTGGGTGCTTCAGTTTCTTCCCGCATTCCAAAGACGTACCAGTTAGTAAGTTGTGGGCATGCTGTGTTGGTGCTGGAAGCATGGCAACACTTGTGAGCTGTCCTCAGCACATTCTCGGACTGTGGTGATCGTTGATGTATACAAAAACAGTTACGATTTCATGTAACCTGCTCCCCTTCTGATCTACCCAATTCCTCCTACACCCACCTGCCCAGCCGCCCGTTGCCCTGTTTCTTTCCCTTTCTCCAACAGCCAATCACCTACGCACTCCTCCCACCCTGTTCCCACCCACTATTGTTCCCACCTGCTCAACCACCTCCCTTACTTGGTTCCGTGCTCCACTTCCTGTCCTATCAGATTCCATCATTTGTAGCCTTTTGTTGTCTCCACTCAGCACCTCGCAGCCTCTGTCAATATTGTCGCTCTCCCCTCCTCCATCTGCCTATCGGTCCTCCTCACCTGGATCCACCAATCACTTGCCATCTCATTCTGAACACCTTCCCCTTACCGTTCAATACTGCTTCTCTCTGCTTTTCCTTTCATCTTACGGTGCAGATGAAGGTTCGCGATCTGAAGTGCGGACTGCCCAATTCCCTCCACACACACTGCTCAAGCTGCAGAGTTCCTCCAGCATTCTGTTTCTTGCCCCAGCTTCCAACAGCCTCCTCTGCCTCCCCCTCTCCTTGCTTGGACAGAGAGGGTCGTGGATGAAGTTCTCCCCTTCTGATTCCCTCCGTTCTGAGATGTCTGATGGGCCACATGGGGAGGTGCAGATTTTGTCACAGGTGGGGCTGGGGGTGCGTGAGGCAGTGAGTGAGGAAGGGGGAACGGTTTGTGAGGTGGTGAAATCTTTCCACTGGACTTCCCTGCACTCTTGACCTGTGGAGTGATATTGGAAAATGGTGAATTGTCTCATGTAGCAAAGCACAAAAACACCTTGCTTTCCATTCCTTCCATACAGATAATTTCATCACGCCAGGGCATTGAGGTAGCATAAGGGAAGAACAATAACAGAATGCAGAATGAAGTACCAGATCATGGCAAGGTAGATTGTGAGGTCAAGAATCCATCTCATCATACAAGGTTCAATAGTCTCATAACAGTAAGGTATTGATATTGGAATTGGTTCATTATTGTCACATGTACCAAGATAGAGTGAAAAGCTTGTCTTGCATACTGTTCATGCAGATCAACCTATTACACAGTGCATTGAGGCAGAACAAGGTAAAACAATAACAATCAAGAATAACTACAGGGAAAATGTAGTTCAGGTAAATAATAAAGTGGAAGATTATAACAAGGTAGTTTGTGAGGTCAAGCGCCTATCTTATTGTACAAAGTTGAGACCTATTCAAGGCCTTAAGTGGTCCTTCAAGATTAAAAAGGAGGGGACACTTCACCTGTGAGTCTGTCAGGGTCATCTACTGTGCCCAGTGCCTCTGCTGCACCTCCTCTATGTCGTTGTAACCTGATGTAGATTGGTGGACAGTTTCATCAAGCACATTTACTCCTTCCGCCACAAAAGGCAGGATTTCTTGGTGGCCACCCATTTCAATCCCGTTCCCATATGTCAGTCCATGGCCTCCACTATGCCACAATGAGGTCAAGCTCAGGCTGCAGGAGCAACCCCTCATACCCAGCCCCTGGGTAACCTCCAACCTGAATGCATGAACATCGATTGTTCTAGCTTACGGTCATTTTTAACCCCTTCCTTTCTCTCTTTTTCCATAGTCCATTCTTTTTCTTCTCCTCCCCTCTGCATCACCGCCTTCTGGTGCCCCTCTTCCTTCCCTTTCTCCCACGGTCCAATGTCCTCTCCTATGAGAGTCCTTCTTTCTCAGTCCTTTACCTTGTCTACCTTACACCTTCCAGCTTCTTAGTTCATCCCCATCCCTCACACACCCACCTTCCCCCCTCATCAGGTTTCATCTATTTCCTGCAGGCTTCTACTCCTTCCACCCCCACCCCCTCCCCCTCCCACCTTCTTGTTCTGACTTCTTCCCCCTTCCTTTCCAGTCCTGATGAAGGATTTTGATGCAAGGTATCAACTGTGAATTCTTCTCCATAGGTACTGACTGAAATGCTGCGTTTCTTCAGTATTTTGTATGTGTTGTTATACAAGACATCCATTCAAGAGTCTAATAATAGTGGGATGGAAGTTATCCTTGATCTTGGTGTTATGTGCTTTCAAGCTGTTGTGTCTTCTGCCCCATTGGAGGAGTCTTTGATGATGCGGACTGCTTTTGCTAAGGCAGCGAGAAGTTTAGACGGAGTCTATGTGAGGCAAGGCTGCTTTCCATGGAGTGCTGAGCTGTGTCCACAACCCTCTGTCATTTTTGAAGTCAAGTGCAGAGCAAGCCACAATGTAGCCAAATAGGGTGTGCCATGTCCACCAGTAAAAATTGGTGAGGGTCAAAGTGGACATGCCAAATTTCTTTAGCTTCCTGAGAAAGTAGACATGCCGGTGAGCTTTTTTTTTTACTGTGGCATCCAGGACACGCTATTGGTGATGTTCACTGTTAGGAACTTGAAGCATTCAACCATCTCAACAGCACCCGCTGCTGTAAACAGGAGCATGTGCATCACCCCCACTTCTTAATGTCAATTCAAGGTCTTTTGTTTTGCTGACAGTGAGGGTGAGATTATTATCAGTGCCATCCCCAATGCTCCTTCTCCATTTACAGCAGTCATGCGCCAGGAATTCCCAGGAATTAGTTCGGATGTTGCATTCTTTCCAAGCAGGCACTGATCACAATTTCCCTCTGTCAATATAGAACTCTTTCTACATCAGAGCTGGGAATACTAAACACCATAAGACCACAGGCACAGGAGCAGAATTAGGCCATTCAGCCCATCGTGTTTTCTCCATCATTCAAGCACCACTGATTTTTTAACCCCATTCTCTTCCCTTCTCTCCGAAACCTTAACCCCTTACCTATCAAGAACCTATTAATCACCATCTTCGATACACTCAATCCCAGTGACTTGACCTCCACTGCCTGCTGTTGCAAAGATTTACCACTCTCTGGCTGAACGATTTCCACTTAAAAGGGTGTTGTTTTAATTTGAGGTGGTGTCCTCAGATCCTAGACTCTCCTACAAATGTAAACATCCTCTCCATGTCCCCTCAAATCAAGGCCTCTCAATATCCAGTCAACTCCCCTGAGTAGATCCCCCTTCATCCTTCTGATCTCCTTCAAGTACTGACACAAAGGCATCAAATGTGCATGATATGTTCTTTTCTGGAAAACAGTCTGTAATGTCCTATTTTTCGTCAGTGACAGGGACTCTCTAAACCATTCTGGGCCTGTATGGCACCTGTCAAAATGCCAACCTACTGATCCTCTGAGTCAAAGGTCTGGCATCAGTTTCTGTGACCAGCACCTAATGGCAGTTCAGCCAAAATCAGAATCAAGCTTAGTATCACTGTCATATGTCATGGAATATGTTGTTTTGTGGCAGCAGTAAATTGCAATACATAATAATTTTAAAAATCCAACATTACAATATGAAATTGCGACAAAAAATTACCATGTATAAAAATTTAATCAACTAAGTAGGTCAAAAAGAGAGCAAAAGTGACCAGAAAGAGGAAAAAACCAGTGAGGCAGTGTATATGTGTTATTGTCCATTCAGAAATCTGTTGGCAGAGGGGGGAAATCTGTTGTTGAAACATCAAGTTTGTATCTTCAGGCTCCTGTAGCTCCTCCTGAATTGTAGCAAAGATAAAAGGCTTATACTGGGTGATGTTGGTCCTTAATGATGGATACATGTCTAACCGTCTGTAGTCTGACTACAACGTCTGTCTGTCTCCCAATGGCCTGATGATGATATCCGTCTGTTGTGATGGAAAATAACTGGTTCTTTGAGTCTCAACAATAGAGGCCTGGACACACACAGTTTTAATAATAAGGAATTTATTTACAAGGGGAAGTCGGGTCAACACAAGCAACTACAATATTCTAACAAAAAACATTGAAGGTTAACACATGGGGAAGGTCGGGTTGGCTGTACAATACACAGAAAGAGGTGTGGGGACATGGTACAGTTACACAAACAAAGAACATGGAAAAGCACTACAACAGCTATCCCCCTTGACCTTGGATAGCTGCTGCTCCCTTACCAGGACCAACGATAAACCTTCCCAAATTGCACTTACCTTCAATGAGGTGGTCTGTAAGAGAGACCGAGCCAGGCACATGTCTCACTTTTTATAGCATGGGGCTGGGCGAGATAATCCAATTAAGGTGACCAATAATTTAGGTGTGAATTGAATGGGAAATGTGACTCTAAGACACAGGAGC
The DNA here is from genome assembly GCF_030144855.1 of Hypanus sabinus. NCBI lineage: Eukaryota > Metazoa > Chordata > Chondrichthyes > Myliobatiformes > Dasyatidae > Hypanus > Hypanus sabinus. The sequence continues at coordinate 24,199,831 of NC_082706.1, forward strand.
AGAATTAGGCCATTTGGTCCATTAAGTGTGGGCATGCGCAGTGCTGAGCCTACGGCATTAAAGCAGTTCTGATGGGCCATTTAGTCATTACCTGCAAGTTAGAGTTCCAGCATTCTAGTGCCTTGTGCTCTCTCTAATCCTCTCCAGAATTTAAACTCCCTTGCAAATAGGACCCACTATACATCCGTTTTCTTCGCCTGTTGCAGTGCATTCCTACGCGAGAGCGAAGACAATACTGACACCCCACCCCCCCCCCACCCCCCGCTGAGACATCCATGCCTCTGTTTTGCTGATGCCGTCTTCCCACAAACTGTTAGACAACCGGGAGCTATAAATCTGCCCGAAATCTACACAAGCACCTTTCACGTTAGCATTGTATTTCTCTTTAATGAATCCCAAGTTTCTGCAGAACCATGATTTATGTTGTTGAGTGTGAAGTAATTTGGGGAGGTGTGTGTGGGGGGGGGGGGGGGGGGGGGATGCCATTTTTTCTTTCACCTACATCTATTCCCAGAAAAATAACACGATTAGAAAAAAAAGAAAATGCTGGCTGGGCTCAGTATCATTTCTGGCCTGTCGTTTCTGTGCTCACTACAGATTACCCCTTTATTTTTCTCTTGTCTCCCTGTTAAAAGATTCTGTTTTATTTCAAAGGCCAATCCCTGCCTGCTGTTTTCACAATTAACTTCTAATCTTACACCTGCTCCCTCTGTCTATCTGCACCCTTTGCCACCTTATCGCCCCTTCTCCATCTCTGCACATACCACCTCGCAGCTGTTCTCGGAAGTGACTTCTGTTCCTGGGCAACAGCAGGTGTCCGGACTCGAAGCGACTAGGACTAGGCCCACCATCAGGTTTCGGAACGGACAACCGGTGTACACCGCCTCACTACTTGCACTCTTTTTGTGCTACTTATTTAATTTAATTCATACTTCTTATTACAAATTATAGTTTTAAAATTGTGTATTGCCGCTAAACTGCAAATTTCGCGACATATGCCAGTGATAATAAAACTATTTCTGATTCTGAAACGCAAAGGGCAAACAACGTCCGTGCTGTTAAATCCGACTCTCACTGGTCTATTTCACTTCACGATCTCGCAATATTCTCACTTGCATTTTTTTAATTTCCTCGTGGCCTCAACCCTCCTCTCTCCGTGACCACATCCCCGTGTGAACCTGGCCATGAAGCCCACGCCTCTTCGTTTCCCTCCCTTGTTCACCCCGAATTTGAATTGCAATGTTACAGGGGTTCAGAACTCCGAGATTCTCTCTAAGTCTGTCCACCCCTCTTTCCTCTGCAGACCGGATTTAGAGTCTAATTTTTACGGTGTTTTTCACTTGCCCCGATGCCCCAAGTGAGTTGCGATTCCATTTATTTAGTGTATGGTAGTGCTGTTTACGATGCGTCATTCTGTTCAATACGGCCACTCAGCAGATGGTGCTCGGGCAGAGACACTAGCATCACTAGCAGGGACGCGGGTTCGAACCCAACCTGGGGCGCTGTCAGTTGCCACTTTGATGGCGTGGGTTTCCCGCGGGGCTTTTATTGGTCACTACCCCCCACCCCACCACCACCACCACCACCGCCCAAAAACGTGCTGGTCCGTCATTGATTACCCTTGGTTTAGGTAGGAGGGTAATTAATGGGCGGTTCGCGAAAGAATGGGAAATGGGCTGGTGGGACTAACAGGATTGCTCTGAGAGCCGGCATGCATTCACAGGGCAGAGTGGAGTGGTTTCCTCCTGTGTCAAAGAATATTGAACAGCACCCACGATGTTGTGCCGAATAAATCAACGCATGACGAAACTAATCTCCTCCACTCTGCCTACATGATGTCCACGTCCCTCTGATTTCCTGCACATTCATGTCATGAGATAATAGTGAATGAGATTTGACCATTCATTTCAAAAACGTTCATTTTCATTGTCTGTGACGGTAGTAAATGCTTTGTTTTTGGTGGTACATTCACGCCTAGCTTGCTTAGGGAGGTAGAGACTGATTTGTCTTCAGGCAGAAGCACTCTTGATGGGCCGATTAGCTTTAATCCTGCTCGTATGTCTTATGATCTTACTTATCGATTGAGATACAGTGACCTTTCGGCACTTCGAGGCAGCCACCCAGAAACCCCCGATTTAATCCGCCAGTGAAACGGAGCACCCGGAGCCACATCGTCACGGGGAGCCCGTACAAACCTATTACAGGCAGCGTCGGGAACTGAACCCGGATCGATTGTACTGTGTTGTGCTAATCACTACCCTACCATACCGCAACAGCTTCTTTCCCCCAGGCTGACCCCAACATACCCTGCCGCCCCTACCCAACTCACTGACGCACTCTCGCCCTGCACTTATCTTCTGTTGCTGTTCTTTCACATATTTATACGGCTGCTTGCTTTATCGTGCTAGTGTCAGTACGTTATACTGCCTAGCGTAAACATGCTCCTCGCACTCTATGTCAGCCTGTCAATCTTCAGGCCACAAACACAAAGAGATTCTGTAGATGCTGGAAATCCAGAGCAACACACACAAAATGCTGGAGGAACTCAGCAGGTCGGGCAGCATCTATGGAAATGGATAAACAGTCGACGTTCTGGGCCGAGAACCTTTGTTAGGACGTGGCACTCAGGGGCTTGTGTTGGTGTTATGTTGTGACTTTGTAAGCTGGAACATAACTTTGTGCTGAGCGTGACTATATGTAGCGTGTTTTGCGCCTTGGCCCTCGAGCAACGGCGTTTCGTTTAGCTGTATACATCTGTATGTTTGAATGAAAATAAACCTGAACTTTAAGATCTGCAATGCAACTGGATTGTCAGACGTGCAAAGATACAGCAGGGTCTTGCGTTCTGTGGGAGACCGCTAGGTAATGCGAGCCCTCACGGGTTGTCACCGGCTCAGGCCGAGGTCTTTTATCTGATCGCACTTAGTTTCACAATGTCTAGCCAGTCTTGAGACGTCATCCACCGGGTGAAACCACTCGTGGCCACGGTTGCGAAATCTCTCGCAGCATATCTGAAATGAATAGTGACGTGGCTTTCAATTTGATTTATTTCTGGATCCGAACCGACTGAAGGGGATGCTTGTCCAATGGGTAAATTAGAAAAGAGCTGCAGTGTTTGACGAAGCGCGTTTCTACGATTCATCCTTCCCTGTTATAGACGGGGCCTTTTTTCTGCCGCTGTGAATTATGGGAGATGCAGCCCTCCATGGCCAGTTTAGCTACTTTGTGTGAGTGGAAATTAAAGTTCCTTCCGGCTGCCGAAACAATGCTGAGTTGTACTTTCGTCTGGATCTTCTTAAATCGGATCCAGCGGCTTAGCTCTCTAAATATTATCTCAAACAAATCCTGTCTCTGGATCATATTGGTGCAGTCTCGTGAGACTTCTCACTCAAGTACCTTTGGGCCTTTGCCAATATCTATACACCACCACCAGATTGTCTTCTCAGTGCCATATGAAGTTATTATCTCCGGCCTTTTGAACAGATATGAACACGCTTAAATAAAAAGTCCTAAGGAATAGCCCACTGGTAGTGCGTTTTCACCTCACTCCACGTTCTCCTTGTGACTGTGTGCTGCTCACTGCTCACTACCCCCTCCCCACCCATCCCTGAGACGTGTGGTTGGGTTGCTTAATTCGGCACTGTCTATTGCGCCGTGTGTGTGACGAGTGGTATTATCGGGGAGGGAGGGGGTTGGGAGTTGATGACGTTGTGATGAGCATAAAAAGAGGGATTGATTGGACTCTATGGGCCAAATAGCCTGCCGTATGCTGCAGAGTCTATGTATGCTCATCTCTGTTTGTTAGTAAAACCTAAATCTTACTGCGGAGTTTGACCCCCTCCCCCCTCCTTTCAGTTCATTTAACGGACGGGAGAATGATTTCCAAAAATGAGTGGATGGCCTCTCCGTTGGCTGGGGGAGGGGGGAACTGGACTGACGCCGCTGCCGCAGGGGTTCCTCTGAGAATTCAAAGTGCTTTCTGCGTAGCTTTTGATCATTTTTTAATATAAAAATCAGTCTTTGGATTGGTGGTGCTCGGCTCGGATCAGCCTTGTGTAGCCCCGCCTACTCCTCTGCAGCAAACAGTCGGGGGGGGGGGGGCGGTCATCTGAAAATTAAACTGATTAACTTTTGTAATAAAATATACTTTAATCTTTATCTTTATATTTCTACCTCCTCCCTCGTTCTAAGCGCGGCGTCCTGACAGTTCCAGTGACCCGAGTTGGATACTAACCTACGGCCGGCTCCGGTTTAGAACATTGAAGATAGATCTTTACAGCTCAGTACACACCCTTCAGCCCACCATGTCTTGCCGACCATTTAACCTACTCCAAGGTCAATCTAACCCTTCCCTCTTTCTGGCCCTCCCTTTTTCTGTCATCCATGCGCCTAAGGGTTTCTTAAATGCCCCAAATGTATTTTCATCTTCCACAACCATGGCAGGGCCCCCATTTTCTGTGTAAAAAAAAACATACCTCTGACATCCCTGCAGTACTTTCCTCCAATCACTTTAAAATGATGACCCCCCCCCCCCCCCATCCCACTAGCCACTTTCTCTCAACTCGCTGGAAGCTTGAGAAGAGTTTATTCGTCCAATACACAGGGAAAGCACTAGATCCTTTTTTAAGATTAATTGCTACTGCGCAGCTAGATGGTAGGTGAGTTGGAGGGAGTTCATGGGACCTCTGAGAGATGGTGCAGCATACAGGGAATAGGACCGATGGGATTGCCCATATAGATTCGATGGGCCGAATGGCCTCCTTTATAGCCTGAGAAATTAAGATGATAACTTGAAATAAAAGGATGAGAATTAAACTGTTCTGAATGTTCATACTTAAGCGAGAATGTATTTGTAACTGGGTTGACAGGCTAACATTCAGCTGCAAAGTATGTGTGCATGTGTGTGGAACAAGTGTCCTCTGGATTAGCTGCTTTAACCTCAGCTGTTGGTCCAACAGATCTGTCTCTCAATTCCAGTCCCTGTGGAGACACAACCCCCAAGGTGGTGTGGGTCACAGTGATGGAGGTGTTTTGGACCAGATGGTATTTTAAGGCAAGGTCACACCTACCCTCTCCGGCAGATTCCTATGGCACTAAGTCAGAGCAAAGCCCCAAGTTCTCTCCTCTGAGCTAACATTTGTTACCACAGTTGACAAAGAGCATCAGGCCTTTGTCTCATTGTTGTTCATGGGCACTTCCTGGATGCACGTTCACCTCTATGGTTCCTACTTAATAGCAGTGGGAACTAGAAAGCACTTCACTATCTGTACAGTATTTTAGATACTTTGAAGTATCTAGAAACCCAGGTCTTTCTCCTGCTACTTTGAGAATGTCCTTTGGTTCAGATACTTTAGAGATGGCATCATTATGGCTCCAATAAAATAGAGAAGTAGACTGGAAATGATTTGTAGATTTTCTCTCTAGCTTTTTTCCGGAAGTTTACGATGGTGATTGATCTATGTTCATTCTTGAGGAGATGTATGAATAATCCATCTCCACTTCCATTCAGTGCTGGCCCATCGTGGGAGGGTTGATCTATATCACTTGGAGTCACAGAGTCACAGATCAGGGAAGCAGACCTTTCATTCCCCCCAAGGGTGCACTGACAGTCAATCAGCCTCTCACTCACCTCCTATGAGGATAGGCTGAGTGAGCTAGGACTTTACTCCTTGGAACGAAGGAGGAGAGGTGACCTGAGAGAGTTCAATTCTAGTGCCATCTTGTACGTCCTGCCCGTGGAATGTGTGGATTTCCTCTGGGTCCTCCAGTTTCCTCCCACAGTCCAAAGACATACCAAGTAGGTTATTTGCCCGTTGTAAATTGTCCCATGTTTAGGCTAGGTTTAATTGTGTTTGTCGGGTGTTGCTAGGGTGACGTGGCTCAAAAGTCCGGAAGGGCTACTTCGCGCTGTATCGTGAAATAAAATAAAATGCAAAGATCGAGTGGACAGCCAGAGACTTTTCTCCCAGGGTGGATATGAGTGGGCATAATTTTATCAAGTCGGAAACTATAGGGGGTAGGTCAGAGGTCAGAGGAGAGACTAAAGATCAGCCAATTACGTTTGTTCTCCGCGATGGTCATCTCCAGGGCATTGGCGCTATGAAGGCTGCCCCAGCTGCTGTGCTCCATGCTCATCAATATGATAAACTGAGAAGTGAGTCTTTGGGCCTACTCCAGGCTGCCCGCCATTTGGATCTGAGGACTCCATTTTGGTTCGGAATTCTGTTGTTGTTTGCTTCAATCGTTTGCAGGATTTTTGTTACCTTTTTTTCCTTCCTCATGCGTGTTGAGTATTGGTCTTTTATTCTTTAATTGGGTTCTTTTGGGATTTTTGCTACTGGATTCCTGTAAGCAAACATCTCAAGGCTGTATAATTTATACATTCTTTGATAATAAATGAATCTTGAATCTCGAATCTTTAATTTTTTACTCAGAGAGTGGTGAGTGTGTGGAACACCCTGCCGGGGGTGGTGGTAGAGGCAGATACATTTGGAACATTTAAGAAAATTTTACATAGGCACATGGATGATAGGAAAAAATGGAGAGCTATGTAGGAGGGAAGGGTTATAGTGATCTCTGTTTGGTCCTTATGTGTCATGTTGTATGACCTAAGCGATCCTGGCTTTTCTGTGACCATGATTGCTCTTGGCAAATTTTTCTACAGAAGTTGTTTCCTATTGCCTTCTTCTGGACAGTGTCTTCACACAGCTGACCACAGCCATTGAAAAAATACTCTTCAGAGATTATCTACCTGGAGGCAGTGGTCACATAACAAGGACTTGTGATACGTGCCAGCTGTCCATATGACTATCCACCAACTCCCCTCATGGCTTCACGGGATCCGAGTCGGGTCTACACCCTGTCGAGGGTGACCGGCTGGCTAGCAAAGGGAAGGAGTGCCTTACACCCACTTTGGTAGAGGCATATCTCCACCCCGCCACCTTAAATTGATCTTAGAGAAGGATGAAAGATCACTGTGGCCAGAAAGGTCATTGCTATAACGTTCTGTGTTCACATTATTCTTGAACCAATCCCTCTTCATTCTCTCCTTATTTCCATTAAATTCCCTCAGAACCTGCCACTTCCTCTACTGTAGGAGCCACTTACTGAGGCCGGTGAACCCACCACAGCTCTGAGATGTGGGAGGAACCACGAGGGTTCACCAGGAGAACGTGCGAACTCCACACAGTCGACATCCTCAGCCCGGCCTTTCTGGCTGGCTGACCACACGAGGAGGCTGTGTCGCTTCGCCGCCCTCAACTGTTCACGGGGTGGGTGGGGGAGCATTTTGAAGAGCTTCTGGACAGCGGTGTGCTGGGCCACCTTAAAGAACAGTTAATCAGACCGAGTCTGAAGTCACGTGTAATCTGGATACTGGAGAACAGGTTCACACCCAGAGGGAAGTCAGCGGTTACATAATCACCATGACTGGAACTAGCTTCTTGTTGCAAGTTTGTTTAACTGACTGAAATTAGATTATCCAGATGCTGAGGGATTGGAACTCTTGTCTTTGGTCTTTTCTCCCCCTCTGTTTGTCACCCCCTCCCCCATTTCACTCCTGACCCTTCTTCTTTAATTTCCCTTTCCTATCTCTTCGACTAACTGAATCTCTCGCTCCTTTTGCAACATCGGACACACGTAGCTACCCCACCCCGGCGGTGGAATCTGTAGATCTCGGCCCGCCTCACCAGCACCGAGGCTTTGCTGCCCTCCCTGCCCTTGGCAATCGCAACATCTCTCTCCACTAGATATTTCAGCCTACGCCCACGCCATTTAATACAGGCAGGAGCTGTTTAATTACCTCGTCCACTAACGTTAAAACTAATTCCGCCCCCCCCCACCCCCCACCACTCCTTTTAATTGACAGGTTGTGTACCCAGGACCGGTTCCTTGTAGTTGTAATAGAATATCAGGGCCAATTATTTAACCTCGCAGAGTCCCATTCACATCCGGCAAGCTGGCAGGAGAGCGGGGCTTCCTGGCAGGTCTTCAAGAGAGAGATTGCCCTTCCATCCCGGGTATTAAAGGTGTCAACTGCGAAATGAGGGCACGGCCCTGAGTGATGCTGAGACACCGCAGCCCCAGCTGCAGCGGGGCAGCAGATGCACGTTGCGGCATTCCCAACGGGGTGGGGCGGAGGGCTGCAGAGTCCGCAGTACGCGGCTGTCTCCGGCAAAGCAGGCGATCTGATTTTTTTTTTTGTCGCCACCCCCCCCCCCCCCCCCCGACTGCCCCCGCACAGAGTTCAGTCGCGCAGCAGGGTCTGAGCTCAGACCAGCAAGAGGCTCAGCGGGACAGACTCAGGATCAGGAGCAGGATTGTTACCTCCGCCGTGAAATCAGTTGTTCTGTGGCAGACGAACAGAGCAAGACATAAAAATTACTTGGGTACAATTAAATATAAATAGATAGACTAATAAATAAATTGACAACACACACAAAATGCTGGTGCAACACAGGCAGCTTCTATAGGAAGTAGTGCAGTCGATGTCGGGTCGAGACCGTTCGTCAGGTAGATTGATAAACAGACATCTCAGGCAGCGCCGTCCAGACCCACAACCACTACCATCTAGGAGGGCGAGAACAGCAGATACCTGGGAGCACCACCACTGGGAACTCCCCCTCCAAGTCACTCACCATCCTGACTTGGAAACATATCGCCGTTCCTTCATTGCCGCTGGGTCAGAATCATGGAATTCCCTCCCTAACAGCACCGTGGGTGTCCCCACACCTCGGGGGCTGCAGCGGTTCAAGAAGGCAGCGCCTCACCACCTTCTCAAGGGCAACTAAGGATGGGCAATAAATGTTGGCTTCGCTGGCAACGCCTACATCCGGGAAATGTATAAATAATAAAAAAAGATAGAGAGATTATAGAAAGATAGACGAATGGTGCGAAAGATGAATAACAAAGTTGTGTTCGTGGATTCGTGGACTAATTAAAAATCTGCTGACAGATGGAAAGAAGCCATTCCTAAAACATTCAGTGTGGGTTCATCTTCTGGTACCTCCTTCCCGATGGTAGTAATAAGACGAGGGCATATATAACATAGCAAAGATGAGTGGGAAACCGGAGGACTGGGAAGCTTTTAAAGAGCAACAGAAGATAACAAAAAAGGCAATAAGCCAAAAAAAAATGAGGTACGAAGGTAAACTAGCCAAGAATATAAAGGAGGATAGTAAAAGCTTCTTTAGCTATGTGAATAGCAAAAAAAATAGTTAAGACCAAAATTGGACCATTGCAGACAGAAACTGGTGAATTTATTTTGGGGAACAAGGAAATGGCAAATGATTTGAACAGGTACTTTGGATCTGTCTTCACTAGGGAAGACACAAACAATCTCCCAGATGTAATAGTGGCCAAAGGAACTAGGGTAAAGGATGAACTGAAGGAAATTTATATTGGGCAAGAAACGGTGTTGGATAGACTGTTGAGTCTGAAGGCTGATGTCCCCGGGACCTGATGGTCTGCATCCCAGGGTACTTAAAGAGGTGGCTCTAGAAACCGTGGATGCATTGGTAATCATTTTCCAATGTTCTATAGATTCAGGAACAGTTCCTGCTGATTGTAGGGTGGCTAATGTTGTCCCACTTTTCAAGAAAGGAGGGAGAGAGAAAACAGGGAATTAGCCTGACGTCAGTGGTGGGAAAGATGCTGGAGTCGATTATAAAAGAGGAAATAACAACATATTTGGATAGCAATAGAATGATCAGTCCAAGTCAGCATGGATTTATGAAGGGAAAATCATGCTTGACTAACCTTCTGGAGTTTTTTGAGGATGTAACTATGAAAATGGACAAGGGAGATCCAGTGGATGCAATGTACCTGGACTTCCAGAAAGCTTTTGATAAAGTCCCACATAGGAGATTAGTGGGCAAAATTAGGGCACATGGTATTGGGGGCAGAGTACTGACATGGATTGAAAATTGGCTGGCTGACAGGAAACAAAGAGTAGTGATTAATGGGTCCCTTTCGGAATGGCAGGCTGTGACCAGTGGGGTACTGCAAGGATCAGTCTGGGACCGCAGCTGTTTACAATATATATTAATGATTTAGATGAAGGGACTAAAAGTAACATTAGCAAATTTGCTGATGACACAAAGCTGGGTGGCAGTGTGAAATGTCAGGAGGATATATGAGAATGCAGGGTGACTTGTACAGATTGGGTGAGTGGGCAAATGTATGGCAGATGCAGTTTAATGTGGATAAATGTGAGGTCATCCACTTTGGTGGCAAGAACAGGAAGGCAGATTAATCTAAATGGAGTCAAGTTAGGAAAAGGGGAAGTACAACAAGATCTAGGTGTTCTTGTACCTCAGTCAATGAAAGCAATAGACAATAGACAATAGGTGCAGAAGTAGACCATTCGGCCCCTCGAGTCTGCATGCAGGTACAGCAGGCAGTGAAAAAAGCTAATGGCATACTGGCTTTTATAAGAAGAGGAATTGAGTATAGGAATAAAGAGGTCCTTCTGCAGCTGTACAGGGCCCTGGTGAGACCCCACCTGGAGTATTGTGTGCAGTTTTGGTCTCCAAACTTGAGGAAGGACATTCTTGCTATTGAGGGAGTGCAGCGTAGGTTCACAAGGTTAATTCCCAGAATGGCGGGACTGTCATATGTTGACAGTCCTGCACCTACTGTCTATTGTCCAGTGTCCCGGATGGTGAGGGTGCTTGAAGATGCCTGCCTCCTTTCTGAGGTACCACATTTTAAAGATGTCCTCAATGGTCAGAAGCTTTGTGCCTGTGATGGAGCTAGGCAGCTCCAAAAGCGGGAAGTGGACTGTTGACATTTGGGGTCAAGGCCCTTCATCTGGAGGATCCAGCCCAAAAGTCCTTTGGTGGTTCTATAAAAGCACATGTCTCCCCCTGCATCTTTTCAATCAAAGCTATTAATGTCCACTGTGCCTGGGATTTGATTTAAGCCAGAAGGTTATACAACCAAGCCACACACTTAAAGAATAAGTTGTCATTTGGGCTGCTGTTGGTTTAAGAATCAAACACTGAGAGAGTACTGCACCGTGGGGAGGCAGTGATGAGTGAGAACTGAATAGTGAGTGGGGCAATAGTGATGGCACACTGCACCGGGGACAGGGAGTACCAAAGGAGCTCTACATTGTGGAAAAGGCAGTACTCTGGGAGCACTGCAGTCTGGGAGTGGCCATAGTGAGAGAGAACTGCAAGGTAAGAGGGACAATACTGAGGTGGGTGTGCAATCTAATACTGGCAGCACTAAGGGAGCACTTTAGGACGGGCAGTGCTGGAGGAGCTCTGCATTATGGGAAAGGCAGTGCTGAGGGAGCTCTGCATTATGGGAAAGGCAGTGCTGAGGGAGCTGCATTATGGGAAAGGCAGTGCTGAAGGAGCTCTGCATTATGGGAAAGGCAGTGCTGAGGGAGCTCTGCATTATGGGAAAGGCAGTGCTGAGGGAGCTCTGCATTATGGGAAGGGCAGTGCTGAGGGAGTTCTGCATTATGGGAAAGGCAGTGCTGAGGGAGCTCTGCATTATGGGAAGGGCAGTGCTGAGGGAGCTCTGCATTATGGGAAAGGCAGTGCTGAAGTAGCTCTGCATTATGGGAAAGGCAGTGCTGAGGGAGCTCTGCATTATGGGAAGGGCAGTGCTGAGGGAGTTCTGCATTATGGGAAGGGCAGTGCTGAGGGAGCTCTGCATTATGGGAAAGGCAGTGCTGAAGTAGCTCTGCATTATGGGAAAGGCAGTGCTGAGGGAGCTCTGCATTATGGGAAGGGCAGTGCTGAGGGAGTTCTGCATTATGGGAAGGGCAGTGCTGAGGGAGCTCTGCATTATGGGAAGGGCAGTGCTGAGGGAGTTCTGCACTGCTGGACAGGCAGTAATGTGGGAGCTTTACAGTGTATGAGAGGCAGTGAGAAAGGCAATAGTGAAGGTGCACTGTAGTCTCTGAGGGGCATTAGTGAGGGAGCACTGCATTGAGGGAGAGGCTGTAGTGGGGGAGCACTGCACTGTGTGACAGGCAGTCATGAGGGAGACTGCACTGTAGAAGGGGCTTTACTGAAGGAGAACTGCACTGAGGGAGGAGCAGTACTGAGGTCCGAGACGTCACATCTGTAGCCCCATTGCACAGTCAAATGTGAAACCCAAAGAAGCATCAGCATTATTAAAAGTACTACTAGCTGCAAATCAATCAGATTGTTAGACACCTCCAGAATCACTCTTCTACTCCATGAATAACACTCACTCCCTGTTTAAAAAAAAAGCTTATCCATATCGTCAATGGTTTCACCCCTCTCTCCATCTCTGTAAACTGTAATCCTGCAAGTTCTCCATTGAAATTCTGGTCAGTGGTTCATTCCCACATTTACTCCTCCACTCTTGGTGAGCATCCTTTTTAACTTCCTGGATGCTGAGCTCTGCAACTCTCTCTCTTTCTCTATCTATCTATTTCTCTATCTCTATCCCAATCCCTCTCTCTATCTCTATATCTATTTCTCTATTCTCTCTATCAATCCGAGTCTCTCTGCATTTTTCTTTCTTTCACCCCTCCCCCTCTCATTCGCTTTCCCTCTTTATCACCCTTTCTTTCGCTCCTACCCTCGCTCTTTCTTTCTCTCTATCTCTCTCTATGTCCTTCCCTCTCCCTCTCTCTTGAAATCTGCAACTGACCAAGTCCTTTGTCAAAGTTATTGGTCTGTTCGTGTCTAGACAAGATAGGATTTTAGGCATAAGTAGGCGTTTTTGAGTACAGTTGACAATCCCATCTTAATCACTACAATAAAATTTGTTGCTAGTCGCTATGCTCTGTACAGGGCTAGCAAGCACATACTTGGTAAAGAATGCTAAGGAATGTGGAATAAGGACTCCAAATCTCGTGTTCTCGATATGCATTGCTTATTTTTTCTCTTTCTTTAATATTTGCACAGTTTGTTGTCTTTTGCACACTGGTTGTTTGTCCGCCCTGTTGGGTGTGGTCTTTCATTGATTATGTTATGGTTTTTGGATTTATTAAGTATGCCCACCAGAAAATGAATCTCAGGGCTAGGTATGGCAACATATATACTCTATAATAAATTTACTTTGAACTTTGAACTTTCTGAACTTCCTGATTTAAATGAGTTATTTAGCTTGTCAAAACACGGGCTGAAGGTTGGCTGTTAAGATGGTTTTATAGAGAATTCTAACAAGGCCTTGCCAATAAAAAAAAACTCTTTTACCCAGAGAGCAAAGAAGACAGAGAACTCATGCCTATAAGGAAAGGGTAAGATGAATAGCTCAGATGCATTTAAGAGGAAATTGAATAAACAGAGGAAGATGCTAAAGGAACGTGGATCTAAGTTCAAGCTCAAAGTTCAAAGTACATTTATTTTTAAAGTGCATATGCAGTATACAACCTTGAGATTCAACTTCACCAAAGAGAGCCATGAAACAACGAAAACCATGGAACCAGTTCAAAGACAAACATCAACCCTCCCTCCCTCCAGTGCAAAAAAAAACAAATTGCATTAACAGCAACAAGAACATCAAACCCCCCCCATCTAGTGCAAAAAAAAGAATTGTGTAAACAGCAACAAGAACACCAACCCCTCACACAAAAAAATCAAATCATGTAAACAGCATCAAGAAAGATCGAGCAAAAATACAGAACATAAAAACACAAAATTGAAAGTGTCCAATCCACAATCTGCAGACCCAGAACTTCAATACCATCCTCCGACAGCTCAAAGTAAGTTCAAAGTAAATTTATTATCTAAGTATCTATACCAGGGGTGTCAAACTCATTTTAGGTCACAGGCCGGATTGAGCGAAATGCAGCTTCATGCGGGCCGGATCAGTTGGACACGTGCGAACGCAGCTTTCGCTGCCTCCGTTTTTTCAGCCTGTTCTCATGTGTCTCAGTCTCTGCTATAAGTACAAAGTGTTTCACTTTACAAATTCCGTTTCTTATGAAGAAGACTGCCGAATAAACACTAAAAACCCTGAAAACCTGGTACCTGAATAAACTCAGCATTAGCCATATCATACGCCATAGGCGCTTCGATTACTGGGGCCAGCTTTAATAGTAATTAGATATTATCTCACGGGCCAAAGGTAATTCCACCGCGGGCCGGATTTGGCCCGCGGGCCTTGAGTTTGACATATATGATCTATACCATATACAACCATGAGATTCTATTTCTTGCTGGTTCCCACTGGAAAATAAGGAAATCCAATAGAATCTATGAAATATCATACATAACAAACACTGACACATTCCCAATGTGCAAAGGAGAACAAATCATGCAAATAATTTTTTTAAGTCATACTGAGAACATGAGCTGCAGAGTTGCAGAAAGTGAGTTCAGAACCAAGGCGAGTGAAGTCATCCACTCTGGTCCAGGAGTCCAATGGTTGTAGGGCAACAACTTTTCCTGAACCTGGTGGTGTGGAACCCTAGGTTCCTGCACTTCCCACTCAACAGCAGTAGCAAGAAGAGATGGGACAGGCTCAGGTGCACGATCTTGGCTGGCGCAGAGTAATGAGGCTGAACTCCAGTTTGTTGTCTGCTCTCAGGCCTTGATGCTTTAATCTGGAATGAAGTCCACCCCAGTGCCCTTTCTTACGGCGTTGGCCAACTTTTCTCCACTTCAACATGCCGTACCTGCATTCCTGAGGGACAGGTTCACCAAATCTTTCTGGAGATCGTAACGTCACTACTTTGTTCAGATAGTTTGAAAGTTCATTTATCAAAGAGAGATTACAGGAATCATAGTTCGGACAAAGTATATCTGGAAGTTTTGTGAGCTGCCTGCATAACGTCACCCTATATCACCATCTTGAAATAGAATGGTGTACAGGCAGTCTTGTGGGGAGAATGAATACTAACATGGATCAGTAGGTCTGAATGGCCTTCTTCACAGTAGATTTCTGTTGCCTCTCAAGATTGCGGGGAGTTATTAAGTGAGCTTCCCCTTTCTTTACTGCATCCCGCTTAGTTCCGCTGGAATTCTCCCTGACTTGGGAGGTCTGCTATTTGTTCAGTTTTCTGAAGAGGAGAGGAATTGCTCATTTGAAGTTTTTGGTTTATTTAGATTATGCAAATCAAAGATTGGAATCAGATCCCTTTTCCTCTCCGATCGTGCTGCCCCACCTCTTCCCTGGTTCTGACCCAGATTTGGAATCTCCGCCTTCTCTCTCCCTCTGTCTTTGCTAATATTCGCAGGCACCATTTCCCATCCTCAAATGCTCTGAGGAATGGGCTCTTTCCCTTTAAATGGAGTAGCTAGTTGATCGGGGAGATGTCTGAACAGGCATCCATAACGTAAAGTAATTGATATTGTTTGCTTTCTTGTCAGCAGTTTATTGAGTGGATCGTTAGTAACAGGATTATGGGTTCTGAAAGATGGTCAGTACCTCCAAGCTCCTCAGTTTCTATCTGGATAATGACACTGCACATACATTTGGGTGAAAAAGCACCTCATTTTCTCTCCAGCCGCTTTTAAATCTTCAGGTCTTCGTATTTAATGTAATTATTTAAAGTTACCTCTCCATTTTCTACTTAGAGATGGCTGTATCCTTCAGCTGCATTTGCCCTTCCCTTCATTTCTGCCTGCAAATTGTCAAATTTTAAGGTAACTGTTATCTGGACCACTGCGTTCTATACCTATACAGGCATATCCTTTGTTTACTCAACCCCTCTTATTTTCCTTCCTTCGCAAAGTGGCCTTTGACTTGAACCCACTGGCGCTGCCTGACCCATAGAGCACTTCCAATGTTCTCTACCTCTTTCTTGGGTTTCCAGCATTTTTGTTCCAAATACGTGGAGAGAGGTGGATTCAAATGTGGCCCTGAAAGGAAACGCCCTTCAGGCTGATGTATTGGCACATGAACTGTGGTCATTTTCTTGCCTCTGAACCGAAAGCAGGTCACACTCCTGCGATGCAGTTGCAAAATCTTTCACTACCTGCTGTCATTTCAGAGAAGCGGATTTTCACCGCAACTTCCTTTATGACTCCAATGTGATAGGCGTGGTGGAGAGCGGAGAGTTGACCTCAAACGCCACCTGCTGGCCAGTAATCATACTGCACCACTGTCCCGCTGAAACGTTGACTGTCTATTCGTTTCCATAGATGCTGCCTGACCTGCTGAGTTCCTCCAGCATTTTGTGTGTGTTGCTCTGGATTTCCAGCATTGATAGTCTTTTCTTATGTTTATAAGAAAGAGTTGCATTTCTCTAACGTTGTTTCACGGCCTCAGTTTACAGCCCACAAAGTAATTTGAAGTGCAAGTCATAGAGAGATAGACAAAACAAAATCAGGCCATTCGGCCCACTGAGTCCATGCTGACCATTAAGCCCCCATTTAGACTCAGCAATTTTATTCTTCCCACATTCTAACTAAACCCTCCTCAGATTCTATTATTCACCTACATAATTTACAGTGGCCATTTAACCTGTCAACACACATGCAGGGAGAAGATTGAGGAACCCCTTGCAGTCACAGGAAAAATGTGAAAACTCGATACAGAAGTCAGGATTGAACCCAGGTCGCTTGGGCCATGAGGCAGAGGCTCTCCCAGCTGTGCCACCTTGATTATTCTTCAGGCTCCAGTCGGGAAAACAGCTGCCAATTTGCATGCAGCCAAAAAGATAAAGCAACGTGATAGAGAGCAGACAATTTGTTTTGGTGATGTCTACTGAGATAAACTTTAAGTCAAAGTCGTACTGAGATAAAATTTAAGTCAGAGTCGAGTTTACTGTCATATGCACGAGGGCATGTGTGCCCAGGCGGCAACGAAAAATTTACTTGCCGCAGCATCACAGGCGCACAGCATCAGGTAATCAACAGTCAACAGGATCGCGGGGAGAACACGCTGACTATTCTCTTCTCACTCCTGCCTTCTGGGAGGAGATACAGGAGCTTTAGGTCCCACACCACCAGGGTCAGTAAGAGGGGGATCTAAACCATTAAACTCCTGAACCACTATGAATAACCTCACTCACCTCAAATCTGAACTGATTCCACAACCTACGGACTCACTCTCAAGGACTCTACGCTCATGTTCTCAATGTTATTTATGTCCTTTTTCTTGTATTTGGATTCTGTTTGGGTAGCAAAGGTCCACAGGTTCATTTTATCATCGGAAGTGTGGATGCAGAATACAACTCTGAGATTCGCCTTCTCCGGATAGCCATGAAATAGAGAAAAACCGTGAGGGTCCCTGAGAGACATCAACACGCAATCCTCTGCGTGCAAAAGGGAAAGGGAAAAAAACTCACAAACCCAAAACTCCTCCAACCCCTCCCTCGCACAAAACCTAACGGAGCACCCACCCAGACACGGCAGCTTAAACATCAAACCCCCAACACCCAAGCCCATCCCATGCAAAATAAAACACAGCGACAAGAACATCAAACCCCTCCTTCATCAATACCATTGTCCAGTGTAGTGTGTAAATCTCTCCCAGAAACCAGAATACCAACTACATTTACCTGGGAATTCAATCTCACAGAGTTCCCTTGATGAGAAATGGTCGCTCCCGAGATAACCATGCCTAAATATTGTTGTATTTGTACATTTGGGTCTTTGACCTCCACTCTTAACCTATCCATCTTCCCTCTGACCCCCATCAATGAACCTCTGGTTGTCCCAACGCTATTCACCCCAAATCAAGTCTACAGCCACCGGTCCTTTGTGATTTCACCCCTTGCCCCCAACCGACCCAAATAACCTCCCCTGAAATCAGCCTTGATTGTGGATTAGCAGTCGAGATGCCAGTTCAGCTGCGGTTTGTGTTCTTGGGCCCTGGCCATCTCAGTCCATTGCTTAATCTAGTCGTAAATTCAATTACTGCAGCAGCAGGTTCACAGCAGCCAAGTAATGTAAATTCTGCAGCCCACAGCTCCAATGCCTCTATAATATGATCACATCTGCTGATCTAAAAATATTTCCTGACGAAAACTTACTGCAATGTTGTGCCAGAGGTGCAGGCATTGACTCTCATGACAGCCACGTCGAATCATGAAGAAGGAACACCAGCAGCTGTACCTCATCAAGAGTTTGAGGAGATCTGATACGTCACCCCTCCAAGAGGACCACGTCCTCGTCGTAGGGTTGGGAGGCTTGTGTGCCTCAGTGACCCAGAGAGCTATGTTGGCTGGAGTCAGGGCTGCACGCTTTGGCTCTTGGTGGGGTCACCCATGCCAAACAGGTCAGGGGATAGAGGACAGACAAAGAGTGGTCCACCGGTTGTCTGAGTTCGGGGGTTCAGCTCCGGGCTAACAACACTGACTGGTGAAACAAATGAAGAATCCTTCCACGTCCGAGTGTGACGGTATTCCTGAGCCTCCACCCGGGACTTGCATGACTGACAGGGGTGAATAATGAGGGGAAGCTACTGACATGATGAAGGAAGCCCTGAGCAGCAGCAAAGATGGAGGACCTTCATTGCTGCCCTAAATGCCAGCGGTGAAATGGACAATAAGCTGATACGTAGGACACCCAAGACCCAACCAGATTTCTACAGGTGGAGATCATTCTGTCGGTTTCATCAGTCATGGTACAGAGGCTCCAATGCCTCGGATTAAAAGAGCCTGTGGAGAGTTGCCAACTCAGCCAGCTCCATCACACGCACAACCTTTCCCGTCAAAAGGCAGCACCCATTGTTAAGGACCCTCACCACCCAGGACATGTCCTCCTCTCATTACTACCATCAGGGAGGAGATGCAAGAGCCTGAAGACCTTCAGTGAGTGTTTGAGGAGCACTTCTCCTCCTCCGCCATCAGACATATGAACAGTCCATGAACTCATGGTCATTTATCTCGTCATTAGCCTTTTGCACTACCTTGTATTTGCACTACCTTTTGCATTAGCCTTATGACTTGTAGTAATTTTTTTAATGGTTTTTAATGAACGCCACAGACCCACTGTCCAAAGACGTGTAGGTTAGTTGGTCATTGTAAGTTGTCCCATGATTAGGGTAGGATTAAATTGGGGGGGGGGGGGGGGGCGGCATTGCTGGGCGGTGTAGCATCGACGGGCCGGAAAGGCCTATTCGATACTAGTAGTAGGCCTCTGTTAGTCTCGATAGACCATGGATTTGCAACTTGGAAAGTTTCCAGGGCACAAGCCCGGGCAAGGTTTTTTTAATGGAAGACCGGCAGTTGCCCTAGCTGCAAGTCTCCCCTCTCCACGTCACTGATGTTGTCCAAGGGAAGGGCACTAGGACCCGTACAGCTTGGCACCGGTGTCATCGCAGAGCAATGTGTGGTTAAGTGCCTTGCTCAAGGACACACACGCAGCGTCAGCCAAGGCTCGAACTAGTGACCTTCAGATAACTAGACGAACGCCTTAACCACTTGGCCACATGCCAACACTTCCATACCATATGTCAATAAATCAATAAATAAATCAAAAACAACAAACTTCACGGCATATGTCAGTGACGATAAACCGGATTCTGATTCCAATCTTGGTTTTGTTTTGAGGGGGCAGGCATGGGGCATTTCCATTTTCATGTGGCCCTCTCCCACGGGATCGAAACCTAGGGAGCAGTGGAGGATTCGGGAGAATCTCTCAGTCCCGGGGAGCACCTGGAATGCGGGACTTGTTACCATGGAGAGCGGTGCAAACGGCAGATGCACTTACAGGGAGGCTGGGTGAGGGAGGGGAGAGGAAGGGGTCGAATAGAGAATGAACAGTGATGCTGAATGACCTGATTCATATGTCATGTGTTTCCTCGGCTTCTGTTCAGCACCACAGCCCCTTCAGCAAAGGTCCTGTCCCACTGCAGATCACCGCCGGCAGCCCCTGCCTCTCACCCACCCAACAATCTGCTGCCTCTTTCATTTATTGGATTGATTTCAGTCCCCGTACATTTTTCCATTTATCAGACAAATGCACTTGAGGGAGCATTAAAAGACAGCACAGGCATACTGCATTGCTAATGTAATTTGTGAAATGGCATTAGTCTGCTCTCAGTAATAAATGCTTGCCTCTTATTAATGAATGATGGTACTGGGTCACAGGCTGTCTCTTGGATTCTACAGTGTTTTACGATGCAGGTCTGCAGGGGGACGGTGACTCAACGGTTTATCCAGGCCGGCAAATGATGAAATCTTAAAGGCGCCGTGCCTCGCAAACTTCCAGCTAAGCGTGCAGCTCTCCCAGTCAGCAGCCTGCGGGCCCACGCCACTAATGGGCCCATCTCTGCTCCCTCTGGGGAGACTAACTTAATCTGATCGACTGCACTCCCCTTCCGCTGTAAGGGAGACAGCCGCCCATTAGCAGGGCGGACCGCAGCCACTGTTCAGATGCTGAGGGAGGGGCTTTGCTCACGATCGATGAAGATGGAGAAAGGAAATACCGTTCAGTCAAGGCTTTGATGACCCGACATGTCATTCACAGCACAATTTGGGAGGAAGCTTTTCTTTTATCGTCATCCCAAAGGATCCCTAAGCCTCCAACCCCCCACCACCACCAAACCTCGTGCAGTTTTATCTTGATTAACGAGGAGAGACAGAGACTTCAGCTTTGCCCATCTCCAACTTCCATTCTCCTGCAGTTGTGAAGTTGTGGGGGGGGGAGGCGGGGGCTAGGATGGGTTGCCATACAGTGACCAGAATTTGAATGAGTTAGCCATGGTGTCTTCAGTTCATCCTGTAGACACAAGACACCATGGATCCCGGAGTCCGGAGCAAAGAAATAAATTGCAGGAGGAACTCAGGAGGTCAGGCAGCATCTGTGGTGGGAGATGAACAGCCGACATTTCGGGTCAAGACCCTTCATTTGGACTTTACACTTTTCAGATCTATTGGAATTGGTTTATCGTTGTCACATATACCAAGACACAGTATAAAGCTAGTCTTGCATACTGATCAAATCATTACACAGTGCATTGAGATACAGTAGAACAAGATAAAACAATAACAATGCAAAATAAAGTGTAAAATCCAACAAGATAAGTGCAGTTCAGGTAAATATAAGCAAAAGTGCAAGAGGAAGATTGTGTGGTCAACTGTCCATCTTATCGTACAGGAAGTCCATTTAAGAGTCTATTAACAGTGGGACAGAAGCTGTCATTGACCTCGGTGGTACATTCTTACAGACTTTTGTACCTTCTGTCCAATGGGAGAGGAAAAAGGAGGGAATATCTGGGATGGTGGGGTCTTAGATTGTGCTGACTGCTTTACTGAGGCAGTGGAAGCTGTAGACAGAATCCACAAAGAGGAGGCTGGTCTCCATGAAGCATGGTTTCCAGGAGGCTGGTTTCGTGAGAGTAAGCGTTCGGCACGGACTAGGAGGGCCGAGATGGCCTGTTTCCGTGCTGTAATTGTTATATGGTTATATGGAAGTGTGTCCGAAACTCTCTGCAGTTTCTTGCGGTCACGTACAGAGTAGATGCCATACCTCGCCATCAAGCATCCAGACAAAAAGCTTCTATTTCAATAAAGGACTCCATTTTGTGTTTGAACACCAACCGTTCCTCCCAACTTGTAGGCGTTGCAAGTAATGGAGCCCAGATGATGGATCTCGATCTGAAGTGTCACTTGAACACTTCCCTCCACAGATGCTGCCCGACCTGCTGAGTTCCTCTGGCGGTCAGTTTATCCTGTCCGTGTTCTGTCCGTGCATATCTCCCTTGCCTCTCGGTGAAGCTCTTCACCCGATTGCAAGCTGCCACATTGCCAGTCCGACGTTTCTCATTTCAACACAATGCGGATCACCACGTTCACGGAGAAAACATTTTATAATCTGTGGCCTCCACATTCCCATCAACCGCAGTGGTGTAGCGGTTAGTGTGGCACTGTTAAAGCTCAGGACGTTTGGGCTCGGAGTTCAATTCCAGTGCCGTCCGTTAGGGATTCTCAAGTTTTCCCAATGGCTGCATGAGTTTCCCCTGGCTGCTCCGGTTTTCTCCCACGATGCAAAGGTGTATCGGTTAGTGGGTTATTGGTCATTATAAACTGCCTTGGGTTAAATAGGTGGGTTGTTAGGGTTGTGAAGGAAGGGCCTGTTGCACACTGTATCCCTAAATAAGTTAAAATAAAATAAATCCTCACCCCCCCCCCCTCGATTCCATACTCTTTTACTCTCAATAAACCTTTTGACTGTCTTGTCTTTGGAATATTGGGGGGAACCTGTGGTCACAGGGAGAACGTGCAGACTCCGCACAGACAGCTCCTGAGCTCAGGATTGAACCAAACCCTACTCAGCCGCTGTGCAGCCCTGTGTCAGGCCCGGCCTCGGGCCGTCACTCCCATGGAGCAGAAATCCCGTGTTCTGCGCCCACTGAGTAACCGAGAGGCTTCTGCCTCAGCTCTGATGGGCTGCTGTGGCTTCCGGCCACACCCAGAGCCTTTAGCACTGAGGTCTAGAAATCTCTCAGTGCAGTGCTGAGGGAGTGATGCGTTCTCAGCCGAGGTCGGTTCAAACAAATGCTCTCCTTCCTACGCACCTCCTCGACCTATCGCCCCTCAGCTTCTTCCATCACCCTCCCCTCCCCACCCACTCACTTTCCCCTCACCTGTCCCCTGCCAACCTGTGCTTCTCACCTTCTTATTCTGGACGTGGGGTCAGCGCAGGTAACTGGGGCTGAGGGGGGAAAGCTGCCATAATCTTAGCAGAGCAGACTTGGAGGCCTAAGCTTTAGGTTCCTCTTACAGATTTCCAGACTATAAGGATGTCCCTTTAGAACAGAGCTGAGGAGGAAATCCTTTCGCCAGAGGGTGGTGGGTAAGTCTATAGAACTTGTTGACTCGGATGGCTGTGGAGGCCAAGTCATTGAGTATATTCAGACATCCCACCTCTCCCGGAAGTTCCAGGTGTCTTCCGCATATTGATAGCGGCTCCCTGACGCCCGCAAATTATATACAATATCCCGGAAATCGATTTTTTTGAGAGGGAGAGCGAGAGCGAGAGGGAGCACCCTGATTGGTCTCTCTTCGTGCTAAGTAGACCTATCAGTTTTCTCTGTGGGCGGGCTTTACAGTTGACCTCAAAAATAATGACAGTGTTGCTCGCTGCACTGTTTGCAACGGTGACTTTTCTATTGCCCATGGTGGGTTAAATGACTGTAAAAGACATGTTGAGGTGAGTTTAACTGGTGCCATTCGTTCATTAGCACAGCTAACGTTATTTAAACTAACTGGCTAGCTGCTAAGAAGCTACTCTATTGATGCCCTACTTGATGAGGCCAAACTCCCTGTAGACTTGCTTAAAGACAGACAGACAGACATACTTTATTGATCCCGAGGGAAATTGGGTTTCGTTACAGCCGCGCCAACCAAGAATAGTGTAGAAATATAGCAATATAAAACCATAAATAATTAAATAATAATAAGTTAATCATGCCAAGTGGAAATAAGTCCAGGACCAGCCTATTGGCTCAGGGTGTCTGACACTCCGAGGGAGGAGTTATAAAGTTTGATGGCCACAGGCAGGAATGACTTCCTATGACACTCAGTGTTGCATCTCGGTGGAATCTCTGGCTCAATCTCTGTGCCTAACCAGTACATTATGGAGTGGATGGGAGTCATTGTCCAAGATGGCATGCAACTTGGACAGCATCCTCCTTTCAGACACCACCGTCAGAGAGTCCAGTTCCACCCCAACGTCATCACTGGCTTTACGAATGAGTTTGTTGATTCTATTGGTGTCTGCTACCCTCAGCCTGCTGCCCTAGCACACAACAGCAAACATGATAGCACTGGCCACCACAGACTCGTAGAACATCCTCAGCATCGTCCGGCAGATGTTAAAGGACCTCAATCTCCTCAGGAAGTAGAGACGGCTCTGACCCTTCTTGTAGACAGCCTCAGTGTTCTTTGACCAGTCCAGTTTAGTGTCAATTCGTATCCCCAGCTATTTGTAATCCTCCACTATGTCCACACTGACCCCTTGGATGGAAACAGGGGTCACCGGTGCCTTAGTCCTCCTCAGGTCCACCACCAGCTCCTTAATGTTTTTCACATTAAGCTGCAGATGATTCTGCTCGCACCATGTGACAAAGTTGTAATAGAATAAAAAATGACTCCATGATAATATAAGTACATATTTTAATGTCACATTTTCTGCATCTACCCAACCTGGTTTACAGATTAGACAAAATCACTAAACAAAGTATTACATACACCCTTAGAGGTCAACCGGTAGAGGGGGGTGGATATGGGATTGCGGGAGGCAGGGGTCCTCCCTCCCTGAAAGAGTTTTTGCAGGGTGGGATGTCTGTATTTTTAAAGTGGATGTTGATAGATTTGTCATCAGTAAGGGTGTCAAAGGTTACAGGAAGAAGACCGGAGAATGGGTTTGAGAGGGACAATAAATCAGCCATGATGGAATGGTGGAGCAGGCTCGATGAACCGAATGGCCAAATTCTGCTCCAATGTTTTATGGTATTATGATCTTATTTGTACTGTCTTCTCTGCCCCCAAGCACCTGCCTGCAGAAATGCACAAAGAACGTGTTGTGGCCTAGAGCAGGTCAGCCATGATGCTATCGTATCGCGAGGCAGGCCTGAAGGCTCAAGTGGGCCGCTCCTGCATCTGTTCTGATGTCCCCTTGTGACTCCAGTCTGCAAAGTCGTTCACCAAGAGCATCATCAGCCGAAATTGAACCGAAGCCCTGGAGAGAATGATGCTGCTGAGTGCAGGCTTGAAAGAGTTCTCCTTCTATAGGTGCGGAGTGTCAAAGTTCAAAGTAAATTCATTCCCACCATTTTCTGCTCCCGTTTCAGATTTCCGGCTTCTGGTGTTCTTTGAATTTCACTTACTGGAGGATTAAGATCTTGAAGGGAGACTGAGGCTGTGTCTTTTGTGATCGAGAAGGCTGAGGTGAGATTGGAATGAGGCACTGCACATGATGGGAGGCCAAGAGAAGCAGTAAAGCCAAAGTCAAATCACAAAAAAGATGCTGGACATCCAAGCAACACACAGAAAATGCCGGAAGAACTCAGTGGACCAGGCAGCTTCTATGGAAAAAGGTACAGAGGATATTGCAGCTATATATGACCCTGGTCACACCCTACTTGGAGTACTGTGCTCAGTTCTGGTCACCTCACTATAGGAAAGATGTGGAAACCATAGGAAGGGTGCAGAGATTTACAAGGATGATGCTTGGATTGGGGAGCATGCCTTAGGAGAATAGGTTGAGTGAACTCAGCCTTTTCTCCTTGGGGCGACGGAGGATGAGGGGTGACCTGATAGAGGTGTATGATGATGAGAGGCATTGATGGTGTGGACAGTTAGAGGCTTTTCCCCAGGGCTAAAATGGCTAACAGAAGATGACACAAGTTTAAGGTGCTTGGAAGTAGGTACAGAGGAGATGTCAGGGGTAAGTTTTTTACTCAGAGAGTGGTGAGTGTGTGAAATGGGCTGCCAGCGACGGTGGTGGAGGCGGATACGATAGGGTCTTTTAAGAGACTCCTGGATAGGTACATGGAGCTTAGTAAAATAGAGGGCTGTGGGTAACCCTAAGTAATTTCTAAAGTAAGTACATGTTCGGCATGGCATCATGGGCCAAAAGGCCTGTATTGTGCTGTAGGTTTTCTATGTTTTGGGCCAAGACCAGTCTGGGTAGTCTCCAAACTAATGGCAGGAACATTGATTTCTTGAACTACCAGTAATGCTCCCCCACCCTTCACCATTCTCCATCACCTTTTCCCTCTCTCACCTTATCTCCTTGCACCTCCCTCTGGAGTTCCTCCCCCCTTTTCTTTCTTCTATGGTCTTCTGTCTTCTCCTATTAGATTCCCCCTTCTCCAGCCCTGTATCTCTTTCACCAATTAACCTCCCAGCTCTTTACTTCACCCCTCCCCCTCCGGCTTCACCCACCACTTTGTGTTTCTCCCCCCCCCCACCCACCTTTTAATTCTACTCCTCATCCTCCAGTCCTGCCGAAGGAGTCCAGACCGAAACTCTTTTCCATAGATGCTGCCTGGCCTGCTGAGCGCCTCCAGCATTTTGTGTGTGAAGCCAAAGTCAAAGTTGAGCTTATTGTTACATGCACAAGTAAATGCGTGCTCGGGTGCGAGGAGGAACTTTCTTGTGCTCAGTGAATGGAGCCCTTTGGTTTAAGGTGGTTGGTCCAGTTTTCCAGATGGTGCCAGGAGATTGCAACTTTCCATCTGAAAGCATGCTGGTAGATAAACGGACAGGAACTGGCCTGTCAGAAAATGGGATCAGCCTTAATTTCTGTTTTTGGGCAGCATGGACAAATCTAAAGCCTGGTATCTGGAGCCACACATGCAGAATGCTGGAGGAACTCAACAAATCAGGCTGCATTTATGGAGAGGAACAATTCAAACACTATCTCTTGTGCCTTGAATCTGGAGCTTGCTTCTATCCGTCAAAGAACAGAGTTCAAGAGTCAGGAAGCTATGAGACTCCATTTAGGCTGCATTATTACGTTCAATTCTGGCCGTCCTTTGGGAAGGGCGTGGCAGCTTTAGAAATGGTGCAGAAGAGGCTTATCAGAAGTCCGGCCTGGATTGGAAGACAAGGAAAGTTTGGACAAACTTGGGTTGTTTTCTCTGGAGTGGCAGAGGCTGAGGGGAGAGCAGATAGAAGCTCATGAGTACCGTAGATAGGGTAGACAGCCAGCATCTTCCTCCCAGGGTTGAAATGATTAACACGAGACAGACTGCATTAAGGGGAGAAGGGAAAAGTTCAGAAGAGATACGTTGGGGTAGTTTTTTACACAAACAGCTGTGGGGGCCTGCAATGGTGCTGGAGGCAGATACAATATAGGGGCTTTTGGCCAGACACATGAGTTTAGAGATTGCGGAGAGATATGGACCATGTGCAGGCAGAATGAATTAATGCAATTAGGCATCATTAGCTTAATTATTTTGTCACAACATCTTAGACTGAAAGGCCTGTTCCTATTCTACATTCTACGTTGTTGTCATGGTCCTGACTGAACAGCAGCAGGCATCCAGGTTACGGCGCTCCAGTTCCCCGGAGTAAGATTAGCGGCCACTGTTCCTTTAAGACTCAGACTGCCGATTATTGCCCGCCACCTTGCTTCATGGAAAGTCTCTACTTAAAAAGGCCTCGTGCGGAGTAGTCGGTGCTCGAGCGTAGGAGTTTCATTTCTAGTACTACTATTGGAGATTTTGCCTTTGGAGTGTGCCTGTGTTGTCTTCTTGTGTCTGAGTCTACATTTGATTCACCAACATCCATAGCTCTCTTGTTGTAGTTCCATGTTCTGGAGTGAAGCCCAGGAATCATTTCATCCAGAAATTTGACACAGTGTCCCTTGCAAATCTTGAGTCTAAATTGGTCCATAATATTAACAGGTACCGTAGGTAGATGGAGCTGGCACGATTTCATTGAATGATAGAATTGGTACGAAGGGCCGAAAAGCCTCTTCTAATTTTAAAACGATTTTGTGGATTAATTTTTTCCATTTTTGTGTGGTGACAATTTGTTCTTGATATTAGAGAAAGCTAACAGTTTTATTTATATAGCTGTTTATTACAAAAGAGAAACACTTTGATTAAGGGTGTTTGTTCCTTCTGTGAGTAATTTGAATATAAATCTGTATAAAAATTACCTTTAAAGAAAAATGTATCTGTTCCATTGACTGGACTCACTGGGACACAGGATAAATGAATTAGTTGGACCACAGTATTGTATGTGCACTTACAAACTTCAAGGGCGGCAAGAAAAAAAAAGTTCACTAGCTTCATTGCTTTAATTTATAGTTTTTTTCCCAAATTAATACTTAAACTGACAACAAAAGTTGCTGGAAATTTAACTTTAGTGAAATAAAATGGGGCAATGCTGGAAACACACAGCAGGTCAGGCAGCATCTACAGAGACAGGAGCTGGTTCCGTGTTTTGAATTCATGACCTTTCATTAATGTCTTCAAAAAATGAACTGATCTTGTAATATTAGCTCCATTTCCCTCTCCATAGACGCTGACTGTCCATTTGTATTTCCATGGATACCATTTATTTCCTGTCACCAACCACTAGACCCCAGAGGAACAGAGATTATAATGGGAAAATTCTCCATATTTCATTACTTCATTGAAGGAGGCCATTGGGCCCATTGGGTTTATACAAGCACTTGGCAATTCACCAGAATTTTTTGTAGATGCTGGAAATCTTCTCTATCACACACGCACACACACACACACATGCACGCACACACACACGCACGCACACATGCACACACCACCACCACCACCACCCCACCCAGAGCACTGGAGGAACTCATCAAATCAGGCAGCATCTATGAAGTGAACTCAACAGTTGACATTGAGGGCTAAGACCCTTCGTTAGGACTGGGATGAAATCCAGAAGAAGTCTCTCAGTCTAAAATATCGATGTTCATTTGCCCCCACGAGTGCTGCCTGATCTGCCGTGTCCCTCCAGGATTTAGAGTGTGTTGCTCAACCACCCTCGAGTCAGCTATGCTCCTACAGACTGGGGCCAATTAACGCACGAACACATACGGATTGGGGAGGTGGCAGGGAACTGGAATGCCCAGGGGAAACTCACGCAGTCACGGGGAGAATGTTCAATCTCCACATAGTGCCCAAGGTCAAGATCAAACAAAAACCAAAAACTCTTTCAAATTTCTACAGGTTGTGCAGAGCAGAGCGTGCGGACCGATCACATCACCATTCGGTACGGAGGTACCAAAGCACAGGATCGGAAAAAATCTGCAGAGGGTTGTAGACTTAGCCAGCTCCTTCGTGGGAGCTAGCCTCACTGCCTTCAAGAACATCTTCAAAAAGAAATACCAAGGAAGGCAGGATCCATCATGAAGGACCCTCACTCATCCAGAACATGTCATCTTTTTATTACTGACAGCATCTTCCCCTCTACCATCAGATTTCTGAACGGTCTGTGAACACTGCCTCACTATTTTGCTCTCTTTTTACACAGTAAGTGGAGGCTGGTCCTGAAATCTCTACCATAATAAGTCCATGTTCTCCCACCCAGTTGAGCTGGCCCTCCATAGCCACACACTTTCTGGTACTTCCTGGGAGCATCCTGCCTTTGATCCAGAGTCCATATTGTTTTCTGTAAACTATCGGGGCTTCTGGGAGACACGCCACTCATCTCCTCTCCTCTATTTAAACAGGCACTTCCCTAGCCACCACTTACTGAGGACCCCGAATGCACAGAGTAACTTCTGAGTTCTTCTGTAAAGAAAGCGTTCGGTTTAAGAATTTTTGTTTAATGCTTCACGTATTTTCCTTATGCTTTACTTACAGTAATTATTCTTATGTAAAATATAATTCAGTCAAATCTTATTCCTAATGGATGAATCTAGCCTAATATTGTGAAACATTTGCAATGAAAAATGCATTGGAATTGATTTATGGAAGTGAATGGAAGCACAATGTAAAATTTTTGCATGTTTAGTTAAAAACCACAAGCATATTTAACAGTACCTCTTGTCTGTTGTAAATTCCTGCAATACGTGAAAGTGAGTGATAAAATCTCGGGAGGTTTAATGAGAATGTAAGGATAATTAGGTAGATTTTGTGTAAATAGATGGTTGACGATTAGCATATTCTAGATGGGCTGAAGGGCCTGGTTGTACACTGTATTCCCATTACAGCTCTCTCTTTTTAGAGTCATAGAGGACTACAGCACAGAAACAGGCCCTTCAGCCTATCTTGTCTGTGCTAGACTATTGTTACGACTAGTCCCACCGACCGGCATGGTCCTCCATATCCCTCCCATCTTGAAATCGGACCACATCCACTACTTCAAATTCCAGCTTGTTCCCTCTCACCACCCTCTGAGTGAAGAAACTGTCCCTCAGGTTCCACTTAGGTATTTCACCTTAACCTATGACCTCTATCTCTGGCTTCACTCTACCTCAGCGGGAAAAACCTGCTTGCATTTACCCTATCTTTATGATCTCTTTATTGATCGTTCCTCTCCTTTACCCCCAACTTCCTTCTTTCTCGTTTTCTTGACCGCTCTCCTCCTCTTCCTCTGCGGCTCCCTCCACTCTGTCTCTGCCCCACTCTCTGTTCGGAAATGCTCACCCCTCCCTGGGTTGCACACCAGCGCCCTCCCGTGGCCACTGGTTTAATCAATGCCGCTGGATTCCGCTGACATGGAGCCGTAAAAACCGGGACTGCCGGAAAGATTCTGCAGGTCCACAGAGAGTGGAAATGTGCTAATGCTTCAGCCTGATGATCTTTCATCAGACCTGGCTCCACGGACCAGAACTGACCTGGTTAGAAAGTCAGTTTCTTTCCGCCTCATTTTGACTCGTGGAGACGCTGGAGACTGCAGATACTGGAGGGACTCGGCAGGTCGATTGTCGGGTGTCGGTGGTGGCGGAGGAAGGAATTGTCAATATTTCAGGTTTAGACCTTGCCTCAGGACTGGATACAGAGTTTCGACCCAAACCTTCAGCAGTTCCTTTCCCCGGAAGGATGCACACGGAATCTGTGTCAGGAGCATACATTGTGAAATTTGTGCTTTTCTGGCAGCAGATCAGTGCAAGACGCGAAAAAAAGACTAAGTTACAAACATGCGAACAAACAGACAGATAAATGGACAAAATAAAAACACGAAACACTGGCAGAACTCAGCAGGCCAGACAGCATCTATGGGAGGAGGTAGTGACGACGTTTCGGGCCGAAACCCTTCATCAGGATAAATGGACAGATGAATGACCGAATAGACTAATAATTAATTAAATAGATAGATACATGGGTAATGAATAAATAAACCGACATATAAATGAATTGGGTGATGGGCTGGAGAAGCGTCTCTCCCAGAGGTGAAAAGGCAATCCTTCCCTCCACTAGCCTGCAGGTCACCCTTGGGCAAGGTGCAGCATCTGCTTAGTCCCCCCATCTGGGTCACGTGGACCCCTTGGGGGCAGGTGGGGGGTGGTCCTACGAGCAGCTGCTGCGTGTCCTGGTTATGCGACCTCTGACACCGGGCAGACGATCTCTGAAGAAGGTTGATAATTGCTGGGGAGGGGTCACCCGTCTCGTAACGACACCGTCCAGAAGGAGGCGACGGAAAAACCCCTTCTGTAGGAGTAGTTTGCCAAGAACAATCATGGTCAAAGACCGTGATCGCCCACATCATACGACACGACACACACTGAGGATGATAGGTCGATAAACAGATGAATAGACCGCGCGAGCGAGGAATAGCAAGGTGGTTTTCATGGACATTTTGGAAATCTGGTGACGGATGGGAAGAAGCTGAGTGTGGGTCTTCAGGCTCCTGTATCCCGTCCCCAGTCGTAGTAATGAGAGGCGGGCATACCGCATACGGTGATGTCGTCTTCTTGAGGCACTGCCTTCTAGAGACTTCCATTCTGGTGGGGAGGGTTACGTCTGCGATGGAGCTGGCTGAGTCTTCAAACCTCCACAGCATCTTGTGATCCAGTGGCTTTGGGTCCTCCATACCAGGCCGTGGTCAGCCAGTCAAGGTGCTCTCCATTGCCATAAATCTGCAGAAATGTGCTGGGATCTTTGTTAACACACCGAAGCTCCGTATTGTATACTATGACATCAACTCGACTTTTGACTTTGATCTTTGAGTTCCATTATACCCTCCTGTGGAACACAGCGCCCCAGCCAGTGGTTTATACCTGACCTCACTGTCTCACAGTTACTAACCACCCTTCCCTTCAGGGAACAGAGGTCGTGCGCCCTCCTTTCACCCCGTTCGACACTGATCAACGTTCTCCCATATCTATCCCACTGTCACATTTGACCTCCCCAGACACATCATAGAGTGAAGGGTGGCATCCTTCAATTATTAGGTGGCCTGTTATCTGTAATGAAACACAGACAACCTACAGCACAATACAGGCCCTTCGGCCCACAAAGTTGTGCCGAACATGTCCCTACCTTAGAAATTACTAGGCTTCCCCATAGTCCTCTATTTTCCTAAGCTCCAATGCACCTATCCAAAAGTTTCTTAAAAGACCCTCTCGTATCTGCCTCCACCACTGTTGCCGGCAGCCCATTCCACACACTCACCACTCTCTGAGTAAAAAACTTGCCCCTGACATCTCCTCTGTACCTGCTCCCCAACACCTGAAACCTGTGCCCTCTTATGGCAGCCATTTTGGCCATTAATGGGAAATACTCATCTCAAGTCTTGTGGAGGATGACAGTAACACTGGTGCTTATGGGATGGGTCCATTAATACAAGGACCAGAGACTCTGTTGAGATTTTCTTTTATGCTCCCACTCAGTTCAGCTCATCAGTCCGATGACATTCGTATTCCACCCCGCACTGAAATTCTGCCTTGGCCTGGTTGGTTAGTCTTTGAGTGTTTGTCAGCTGCAGCGAAGAGGGCCGAGCCCTCCCTCCTCTGTGGCAGGAGTTTGTGGTTCAGGGACTTGAAGATCCAGGCTGGTGCTACTGGCTCAGGACTGAAGAAGCACTGCCTTCAGAGCGCAGTATCTACAAGGGAGGTTTGGGGTTCAATTCCTGCCCGTGTCTGTAAGGAGTTTATGTGTCCTCCCCATGACTGCGTGGGTCTCCTCTGGGTGCTCCAGTTTCCTCCCACATTCCCAAGATGTACAGTCATGGTTAGAGTTAGTGAGTGGCCGCCAGACACTCGCGGGCTGCCCGGCACAACCCTTGCGGATTTGATTTTACACAAACTACGCTCTTCGCTGTATGTTTCCATGTACGTGTGACAGGTAAAGCTGATCTTTAACCAGAGGGGCTAACTTGCACACGAAACAAAACGGAACCTGCATCTCACTCACTGGAGTGTTCAAGATTCCACAGCATGGTTCAGGCAGGGTACCTCCCTGGTATTTTCACCAAAGCTGGACCCGCTCTCAATATCACTTTAAATAGGTGAGATGCTGGGCGGTTTCACGTCCATGATTGAATGGCGGAGCAGACTTGAAGGGCCGAATGGCCTCCATCTGCTCCTATATCTTGTAGTCTAAAGAAAAGAATCTTACAGTTCTTGAGATCTTGCTGTGTGCAAATTTGTCTGCTGTCTTCCCTTTCCACTTCAGAAGTGCCTTTCCGCCTGTAAATCTCGGACTCGTCATGAAACAGATGAGAGCGGTGCTTCAGGAATCCAATCATTCCTTATTCACAGGCAAAGCAAATCATTCAGCAATGATAACTGTTGGCAATGAAGTGCTTTAAATCATTCATAAACATTATTACTTCAGGTCGAAGAGTAAGCCTTTTTGCACACTGTTTTCTAAATCCGGCTGCATCATTTATTTAATTGTTGTGCATGTTTTGTTCCTATCTGAAGTTGGGAGACACGTTTCATGCATGAATTTAAAATAGGTACTTCTATTTGCAACTTCCCCTTCTCCCCGTGTATAATTTGCAAAAACAACCCAGCCTGGCTCTCAGTGTTAAAGGTCTGCCTGGCTAAAGGGCTGTTTTAAACCTTCATGCGAAATAATGCTTCCCGGGACTGAGTGATTTGGAAGATCAGACACAGGGAATTGTGAGATCACGCTTTCTTATTGCTCATTTTTGCGATCTTGACTCGCCGGCAAGGCAGCATTTATTGCAAATCCCTAATTAGACCATATCCAGTATATATAGGAGCAGAATCAGGCATTTAACACATCGAGTCTGCTCCACCAATCAATCACGATTGATTTTTTTCCTCTAACTTGTTCTCTCACCTCTCACAGTAAGCCTTAACCACTTTACCAACATAATTACTGTTTATTTAGTGATACCGCACGCAATCAGCCCTACGCCCAGCAGCTCACATATTCAGCACCAGCATAATCACAAGACCATTTACAAGGACCAATTAACCTACTAATTGGTACGTCTTCGGACTGTGGGGGGAAACTGGAGCTTCTGGAGGGGTTACACATGGTCACGGGGAGAAGGTACGAACTCCTCACAGTGGAACTGCAAACTCCGATACCCCGAGCTATAACAGTGTCACACTAAACACTACACTGCCATGACGCCCAATCTAGAGCCTCGCCTGGAACGTGCCCTCTGGGGCGGTGGTGGAGGCAAATACAGGAGGGGTGTTTAAGAGGCGCTTAGATTGGCACATTGATGTGCAGGTAATGGAAATGGAAAGATATGGACATTGTGTAGGCAGGAGGGATCAGTTTAGATCCCGAAGATTGTGGGGGGGGGGGGGGTTGCTGTAGTAGTCTGGAGGACTGGCCTCTACCTTGCTGAGGCCAGGTGACGACTCTCAGACACCTCCTCTTACTTACCCCTCAAACAGGACCCCACTAAGGAGTACCAGGCCATTGTCACCCACACCATCACAGGCCTTATCAACACTGGGTATCTCCCACCACTGACACCAACCTCATAGTTCCCTTACCCCACACCTCCCATTTCTACCTCCTATCCAAGATCCATAAACCTGCCTGTCCAGGTGGACCCATTTTTTCTGCTTGTTCCTGCCCCGCCAGGTGTATACCTGCATACCTAGACTCTGTTTTCTCCCACCCCCTCCCGGTTCCGTCCCTTCCTACCTACATCCGTGACACTTCACACACTTTGGATCTTTTCAATGTTCCCTGGCCCCACATGTCTCATTTTCACCATACATGTCCTGTCCCTATACATCTCCATCCCCCTGCTCCACTGCTCTCTAGACAACAGACCTAATCTGTTCCCTTCCACCACCACTCTCCTTCATATGGCAAACTTGTCCTCACTCTTAGTAATTTCTTTGGCTCCTCCACTCCCTTCAAACCAAAGGAGTAGCCATGGGCTCTTGTGTGGATCCCAGCGATGCCTGCCTTTTTGTTGGCTACATGAAACAGTCTATGTTCCAAGCCTACACCGATATCACATCCCAACTTTTCCTGCACTACATCGATAATTGCATTGGTGTTGTTTCCAGCACCCATGCTGAACTTGTCAACTTCATCAACTTTGCCTCCAACTTTCACCCTGCCTTCAAATTTACCTGGTCCATTTCTGACACCTCCCTCCCCTTTCTCGATCTCTCTGTCTCTATCTCTGGAGAAAGCTTATCTACTGATGTCTATTATAAACCCATGGACTCTCACAGCTACCTGGACAATACCTTTCCCCACCCTGTCACTTGTAAGATCACCTTTCCCTTCTCTCAGTTCCTCCGTCACTGCCGCATCAGCTCTCAGGATGAGGCTTTTCATTCTAGAACTGATGAGATGTCCCCCGTCTTCAAAGAAAGGGGTTTCCCTTCCTCCACTATCAACGCTGCCCTTACCTGCGTCTCTTCCATTTTGTGCATGTTTGCCCTCACCCCCAAGCTCCAACTACCCCAGCAGGGATAGGAGTTCCTCTCTCCTCACTAACCATCTTGTCTTGTCCATACTGCGCCAACTGCCGCCAGTGTCAGGAGCATTTAATTCTCCATAACTTCCGCCAACTCCAATGGGATCCCAGCACTAAGCACATCTTTTCCTACTACCCCACCCCCCTCCCCACCACCACTTTCCACTTTCAAGAGACAAAACGCAAAAGCCCGTACTCTTACCAACATAGCTCTCTGGGTCATTGAGACAGGCCTCCAAACCCAACAACAAGGTTGTGGTCCTCTTGGAGGGTTTTTGCATGTACTTCACCATTAACCTGCTGATTCACACGTCCTTGGAATGTGCGAGGAAACCGATGCTCCGGGAGAGAGTCACAGGGAGAATATTTAACCTTAACATAGTCTATGACAGTGGTCAGAATTGAAGGGTCCTACTGAAGGGCATCAGCCCAAAACGTTGCCTAGACTTTTTGCCATAAATGCTGCCCGGCCTGTGTGTGTTAGTCAGGATTGAACCCAAGTCTCTTGTGCTGCGAGGCAGTGGCTCTCCCCACTGCATAGGCTCCCATGTAAGTTCTCAGCTTAAAGTCCTTGTATCATCACCAAATCTGGGGGCAATATGCCTGGTCGCTTCTTTAATGCACCTGATAAGTAGCTAGTGTTTGTCCCTGTGGCACTGACCGGACCAGTTACAAATTGCAAAACCAAATCTGAACCGTGCCCTGTGTAGCTGTGGCAGGGGCCTGGTGTGCAGTCCTGGGACAGATAGTGACAATAGGACAAGCCCTATTATTCAGGATAGCTCGGTCATAGTTGTTCCAGAGGTACAGGCTGAGGTTTAGTACAAAGACAATGATCTTATCAACCTAGGACAGAAGTAGGAACACAGGCTTTAAGAAGTCAGCAACACA
The DNA here is from genome assembly GCF_030144855.1 of Hypanus sabinus. Taxonomy (NCBI): domain Eukaryota; kingdom Metazoa; phylum Chordata; class Chondrichthyes; order Myliobatiformes; family Dasyatidae; genus Hypanus; species Hypanus sabinus. The sequence goes on from NC_082706.1 coordinate 24,235,907, forward strand.
CACAAAATGCTGGAGGAACTCAGCAGGCCAGGCAGCATCTATGGAGAAAAGTACAGTTGACATTTCATAAAGGTCTCGGCCCAAAATATCGACTGTGCTCTTTTCCATAGATGCTGCCTGACCTACTGAGTCCCTCCAGCATTTTGTGTGTGTTGTTTAGATTTCCAGCATCTGCAGATATTCTCTTGTTTGAGAAGTCAGTGTTAATTTTGTGTTTATTATTCTCCAACGAATGGAAATGAGAATGTTTCATTTTTCTGCTTCACTTAATTCCACCTTTCAGCTCAGTGAGGGGGCAGAGTGAGACAGATCGAATTACTTGAAAGGCGCATTCAGGAGCTGGATGAATCGACCCTTTCTTCAAAGCTAATGTCGCCAATTTGTAGGAGATCAATTAAGGGAGGCTGAATAAAAGAGAGAGGCTGCCTTACAAATGGCTCCAGTCACCTGAGGAAGCCCGGCTGGTTACAATCCATATAGTGCAGCAGCTGATAACTGGGAAAGAGGACACCATTTGAAGGAGCACTTCCCCACATGCCGAGCAACGAGGGCATTGGTGCACGTCCCGCCCAGGACCAAGGTCTGTTCAAAGCTTGGTTTGAGGTCTGTACAGAGTGAGGGGGCAAGAGGGCATTAATGTAATTAGGTTACACTGCACCAGCTGATTAAGTCAACCCAAGACAATCTGCTTTGTCAGAAGCAGCACAGTAGTTTAGTGGTTTAGGCAATGCTGGTGACCCGGGTTCAGTTCCTGCCCTGTCTGTAACGAGGTTGTACGTTTGTCATGTGACCATGTGGGTTTCTATGGGCGCTGTAGCTTTTTTCAACATTCCAAAGGCACATACGGGTTAGTAGGTTAATTAGTCACATGGGTTCGTCGGGCCAGAAAGACTGTTACCGTGCTGTGTCTCTAAAATAAAAACAGAAGCTAAAGAAATCCAAGTCCCTGAACCTGGCTTTCATCTTATTTTTTTTCTTTCTTTCTGTATCAATTTACTGCATCAGCATTGACCAGAACCATGGAAAGCAGAGAGTTGGAATTAGTAGGTCCTTCACGGATTGGAAGAATTACAATCGGGACAAGCCATCGATGTGCAGTGATTTACCGTTTATAGTCAGATCTGCGGGCAAAAGGCAAGGTGGCACAGGCAGAGGAGGAAGGGAAGGTGTGACGAAGAGATTGTGACTCCGCGGTGGTATCGGGACAGATCAAGTTAAAACTTGCCAGTTTAATGTGGGAAAGTGGTAGGCCAGGCATTTCGGTGGAAGAAACCAAAAAGCAAATTACTGTCAAAGTGGGAAAAAAAACTGCCAAGAAGGGGAGAGCAGAGGAACCTCTGGGTGTTCTCCGGCAGGAATTGCAAAACGTTAGCAGGCAAGTAAAGTAAGTAGAAAAGAGGGAAAATGGTATGTTGGCCTTTATTGTGAAGGAGTTCAGGAGTTTAGAAGCAGGAAATATAATTGTATAAGGCATTGCCAAGGCCACACCTCTGGCCCCTTTATCCCCTGGGGATACAATGGCATTTGAGACAGTCCTAAAGTGATTCATGGGTCTATTCCTTAGATGAGGGAACTAAGCAGTTTGGAGTTAGAATAAGCTGTGTTTTTTTGAAATTACTAAACGCAGGTTGGATGTCTGGGTACAGCACAAAGATTGACCCTTCAGCCCACAGTATTCACGCAGACCTACTTGCTCAACTAACTAATCCCATTTGCCTGCATTGCGTGCTGTCCTTCAGTGCCTTGCCTATTTAAATGCTGCAATCTATCTCTTAAACTTAGTGACTGTAATGGATCCTATAGCAGTGGGGTGCAGGTCCCTACCGCTCTCCCCGTTAAATACCTTCTCCTTGGATCACCTTTATAACCCCTTCCCCACCAAGCCGCACTGCTTCCTGTGTTTTCCAACCCCTGCCAGGTTAGTTTAAACCCTCTCCGGAAGAATATTGGGCCCCCTCCGTTTTAGGTGTGACCTGTCCATTTTGGTACAATCCTTCCCGTTCCAGAGGTGAGCCCGATGATTGTATCAAACAATGGGCCGGGTGGCCTACCCACGCTCCGATTCATTTGTATTCCCCCGCGCGGTAACGAACCCCACGGAGACACAGCACCCCTGGATCATTTCCCCGTGGGCTTCCTGGCCTCAGCTCAGCTACAGAGAAGAGTTCAGGGATGGGCAGGGTAGCAAAGGGCAACTCCAGTGTTCTGGGGGAGGGTGTAAAGTGAGAGGTGACGGGGACAGTAACCAATGTGGAGCTACGGGAAGTTGCAATAATGGAAGTGGTTGGCATGGTAACATTGTGCTTAGCTTTAGGCTATTGCAGCATTAGCTGTAAGCCCAGGGTGCAATTCCCTCCACTGTATGTAAGGAACTTGTACGTTCTCCCCGTGACCACGCGGGTTTCCTCTGGGCGCTCCAGATTCCAAAATCAAAGGTGTACGGCTAGGGTTAGTAAGTAGGGAGCGTGCTACATTGACACCCGAAGTGGGGTGACACTTGTGGGCTGCCCAGCACAATCCTCGCTGATTTGATCTGACACGAACAACACATTTCACTGTATGTTTCGATGCCCATGTGACAAATAAAGCTAATCTTTCATCCTTAATAAGCTACTTGATGTTTGCCCAACAAGAGGTGATCAACACGGCAGCTGAATGCACCAGTCTCACATTCCAGGCCGACTGGCGAAATGCAAATCTCTCCTGTCAGTTCACCATCTCAGTATTCCCGGGAGTGTCTAACTCTGTCCATCTTACCCTTTCTCTTCAGGGATTACAGGCTAAAGATGATTCTTCCTGGGCATTTGCATTTTAGAGGGAGTGATTGCCTGTGTCAGCTGTGGAGTATTGAAAAAAAATCTGAACCGGTGCTTCTGCGTTTAAAATTGACCTTTAAAAGCATGCTACTCAACACAGCTGCAAATCGACAGTAATCTAGGGTAGAATTTTAAGACCATAAGACATAGAAGCAGAATTAGGCCATTCAGCCCATCAAGGCTACACGCCCCCTCATAATTTTCAACCCCATTTTCTCACCTTCTTCACGTAACCCTTAAACACTTTTCTAATCCAGAACCTATCAATCACTGTCTTAAAAACATCCAAAAATTTAACTTTAACAGCCCAATGTGGCAGTGTACTCAACAGATTCTCCATCTTCTTCCTCAAGAAATTCCTCCTCATCTCTGGGATGTCCCTTTGTTCCGAAGATACTAGACTCTCCAACTAATGGAAGCATCCTCTCCACATCTATCCAGGCCTCAAGAGTCTGCTAAGTTTCAATGAGATGTCTCCGTATATCCATCTCCCATTCCTTGGGAGCAGGAGGATTGTCCTCTCCACTGAACCACATGCCCCGTCCAAACAGCCCAGCACATCAGCACGACCAGCCTAACCAGCATCCAGGACATGTACACAGAAAGGGGACAGTGACATCGTGAAGAAACCCACACACCCTGCTCATGAACTGTTTGTCCCAATCCTCTCGGGGAGGAGGCTATGTAGCATCCAAGCCAGGACCACCAGCCTCAAAAACTGTTTCTTCCCACGAGCAGTAAGGCCAATTGACTCCTCTACCACTAACCCATCTCTCCATAGACCCCCAACCACTATTTCCTGTCAGTCACCTTATGTACAGACACTCCTGTTCCTGGTGTCGTTTTATGGACTTACAGTCAATCTATCTATATAAGCTATCTTATGTATTTATATTTATTGTGTTTTATTAATGTGTTCTTTATCTTATTGCGTTTTTTGGTGCTGCATCGGATCGGGAGTAACAATTATTTCGTTCTCCTTTACACTTGTGTACTGAAAATGACATTAAACAACCTTGAATCTTGACCTTGCTATTGAACTCAACAGCAGATATAGCAAAACCATCCCAATCCAAACGTACAGGATTCCCATCCAGCGAATGGAGGAGGTCCAACACATGGTGGGCTGTGGACAAACCCTGGATAGCTGGTGTGTTTCCCCTTTTTGATGTGTCATTGAAGCTGGAAATAGCCCAGAGGACATTTACAAAGATGTTGCCAGGACTGAGTTAGGGAGAGGTTGAGCAGGCTAGGACTTCATTCCTTGGAGCACTGCAGAGTGACCAGTTATCTTTTAGAAGTGTATGAAATCATGAGGATAAGTGCACACAGTTCTTTGTCCAAGGTTGGGGGATCAAGAACTGGAGGGCATACATTTAAAGTGAGTGGGGAGAGATTTAGAGGAATCTTGGCGGGGCAACTTTTTCACTGAGCAGGCTGTCCCTATGCGGAATGGGCTGCGGAGGAAGTGGTTGAAGCAAGTACATGAAGACAGCCAATCAGGAGTCAGTGAGGTCCACTGGCGGTCGGGCTGGAGCTGGTGCTGCCCCCTAGTGCTCGCTCGGCAGAAGACAAGCTGTATTGCGTTTGACTGCAGACTCCTGCACCATTCATGGATTCGGGAGCTTGGACTATATTTTGTTTTGTGTGACAGTATTTTACTGATATCTTATCTGTGTTTGCTATCTTCTTATGTGCTGTGTGCGACTTCCAGGACCTGAACCAGTGACAGAGGTATTTACTTCCAGGTCTATTGGTATAAGTGTAGTGTACAGCCTGGTGGTATTGCCATGTGCTGGCTGTCCTGTGTAAGGGCGTAACTAAGATGCATTGTGTAGGCAATGTGCACTTCAGCCTTTGTGCAGTGATGCTGGAAAGAAGAAATGTTTAAGCTGCTACACATTGAGCTCGTTAGGCATTGTTGGAGTTCCACTCATCCTGGCAAGTGAGGGAACATAGACCTTAGACATAGCACCTAGAACATACAACATTACAGCACAGTACAGGCCCTCCAGCCCACAATGCTGTGCTGGCTTTTTAACCTACTCCAAGATCAATCTAACCCTTCCTTCCATTTTCTTTTTATCCAGATGCCTGTCTAAGAGTCTCTTAAATCTCCCTAATGTATCCGCCTTTATCATTGCCACTGGCAAAGCACCTACCACCCTCTGTGTAAAAAACATACCTCTGACATCCACTCCCCCGTCCTGTACTTTCCTCCAATCACCTTAAAATTATGCCCCCAGTGTTAGCCGTTTCCACCATGGCTATCCACTTGATCTAAGCCTCTTATCGTTAGTAGAGAGATTCCTTAATCCTCCTGACTTGTGCCGTATAAATGGTGGAAAGGCTTTGGGGAGTCAGGAAGTGAGTCACTCACCACGGGATCCATCGTATTCATGAGGTGGGCTGATAACGGTGGGGGTTCAGGTCAAATCCTCCAAAACCTCAACTCAGCAGCACAGCACGCCAAACATGACTCAGTTTGATGTACAATCTGATTCTCAGTCAGGGCAAATCTGAAACCTCCTGCAGTTATCCTAATATCTCGTTGTGTGGCTAGGTGCCAGATTTGATAGAAACTCCTGTCTGGAGCCTTGTTGAGTTTCGGTAGCTATATTATTGTTGTACTCTAATGATAATGACCCTAAAATATTTCTCTACAACACTTTCCAAAGACATGGTTGGGCAATGTGTTACCTGGTGTAATACTCAAGCAAAGGGACCAAGAATAAATGGGGGACTATGGCATTACCCAGTGGCAGAAATCGTCCCTCGAGGAGACACAAGAGGGAGGAAGATGAGATGAAGCACCAAATTAATTCTGGATGGATTTCTCATCTGGGAACAATAGATGACTGCCTAAGACATCTCTTCACTTCACTTCACTGAGCTGGCTGTTACGGAGAATCACTCAACTCTATCACTGCTAAAAAGCGTGGGGACATCAGGCACAGTATGTGGTAGACTCCATGCACTGTGTTTCCGTTCACTTTGAGAGTTAATGTTGCCGTGCCTCTAGCTTGTAGCTATGAGGAGAGAGCTGAAGGTGATACAGCACATAGAGGGATAGCCAGATGTGCTGCCTCTCCTCTTTCTCTCTCCCTCTCTCTCTTTCTCCACTTTCTCTCTTTCTCTCCATCTCTTTCTTCTCTCTCTCTCTCTCACACTCTCTCTCCTCTTTCTCTCGCTTCTCTTTCTATCTACTTTTCGCTGCCTCTCTTATTCTCTGTCCCTCTCTCACTGTCTCTCCTTTTCTCTTTATTCCTGATTCTCTCTCCTTCTCTTTTTGCATTTCTCTCTTATTCACTCTGTTCCTCTCTCCCTCTCCCTCTCCCTCTCTCCCTCTCCCTCTCCTTCCTCTCACCCTAATAGAGTGGTTCTGTCTTTTATTATGGGTGGTTGGATTTCATATCTCCGGCCTTATTTCAGAACGTTGGGATAGGGTTACATAGGCTTTCAGTTTCACTTGATGAATTTCATAATTAATAATCTTTCCTTGAAGAAAAAATCCATATTGCCTTAGCAAAGCTGCCTGACCTTGCCTGCCCTCACTATATCTACAGCCTTAAGCTAGGTTCCGCTCTTCAGAATGGGTATCAAACCTGACCTACTGACAGGAGTCTGAAACTATAAAAAAATGCGACTCAACTTACTCAAGGAATTGAAATAGCCAAGTGAAACCTTAATCCCTGGGTTCATAGATATATATCTGTGATTCCAGTAATTGCTGTTTCTCAGTTTTGCATTTCCTGTTGTGGTTGAGCAGAAGGAGAATTGATCTGGAAATTGAGGGGGTTCGATCTCTCAGAGTTCCAAGTGCAGGTCAAAGGAAGTGTCTGAGTTTGGGAAAAGTCAGAAAGATGCTATTCCGTTGTAAAGTATGCAATATTCCCCCAAGAAGCTGGCTGTAACTCAACAGACAGGATTATCTCAACAGTCGTAGATGTCAGCCTGACATCGGTTGTGGGGAAGATGCTAGAGTCCAATATTAAAGATGAAATAGTAGTATCTCTAGATAGCAGTATTAGAATTGGGCCGAGCCAGCATGGATTTACCAAGGGTAAATCACACTTGACTAATCTGTTGCAGTTTTTCGAGGATGTAACCAGGAAGTTAGATGGGGGAGATCCAATGGATGTAGTGTACCTCGATTTTCAGAAGGCATTTGATAAGGTCCCACATAGAAGATTGGTGGGTAAAATCAGAGCTCAGGGCATCGGGGGGAAGACATTGGCATGGATAGAAAACTGGTTGGCAGATAGAAAGCAAGGGGTAGCGGTGAATAGGTGTTTCTCGGAATGGCAGGCACCCTGGGGTGCCGCAGGGCTCAGTATTGGGACCACAGCTGTTTACGATTTACATCAACGATTTGGATGAAGGCATTGAGAATAACATCAGCAAATTTGCTGATGATACTAAGCTGGGTGGCAGGGTGACATGTGATGAGGATGTTAGGAGAATTCAGGGTGACTTGGATGTGAATAAGTGAATAAGTTTAATATGAATAAGTGTGAGGTTATCCACTTTGGGAGTAAGAACAGGAAGGCAGATTATTATCTGAACGGTGTAGAGTTAGGTAAGGGAGAAATACAAAGAGATTTAGGAGTCCTTGTTCATCAGTCACTGAAGGTGAATGAGCAAGTGCAGCAGGCAGTGAAGAAGGCTAATGCAATGTTGGCCTTTATTACAAAGGGAATTGAGTAAAAGAGAAAGGAAAACCTCTTGCATTTGTACAGAGCCCTGGTGAGACCACACCTGGAGTATTGTGTACAGTTTTGGTCTCCAGGGTTAAGGAAGGGCATCCTGGCTGTAGAGGAAGTGCAGCGTAGATTCACGAGGTTAATTCCTGGGATGTCTGGACTGTCTTACGCAGAGAGGTTAGAGGGACTGGGCTTGTACATGCTGGAATTAAGGAGATTGAGAGGGGATCTGATTGAAACATATAAGATTATTAAAGGATTGGACAAGATAGAGGCAGGAAATATGTTCCAGATGCTGGAAGAGTCCAGTACCAGAGGGCATGGTTTGAGAATAAGGGGTAGCTCATTTAGGACAGAGTTAAGGAAAAACTTCTTCTCCCAGAGAATTGTGGGGGTCTGGAATGAACTGCCTCGGGAGGCAGTGGAGGCAAATTCTCTGGATGCTTTCAAGAAGGAGCTAGATTGGTATCTTATGGATAGGGGAATCAAGGGATATGGAGGCAAGGCAGGAACCAGGTATTGATAGTAGTTGATCAGCCATGATCTCAAAATGGCGGTGCAGGCTCGAAGGGCCGAATGGTCTACTTCTGCACCTATTGTCTATTGTCTATACAACACCAAAACAGGCCACTCAGTCCATGCCAACCACTGCATCCTCTCTTGCTAATCCCACACTGATCCAGAACCCAGCGGAACCACACTCCTTCCATCAGTCTATGATGCTTTGCTGAAGGGAAAAGGGAAAGTGAGTCCCTCCTACAGCAACTGGGCAAACTGGCGTGGCAACCATGGGAAAGGAACGATGCGGGGAGGAGAGAATGAGAGAGAGAGGGAGAGACAGAGAGAGGGAGGGGGAGAGAGAGAGGGGTAGAGAGCTGGCATCCTCATCAGTGAAGTAAATGCTGAATGGGGTGGCGGTTGTATTAACTGGGGAAAGAGTGCAGGTCTGATTGGGACAAGAGGTGTGAAATTCAGAAGGGCCACCCACTATTAGTAGTTGTTTGAGTCAGAGAGTTATAGAGAAAACTATCATGGAAGGAGGCTATTCAGCCCATTAGCCCCATGCCGACAACTTAAACCAAGCCCGTTTTATCTATTTCTATTTAAGGGTAGAGCATGGTAGCAAGCCCTTTGGCCCAGTGAACCTGCAGTATCCAGTTACACCCATGTGGCCAATTAACCTAGCAACGGAAACATCTTGATTATCTGAGGAAACGGTCTAGTCACAGGGAGAGGCAGTGGTGATACAGAACCAGACTCACTGTCACCGCAGTGGCAATACGCTAACCACTTCCTTACCAAGCCATGCACTCACTATGCGTTCATGCCACTCACGTCCCCATCAGCTCCCATGGATTCCACCACTCACCTGCACACACGCTGCGTTTTTACCACAGCCCGTTACCCTACCGACCGGCACATCCTTAGGGTTTTCGAAGGAAACTGGATCCGTCATCGGGAGCCCAAGTGTTCAAGGGAGAATGTGCAAACTCCACACAGTCAGTCCCGAGGTCAGGACCGATCCTGGATCCGTGAGGCAGTGGCTCCACTGGTAGTGTTGCTGTTCTTCCCTCCTCTCTTCCCTCCTCCACGTGTGAGGTTTCCTCATCCACTTCCTCTCAGCATAAATAAATGTGACCTGCTCACAGTAGACGCGGGGAAAGATGGAAAGTGATTGTCGCGTCCAAAGTTCAAAGTAAGTTTATTGTCAGAGTACACATACGTCACCATACACTAGCTTGAGATTCATCTTTCTTGCAGGTGTTCACAGCAGAACAAAGAAATAGGATAGAACCAATGAAAAACTACACACAAAGACTGGCGACCAAATTGCAGAAGAAGGTCAACTGTCCGAGAACAAAAACAAGCAAACTATCCAATAACACCGAGAACATGAGCCGTGGAGCCCTTGAAAATGGAATCAGTTCGATGTTGAACGTTCAGAGTAACTCAGTGACATGCCTTCCTGTCGAGGGTGAAGAATCACTGGGATCCCCTCCTCTGCTGAGTTATTGAGTCTGGTGCATGGGGGGGACGGGGACATTGAACCAAGAAGTATGTTTAGAAACTCATTCAAGTTGATGTGGGCTTCACAGACTGGGCCAACGTTTAAATGACAGCCCCGATTTCCCTTGAGAAGGTGGTGGTGAACTGCTGCCTTCCTGAACCACTGCAGTCCTTTAAGTGCGGGCACATCCAGAATGCTGTTAGGGAGAGAGGATTCTGACCAAGGAGATAAACGGTTAAAGATCAGGCAACTGATGGCGTTGAGGAACTGGGTGAGAAAGACTGAAGCAGCCTTCATCTCTTCCGCAGCTTCCAGTCGGGTCTCTCATCATCAGACCAGAGTACCTCCAGCTAGTGAGAAAGCCCAGACCATTGAGACCACACCACAATGCTGTAGGTTGCAGTTTTGAGCCATGAGGGGAAGAATTGGAGGCTGAGTAAACAGTAGAACCCAGTAGAGGTCTGATACACTCCAGAGAGCCACACTTAGGTCTCCTGATCCAATTTCCCAGTGTGTACCATACCACTCGGAACTGTTCACTGGGTGAAGCAATTGGTGCCTAAAACACATTTTCAATCCATTCTCTCAGCAAATATCTCATCCAAAATACAGCAGCACCAACAGGGCAGCCTAGACCTCTGGAATTCAGTCAGGACCTGACAACAGTCTCAGCCCGAAATGTTGACTGTTTATCCTTCACCATAGATGCTGCCTGAAATTATGGAGTTCAATCCGGACAAGGGTGAGGTGGTGCATTTTGGAAGGACAAACCAGAAGACTGAGTACAGGATTAATGGTCAGTAACTTAAGAGTGTGGATGAACAAAGGGGCCTTGGGGTTCAAATCCATACATCCCTCAAGATCACTGCACAGGTTGATAGGGTAGTTAAGAAGGCCTATGGGATGCTAGGCTTCATTAACAGGGGGATTGAGTTCAAGAGTAGAGAGGTCATATTGCAACTCTACAAATCTCTGGTGAGACTGCACTTAGAGTATTGTGTTCAATTCTGGACACCTCATTATACTTTGTAGGAAGATGTGGAAGCTATGGAGACGGTGCAGAGGAGATTTACCAGGATGTTGTCTGGTTTGGAGAACAAGTCATATGAAGCAAGGTTAGCAGAGCTGGGACTTTTCTCTTTGGAGCGTAGAAGAATGAGAGGGGACTTGATAGAGGTCTACAAGATTATGAGAGGCATAGATAGGGTGGACAGTCAGTACCCTGTTTCCCAGGGCACCAACAGCAAACTCCAGAGGGCATATGTACAAAATTAAGGGAGGGAAGTTTAGGGGAGACATCAGGGGTAAGTTTTTTACACAGAGGGTTGTGAGTCCCTGGAATGACTTGCCAGGGATGGTGGTGGAGGCTAAAACGTTAGGGGTATTTAAGAGCCTCTTGGACAGGCACGTGGATGAAAGAAAAATGGAGGGTTATGGGGTAGTGTGGGTTTAGTACATTTTTTAAGGATTATATGGGTCAGCACAATATGGAGGGCTGAAGGGCCTGTACTGTGCTGTAGTGTTCTATGGTTCCATGTTTCTGACCTGCTGAGTTCCTCCAGCGTTTTGTGCCTGTTCCTCTACACATCCAGCATCTGCAGAACCTCTTGTGTCTCGAGCGTTCAACCTGCATCTTGTGTGGAATCTGGAGTATTGTGTTGCCTCAATAGGAGGGATGTGGAAACTTTAGAGAGGGTGCAGAGAATGTTTACCAGGATGAGGCCTGGATTAGAAAGCACATCTTATCTGGAGAAATTGAGCAAGATAGGGCTTTTCTCTTTAGAACGAAGGAGGACGAGTAGTGACTTGACAAAGGTGTGCAAGATGATAAGAGGCACAAATTGAATGGACGATCAGCATCTTTAACCCAGGGTAGAAATGGTTAATACAAGGGGGCATAATTTTATGGTGATTGGAGGAAAGAGTAGGGGGGATGTTAGAGGTAAGTTCTTTACAGAGACTGTGATAAGTTTGTGGAACACACTGGGGGGGGTAGAGGTAGAGCTGGATACATTAAGGAAGTTAGCCAGGCAATGATGATAGAAAAATGGAGGACTACGTAAGGGGGGGTTAAATTGATCTTGGAGTAGGTTGTCATAGCATTGTGGGCTGAATAGTCGGAACTGTGCTGTACTGTTCTATATTCAGGTGACAAGGAAGTGACCTTCTTAGGTCTTTGTAAGGAGTTTAGCTGAGGCACGTTTCTTGCAGTGTTGTGCATCACAGACCCAACTCATCTACGCCAACTGAAGTGTCTTCCTGGGCTAGCCCCATCTGGCCTGTATTCCCCCCAATAAGTGTTTCCTATCCACGTGACTCTTGTAAACACCAAGTCAAAATCAAGGAAGCAGTTAGTTGCTAACACTGACGGAGAACAAAATCATTTTACCCCCCCACCCAAAGCAAAGAGGGCCCCCCCAAATTGTCAAAGAGGGAGGTTAAAAGAATAACTCATTGATTCGATCAATCCTTAAGTGTACGACCCCGCTGAACACATCGCCACCCAGCGTGCTGTTCTAGCAAAAATGCAGCAGTCTCAAACACGCGGCAAGATGCAGATTGTGCTAATGGGGCATTTAAAATTAGCAGGCGTCAGCAGGCTGGGGAAACCTGTTGTCTTGACGCAGCAAGAGTACAAAATGTACAAAAAACATCAACAGTCGCACTCTTCTGACCGTGGTCGGGTACCGAGAGTATGAGCTGGAAGAGCTTCAAAGCAGCCTGCTCAGATTTCAGCTCTCGCCCCGTGGGATGCTTTATTTTCTGTTTGGGAACCAGATGAGAGAAACTGAGATTGCTCTGTTTCAAACAGGAAAGGTGAGGAGGAATTTTAATGCTGATGTTCTGAATTCCGTTGGACCAAGTGTATAAACGCTCTTCCCCCTTTACCAGTTGGCGGGGGGGTGAGGGGGACCAGTCAGAAGCAACAGATCTAACACACGCAGAGAGGACGTGCCCCACACAGTGGGTTAATGCAGCCTCGCTCAAGGGGGAGCAGAAAAGAAATTGAACGTCACTGCCCTCTGATTACAGACCCTCTTGTTACAACACATTTCCTTCACTGTTCCCACAGAAGCCCTTCCTACTTAGAGAATTTCCATAAATTTTTCCTTATCATTTTCTGCTTCAGCTAGAACAATCCTAGATTTTCGCATCTCCCCACTATCCAAACTCCCTCAATCCCAGTAATTTCCTGCTGAAACTGTCCCTCTGGGCTATGTTGTTCTGGACAGTAAAAGTCAAACAGACTCACTTACCCAGACACTGTACGTTATTCATGATGTATAAAGTGAGATTATACGTAACCACCTGTCTAAACTGGAGATTTGTACCAGTTCAAACATTGAATTCTACAAGTTTAGGTAAACGGCACCCGCTCTGACTCTCTTCTCTCTGTCCTTATCTTATCCGGTATCTCTGACTCCCACCCCAGCAGCCCATTGTTCAGTTTTGTTCCATTCCATCAGCCCATCACTCACACCTTCCACCAGACGTGCTTCCCCATTGTTTCTATCAGACCGCCCCATCTTCATAATTTGATTCCATGCCCTGCCTTCTTTTCCTGTCATTTTCCATCATCTTCTCCCCCTTGCCGTCTCCACCTATCACCTCCCAACCCGTCGTGATTCCCACTGTCCCCTCCTCCACTGCTTTTTGCCCCTTCACACCTGAATCTATCCGCCCGTTTCCTCCTAGCCCCTGTCCTGATTCCCACTCGTCCCTCCTCCATCTATCACCCCTTCTCACCTTGCCAGCTATCGCTCCACTCCTCCCTGTCCCCTTCACTACCACCCCTCCTTCTCTCAGTCCAGATGAAGGGTCTTGACCTGTAACATCATTTCCCTCCATAGACGCTGCCTGACCTGCTGAGCAACCCCCCCCCCCCAACATATTGTGTGTTGTCTTTCTTCAATGCATTCTGTGCACAACTGTAACAAAACAACACAATGTCACAATACAAACAGCCATCATGGGTTGAAAGTTCTACGATTAAGAAGGAATCACGAGCACTTTAGTTTCTTTTTCAAACCAGCATGGAGTTAGTGTGAGTCTCGGATGTAAGGTAGCACTTTCCCAACCAATGGGCTCACTTTCTTCGTCTCAGGTTCTCGGTATTTATTGCTGCCTTAATATTATTATTTTGTTTGTTTTTGTTTCCTTTTTGTATTGTTGTCTCTTGTATATTGGTCGTTTGTCTGCCTTGTTGTGTGGGGCCTTCTGTTGTGTTTCTTTGTATTTACTGTGAATGCCCGCAAGAAAATGGACCTCAGGGTTGTACTGTATGTGGTGGCATATATGTACTTTGATAATAGTTTGACCTTGACTGTACTTTTCTGAATGCATACTGTCTCTTCAAGCAAGCTGCAACCTTGGGATAGTATGCCATCAACATTGCTACCGGGAGTCACATTATTCTCTGTTCTCAATCCTCATTTGCAGCTTAATTTGGAAAGTGGTTGCCACAACAAGGAGTTGTGTTTTACTGAACGTTTTGGGTGTGAATGAATAAATGCGAGTGAGACCAGGAGACCAGTGCAGAGAAACCCGCAATACACAACAGATCTGATAAGTGTAAATGTTTACCAGGAAATTGCAATCAACAGGAAGCTGATTTGACAATCCTAGAGCATGATCTTCTGTTACTGAGCAAAATGCATCCCACTAGGTTTGTAAGATGTGTTGAGCTACACAAAACTGTAATAGTTTTACTAATACATATGTAGCATCTGTGCCACCAACTTACCCCCGTTCGCCTAGGGTGAACAGCCGTCGCCCCGCCAATAGTGCGATACTTCGGTGTAAATACGGTGGAATGCCCCCCCCCCCAGTACACGCTTGCAACACAAATATCAGACAACACACTAAAGGCGAGTAAATAATTGCAACTTTATAGTTATTTCTTAGTGATGGGTTAGTAGAAGCAGATAACCTAAAGGCGCCAAATCAGTAAGCTTATCAGTTTGTGCACATGATATTTTAATACGCTCACACCTCCGGTTCCATCCACAACGACCGTCCGAGTCTTCGGCCACCGTCCGAACCGCCGACGTCCAGTATCCGCTGCCCTGGAACCGCTGTCCGTTCCTCACACATCCGTCCTCCTCGCCCACCTCCCAATAAAGACCGCGAACTCCCGGTCAGCTCACACATACAAGATAGCATAACCATTCTCCATTGGTTAGTTCACCCCCCTTATCCGCAGTCATAACCCAAACATTCCAGACACAGAAACCCATTACAGCATGAAATAACATTACAGAGAAGCCATTTCATTATAACAATAGAGAGAAGCCATTTTGTTAGCCTGAACAGTTAATACCACAGCTACTGGTACTGAGAGCCCTACACGTAGAAGAAGAGTATATGACGATGTGTGAGGGTCACAAGGATTCCAGCAAGGTAGCCTGCCTACTAGTACAATAAAATGGCCCTTCTAACTCATAGCAAGGAAGAGTCAGTGAATTCCAGCACTGTGCAAACTCAAGTTACAATTGGGACATTAGTAGGGTAGTAAGAGTCATTCAATTGCGAGAAACTCAAAAATTATATATGAATTTTGTTGTAATATTCTACTAAAGGCATCTCCAAGAATAACAGACTTCAGACCAAAGCCTTGGAAGTTCAGTGCAGCAGAATGTTCCCTTCACTCCATGAAGTTCAAAAGTACAAAGAGCTTAGGGAGGTGTCCTCCTGGTGCCGTTTTTCAAGAGTGGAAATGTAAGAATTACAGTTCATCATTCCCTCTGTGTCTCTTTGCACCATCCTTCTCCAACACTGTCCTGGCGGAGTGGGTCTCCGGCTTCATGTCAGGGTAGACGTGTGCACGTTGCAGATATCCAGCCACTGCTCACTGACCTTGCGCTTGGGCCAGAGGCCGTTGTAGGGCAGGCTGGGGTTGGTCAGCCGGTCGCGCCTGTTTATCACCCTCCAGAAGTAAATGCCCTTGAGGAAGAAGATGGCCCGGTGGGTGTAGGAATAATACACAGCGTCCAGGTTGCCTAACGGATGATCTCCCGGGTCCACAGGTGGGAAGACATCAATGATCCTTTTAGGGAAGCCAGGGACCCTCAGGTTAGCGTTGACATTAAATGTGGTGACCTGTTGGAACCAGAGCATGGTGGAAATCTGAGAAGATTTCTATTGGCAAAGACAGAGAAAAAACACAGAAAATGCAGGAAATACACCCCAGGTCAGGTCACCTCTGTGGGAAGAGAAACACAGCTGATATTTCAGGTCAAAAACCCTTGGTCAGAATCACCCAGACAAAAGAAGATTTTTAGCTGCAGGGAGCTTGGGCGTAGGGGGATGTGTCTGATGGGGTAAAACCGGGGCAAGCAGGAGGATAGTGGTAAACAAAAATATCAGGATAGTAAGTGAATGGAAGCAGTTACAGGGTGAGAACATAACAAAAAAAAGACAATAGATTATAAAGTGTCTCAGCCCAAAATGCCAACTGTCCATTTCCCTCCACAGATGCTGCCTGACCCGCTGAGTTCCTCCAGCTTCCTGTATGTTGTTTCAGTTTCCAGTATCTGCAGACTCTTGTGTCTCCAATGAAAGGACAGTATGAGTTGTAACCTGCAGAGGAGGAGGACATACCCAGCAGGGAACAGGCAGGTATTAACCAGCCCTTTGCTGAGTTGTTGTTTAATTGTGTTTTGAATAAATTTGAAACTTCGTATTTTCCTTCAGAAGAAACATAATTCATCTCCGTGATTTCTGGCTTTGCGAACCAGCGATGCTGTTTAAGTTCCATCATTGACTTGAACTCATCAGGTACCAGCGACCATACTGAATGGTCACCAGCCAGGAGTCAATGGAAGCCCCACTGTAGAACAGTTCCTCTTGTGCTCATAAGGTACTTTGACCAAATTACTCTTTCCAGGAATTGTTTAGATTGCCATTGGATGTTGAAAGGAGAGTTGCATTTATGTGCATTGATCATATTTTCATTCCTATCAGAATGTCCCAAAGCATTTTGAACTGAAGTGTGGTTAGTTGTGAACAGGTTATCTAAGAAAAGATAGATAGATAGATAGATATAGAACTAGACAGATACTTTATTGATCTCAGAGGTGTGCTGGCATAGGAGAAGGTCCAGAGGAGGTTCTCGAGAATGATCCTGGGAATGAATGGGTTAACGTACGGGGAATGTTTAATGGCTCTGGACCTGCTGGAGTTTGCTGGAGTTTCGAAGAATGAGGGGAGGGCTTCATTGAAAGGCTGAGATAGAGTGGACATTGAGAGGATGTTTCCAGTAGTTGGGGAGTCTAGGACAGAGGGAATATCCTCAAAGTACAAGGAAGTCCCTTTAGAACAGAGATAAGGAGGAATTTCTTTAGCCAGAGAGTGGTGAATCTGTGGAATTCATTGCCACAGGCAGCTGTGGAGGCCGTCATTGTTTAAAGCAGAAGTTGATAGCTTTTGATAAGTAAGGGCATCGAAGGTTACATGGAGAAGTCAGGAGACTGAGGTTGTGAGGTCAAATAAATCAGCCATGATGGAAATGCAGCGCATACTCAATGGAATGAATAGCCTGATTCTGCCCCTATGTCTTATGGTCAGTGTTGTAGTATGGGAAACAAGGCAGCCACTTTGCCTACAACAATGTAATGCGGTAATGTCCAGGCAGTCTGTTCAGTGATCGAAAAACAGAAAAACAAATGCAGATGCTGGAAATCTGAAGTTAAAACAGAAAATGCTGGGAACACTCAACAGGTCAGGCAACATCTGTAGAAAAAGAACCAGTTAATGCTTTAGAACAGAGACCCTTCTTCAGGATTGAGAAAGAGGAAAAACAGTTAGTTTTGAGAAGTGGAGAAGGTTCAAGATTAATTGTAATTCTACCAGATAGGAATGCCCATGAATACAGTCAAATGAAACAACGTTACTCTGGGGCCAGGGTACAAAACAAGATACCAACAGTCATACAAGGCACAAGGGACATAATGTATAAGACAGCAGTAAAATACAGTCACACAAAAAAAATAGTCCAAGTCCCTGAATCCATGAATGGTGCAGCAGTCTGCAGTCAAACACAATTCACTTTCCCTTCTGCTGAGCAAGCACTGGGGCAGCTCCCACTCTACCATGGACATGCCACTCCACCTCTGGCTGTCCGGTAGAGCACCTGACACCGACACCTCTCCCTCGGTGGCTGCAAACACATGACATTGCAGCTTGAGACCCAGTTCTCACTATGACTGAGGTTATCCAGCTCCCTTGCCATCCACACCCAACCATTCGCCAACAGACCAATGGATTGCACTTGCAGTATTCCACATCGCTATCGTCCAACAGAGTTCTGCGATCGCAAGGAAAGTGACAAAGTGGATCAGTCCCCTTCGACTGCTTCATGCACTGAAGCCTCTCTGTCGCAGGCTGCATCACAGTCCGCAGCAAGTCCAGCTCTGTCAGTTTCCCCACTAACAAGCAATTCGCTGATGGAGTAGACCTGCAGTATTTCAAGTTCTTAACGTCCATCAGGGACTTGCATTCGTAAAACATTCACTTACAAAAAACACCAGCATCTCTGGTTGACCCTGTATCAAAGCACACAGCCATCTTACCAGAGATGGTAAGGTCAAACAGTGGGAATATCTCTGATAGTGAGGTCAAACAGTGGGAATATCTCTGATAGTGAGGTCAAACAGAGGAATATCTCTGATAGTAAGGTCAAACAGTGGGAATATCTCTGATAGTGAGGTCAAACAGCGGGAATATCTCTGATAGTGAGGTCAAACAGCGGGAATATCACTGATAGTGAGGTGAAACAGAGGGAATTTCACTGATAGTGAGGTGAGAGGGGATATCTCTAATAGTGAGGTCAAACAGAGAGAATATCTCTGATAGTGAGATCAGAGGGGATATCTCTGATAGTGAGGTAGAACAGAGGGAATATCTCTGATAGTGAGGTCAGAGGGAATATCTCTGATAGTGAGGTCAGAGGGAATATCTCTGATAGTGAGGTCAAACAGAGAGAATATCTCTGATAGTGAGGTCAAACAGAGGGAATATCTCTGATAGTGAGGTCAGAGGGAATATCTCTGATAGTGAGGTCAGAGGGAATATCTCTGATAGTGAGGTCAAACAGTGGGAATATCTCTGATAGTGAGGTCAAACAGAGGGAATATCTCTGATAGTGAGGTCAAACAGTGGGAATATCTCTGATACTGAGGTCAAACAGAGGGAATATCTCTGACAGTGAGGTCAAACAGTGGGAATGTCTCTGATAGTCAGGTCAGAGGGAATGTCTCTGATAGTGAGGTCAAACAGAGGGAATATCTCTGACAGTGAGGTCTAACAGCTGGAATATCTCTGATAGTGAGGTCAAACAGAGGGAATGTCTCTGATAGTGAGGTCAAACAGAGGGAATATCTCTGATAGTGATGTCAAACAGAGGAATATCTCTGACAGTGAGGTCAAACAGAGGGAATATCTCTGACAGTGAGGTCAAACAGTGGGAATGCCTCTGATAGTCAGGTCAGAGGGAATATCTCTGATAGTGAGGTCTAACAGCTGGAATATCTCTGATAGTGAGGTCAAACAGAGGGAATGTCTCTGATAGTGAGGTCAGAGGGAATATCTCTGAAAGTGAGGTCAAACAGAGGGAATGTCTCTGATAGTGAGGTCAGAGGGAATATCTCTGATAGTGAGGTCAAACAGAGGGAATGTCTCTGATAGTGAGGTCAGAGGGAATATCTCTGAAAGTGAGGTCAAACAGAGGGAATGTCTCTGATAGTGAGGTCGGAGGGAATATCTCTGATAGTGAGGTCAAACAGAGGGAATATCTCTGATAGTGACGTCAAACAGTGGGAATATCTCTGATAGTGAGGTCAAACAGTGGGAATATCTCTAATAGTGAGGTCAAACAGTACGAATATCTCTGATAGTGAGGTCAAAAACTGGGAATATCTCTGATAGTGAGGTCAAACAGAGGGAATATCTCTGATAGTCAGGTCAAACAGAGGGAATATCTCTGATAGTGAGGTCAAACAGTGGGAATACCTCTGATAGTGAGGTCAAACAGAGGGAATATCTCTGATAGTCAGGTCAAACAGTGGGAATGTCTCTGATAGTCAGGTCAGAGGGAATGTCTCTGATAGTGAGGTCTAACAGCTGGAATATCTCTGATAGTGAGGTCAAACAGAGGGAATGTCTCTGATAGTGAGGTCAGAGGGAATATCTCTGAAAGTGAGGTCAAACAGAGGGAATGTCTCTGATAGTGAGGTCAGAGGGAATATCTCTGATAGTGAGGTCAAACAGAGGGAATGTCTCTGATAGTGAGGTCAGAGGGAATATCTCTGAAAGTGAGGTCAAACAGAGGGAATGTCTCTGATAGTGAGGTCAGAGGGAATATCTCTGATAGTGAGGTCAAACAGAGGGAATATCTCTGATAGTGACGTCAAACAGTGGGAATATCTCTGATAGTGAGGTCAAACAGTACGAATATCTCTGATAGTGAGGTCAAACAGTGGGAATATCTCTGATAGTGAGGTCAAACAGAGGGAATATCTCTGATAGTCAGGTCAAACAGAGGGAATATCTCTGATAGTCAGGTCAAACAGAGGGAATATCTCTGATAGTGAGGTCAGAGGGAATATCTCAGATAGTGAGGTCAGAGGGAATATCTCTGATAGTGAGTTCAGAGGGAATATCTCTGATAGTGAGGTCAAACAGTGGGAATATCTCTGATAGTGAGGTCACAGGGAATATCTCTGATAGTGAGGTCACAGGGAATATCTCTGACAGTGAGGTCAAACAGCGGGAATATCTCTGATAGTGAGGTCAGAGGGAATATCACTGATAGTGAGGTCAAACAGTGGGAATATCTCTGATAGTGAGGTCAAACAGAGGAATATCTCTGATAGTGAGGTCAGAGGGAATATCTCTGATAGTGAGGTCAGAGGGAATATCTCTGATAGTGAGGTCAAACAGCAGGAATATCTCTGATAGTGAAGTCAGAAGGAATATCTCTGATAGTGAGGTCAGTGGGAATATCTCTGATAGTGAGGTCAAACAGTACGAATATCTCTGATAGTGAGGTCAAACAGTGGGAATATCTCTGATAGTGAGGTCAAACAGAGGGAATATCTCTGATAGTCAGGTCAAACAGAGGGAATATCTCTGATAGTCAGGTCAAACAGAGGGAATATCTCTGATAGTGAGGTCAGAGGGAATATCTCAGATAGTGAGGTCAGAGGGAATATCTCTGATAGTGAGTTCAGAGGGAATATCTCTGATAGTGAGGTCAAACAGTGGGAATATCTCTGATAGTGAGGTCACAGGGAATATCTCTGATAGTGAGGTCACAGGGAATATCTCTGACAGTGAGGTCAAACAGCGGGAATATCTCTGATAGTGAGGTCAGAGGGAATATCACTGATAGTGAGGTCAAACAGTGGGAATATCTCTGATAGTGAGGTCAAACAGAGGGAATATCTCTGATAGTGAGGTGAGAGGGAATATCTCTGATAGTGAGGTCAAACAGCGGGAATATCTCTGATAGCGAGGTCAGAGGGAATATCTCTGATAGCGAGGTCAGAGGGAATATCTCTGATAGTGAGGTCAAACAGAGGAATATCTCTGATAGTGAGGTCAAACAGAGGGAATATCTCTGATAGTGAAGTCAGAAGGAATATCTCTGATAGTGAGGTCAAACAGAGGGAATATCTCTGATAGTGAAGTCAGAAGGAATATCTCTGATAGTGAGGTCAAACAGAGGAATATCTCTGATAGTGAGGTCAAACAGAGGGAATATCTCTGATAGTGAAGTCAGAAGGAATATCTCTGATAGCGAGGTCAAACAGAGAGAATATCTCTGATAGTGAGGTCAAACAGTGGAAATATCTCTGATAGTGAGGTCAGTGGGAATATCTCTGATAGTGAGGTCAAACAGTGGGAATATCTCTGATAGTGAGGTCAGAGGGAATATCTCTGATAGTGAGGTCCAACAGTGGGAATAACTCTGATAGTGAGGTCAAACAGAGGGAATATCTCTGATAGTGAGGTCATACAGTGGGAATATCTCTGATAGTGAGGTCAAACAGAGGGAATATCTCTGATAGTGAGGTCAGAGGGAATATCTCATCAGTGAGGTCAAACAGTGGGAATATCTCTGATAGTGAGGTCAGAGGGAATATTTCTGATAGTGAGGTCAAACAGTGGGAATATCTCTGATAGTGAGGTCAAACAAAGGGAATATCTGATAGTGAGGTCAAACACTGGGAATATCTCTGATAGTGAGGTCAAACAGTGGGAAAATCTCTGATAGTGAGGTCAGAGGGAATATCTCTGATAGTGAGGTCAAAGAGTGGGAATGTCTCTGATAGTGAGGTCAAACAGTGGAAATATCTCTGATAGTGAGGTCAAACAGAGGGAATATCTCTGATATTGAGGTCAAACAGAGGGAATATCTCTGATAGTGAGGTCAGAGGGAATATCTCTGATAGTGAGGTCAGAGGGAATATCTCTGATAGTGAGGTCAAACAGCGGGAATATCTCTGACAGTGAGGTCAGAGGGAATATCTCTGACAGTGAGGTCAGAGGGAATATCTCTGATAGTGAGGTCAGAGGGAATATCTCTGATAGTGAGGTCAAACAGCGGGAATGTCTCTAATAGTGAGGTCAGAGGGAATATCTCTGATAGTGAGGTCAAACAGAGGAATATCTCTGATAGTGAGGTCAAACAGAGGGAATATCTCTGATAGTGAAGTCAGAAGGAATATCTCTGATAGTGAGGTCAGTGGGAATATCTCTGACAGTGAGGTCAAACAGTGGGAATGTCTCTGATAGTCAGGTCAGAGGGAATGTCTCTGACAGTGAGGTCAAACAGAGGGAATATCTCTGACAGTGAGGTCTAACAGCTGGAATATCTCTGATAGTGAGGTCAAACAGAGGGAATGTCTCTGATAGTGAGGTCAGTGGGAATATCTCTGATAGTGAGGTCAAACAGTGGGAATATCTCTGATAGTGAGGTCAGAGGGAATATCTCTGATAGTGAGGTCCAACAGTGGGAATAACTCTGATAGTGAGGTCAAACAGAGGGAATATCTCTGATAGTGAGGTCAGAGGGAATATCTCATCAGTGAGGTCAAACAGTGGGAATATCTCTGATAGTGAGGTCAGAGGGAATATTTCTGATAGTGAGGTCAAACAGTGGGAATATCTCTGATAGTGAGGTCAAACAAAGGGAATATCTGATAGTGAGGTCAAACACTGGGAATATCTCTGATAGTGAGGTCAAACAGTGGGAAAATCTCTGATAGTGAGGTCAGAGGGAATATCTCTGATAGTGAGGTCAAAGAGTGGGAATGTCTCTGATAGTGAGGTCAAACAGTGGAAATATCTCTGATAGTGAGGTCAAACAGAGGGAATATCTCTGATATTGAGGTCAAACAGAGGGAATATCTCTGATAGTGAGGTCAGAGGGAATATCTCTGATAGTGAGGTCAGAGGGAATATCTCTGATAGTGAGGTCAAACAGCGGGAATATCTCTGACAGTGAGGTCAGAGGGAATATCTCTGACAGTGAGGTCAGAGGGAATATCTCTGATAGTGAGGTCAGAGGGAATATCTCTGATAGTGAGGTCAAACAGCGGGAATGTCTCTAATAGTGAGGTCAGAGGGAATATCTCTGATAGTGAGGTCAAACAGAGGAATATCTCTGATAGTGAGGTCAAACAGAGGGAATATCTCTGATAGTGAAGTCAGAAGGAATATCTCTGATAGTGAGGTCAGTGGGAATATCTCTGACAGTGAGGTCAAACAGTGGGAATGTCTCTGATAGTCAGGTCAGAGGGAATGTCTCTGACAGTGAGGTCAAACAGAGGGAATATCTCTGACAGTGAGGTCTAACAGCTGGAATATCTCTGATAGTGAGGTCAAACAGAGGGAATGTCTCTGATAGTGATGTCAAACAGAGGGAATGTCTCTGATAGTGATGTCAAACAGAGGAATATCTCTGACAGTGAGGTCAAACAGAGGGAATATCTCTGACAGTGAGGTCAAACAGTGGGAATGCCTCTGATAGTCAGGTCAGAGGGAATATCTCTGAAAGTGAGGTCAAACAGAGGGAATGTCTCTGATAGTGAGGTCAGAGGGAATATCTCTGATAGTGAGGGCAAACAGAGGGAATGTCTCTGATAGTGAGGTCAGAGGGAATATCTCTGAAAGTGAGGTCAAACAGTGGGAATGTCTCTGATAGTGAGGTCGGAGGGAATATCTCTGATAGTGAGGTCAAACAGAGGGAATATCTCTGATAGTGACGTCAAACAGTGGGAATATCTCTGATAGTGAGGTCAAATGGTGGGAATATCTCTGATAGTGAGGTCAAACAGTACGAATATCTCTGATAGTGAGGTCAAACAGTGGGAATATCTCTGATAGTGAGGTCAAACAGAGGGAATATCTCTGATAGTCAGGTCAAACAGAGGGAATATCTCTGATAGTGAGGTCAAACAGTGGGAATATCTCTGATAGTGAGGTCAAACAGAGGTAATATCTCTGATAGTCAGGTCAAACAGTGGGAATGTCTCTGATAGTCAGGTCAGAGGGAATGTCTCTGATAGTGAGGTCTAACAGCTGGAATATCTCTGATAGTGAGGTCAAACAGAGGGAATGTCTCTGATAGTGAGGTCAGAGGGAATATCTCTGAAAGTGAGGTCAAACAGAGGGAATGTCTCTGATAGTGAGGTCAGAGGGAATATCTCTGATAGTGAGGTCAAACAGAGGGAATGTCTCTGATAGTGAGGTCAGAGGGAATATCTCTGATAGTGAGGTCAAACAGAGGGAATATCTCTGATAGTGAGGTCAAACAGTGGGAATATCTCTGATAGTGAGGTCAAACAGTGGGAATATCTCTGATAGTGAGGTCAAACAGAACGAATATCTCTGATAGTGAGGTCAAACAGTGGGAATATCTCTGATAGTGAGGTCAAACAGAGGGAATATCTCTGATAGTCAGGTCAAACAGAGGGAATATCTCTGATAGTCAGGTCAAACAGAGGGAATATCTCTGATAGTGAGGTCAAAAAGTGGGAATATCTCTGATAGTGAGGTCAAACAGTGGGAATATCTCTGATAGTGAGGTCAAACAGAGGGAATATCTCAGATAGTCAGGTCAAACAGAGGGAATATCTCGGATAGTCAGGTCAAACAGAGGGAATATCTCGGATAGTGAGGTCAGTGGGAATATCTCGGATAGTGAGGTCAGAGGGAATATCTCGGATAGTGAGGTCAGAGGGAATATCTCTGATAGTGAGGTCAGAGGGAATATCTCTGATAGTGAGGTCACAGGGAATATCTCTGATAGTGAGTTCACAGGGAATATCTCTGATAGTGAGGTCACAGGGAATATCTCTGATAGTGAGGTCAAACAGAGGGAATATCTCTGATAGTGAGGTCAAACAGAGGGAATATCTCTGATAGTCAGGTCAAACAGTGGGAATGTCTCTGATAGTCAGGTCAGAGGGAATGTCTCTGATAGTGAGGTCTAACAGCTGGAATATCTCTGATAGTGAGGTCAAACAGAGGGAATGTCTCTGATATTGAGGTCAGAGGGAATATCTCTGAAAGTGAGGTCAAACAGAGGGAATGTCTCTGATAGTGAGGTCAGAGGGAATATCTCTGATATTGAGGTCAAACAGAGGGAATGTCTCTGATAGTGAGGTCAGAGGGAATATCTCTGAAAGTGAGGTCAAACAGAGGGAATGTCTCTGATAGTGAGGTCAGAGGGAATATCTCTGATAGTGAGGTCAAACAGAGGGAATATCTCTGATAGTGAGGTCAAACAGTGGGAATATCTCTGATAGTGAGGTCAAACAGTGGGAATATCTCTGATAGTGAGGTCAAACAGTACGAATATCTCTGATAGTGAGGTCAAACAGTGGGAATATCTCTGATAGTGAGGTCAAACAGAGGGAATATCTCTGATAGTCAGGTCAAACAGAGGGAATATCTCTGATAGTGAGGTCAGAGGGAATATCTCTGATAGTGAGGTCAAACAGTGGGAATATCTCTGATAGTGAGGACAAACAGTGGGAATATCTCTGATAGTGAGGTCACAGGGAATATCTCTGATAGTGAGGTCACAGGGAATATCTCTGATAGTGAGGTCAAACAGCGGGAATATCTCTGATAGTGAGGTCAGAGGGAATATCACTGATAGTGAGGTCAAACAGTGGGAATATCTCTGATAGTGAGGTCAAACAGAGGAATATCTCTAATAGTGAGGTCAGAGGGAATATCTCTGATAGTGAAGTCAGAAGGAATATCTCTGATAGTGAGGTCAGTGGGAATATCTCTGATAGTGAGGTCAAAGAGTGGGAATATCTCTGGTAGTGAGGTCAAACAGAGGGAATATCTGTGATAGTGAGGTGAGAGGGAATATCTCTGATAGTGAGGTCAAACAGAGGAATATCTCTGATAGTGAGGTCAGAGGGAATATCTCTGATAGTGAAGTCAGAAGGAATATCTCTGATAGTGAAGTCAGAAGGAATATCTCTGATAGTGAGGTCAAACAGAGGAATATCTCTGGTAGTGAGGTCAAACAGAGGGAATATCTCTGATAGCGAGGTCAGAGGGAATATCTCTGATAGTGAGGTCAAACAGAGGAATATCTCTGATAGTGAGGTCAGAGGGAATATCTCTGATAGTGAAGTCAGAAGGAATATCTCTGATAGTGAGGTCAGTGGGAATATCTCTGATAGTGAGGTCAAAGAGTGGGAATATCTCTGGTAGTGAGGTCAAACAGAGGGAATATCTGTGATAGTGAGGTGAGAGGGAATATCTCTGATAGTGAGGTCAAACAGCGGGAATATCTCTGATAGTGAGGTCAGAGGGAATATCTCTGATAGCGAGGTCAGAGGGAATATCTCTGATAGTGAGGTCAAACAGAGGAATATCTCTGATAGTGAGGTCAAACAGAGGGAATATCTCTGATAGTGAAGTCAGAAGGAATATCTCTGATAGTGAGGTCAAACAGAGGGAATATCTCTGATAGTGAAGTCAGAAGGAATATTTCTGATAGTGAGGTCAAACAGAGGGAATATCTCTGATAGTGAAGTCAGAAGGAATATCTCTGATAGTGAGGTCAAACAGAGAGAATATCTCTGATAGTGAGGTCAAAGAGTGGAAATATCTCTGATAGTGAGGTCAGTGGGAATATCTCTGATAGTGAGGTCAAACAGTGGGAATATCTCTGATAGTGAGGTCAGAGGGAATATCTCTGATAGTGAGGTCCAACAGTGGGAATAACTCTGATAGTGAGGTCAAACAGAGGGAATATCTCTGATAGTGAGGTCATACAGTGGGAATATCTCTGATAGTGAGGTCAAACAGAGGGAATATCTCTGATAGTTAGGTCAGAGGGAATATCTCATCAGTGAGGTCAAACAGTGGGAATATCTCTGATAGTGAGGTCAGAGGGAATATCTCTGATAGTGAGGTCAAACAGTGGGAATATCTCTGATAGTGAGGTCAAACAGAGGAATATCTCTGATAGTGAGGTCAAACAGAGGGAATATCTCTGATAGTGAAGTCAGAAGGAATATCTCTGATAGTGAGGTCAGTGGGAATATCTCTGACAGTGAGGTCAAACAGTGGGAATGTCTCTGATAGTCAGGTCAGAGGGAATGTCTCTGACAGTGAGGTCAAACAGAGGGAATATCTCTGACAGTGAGGTCTAACAGCTGGAATATCTCTGATAGTGAGGTCAAACAGAGGGAATGTCTCTGATAGTGATGTCAAACAGAGGGAATGTCTCTGATAGTGATGTCAAACAGAGGAATATCTCTGACAGTGAGGTCAAACAGAGGGAATATCTCTGACAGTGAGGTCAAACAGTGGGAATGCCTCTGATAGTCAGGTCAGAGGGAATATCTCTGAAAGTGAGGTCAAACAGAGGGAATGTCTCTGATAGTGAGGTCAGAGGGAATATCTCTGATAGTGAGGGCAAACAGAGGGAATGTCTCTGATAGTGAGGTCAGAGGGAATATCTCTGAAAGTGAGGTCAAACAGTGGGAATGTCTCTGATAGTGAGGTCGGAGGGAATATCTCTGATAGTGAGGTCAAACAGAGGGAATATCTCTGATAGTGACGTCAAACAGTGGGAATATCTCTGATAGTGAGGTCAAATGGTGGGAATATCTCTGATAGTGAGGTCAAACAGTACGAATATCTCTGATAGTGAGGTCAAACAGTGGGAATATCTCTGATAGTGAGGTCAAACAGAGGGAATATCTCTGATAGTCAGGTCAAACAGTGGGAATGTCTCTGATAGTCAGGTCAGAGGGAATGTCTCTGATAGTGAGGTCTAACAGCTGGAATATCTCTGATAGTGAGGTCAAACAGAGGGAATGTCTCTGATAGTGAGGTCAGAGGGAATATCTCTGAAAGTGAGGTCAAACAGAGGGAATGTCTCTGATAGTGAGGTCAGAGGGAATATCTCTGATAGTGAGGTCAAACAGAGGGAATATCTCTGATAGTGAGGTCAGAGGGAATATCTCTGAAAGTGAGGTCAAACAGAGGGAATGTCTCTGATAGTGAGGTCAGAGGGAATATCTCTGATAGTGAGGTCAAACAGAGGGAATATCTCTGATAGTGAGGTCAAACAGTGGGAATATCTCTGATAGTGAGGTCAAACAGTGGGAATATCTCTGATAGTGAGGTCAAACAGTACGAATATCTCTGATAGTGAGGTCAAACAGTGGGAATATCTCTGATAGTGAGGTCAAACAGAGGGAATATCTCTGATAGTCAGGTCAAACAGAGGGAATATCTCTGATAGTCAGGTCAAACAGAGGGAATATCTCTGATAGTGAGGTCAAAAAGTGGGAATATCTCTGATAGTGAGGTCAAACAGTGGGAATATCTCTGATAGTGAGGTCAAACAGAGGGAATATCTCAGATAGTCAGGTCAAACAGAGGGAATATCTCGGATAGTCAGGTCAAACAGAGGGAATATCTCGGATAGTGAGGTCAGAGGGAATATCTCGGATAGTGAGGTCAGAGGGAATATCTCGGATAGTGAGGTCAGAGGGAATATCTCTGATAGTGAGGTCAGAGGGAATATCTCTGATAGTGAGGTCACAGGGAATATCTCTGATAGTGAGTTCACAGGGAATATCTCTGATAGTGAGGTCACAGGGAATATCTCTGATAGTGAGGTCAAACAGAGGGAATATCTCTGATAGTGAGGTCAAACAGAGGGAATATCTCTGATAGTCAGGTCAAACAGTGGGAATGTCTCTGATAGTCAGGTCAGAGGGAATGTCTCTGATAGTGAGGTCTAACAGCTGGAATATCTCTGATAGTGAGGTCAAACAGAGGGAATGTCTCTGATATTGAGGTCAGAGGGAATATCTCTGAAAGTGAGGTCAAACAGAGGGAATGTCTCTGATAGTGAGGTCAGAGGGAATATCTCTGATATTGAGGTCAAACAGAGGGAATGTCTCTGATAGTGAGGTCAGAGGGAATATCTCTGAAAGTGAGGTCAAACAGAGGGAATGTCTCTGATAGTGAGGTCAGAGGGAATATCTCTGATAGTGAGGTCAAACTGAGGGAATATCTCTGATAGTGAGGTCAAACAGTGGGAATATCTCTGATAGTGAGGTCAAACAGTGGGAATATCTCTGATAGTGAGGTCAAACAGTACGAATATCTCTGATAGTGAGGTCAAACAGTGGGAATATCTCTGATAGTGAGGTCAAACAGAGGGAATATCTCTGATAGTCAGGTCAAACAGAGGGAATATCTCTGATAGTGAGGTCAGAGGGAATATCTCTGATAGTGAGGTCAAACAGTGGGAATATCTCTGATAGTGAGGACAAACAGTGGGAATATCTCTGATAGTGAGGTCACAGGGAATATCTCTGATAGTGAGGTCACAGGGAATATCTCTGATAGTGAGGTCAAACAGCGGGAATATCTCTGATAGTGAGGTCAGAGGGAATATCACTGATAGTGAGGTCAAACAGTGGGAATATCTCTGATAGTGAGGTCAAACAGAGGAATATCTCTAATAGTGAGGTCAGAGGGAATATCTCTGATAGTGAGGTCAAACAGAGGAATATCTCTGATAGTGAGGTCAGAGGGAATATCTCTGATAGTGAAGTCAGAAGGAATATCTCTGATAGTGAGGTCAGTGGGAATATCTCTGATAGTGAGGTCAAAGAGTGGGAATATCTCTGGTAGTGAGGTCAAACAGAGGGAATATCTGTGATAGTGAGGTGAGAGGGAATATCTCTGATAGTGAGGTCAAACAGCGGGAATATCTCTGATAGTGAGGTCAGAGGGAATATCTCTGATAGCGAGGTCAGAGGGAATATCTCTGATAGTGAGGTCAAACAGAGGAATATCTCTGATAGTGAGGTCAAACAGAGGGAATATCTCTGATAGTGAAGTCAGAAGGAATATCTCTGATAGTGAGGTCAAACAGAGGGAATATCTCTGATAGTGAAGTCAGAAGGAATATTTCTGATAGTGAGGTCAAACAGAGGGAATATCTCTGATAGTGAAGTCAGAAGGAATATCTCTGATAGTGAGGTCAAACAGAGAGAATATCTCTGATAGTGAGGTCAAAAGTGGAAATATCTCTGATAGTGAGGTCAGTGGGAATATCTCTGACAGTGAGGTCAAACAGTGGGAATATCTCTGATAGTGAGGTCAGAGGGAATATCTCTGATAGTGAGGTCCAACAGTGGGAATAACTCTGATAGTGAGGTCAAACAGAGGGAATATCTCTGATAGTGAGGTCATACAGTGGGAATATCTCTGATAGTGAGGTCAAACAGAGGGAATATCTCTGATAGTTAGGTCAGAGGGAATATCTCATCAGTGAGGTCAAACAGTGGGAATATCTCTGATAGTGAGGTCAGAGGGAATATCTCTGATAGTGAGGTCAAACAGTGGGAATATCTCTGATAGTGAGGTCAAACAGAGGGAATATCTCTGATATTGAGGTCAAACAGAGGGAATATATCTCTGATAGTGAGGTCAGAGGGAATATCTCTGACAGTGAGGTCAGAGGGAATATCTCTGACAGTGAGGTCAAACAGCGGGAATATCTCTGACAGTGAGGTCAGAGGGAATATCTCTGACAGTGAGGTCAGTGGGAATATCTCTGATAGTGAGGTCAAACAGTGGGAATATCTCTGATAGTGAGGTCAAACAGTGGGAATATCTCTGATAGTGAGGTCAAACGGAGGGAATATCTCTGATAGTGAGGTCAAACGGAGGGAATATCTCTGATAGTGAGGTCAAACGGAGGGAATATCTCTGATAGTGAGGTCAAACGGTGGAAATATCTCTGATAGTGAGGTCAGTGGGAATATCTCTGATAGTGAGGTCAGAGGGAATATCTCTGATAGTGAAGTCAGAAGGAATATCTCTGATAGTGAGGTCAGTGGGAATATCTCTGATAGTGAGGTCAAAGAGTGGGAATATCTCTGGTAGTGAGGTCAAACAGAGGGAATATCTGTGATAGTGAGGTGAGAGGGAATATCTCTGATAGTGAGGTCAAACAGCGGGAATATCTCTGATAGTGAGGTCAGAGGGAATATCTCTGATAGCGAGGTCAGAGGGAATATCTCTGATAGTGAGGTCAAACAGAGGAATATCTCTGATAGTGAGGTCAAACAGAGGGAATATCTCTGATAGTGAAGTCAGAAGGAATATCTCTGATAGTGAGGTCAAACAGAGGGAATATCTCTGATAGTGAAGTCAGAAGGAATATTTCTGATAGTGAGGTCAAACAGAGGGAATATCTCTGATAGTGAAGTCAGAAGGAATATCTCTGATAGTGAGGTCAAACAGAGAGAATATCTCTGATAGTGAGGTCAAAAGTGGAAATATCTCTGATAGTGAGGTCAGTGGGAATATCTCTGATAGTGAGGTCAAACAGTGGGAATATCTCTGATAGTGAGGTCAGAGGGAATATCTCTGATAGTGAGGTCCAACAGTGGGAATAACTCTGATAGTGAGGTCAAACAGAGGGAATATCTCTGATAGTGAGGTCATACAGTGGGAATATCTCTGATAGTGAGGTCAAACAGAGGGAATATCTCTGATAGTTAGGTCAGAGGGAATATCTCATCAGTGAGGTCAAACAGTGGGAATATCTCTGATAGTGAGGTCAGAGGGAATATCTCTGATAGTGAGGTCAAACAGTGGGAATATCTCTGATAGTGAGGTCAAACAGAGGGAATATCTCTGATATTGAGGTCAAACAGAGGGAATATATCTCTGATAGTGAGGTCAGAGGGAATATCTCTGACAGTGAGGTCAGAGGGAATATCTCTGACAGTGAGGTCAAACAGCGGGAATATCTCTGACAGTGAGGTCAGAGGGAATATCTCTGACAGTGAGGTCAGTGGGAATATCTCTGATAGTGAGGTCAAACAGTGGGAATATCTCTGATAGTGAGGTCAAACAGTGGGAATATCTCTGATAGTGAGGTCAAACGGAGGGAATATCTCTGATAGTGAGGTCAAACGGAGGGAATATCTCTGATAGTGAGGTCAAACGGAGGGAATATCTCTGATAGTGAGGTCAAACGGTGGAAATATCTCTGATAGTGAGGTCAGTGGGAATATCTCTGATAGTGAGGTCAAACAGTGGGAATATCTCTGATAGTGAGGTCAGAGGGAATATCTCTGATAGTGAGGTCCAACAGTGGGAATAACTCTGATAGTGGGGTCAAACAGAGGGAATATCTCTGATAGTGAGGTCATACAGTGGGAATATCTCTGATAGTGAGGTCAAACAGAGGGAATATCTCTGATAGTGAGGTCAGAGGGAATATCTCATCAGTGAGGTCAAACAGTGGGAATATCTCTGATAGTGAGGTCAAACAGTGGGAATATCTCTGATAGTGAGGTCAAACAGTACGAATATCTCTGATAGTGAGGTCAAACAGTGGGAATATCTCTGATAGTGAGGTCAAACAGAGGGAATATCTCTGATAGTCAGGTCAAACAGTACGAATATCTCTGATAGTGAGGTCAGAGGGAATATCTCAGATAGTGAGGTCAGAGGGAATATGTCTGATAGTGAGGTCAGAGGGAATATCTCTGATAGTGAGGTCAAACAGTGGGAATATCTCTGATAGTGAGGTCAAACAGTGGGAATATCTCTGATAGTGAGGTCACAGGGAATATCTCTGATAGTGAGGTCACAGGGAATATCTCTGATAGTGAGGTCAAACAGCGGGAATATCTCTGATACTGAGGTCAGAGGGAATATCACTGATAGTGAGGTCAAACAGTGGGAATATCTCTGATAGTGAGGTCAAACAGAGGAATATCTCTGATAGTGAGGTCAGAGGGAATATCTCTGATAGTGAGGTCAAACAGAGGAATATCTCTGATAGTGAGGTCAGAGGGAATATCTCTGATAGTGAGGTCAAACAGCAGGAATATCTCTGATAGTGAAGTCAGAAGGAATATCTCTGATAGTGAGGTCAGTGGGAATATCTCTGATAGTGAGGTCAAACAGTGGGAATATCTCTGATAGTGAGGTCAAACAGAGGGAATATCTCTGATAGTGAGGTGAGAGGGAATATCTCTGATAGTGAGGTCAAACAGCGGGAATATCTCTGATAGTGAGGTCAGAGGGAATATCTCTGATAGCGAGGTCAGAGGGAATATCTCTGATAGTGAGGTCAAACAGAGGAATATCTCTGATAGTGAGGTCAAACAGAGGGAATATCTCTGATAGTGAAGTCAGAAGGAATATCTCTGATAGTGAGGTCAAACAGAGGGAATATCTCTGATAGTGAAGTCAGAAGGAATATCTCTGATAGTGAGGTCAAACAGAGGGAATATCTCTGATAGTGAAGTCAGAAGGAATATCTCTGATAGTGAGGTCAAACAGAGAGAATATCTCTGATAGTGAGGTCAAACAGTGGGAATATCTCTGATAGTGAGGTCAAACAGAGGGAATATCTCTGATAGTGAGGTCAGAGGGAATATCTCATCAGTGAGGTCAAACAGTGGGAATATCTCTGATAGTGAGGTCAAACAGTGGGAATATCTCTGATAGTGAGGTCAAACAGTACGAATATCTCTGATAGTGAGGTCAAACAGTGGGAATATCTCTGATAGTGAGGTCAAACAGAGGGAATATCTCTGATAGTCAGGTCAAACAGAGGGAATATCTCTGATAGTGAGGTCAGAGGGAATATCTCAGATAGTGAGGTCAGAGGGAATATCTCTGATAGTGAGGTCAGAGGGAATATCTCTGATAGTGAGGTCAAACAGTGGGAATATCTCTGATAGTGAGGTCAAACAGTGGGAATATCTCTGATATTGAGGTCAAACAGAGGAATATCTCTGATAGTGAGGTCAGAGGGAATATCTCATCAGTGAGGTCAAACAGTGGGAATATCTCTGATAGTGAGGTCAGAGGGAATATCTCTGATAGTGAGGTCAAACAGTGGGAATATCTCTGATAGTGAGGTCAAACAGAGGGAATATCTCTGATAGTGAGGTCAAACAGAGGGAATATCTCTGACAGTGAGGTCAGAGGGAATATCTCTGACAGTGAGTTCAGAGGGAATATCTCTGACAGTGTGGTCAAACAGCGGGAATATCTCTGACAGTGAGGTCAGAGGGAATATCTCTGACAGTGAGGTCAGTGGGAATATCTCTGATAGTGAGGTCAAACAGTGGGAATATCTCTGATAGTGAGGTCAAACGGAGGGAATATCTCTGATAGTGAGGTCAAACGGAGGGAATATCTCTGATAGTGAGGTCAAACGGAGGGAATATCTCTGATAGTGAGGTCAAACGGAGGGAATATCTCTGATAGTGAGGTCAAACAGTGGAAATATCTCTGATAGTGAGGTCAGTGGGAATATCTCTGATAGTGAGGTCAAACAGTGGGAATATCTCTGATAGTGAGGTCAGAGGGAATATCTCTGATAGTGTGTTCCAACAGTGGGAATAACTCTGATAGTGAGGTCAAACAGAGGGAATATCTCTGATAGTGAGGTCATACAGTGGGAATATCTCTGATAGTGAGGTCAAACAGAGGGAATATCTCTGATAGTGAGGTCAGAGGAAATATCTCATCAGTGAGGTCAAACAGTGGGAATATCTCTGATAGTGAGGTCAAAAAGTGGGAATATCTCTGATAGTGAGGTCAAACAGTACGAATATCTCTGATAGTGAGGTCAAACAGTGGGAATATCTCTGATAGTGAGGTCAAACAGAGGGAATATCTCTGATAGTCAGGTCAAACAGAGGGAATATCTCTGATATTCAGGTCAAACAGAGGGAATATCTCTGATAGTGAGGTCAGAGGGAATATCTCAGATAGTGAGGTCAGAGGGAATATCTCTGATAGTGAGGTCAGAGGGAATATCTCTGATAGTGAGGTCAAACAGTGGGAATATCTCTGATAGTGAGGTCAAACAGTGGGAATATCTCTGATAGTGAGGTCACAGGGAATATCTCTGATAGTGAGGTCACAGGGAATATCTCTGATAGTGAGGTCAAACAGCGGAAATATCTCTGATAGTGAGGTCAGAGGGAATATCACTGATAGTGAGGTCAAACAGTGGGAATATCTCTGATAGTGAGGACAAACAGAGGAATATCTCTGATAGTGAGGTCAGAGGGAATATCTCTGATAGTGAGGTCAAGCAGAGGAATATCTCTGATAGTGAGGTCAGAGGGAATATCTCTGATAGTGAGGTAAAACAGCAGGAATATCTCTGATAGTGAAGTCAGAAGGAATATCTCTGATAGTGAGGTCAGTGGGAATATCTCTGATAGTGAGGTCAAACAGTGGGAATATCTCTGATAGTGAGTTCAAACAGAGGGAATATCTCTGATAGTGAGGTGAGAGGGAATATCTCTGATAGTGAGGTCAAACAGCGGGAATATCTCTGATAGTGAGGTCAGAGGGAATATCTCTGATAGCGAGGTCAGAGGGAATATCTCTGATAGTGAGGTCAAACAGAGGAATATCTCTGATAGGTCAAACAGAGGGAATATCTCTGATAGTGAAGTCAGAAGGAATATCTCTGATAGTGAGGTCAAACAGAGGGAATATCTCTGATAGTGAAGTCAGAAGGAATATCTCTGATAGTGAGGTCAAACAGAGGGAATATCTCTGATAGTGAAGTCAGAAGGAATATCTCTGATAGCGAGGTCAAACAGAGAGAATATCTCTGATAGTGAGGTCAAACAGTGGAAATATCTCTGATAGTGAGGTCAGTGGGAATATCTCTGATAGTGAGGTCAAACAGTGGGAATATCTCTGATAGTGAGGTCAGAGGGAATATCTCTGATAGTGAGGTCCAACAGTGGGAATGTCTCTGATAGTGAGGTCCAACAGTGGGAATGTCTCTGATAGTGAGGTCAAACAGAGGGAATGTCTCCGATATTGAGGTCAGAGAGAATATCTCTGATAGTGAGGTCAGAGGGAATATCTCTGATAGTGAGGTCAGAGGGAATATCTCTGACAGTGAGGTCAGAGGGAATATCTCTGACAGTGAGGTCAGAGGGAATATCTCTGATAGTGAGGTCAGAGGGAATATCTCTGATAGTGAGGTCAAACAGCGGGAATATCTCTGACAGTGTGGTCAAACAGCGGGAATATCTCTGACAGTGAGGTCAGAGGGAATATCTCTGACAGTGAGGTCAGTGGGAATATCTCTGATATTGAGGTCAAACAGTGGGAATATCTCTGATAGTGAGGTCAAACAGTGGGAATATCTCTGATAGTGAGGTCAAACGGAGGGAATATCTCTGATAGTGAGGTCAAACGGAGGGAATATCTCTGATAGTGAGGTCAAACGGAGGGAATATCTCTGATAGTGAGGTCAAACGGAGGGAATATCTCTGATAGTGAGGTCAAACGGAGGGAATATCTCTGATAGTGAGGTCAGTGGGAATATCTCTGATAGTGAGGTCAAACAGTGGGAATATCTCTGATAGTGAGGTCAAACGGAGGGAATATCTCTGATAGTGTGGTCCAACAGTGGGAATAACTCTGATAGTGAGGTCAAACAGAGGGAATATCTCTGATAGTGAGGTCATACAGTGGGAATATCTCTGATAGTGAGGTCAAACAGAGGGAATATCTCTGATAGTGAGGTCAGAGGAAATATCTCATCAGTGAGGTCAAACAGTGGGAATATCTCTGATAGTGAGGTCAAAAAGTGGGAATATCTCTGATAGTGAGGTCAAACAGTACGAATATCTCTGATAGTGAGGTCAAACAGTGGGAATATCTCTGATAGTGAGGTCAAACAGAGGGAATATCTCTGATAGTCAGGTCAAACAGAGGGAATATCTCTGATAGTCAGGTCAAACAGAGGGAATATCTCTGATAGTGAGGTCAGAGGGAATATCTCAGATAGTGAGGTCAGAGGGAATATCTCTGATAGTGAGGTCAGAGGGAATATCTCTGATAGTGAGGTCAAACAGTGGGAATATCTCTGATAGTGAGGTCAAACAGTGGGAATATCTCTGATAGTGAGGTCACAGGGAATATCTCTGATAGTGAGGTCACAGGGAATATCTCTGATAGTGAGGTCAAACAGCGGGAATATCTCTGATAGTGAGGTCAGAGGGAATATCACTGATAGTGAGGTCAAACAGTGGGAATATCTCTGATAGTGAGGACAAACAGAGGAATATCTCTGACAGTGAGGTCAGAGGGAATATCTCTGATAGTGAGGTCAAACAGAGGAATATCTCTGATAGTGAGGTCAGAGGGAATATCTCTGATAGTGAGGTCAAACAGCAGGAATATCTCTGATAGTGAAGTCAGAAGGAATATCTCTGATAGTGAGGTCAGTGGGAATATCTCTGATAGTGAGGTCAAACAGTGGGAATATCTCTGATAGTGAGGTCAAACAGAGGGAATATCTCTGATAGTGAGGTGAGAGGGAATATCTCTGATAGTGAGGTCAAACAGCGGGAATATCTCTGATAGCGAGGTCAGAGGGAATATCTCTGATAGCGAGGTCAGAGGGAATATCTCTGATAGTGAGGTCAAACAGAGGAATATCTCTGATAGTGAGGTCAAACAGAGGGAATATCTCTGATAGTGAAGTCAGAAGGAATATCTCTGATAGTGAGGTCAAACAGAGGGAATATCTCTGATAGTGAAGTCAGAAGGAATATCTCTGATAGTGAGGTCAAACAGAGGGAATATCTCTGATAGTGAAGTCAGAAGGAATATCTGTGATAGTGAGGTCAAACAGTGGGAATATCTCTGATAGTGAGGTCATACAGTGGGAATATCTCTGATAGTGAGGTCAAACAGAGGGAATATCTCTGATAGTGAGGTCAAAAAGTGGGAATATCTCTGATAGTGAGGTCAAACAGTACGAATATCTCTGATAGTGAGGTCAAACAGTGGGAATATCTCTGATAGTGAGGTCAAACAGAGGGAATATCTCTGATAGTCAGGTCAAACAGAGGGAATATCTCTGATAGTCAGGTCAAACAGAGGGAATATCTCTGATAGTGAGGTCAGAGGGAATATCTCAGATAGTGAGGTCAGAGGGAATATCTCTGATAGTGAGGTCAGAGGGAATATCTCTGATAGTGAGGTCAAACAGTGGGAATATCTCTGATAGTGAGGTCAAACAGTGGGAATATCTCTGATAGTGAGGTCACAGGGAATATCTCTGATAGTGAGGTCACAGGGAATATCTCTGATAGTGAGGTCAAACAGCGGGAATATCTCTGATAGTGAGGTCAGAGGGAATATCACTGATAGTGAGGTCAAACAGTGGGAATATCTCTGATAGTGAGGACAAACAGAGGAATATCTCTGATAGTGAGGTCAGAGGGAATATCTCTGATAGTGAGGTCAAACAGAGGAATATCTCTGATAGTGAGGTCAGAGGGAATATCTCTGATAGTGAGGTCAAACAGCAGGAATATCTCTGATAGTGAAGTCAGAAGGAATATCTCTGATAGTGAGGTCAGTGGGAATATCTCTGATAGTGAGGTCAAACAGTGGGAATATCTCTGATAGTGAGGTCAAACAGAGGGAATATCTCTGATAGTGAGGTGAGAGGGAATATCTCTGATAGTGAGGTCAAACAGCGGGAATATCTCTGATAGTGAGGTCAGAGGGAATATCTCTGATAGCGAGGTCAGAGGGAATATCTCTGATAGTGAGGTCAAACAGAGGAATATCTCTGATAGTGAGGTCAAACAGAGGGAATATCTCTGATAGTGAAGTCAGAAGGAATATCTCTGATAGTGAGGTCAAACAGAGGGAATATCTCTGATAGTGAAGTCAGAAGGAATATCTCTGATAGTGAGGTCAAACAGAGGGAATATCTCTGATAGTGAAGTAAGAAGGAATATCTCTGATAGTGAGGTCAGTGGGAATATCTCTGATAGTGAGGTCAAACAGTGGGAATATCTCTGATAGTGAGGTCAGAGGGAATATCTCTGATAGTGAGGTCCAACAGTGGGAATGTCTCTGATAGTGAGGTCCAACAGTGGGAATGTCTCTCATAGTGAGGTCAAACAGAGGGAATGTCTCTGATATTGAGGTCAGAGAGAATATCTCTGATAGTGAGGTCAGAGGGAATATCTCTGATAGTGAGGTCAGAGGGAATATCTCTGATAGTGAGGTCAGAGGGAATATCTCTGACAGTGAGGTCAAACAGCGGGAATGTCTCCGATAGTGAGGTCAGAGGGAATATCTCCGATAGTGAGGTCAAACAGAGGAATATCTCCGATAGTGAGGTCAAACAGTGGGAATATCTCTGATAGTGAGGTCAAACAGTGGGAAAATCTCTGATAGTGAGGTCAAACAGAGGGAATATCTCTGATAGTGAGGTCAGAGGGAATATCTCTGATAGTGAGGTCAGAGGGAATATCTCTGATAGTGAGGTCAAACAGCGGGAATATCTCTGACAGTGAGGTCAGAGGGAATATCTCTGACAGTGAGGTCAGAGGGAATATCTCTGATAGTGAGGTCAAACAGTGGGAAAATCTCTGATAGTGAGGTCAGAGGGAATATCTCTGATAGTGAGGTCAAAGAGCGGGAATGTCTCTGATAGTGAGGTCAAACAGCGGGAATGTCTCTGATAGTGAGGTCAAACAGCGGGAATATCTCTGACAGTGAGGTCAGAGGGAATATCTCTGACAGTGAGGTCAGAGGGAATATCTCTGATAGTGAGGTCAAACAGCGGGAATGTCTCTGATAGTGAGGTCAGAGGGAATATCTCTGATAGTGATGTCAAACAGAGGAATATCTCTGATAGTGAGGTCAAACAGAGGGAATATCTCTGATAGTGAAGTCAGAAGGAATATCTCTGATAGTGAGGTCAGAGTGAATATCTCTGATAGTGAGGTCAAACAGTGGGAAAATCTCTGATATTGAGGTCAGAGGGAATATCTCTGATAGTGAGGTCAAAGAGTGGGAATGTCTCTGATAGTGAGGTCAAACAGTGGAAATATCTCTGATAGTGAGGTCAAACAGAGGGAATATCTCTGATAGTGAGGTCAAACAGAGGGAATATCTCTGATAGTGAGGTCAGAGGGAATATCTCTGATAGTGAGGTCAGAGGGAATATCTCTGATAGTGAAGTCAAACAGCGGGAATGTCTCTGATAGTGAGGTCAAACAGCGGGAATGTCTCTGATAGTGAGGTCAAACAGAGGAATGTCTCTGATAGTGAGGTCAAACAGAGAAATATCTCTGATTGTGAGGTCAAACAGAGGGAATATCTCTGAAAGTGATGTCAGAAGGAATATCTCTGATAGTGAGGTCAAACGCTGGGAATATCTCTGATAGTGAGGTCAAACGGTGGGAATATCTCTGATAGTGAGGTCAAACGGAGGGAATATCTCTGATAGTGAGGTCAAACGGAGGGAATATCTCTGATCGTGAGGTCAAAAGGAGGGAATATCTCTGATAGTGAGGTCAAACAGTGGGAATATCTCTGATAGTGAGGTCAAACAGAGGGAATGTCTCTGATAGTGAGGTCAAACAGTGGGAATGTCTCTGATAGTGAGGTCAAACAGAGGGAATGTCTCTGATAGTGAGGTCAAACAGTGGGAATATCTCTGATAGACAGGTCAAACAGAGGGAATATCTCTGATAGTGCGGACAAACAGTGGGAATTTCTCTGATAGTGAAGTCAGAAGGAATATCTCTGATAGTGAGGTCACACAGCGGGAATATCTCTGATAGTGAGGTCACACAGCGGGAATATCTCTGATAGTGAGGACAAACAGAGGGAATATCTCTGATAGTGAGGTCAAACAGAGGGAATATCTCTGATAGTGAGGTCAAACAGAGGGAATATCTCTGATAGTGAGGTCAGAGGGAATATCTCTGATAGTGAGGTCAGAGGGAATATCTCAGTGAGGTCAAACAGTGGGAATATCTCTGATAGTTAGATCAAACAGAGGGAATATCTCTGATAGTGAGGTCCAACAGTGGGAATGTCTCTGATAGTGAGGTCCAACAGTGGGAATGTCTCTGATAGTGAGGTCAAACAGAGGGAATATCTCTGATAGTGAAGTCAGAAGGAATATCTCTGA
Source organism: Hypanus sabinus (assembly GCF_030144855.1). Taxonomy (NCBI): domain Eukaryota; kingdom Metazoa; phylum Chordata; class Chondrichthyes; order Myliobatiformes; family Dasyatidae; genus Hypanus; species Hypanus sabinus. The sequence goes on from NC_082706.1 coordinate 24,276,962, forward strand.
TAGTGAGGTCAAACAGAGGGAATATCTCTGATAGCGAGGTCAGAGGGAATATCTCTGATAGTGAGGTCAAACAGAGGAATATCTCTGATAGTGAGGTCAAACAGAGGGAATATCTCTGATAGTGAAGTCAGAAGGAATATCTCTGATAGTGAGGTCAAACAGAGGGAATATCTCTGATAGTGAAGTCAGAAGGAATATCTCTGATAGTGAGGTCAAACAGAGGGAATATCTCTGATAGTGAAGTCAGAAGGAATATCTCTGATAGTGAGGTCAAACAGAGAGAATATCTCTGATAGTGAGGTCAAAGAGTGGAAATATCTCTGATAGTGAGGTCAGTGGGAATATCTCTGATAGTGAGGTCAAACAGTGGGAATATCTCTGATAGTGAGGTCAGAGGGAATATCTCTGATAGTGAGGTCCAACAGTGGGAATGTCTCTGATAGTGAGGTCCAACAGTGGGAATGTCTCTCATAGTGAGGTCAAACAGAGGGAATGTCTCTGATATTGAGGTCAGAGAGAATATCTCTGATAGTGAGGTCAGAGGGAATATCTCTGATAGTGAGGTCAGAGGGAATATCTCTGATAGTGAGGTCAGAGGGAGGGAATATCTCTGATCGTGAGGTCAAAAGGAGGGAATATCTCTGATAGTGAGGTCAAACAGTGGGAATATCTCTGATAGTGAGGTCAAACAGAGGGAATGTCTCTGATAGTGAGGTCAAACAGTGGGAATGTCTCTGATAGTGAGGTCAAACAGAGGGAATGTCTCTGATAGTGAGGTCAAACAGTGGGAATATCTCTGATAGACAGGTCAAACAGAGGGAATATCTCTGATAGTGCGGACAAACAGTGGGAATTTCTCTGATAGTGAAGTCAGAAGGAATATCTCTGATAGTGAGGTCACACAGCGGAAATATCTCTGATAGTGATGTCACACAGCGGGAATATCTCTGATAGTGAGGACAAACAGAGGGAATATCTCTGATAGTGAGGTCAAACAGAGGGAATATCTCTGATAGTGAGGTCAAACAGAGGGAATATCTCTGATAGTGAGGTCAGAGGGAATATCTCTGATAGTGAGGTCAGAGGGAATATCTCAGTGAGGTCCAACAGTGGGAATGTCTCTGATAGTGAGTTCCAACAGTGGGAATGTCTCTGATAGTGAGGTCAAACAGAGGGAATATCTCTGATAGTGAAGTCAGAAGGAATATCTCTGATAGTGAGGTCAAACAGAGGGAATATCTCTGATAGCGAGGTCAGAGGGAATATCTCTGATAGTGAGGTCAAACAGAGGAATATCTCTGATAGTGAGGTCAAACAGAGGGAATATCTCTGATAGTGAAGTCAGAAGGAATATCTCTGATAGTGAGGTCAAACAGAGGGAATATCTCTGATAGTGAAGTCAGAAGGAATATCTCTGATAGTGAGGTCAAACAGAGGGAATATCTCTGATAGTGAAGTCAGAAGGAATATCTCTGATAGTGAGGTCAAACAGAGAGAATATCTCTGATAGTGAGGTCAAACAGTGGAAATATCTCTGATAGTGAGGTCAGTGGGAATATCTCTGATAGTGAGGTCAAACAGTGGGAATATCTCTGATAGTGAGGTCAGAGGGAATATCTCTGATAGTGAGGTCCAACAGTGGGAATGTCTCTGATAGTGAGGTCCAACAGTGGGAATGTCTCTCATAGTGAGGTCAAACAGAGGGAATGTCTCTGATATTGAGGTCAGAGAGAATATCTCTGATAGTGAGGTCAGAGGGAATATCTCTGATAGTGAGGTCAGAGGGAATATCTCTGATAGTGAGGTCAGAGGGAATATCTCTGACAGTGAGGACAAACAGCGGGAATGTCTCTGATAGTGAGGTCAGAGGGAATATCTCTGATAGTGAGGTCAAACAGAGGAATATCTCCGATAGTGAGGTCAAACAGTGGGAATATCTCTGATAGTGAGGTCAAACAGTGGGAAAATCTCTGATAGTGAGGTCAAACAGAGGGAATATCTCTGATAGTGAGGTCAGAGGGAATATCTCTGATAGTGAGGTCAGAGGGAATATCTCTGATAGTGAGGTCAAACAGCGGGAATATCTCTGACAGTGAGGTCAGAGGGAATATCTCTGACAGTGAGGTCAGAGGGAATATCTCTGATAGTGAGGTCAAACAGTGGGAAAATCTCTGATAGTGAGGTCAGAGGGAATATCTCTGATAGTGAGGTCAAAGAGCGGGAATGTCTCTGATAGTGAGGTCAAACAGCGGGAATGTCTCTGACAGTGAGGTCAAACAGCGGGAATATCTCTGACAGTGAGGTCAGAGGGAATATCTCTGACAGTGAGGTCAGAGGGAATATCTCTGATAGTGAGGTCAAACAGCGGGAATGTCTCTGATAGTGAGGTCAGAGGGAATATCTCTGATAGTGATGTCAAACAGAGGAATATCTCTGATAGTGAGGTCAAACAGAGGGAATATCTCTGATAGTGAAGTCAGAAGGAATATCTCTGATAGTGAGGTCAGAGTGAATATCTCTGATAGTGAGGTCAAACAGTGGGAAAATCTCTGATAGTGAGGTCAGAGGGAATATCTCTGATAGTGAGGTCAAAGAGTGGGAATGTCTCTGATAGTGAGGTCAAACAGTGGAAATATCTCTGATAGTGAGGTCAAACAGAGGGAATATCTCTGATAGTGAGGTCAAACAGAGGGAATATCTCTGATAGTGAGGTCAGAGGGAATATCTCTGATAGTGAGGTCAGAGGGAATATCTCTGATAGTGAAGTCAAACAGCGGGAATGTCTCTGATAGTGAGGTCAAACAGCGGGAATGTCTCTGATAGTGAGGTCAAACAGAGGAATGTCTCTGATAGTGAGGTCAAACAGAGAAATATCTCTGATTGTGAGGTCAAACAGAGGGAATATCTCTGAAAGTGATGTCAGAAGGAATATCTCTGATAGTGAGGTCAAACGGTGGGAATATCTCTGATAGTGAGGTCAAACGGTGGGAATATCTCTGATAGTGAGGTCAAACGGAGGGAATATCTCTGATAGTGAGGTCAAACGGAGGGAATATCTCTGATCGTGAGGTCAAAAGGAGGGAATATCTCTGATAGTGAGGTCAAACAGTGGGAATATCTCTGATAGTGAGGTCAAACAGAGGGAATGTCTCTGATAGTGAGGTCAAACAGTGGGAATGTCTCTGATAGTGAGGTCAAACAGAGGGAATGTCTCTGATAGTGAGGTCAAACAGTGGGAATATCTCTGATAGACAGGTCAAACAGAGGGAATATCTCTGATAGTGCGGACAAACAGTGGGAATTTCTCTGATAGTGAAGTCCGAAGGAATATCTCTGATAGTGAGGTCACACAGCGGGAATATCTCTGATAGTGAGGTCACACAGCGGGAATATCTCTGATAGTGAGGACAAACAGAGGGAATATCTCTGATAGTGAGGTCAAACAGAGGGAATATCTCTGATAGTGAGGTCAAACAGAGGGAATAGCTCTGATAGTGAGGTCAGAGGGAATATCTCTGATAGTGAGGTCAGAGGGAATATCTCAGTGAGGTCAAACAGTGGGAATATCTCTGATAGTTAGATCAAACAGAGGGAATATCTCTGATAGTGAGGTCCAACAGTGGGAATGTCTCTGATAGTGAGGTCCAACAGTGGGAATGTCTCTGATAGTGAGGTCAAACAGAGGGAATGTCTCTGATATTGAGGTCAGAGAGAATATCTCTGATAGTGAGGTCAGAGGGAATATCTCTGATAGTGAGGTCAGAGGGAATATCTCTGATAGTGAGGTCAGAGGGAATATCTCTGACAGTGAGGTCAAACAGCGGGAATGTCTCCGATAGTGAGGTCAGAGGGAATATCTCCGATAGTGAGGTCAAGCAGAGGAATATCTCCGATAGTGAGGTCAAACAGTGGGAATATCTCTGATAGTGAGGTCAAGCAGTCGGAAAATCTCTGATAGTGAGGTCAAACAGAGGGAATATCTCTGATAGTGAGGTCAGAGGGAATATCTCTGATAGTGAGGTCAGAGGGAATATCTCTGATAGTGAGGTCAAACAGCGGGAATATCTCTGACAGTGAGGTCAGAGGGAATATCTCTGACAGTGAGGTCAGAGGGAATATCTCTGATAGTGAGGTCAAACAGTGGGAAAATCTCTGATAGTGAGGTCAGAGGGAATATCTCTGATAGTGAGGTCAAAGAGCGGGAATGTCTCTGATAGTGAGGTCAAACAGCGGGAATATCTCTGATAGTGAGGTCAAACAGCGGGAATATCTCTGACAGTGAGGTCAGAGGGAATATCTCTGACAGTGAGGTCAGAGGGAATATCTCTGATAGTGAGGTCAAACAGCGGGAATGTCTCTGATAGTGAGGTCAGAGGGAATATCTCTGATAGTGATGTCAAACAGAGGAATATCTCTGATAGTGAGGTCAAACAGAGGGAATATCTCTGATAGTGAAGTCAGAAGGAATATCTCTGATAGTGAGGTCAGAGTGAATATCTCTGATAGTGAGGTCAAACAGTGGGAAAATCTCTGATAGTGAGGTCAGAGGGAATATCTCTGATAGTGAGGTCAAAGAGTGGGAATGTCTCTGATAGTGAGGTCAAACAGTGGAAATATCTCTGATAGTGAGGTCAAACAGAGGGAATATCTCTGATAGTGAGGTCAAACAGAGGGAATATCTCTGATAGTGAGGTCAGAGGGAATATCTCTGATAGTGAGGTCAGAGGGAATATCTCTGATAGTGAAGTCAAACAGCGGGAATGTCTCTGATAGTGAGGTCAAACAGCGGGAATGTCTCTGATAGTGAGGTCAAACAGAGGAATATCTCTGATAGTGAGGTCAAACAGAGAAATATCTCTGATTGTGAGGTCAAACAGAGGGAATATCTCTGAAAGTGATGTCAGAAGGAATATCTCTGATAGTGAGGTCAAACAGTGGGAATATCTCTGATAGTGAGGTCAAACGGTGGGAATATCTCTGATAGTGAGGTCAAACGGAGGGAATATCTCTGATAGTGAGGTCAAACGGAGGGAATATCTCTGATCGTGAGGTCAAAAGGAGGGAATATCTCTGATAGTGAGGTCAAACAGTGGGAATATCTCTGATAGTGAGGTCAAACAGAGGGAATGTCTCTGATAGTGAGGTCAAACAGTGGGAATGTCTCTGATAGTGAGGTCAAACAGAGGGAATGTCTCTGATAGTGAGGTCAAACAGTGGGAATATCTCTGATAGACAGGTCAAACAGAGGGAATATCTCTGATAGTGCGGACAAACAGTGGGAATTTCTCTGATAGTGAAGTCAGAAGGAATATCTCTGATAGTGAGGTCAGAGGGAATATCTCTGATAGTGAGGTCAGAGGGAATATCTCAGTGAGGTCAAACAGTGGGAATATCTCTGATAGTTAGATCAAACAGAGGGAATATCTCTGATAGTGAGGTCAAACAGTGGGAAAGTCTCTGATAGTGAGGTCAAACAGTGGGAATGTCTCTGATAGTGAGGTCAAACAGTGGGAATGTCTCTGATAGTGAGGTCAAACAGTGGGAATGTCTCTGATAGTGAGGTCAAACAGTGGGAATATCTCGGATAGTGAGGTCAGAGGAAATATCTCTGATAGTGAGGTCAGAGGGAATATCTCTGATAGTGAGGTCAAACAGCGGGAATGTCTCTGATAGTGAGGTCAGAGGGAATGTCTCTGATAGTGATGTCAAACAGAGGAATATCTCTGATAGTGATGTCAAACAGAGGAATATCTCTGATAGTGAAGTCAAACAGAGGGAATATCTCTGATAGTGAAGTCAGAAGGAATATCTCTGATAGTGAGGTCAGAGGGAATATCTCTGATAGTGAGGTCAAACAGTGGGAAAATCTCTGATAGTGAGGTCAGAGGGAATATCTCTGATAGAGAGGTCAAAGTGTGGGAATGTCTCTGATAGTGAGGTCAAACAGTGGAAATATCTCTGATAGTGAGGTCAAACAGAGGGAATATCTCTGATAGTGAGGTCAAACAGAGGGAATATCTCTGATAGTGAGGTCAAACAGAGGGAATATCTCTGATAGTGAGGTCAGAGGGAATATCTCTGATAGTGAGGTCAGAGGGAATATCTCTGATAGTGAGGTCAAACAGCGGGAATGTCTCTGATAGTGAGGTCAAACAGCGGGAATGTCTCTGATAGTGAGGTCAAACAGAGAAATATCTCTGGTAGTGAGGTCAAACAGAGGGAATATCTGAAAGTGAAGTCAGAAGGAATATCTCTGATAGTGAGGTCAAACAGTGGGAATATCTCTGATAGTGAGGTCAAACGGAGGGAATATCTCTGATAGTGAGGTCAAACGGAGGGAATATCTCTGATAGTGAGGTCATAAGGAGGGAATATCTCTGATAGTGAGGTCAAACAGTGGGAATATCTCTGATAGTGAGGTCAAACAGAGGGAATGTCTCTGATAGTGAGGTCAAACAGTGGGAATGTCTCTGATAGTGAGGTCAAACAGAGGGAATGTCTCTGATAGTGAGGTCAAACAGTGGGAATATCTCTGATAGACAGGTCAAACAGAGGGAATATCTCTGATAGTGAGGTCAAACAGAGGGAATATCTCTGATAGTGAGGTCAGAGGGAATATCTGATAGTGAGGTCAGAGGGAATATCTCTGATAGTGAGGTCAAACAGTGGGAATATCTCTGATAGTGAGGTCAAACAGAGGGAATATCTCTGATAGTGAGGTCAAACAGAGGGAATATCTCTGATAGTGAGGTCAGAGGGAATATCTCTTATAGTGAGGTCAAACAGTGGGAATATCTCTGATAGTGAGGTCAAACAGAGGGAATATCTCTGATAGTGAGGTCAAACAGTGGGAAAGTCTCTGATAGTGTGGTCAAACAGTGGGAATGTCTCTGATAGTGAGGTCAAACAGTGGGAATGTCTCTGATAGTGAGGTCAAACAGTGGGAATGTCTCTGATAGTGAGGTCAGAGGAAATATCTCTGATAGTGAGGTCAAACAGTGGGAATATCTGATAGGGAGGTCAAACAGAGGGAATATCTCTGATAGCGAGGTCAGAGGGAATATCTCTCATAGTGAGGTCAAACAGCGGGAATATCTCTGATAGTGAGGTCAGAGGGAATATCTCTGATAGCGAGGTCAGAGGGAATATCTCTGATAGTGAGGTCAAACAGAGGAATATCTCTGATAGTGAGGTCAAACAGAGGGAATATCTCTGATAGTGAAGTCAGAAGGAATATCTCTGATAGTGAGGTCAAACAGAGGAATATCTCTGATAGTGAGGTCAAACAGAGGGAATATCTCTGATAGTGAAGTCAGAAGGAATATCTCTGATAGTGAGGTCAAACAGAGGAATATCTCTGATAGTGAGGTCAAACAGAGGGAATATCTCTGATAGTGAAGTCAGAAGGAATATCTCTGATAGTGAGGTCAAACAGAGGAATATCTCTGATAGTGAGGTCAAACAGAGGGAATATCTCTGATAGTGAAGTCAGAAGGAATATCTCTGATAGTGAAGTCAAACAGAGGGAATATCTCTGATATCGAGGTCAAACAGAGGGAATATCTCTGATAGTGAGGTCAGAGGGAATATCTCTGATAGCGAGGTCAGAGGGAATATCTCTGATAGTGAGGTCAAACAGAGGAATATCTCTGATAGTGAGGTCAAACAGAGGGAATATCTCTGATAGTGAAGTCAGAAGGAATATCTCTGATAGTGAGGTCAAACAGAGGAATATCTCTGATAGTGAGGTCAAACAGAGGGAATATCTCTGATAGTGAGGTCAAAATGAGGAATATCTCTGATAGTGAGGTCAAACAGAGGGAATATCTCTGATAGTGAAGTCAGAAGGAATATCTCTGATAGTGAGGTCAAACAGAGGAATATCTCTGATAGTGAGGTCAAACAGTGGGAATATCTCGGATAGTGAGGTCAGAGGAAATATCTCTGATAGTGAGGTCAAACAGTGGGAATATCTGATAGGGAGGTCAAACAGAGGGAATATCTCTGATAGCGAGGTCAGAGGGAATATCTCTCATAGTTAGGTCAAACAGCGGGAATATCTCTGATAGTAAGGTCAGAGGGAATATCTCTGATAGCGAGGTCAGAGGGAATATCTCTGATAGTGAGGTCAAACAGAGGAATATCTCTGATAGTGAGGTCAAACAGAGGGAATATCTCTGATAGTGAAGTCAGAAGGAATATCTCTGATACTGAGGTCAAACAGAGGAATATCTCTGATAGTGAGGTCAAACAGAGGGAATATCTCTGATAGTGAAGTCAGAAGGAATATCTCTAATAGTGAGGTCAAACAGAGGAATATCTCTGATAGTGAGGTCAAACAGAGGGAATATCTCTGATAGTGAAGTCAGAAGGAATATCTCTGATAGTGAGGTCAAACAGAGGAATATCTCTGATAGTGAGGTCAAACAGAGGGAATATCTCTGATAGTGAAGTCAGAAGGAATATCTCTGATCGTGAGGTCAAACACAGAGAATATCTCTGATAGTGAGGTCAAACAGTGGAAATATCTCTGATAGTGAGGTCAGTGGGAATATCTCTGATAGTGAGGTCAAACAGTGGGAATATCTCTGACAGTGAGGTCAGAGGGAATATCTCTGATAGTGAGGTCAAACAGACGGAATATCTCTGATAGTGAGGTCATACAGTGGGAATATCTCTGATAGTGAGGTCAAACAGAGGGAATATCTCTGATAGTGAGGTCAGAGGGAATATATCATCAGTGAGGTCAAACAGTGGGAATATCTCTGATAGTGAGGTCAAACATTGGGAATATCTCTGATAGTGAGGTCAAACAGTGGGAAAATCTCTGATAGTGAGGTCAGAGGGAATATGTCTGATAGTGAGGTCAAAGAGTGGGAATGTCTCTGATAGTGAGGTCAAACAGTGGGAATATCTCTGATAGTGAGGTCAAACAGAGGGAATATCTCTGATAGTGAGGTGAGAGGGAATATCTCAGTGAGGTCAAACAGCGGGAATATCTCTGATAGTGAGGTCAGAGGGAATATCTCTGATAGCGAGGTCAGAGGGAATATCTCTGATAGTGAGGTCAAACAGAGGAATATCTCTGATAGTGAGGTAAAACAGAGGGAATATCTCTGATAGTGAAGTCAGAAGGAATATCTCTGATAGTGAGGTCAAACAGAGGGAATATCGCTGATAGTGAGGACAAACAGACGGAATATCTCTGATAGTGAGGTCAGAGGGAATATCTCTGATAGTGAGGTCAGAGGGAATATCTCTGATACTGAGGTCAGAGGGAATATCTCTGATAGCGAGGTCAAACAGTGGGAATATCTCTGATAGCGAGGTCAAACAGTGGGAATGTCTCTGATAGCGAGGTCAAACAGTGGGAATGTCTCTGATAGCGAGGTCAGAGGAAATATCTCTGATAGTGAGGTCAAACAGTGGGAATATCTGATAGTGAGGTCAAACAGAGGGAATATCTCTGATAGCGAGGTCAGAGGGAATATCTCTGATAGTGAGGTCAAACAGTGGGAATATCTCTGATAGCGAGGTCAAACAGTGGGAATGTCTCTGATAGCGAGGTCAAACACTGGGAATGTCTCTGATAGCGAGGTCAAACAGTGGGAATCTCTCTGATGGCGAGGTCAGAGGAAATATATCTGATAGTGAGGTCAAACAGTGGGAATATCTGATAGTGAGGTCAAACAGAGGGAATATCTCTGATAGCGAGGTCAGAGGGAATATCTCTCATAGTGAGGTCAAACAGCGGGAATATCTCTGATAGTGAGGTCAGAGGGAATATCTCTGATTGCGAGGTCAGAGGGAATATCTCTGATAGTGAGGTCAAACAGAGGAATATCTCTGATAGTGAGGTCAAACAGAGGGAATATCTCTGATAGTGAAGTCAGAAGGAATATCTCTGATAGTGAGGTCAAAAAGAGGAATATCTCTGATAGTGAGGTCAAACAGAGGGAATATCTCTGATAGTGAAGTCAGAAGGAATATCTCTGATAGTGAGGTCAAACAGAGGAATATCTCTGATAGTGAGGTCAAACAGAGGGAATGTCTCTGATAGTGAGTTCAAACAGTGGGAATGTCTCTGATAGTGAGGTCAAACAGTGGGAATGTCTCTGATAGTGAGGTCAAACAGAGGGAATATCTCTGATATTGAGGTCAGAGAGAATATCTCTGATAGTGAGTTCAGAGGGAATATCTCTGACAGTGAGGTCAGAGGGAATATCTCTGATAGTGAGGTCAAACAGCGGGAATGTCTCTGATAGTGAGGTCAGAGGGAATATCTCTGATAGTGAGGTCAAACAGAGGAATATCTCTGATAGTGAGGTCAAACAGTGGGAATATCTCTGATAGTGAGGTCAAAAAGTGGGAAAATCTCTGATAGTGAGGTCAAACAGAGGGAATATCTCTGATAGTGAGGTCAGAGGGAATATCTCTGATAGTGAGGTCAGAGGGAATATCTCTGATAGTGAGGTCAAACAGCGGGAATATCTCTGACAGTGAGGTCAGAGGGAATATCTCTGATAGTGAGGTCAAACAGTGGGAAAATCTCTGCTGGGAGGTCAGAGGGAATATCTCTGATAGTGAGGTCAAAGAGCGGGAATGTCTCTGATAGTGAGGTCAAACAGCGGAAATATCTCTGATAGTGAGGTCAAACAGCGGGAATATCTCTGACAGTGAGGTCAAACAGCGGGAATATCTCTGACAGTGAGGTCAGAGGGAATATCTCTGACAGTGAGGTCAGAGGGAATATCTCTGATAGTGAGGTCAAACAGCGGGAATGTCTCTGATAGTGAGGTCAGAGGGAATATCTCTGATAGTGATGTCAAACAGAGGAATATCTCTGATAGTGATGTCAAACAGAGGAATATCTCTGATAGTGAAGTCAAACAGAGGGAATATCTCTGATAGTGAAGTCAGAAGGAATATCTCTGATAGTGAGGTCAGAGGGAATATCTCTGATAGTGAGGTCAAACAGTGGGAAAATCTCTGATAGTGAGGTCAGAGGGAATATCTCTGATAGAGAGGTCAAAGTGTGGGAATGTCTCTGATAGTGAGGTCAAACAGTGGAAATGTCTCTGATAGTGAGGTCAAACAGAGGGAATATCTCTGATAGTGAGGTCAAACAGAGGGAATATCTCTGATAGTGAGGTCAGAGGGAATATCTCTGATAGTGAGGTCAGAGGGAATATCTCTGATAGTGAGGTCAAACAGCGGGAATGTCTCTGATAGTGAGGTCAAACAGCGGGAATGTCTCTGATAGTGAGGTCAAACAGCGGGAATGTCTCTGATAGTGAGGTCAAACAGCGGGAATGTCTCTGATAGTGAGGTCAAACAGAGAAATGTCTCTGGTAGTGAGGTCAAACAGAGGGAATATCTCTGAAAGTGAAGTCAGAAGGAATATCTCTGATAGTGAGGTCAAACAGTGGGAATATCTCTGATAGTGAGGTCAAACGGAGGGAATATCTCTGATAGTGAGGTCAAACGGAGGGAATATCTCTGATAGTGAGGTCATAAGGAGGGAATATCTCTGATAGTGAGGTCAAACAGTGGGAATATCTCTGATAGTGAGGTCAAACAGAGGGAATGTCTCTGATAGTGAGGTCAAACAGTGGGAATGTCTCTGATAGTGAGGTCAAACAGAGGGAATGTCTCTGATAGTGAGGTCAAACAGTGGGAATATCTCTGATAGACAGGTCAAACAGAGGGAATATCTCTGATAGTGAGGTCAAACAGAGGGAATATCTCTGATAGTGAGGTCAGAGGGAATATCTCTGATAGTGAGGTCAAACAGTGGGAATATCTCTGATAGTGAGGTCAAACAGAGGGAATATCTCTGATAGTGAGGTCAAACAGAGGGAATATCTCTGATAGTGAGGTCAGAGGGAATATCTCTGATAGTGAGGTCAAACAGTGGGAATATCTCTGATAGTGAGGTCAAACAGAGGGAATATCTCTGATAGTGAGGTCAAACAGTGGGAAAGTCTCTGATAGTGAGGTCAAACAGTGGGAATGTCTCTGATAGTGAGGTCAAACAGTGGGAATGTCTCTGATAGTGAGGTCAAACAGTGGGAATGTCTCTGATAGTGAGGTCAGAGGAAATATCTCTGATAGTGAGGTCAAACAGTGGGAATATCTGATAGGGAGGTCAAACAGAGGGAATATCTCTGATAGCGAGGTCAGAGGGAATATCTCTCATAGTGAGGTCAAACAGCGGGAATATCTCTGATAGTGAGGTCAGAGGGAATATCTCTGATAGCGAGGTCAGAGGGAATATCTCTGATAGTGAGGTCAAACAGAGGAATATCTCTGATAGTGAGGTCAAACAGAGGGAATATCTCTGATAGTGAAGTCAGAAGGAATATCTCTGATAGTGAGGTCAAACAGAGGAATATCTCTGATAGTGAGGTCAAACAGAGGGAATATCTCTGATAGTGAAGTCAGAAGGAATATCTCTGATAGTGAGGTCAAACAGAGGAATATCTCTGATAGTGAGGTCAAACAGAGGGAATATCTCTGATAGTGAAGTCAGAAGGAATATCTCTGATAGTGAGGTCAAACAGAGGAATATCTCTGATAGTGAGGTCAAACAGAGGGAATATCTCTGATAGTGAAGTCAGAAGGAATATCTCTGATAGTGAAGTCAAACAGAGGGAATATCTCTGAGATCGAGGTCAAACAGAGGGAATATCTCTGATAGTGAGGTCAGAGGAAATATCTCTGATAGCGAGGTCAGAGGAAATATCTCTGATAGTGAGGTCAAACAGAGGAATATCTCTGATAGTGAGGTCAAACAGAGGAATATCTCTGAAAGTGAGGTCAAACAGAGGGAATATCTAAGATAGTGAAGTCAGAAGGAATATCTCTGATAGTGAGGTCAAACAGAGGAATATCTCTGATAGTGAGGTCAAACAGAGGGAATATCTCTGATAGTGAGGTCAAAAAGAGGGAATATCTCTGATAGTGAGGTCAAACAGAGGGAATATCTCTGATAGTGAAGTCAGAAGGAATATCTCTGATAGTGAGGTCAAACAGAGGAATATCTCTGATAGTGAGGTCAAACAGTGGGAATATCTCGGATAGTGATGTCAGAGGAAATATCTCTGATAGTGAGGTCAAACAGTGGGAATATCTGATAGGGAGGTCAAACAGAGGGAATATCTCTGATAGCGAGGTCAGAGGGAATATCTCTCATAGTGAGGTCAAACAGCGGGAATATCTCTGATAGTAAGGTCAGAGGGAATATCTCTGATAGCGAGGTCAGAGGGAATATCTCTGATAGTGAGGTCAAACAGAGGAATATCTCTGATAGTGAGGTCAAACAGAGGGAATATCTCTGATAGTGAAGTCAGAAGGAATATCTCTGATACTGAGGTCAAACAGAGGAATATCTCTGATAGTGAGGTCAAACAGAGGGAATATCTCTGATAGTGAAGTCAGAAGGAATATCTCTGATAGTGAGGTCAAACAGAGGAATATCTCTGATAGTGAGGTCAAACAGAGGGAATATCTCTGATAGCGAGGTCAGAGGGAATATCTCTGATAGTGAGGTCAAACAGTGGGAATATCTCTGATAGCGAGGTCAAACAGTGGGAATGTCTCTGATAGCGAGGTCAAACACTGGGAATGTCTCTGATAGCGAGGTCAAACAGTGGGAATCTCTCTGATGGCGAGGTCAGAGGAAATATATCTGATAGTGAGGTCAAATAGTGGGAATATCTGATAGTGAGGTCAAACAGAGGGAATATCTCTGATAGCGAGGTCAGAGGGAATATCTCTCATAGTGAGGTCAAACAGCGGGAATATCTCTGATAGTGAGGTCAGAGGGAATATCTCTGATTGCGAGGTCAGAGGGAATATCTCTGATAGTGAGGTCAAACAGAGGAATATCTCTGATAGTGAGGTCAAACAGAGGGAATATCTCTGATAGTGAAGTCAGAAGGAATATCTCTGATAGTGAGGTCAAAAAGAGGAATATCTCTGATAGTGAGGTCAAACAGAGGGAATATCTCTGATAGTGAAGTCAGAAGGAATATCTCTGATAGTGAGGTCAAACAGAGGAATATCTCTGATAGTGAGGTCAAACAGAGGGAATGTCTCTGATAGTGAGGTCAAACAGTGGGAATGTCTCTGATAGTGAGGTCAAACAGTGGGAATGTCTCTGATAGTGAGGTCAAACAGAGGGAATATCTCTGATATTGAGGTCAGAGAGAATATCTCTGATAGTGAGGTCAGAGGGAATATCTCTGACAGTGAGGTCAGAGGGAATATCTCTGATAGTGAGGTCAAACAGCGGGAATGTCTCTGATAGTGAGGTCAGAGGGAATATCTCTGATAGTGAGGTCAAACAGAGGAATATCTCTGATAGTGAGGTCAAACAGTGGGAATATCTCTGATAGTGAGGTCAAAAAGTGGGAAAATCTCTGATAGTGAGGTCAAACAGAGGGAATATCTCTGATAGTGAGGTCAGAGGGAATATCTCTGACAGTGAGGTCAGAGGGAATATCTCTGACAGTGAGGTCAAACAGCGGGAATATCTCTGACAGTGAGGTCAGAGGGAATATCTCTGATAGTGAGGTCAAACAGTGGGAAAATCTCTGCTGGGAGGTCAGAGGGAATATCTCTGATAGTGAGGTCAAAGAGCGGGAATGTCTCTGATAGTGAGGTCAAACAGCGGAAATATCTCTGATAGTGAGGTCAAACAGCGGGAATATCTCTGACAGTGAGGTCAAACAGCGGGAATATCTCTGACAGTGAGGTCAGAGGGAATATCTCTGATAGTGAGGTCAAACAGCGGGAATGTCTCTGATAGTGAGGTCAGAGGGAATATCTCTGATAGTGATGTCAAACAGAGGAATATCTCTGATAGTGATGTCAAACAGAGGAATATCTCTGATAGTGAAGTCAAACAGAGGGAATATCTCTGATAGTGAAGTCAGAAGGAATATCTCTGATAGTGAGGTCAGAGGGAATATCTCTGATAGTGAGGTCAAACAGTGGGAAAATCTCTGATAGTGAGGTCAGAGGGAATATCTCTGATAGAGAGGTCAAAGTGTGGGAATGTCTCTGATAGTGAGGTCAAACAGTGGAAATGTCTCTGATAGTGAGGTCAAACAGAGGGAATATCTCTGATAGTGAGGTCAAACAGAGGGAATATCTCTGATAGTGAGGTCAGAGGGAATATCTCTGATAGTGAGGTCAAACAGCGGGAATGTCTCTGATAGTGAGGTCAAACAGCGGGAATGTCTCTGATAGTGAGGTCAAACAGAGGGAATATCTCTGATAGTGAGGTCAAACAGAGGGAATATCTCTGATAGTGAGGTCAAACAGAGGGAATATCTCTGATAGTGAGGTCAGAGGGAATATCTCTGATAGTGAGGTCAGAGGGAATATCTCTGATAGTGAGGTCAAACAGCGGGAATGTCTCTGATAGTGAGGTCAAACAGCGGGAATGTCTCTGATAGTGAGGTCAAACAGCGGGAATGTCTCTGATAGTGAGGTCAAACAGCGGGAATGTCTCTGATAGTGAGGTCAAACAGAGAAATGTCTCTGGTAGTGAGGTCAAACAGAGGGAATATCTCTGAAAGTGAAGTCAGAAGGAATATCTCTGATAGTGAGGTCAAACAGTGGGAATATCTCTGATAGTGAGGTCAAACGGAGGGAATATCTCTGATAGTGAGGTCAAACGGAGGGAATATCTCTGATAGTGAGGTCATAAGGAGGGAATATCTCTGATAGTGAGGTCAAACAGTGGGAATATCTCTGATAGTGAGGTCAAACAGAGGGAATGTCTCTGATAGTGAGGTCAAACAGTGGGAATGTCTCTGATAGTGAGGTCAAACAGAGGGAATGTCTCTGATAGTGAGGTCAAACAGTGGGAATATCTCTGATAGACAGGTCAAACAGAGGGAATATCTCTGATAGTGAGGTCAAACAGAGGGAATATCTCTGATAGTGAGGTCAGAGGGAATATCTCTGATAGTGAGGTCAAACAGTGGGAATATCTCTGATAGTGAGGTCAAACAGAGGGAATATCTCTGATAGTGAGGTCAAACAGAGGGAATATCTCTGATAGTGAGGTCAGAGGGAATATCTCTGATAGTGAGGTCAGAGGGAATATCTCTGATAGTGAGGTCAAACAGTGGGAATATCTCTGATAGTGAGGTCAAACAGAGGGAATATCTCTGATAGTGAGGTCAAACAGTGGGAAAGTCTCTGATAGTGAGGTCAAACAGTGGGAATGTCTCTGATAGTGAGGTCAAACAGTGGGAATGTCTCTGATAGTGAGGTCAAACAGTGGGAATGTCTCTGATAGTGAGGTCAGAGGAAATATCTCTGATAGTGAGGTCAAACAGTGGGAATATCTGATAGGGAGGTCAAACAGAGGGAATATCTCTGATAGCGAGGTCAGAGGGAATATCTCTCATAGTGAGGTCAAACAGCGGGAATATCTCTGATAGTGAGGTCAGAGGGAATATCTCTGATAGCGAGGTCAGAGGGAATATCTCTGATAGTGAGGTCAAACAGAGGAATATCTCTGATAGTGAGGTCAAACAGAGGGAATATCTCTGATAGTGAAGTCAGAAGGAATATCTCTGATAGTGAGGTCAAACAGAGGAATATCTCTGATAGTGAGGTCAAACAGAGGGAATATCTCTGATAGTGAAGTCAGAAGGAATATCTCTGATAGTGAGGTCAAACAGAGGAATATCTCTGATAGTGAGGTCAAACAGAGGGAATATCTCTGATAGTGAAGTCAGAAGGAATATCTCTGATAGTGAGGTCATACAGAGGAATATCTCTGATAGTGAGGTCAAACAGAGGGAATATCTCTGATAGTGAAGTCAGAAGGAATATCTCTGATAGTGAAGTCAAACAGAGGGAATATCTCTGATATCGAGGTCAAACAGAGGGAATATCTCTGATAGTGAGGTCAGAGGGAATATCTCTGATAGCGAGGTCAGAGGAAATATCTCTGATAGTGAGGTCAAACAGAGGAATATCTCTGATAGTGAGGTCAAACAGAGGAATATCTCTGATAGTGAGGTCAAACAGAGGGAATATCTCTGATAGTGAAGTCAGAAGGAATATCTCTGATAGTGAGGTCAAACAGAGGAATATCTCTGATAATGAGGTCAAACAGAGGGAATATCTCTGATAGTGAGGTCAAAAAGAGGGAATATCTCTGATAGTGAGGTCAAACAGAGGGAATATCTCTGATAGTGAAGTCAGAAGGAATATCTCTGATAGTGAGGTCAAACAGTGGGAATATCTCTGATAGTGAGGTCAGAGGGAATATCTCTGATAGTGAGGTCAAACAGACGGAATATCTCTGATAGTGAGGTCATACAGTGGGAATATCTCTGATAGTGAGGTCAAACAGAGGGAATATCTCTGATAGTGAGGTCAGAGGGAATATATCATCAGTGAGGTCAAACAGTGGGAATATCTCTGATAGTGAGGTCAAACATTGGGAATATCTCTGATAGTGAGGTCAAACAGTGGGAAAATCTCTGATAGTGAGGTCAGAGGGAATATGTCTGATAGTGAGGTCAAAGAGTGGGAATGTCTCTGATAGTGAGGTCAAACAGTGGGAATATCTCTGATAGTGAGGTCAAACAGAGGGAATATCTCTGATAGTGAGGTGAGAGGGAATATCTCTGATAGTGAGGTCAAACAGCGGGAATATCTCTGATAGCGAGGTCAGAGGGAATATCTCTGATAGCGAGGTCAGAGGGAATATCTCTGATAGTGAGGTCAAACAGAGGAATATCTCTGATAGTGAGGTAAAACAGAGGGAATGTCTCTGATAGTGAAGTCAGAAGGAATATCTCTGATAGTGAGGTCAAACAGAGGGAATATCTCTGATAGTGAAGTCAGAAGGAATATCTCTGATAGTGAGGTCAAACAGAGGAATATCTCTGATAGTGAGGTCAAACAGAGGGAATATCTCTGATAGTGAAGTCAGAAGGAATATCTCTGATAGTGAGGTCAAACAGAGAGAATATCTCTGATAATGAGGTCAAACAGTGGAAATATCTCTGATAGTGAGGTCAGTGGGAATATCTCTGATAGTGAGGTCAAACAGTGGGAATATCTCTGATAGTGAGGTCAGAGGGAATATCTCTGATAGTGAGGTCCAACAGTGGGAATAACTCTGATAGTGAGGTCAAACAGAGGGAATATCTCTGATAGTGAGGTCATACAGTGGGAATATCTCTGATAGTGAGGTCAAACAGAGGGAATATCTCTGATAGTGAGGTCAGAGGGAATATCTCATCAGTGAGGTCAAACAGTGGGAATATCTCTGATAGTGAAGTCAGAGGGAATATCTCTGATAGTGAGGTCAAACAGTGGGAATATCTCTGATAGTGAGGTCAAACAGAGGGAATATCTGATAGTGAGGTCAAACACTGGGAATATCTCTGATAGTGAGGTCAAACAGTGGGAAAATCTCTGATAGTGAGGTCAGAGGGAATATCTCTGATAGTGAGGTCAAAGAGTGGGAATGTCTCTGATAGTGAGGTCAAACAGTGGAAATATCTCTGATAGTGAGGTCAAACAGAGGGAATATCTCTGATATTGAGGTCAAACAGAGGAAATATCTCTGATAGTGAGGTCAGAGGGAATATCTCTGATAGTGAGGTCAGAGGGAATATCTCTGATAGTGAGGTCAGAGGGAATATCTCTGATAGTGAGGTCAGAGGGAATATCTCTGACAGTGAGGTCAGAGGGAATATCTCTGACAGTGAGGTCAAACAGTGGGAATATCTCTGATAGTGAGGTCAAACAGTGGGAATATCTCTGATAGTGAGGTCAAACAGTGGGAATATCTCTGATAGTGAGGTCAAACGGAGGGAATATCTCTGATAGTGAGGTCAAACGGAGGGAATATCTCTGATAGTGAGGTCAAACGGAGGGAATATCTCTGATAGTGAGGTCAAACAGAGGGAATGTCTCTGATAGTGAGGTCAAACAGTGGGAATGTCTCTGATAGACAGGTCAAACAGAGGGAATGTCTCTGATAGTGAGGTCAAACAGTGGGAATTTCTCTGATAGTGAAGTCAGAAGGAATATCTCTGATAGTGAGGTCACACAGTGGGAATATCTCTGATAGTGAGGACAAACAGACGGAATATCTCTGATAGTGAGGTCAGAGGGAATATCTCTGATAGTGAGGTCAGAGGGAATATCTCTGATACTGAGGTCAGAGGGAATATCTCTGATAGCGAGGTCAAACAGTGGGAATATCTCTGATAGCGAGGTCAAACAGTGGGAATGTCTCTGATAGCGAGGTCAAACAGTGGGAATGTCTCTGATAGCGAGGTCAGAGGAAATATCTCTGATAGTGAGGTCAAACAGTGGGAATATCTGATAGTGAGGTCAAACAGAGGGAATATCTCTGATAGCGAGGTCAGAGGGAATATCTCTGATAGCGAGGTCAAACAGTGGGAATATCTCTGATAGCGAGGTCAAACAGTGGGAATGTCTCTGATAGCGAGGTCAAACACTGGGAATGTCTCTGATAGCGAGGTCAAACAGTGGGAATCTCTCTGATGGCGAGGTCAGAGGAAATATATCTGATAGTGAGGTCAAACAGTGGGAATATCTGATAGTGAGGTCAAACAGAGGGAATATCTCTGATAGCGAGGTCAGAGGGAATATCTCTCATAGTGAGGTCAAACAGCGGGAATATCTCTGATAGTGAGGTCAGAGGGAATATCTCTGATAGCGAGGTCAGAGGGAATATCTCTGATAGTGAGGTCAAACAGAGGAATATCTCTGATAGTGAGGTCAAACAGAGGGAATATCTCTGATAGTGAAGTCAGAAGGAATATCTCTGATAGTGAGGACAAAAAGAGGAATATCTCTGATAGTGAGCTCAAACAGGGGGAATATCTCTGATAGTGAAGTCAGAAGGAATATCTCTGATAGTGAGGTCAAACAGAGGAATATCTCTGATAGTGAGGTCAAACAGAGGGAATGTCTCTGATAGTGAGGTCAAACAGTGGGAATGTCTCTGATAGTGAGGTCAAACAGTGGGAATGTCTCTGATAGTGAGGTCAAACAGAGGGAATATCTCTGATATTGAGGTCAGAGAGAATATCTCTGATAGTGAGGTCAGAGGGAATATCTCTGACAGTGAGGTCAGAGGGAATATCTCTGATAGTGAGGTCAAACAGCGGGAATGTCTCTGATAGTGAGGTCAGAGGGAATATCTCTGATAGTGAGGTCAAACAGAGGAATATCTCTGATAGTGGGGTCAAACAGTGGGAATATCTCTGATAGTGAGGTCAAAAAGTGGGAAAATCTCTGATAGTGAGGTCAAACAGAGGGAATATCTCTGATAGTGAGGTCAGAGGGAATATCTCTGATAGTGAGGTCAGAGGGAATATCTCTGATAGTGAGGTCAAACAGCGGGAATATCTCTGACAGTGAGGTCAGAGGGAATATCTCTGATAGTGAGGTCAAACAGTGGGAAAATCTCTGCTGGGAGGTCAGAGGGAATATCTCTGATAGTGAGGTCAAAGAGCGGGAATGTCTCTGACAGTGAGGTCAAACAGCGGAAATATCTCTGACAGTGAGGTCAAACAGCGGGAATATCTCTGACAGTGAGGTCAAACAGCGGGAATATCTCTGACAGTGAGGTCAGAGGGAATATCTCTGACAGTGAGGTCAGAGGGAATAACTCTGATAGTGAGGTCAAACAGCGGGAATGTCTCTGATAGTGAGGTCAGAGGGAATATCTCTGATAGTGATGTCAAACAGAGGAATATCTCTGATAGTGATGTCAAACAGAGGAATATCTCTGATAGTGAAGTCAAACAGAGGGAATATCTCTGATAGTGAAGTCAGAAGGAATATCTCTGATAGTGAGGTCAGAGGGAATATCTCTGATAGTGAGGTCAAACAGTGGGAAAATCTCTGATAGTGAGGTCAGAGGGAATATCTCTGATAGAGAGGTCAAAGTGTGGGAATGTCTCTGATAGTGAGGTCAAACAGTGGAAATATCTCTGATAGTGAGGTCAAACAGAGGGAATATCTCTGATAGTGAGGTCAAACAGAGGGAATATCTCTGATAGTGAGGTCAAACAGAGGGAATATCTCTGATAGTGAGGTCAGAGGGAATATCTCTGATAGTGAGGTCAGAGGGAATATCTCTGTTAGTGAGGTCAAACAGCGGGAATGTCTCTGATAGTGAGGTCAAACAGCGGGAATGTCTCTGATAGTGAGGTCAAACAGCGGGAATGTCTCTGATAGTGAGGTCAAACAGAGTAATATCTCTGGTAGTGAGGTCAAACAGAGGGATTATCTCTGAAAGTGAAGTCAGAAGGAATATCTCTGATAGTGAGGTCAAACAGTGGGAATATCTCTGATAGTGAGGTCAAACGGAGGGAATATCTCTGATAGTGAGGTCAAACGGAGGGAATATCTCTGATAGTGAGGTCATAAGGAGGGAATATCTCTGATAGTGAGGTCAAACAGTGGGAATATCTCTGATAGTGAGTTCAAACAGAGGGAATGTCTCTGATAGTGAGGTCAAACAGTGGGAATGTCTCTGATAGTGAGGTCAAACAGAGGGAATGTCTCTGATAGTGAGGTCAAACAGTGGGAATATCTCTGATAGACAGGTCAAACAGAGGGAATATCTCTGATAGTGAGGTCAAACAGAGGGAATATCTCTGATAGTGAGGTCAGAGGGAATATCTCTGATAGTGAGGTCAGAGGGAATATCTCTGATAGTGAGGTCAAACAGTGGGAATATCTCTGATAGTGAGGTCAAACAGAGGGAATATCTCTGATAGTGAGGTCAGAGGGAATATCTCTGATAGTGAGGTCAGAGGGAATATCTCTGATAGTGAGGTCAAACAGAGGGAATATCTCTGATAGTGAGGTCAAACAGTGGGAAAGTCTCTGATAGTGAGGTCAAACAGTGGGAATGTCTCTGATAGTGAGGTCAAACAGTGGGAATGTCTCTGATAGTGAGGTCAAACAGTGGGAATGTCTCTGATAGTGAGGTCAGAGGAAATATCTCTGATAGTGAGGTCAAACAGTGGGAATATCTGATAGGGAGGTCAAACAGAGGGAATATCTCTGATAGCGAGGTCAGAGGGAATATCTCTCATAGTGAGGTCAAACAGCGGGAATATCTCTGATAGTGAGGTCAGAGGGAATATCTCTGATAGCGAGGTCAGAGGGAATATCTCTGATAGTGAGGTCAAACAGAGGAATATCTCTGATAGTGAGGTCAAACAGAGGGAATATCTCTGATAGTGAAGTCAGAAGGAATATCTCTGATAGTGAGGTCAAACAGAGGAATATCTCTGATAGTGAGGTCAAACAGAGGGAATATCTCTGATAGTGAAGTCAGAAGGAATATCTCTGATAGTGAGGTCAAACAGAGGAATATCTCTGATAGTGAGGTCAAACAGAGGGAATATCTCTGATAGTGAAGTCAGAAGGAATATCTCTGATAGTGAGGTCAAACAGAGGAATATCTCTGATAGTGAGGTCAAACAGAGGGAATATCTCTGATAGTGAAGTCAGAAGGAATATCTCTGATAGTGAAGTCAAACAGAGGGAATATCTCTGATAGTGAAGTCAGAAGGAATATCTCTGATAGTGAGGTCAGAGGGAATATCTCTGATAGTGAGGTCAAACAGTGGGAAAATCTCTGATAGTGAGGTCAGAGGGAATATCTCTGATAGAGAGGTCAAAGAGTGGGAATGTCTCTGATAGTGAGGTCAAACAGTGGAAATATCTCTGATAGTGAGGTCAAACAGAGGGAATATCTCTGATAGTGAGGTCAAACAGAGGGAATATCTCTGATAGTGAGGTCAAACAGAGGGAATATCTCTGATAGTGAGGTCAAACAGAGGGAATATCTCTGATAGTGAGGTCAGAGGGAATATCTCTGATAGTGAGGTCAAACAGCGGGAATGTCTCTGATAGTGAGGTCAAACAGCGGGAATGTCTCTGATAGTGAGGTCAAACAGCGGGAATGTCTCTGATAGTGAGGTCAAACAGAGAAATATCTCTGATAGTGAGGTCAAACAGAGGGAATATCTCTGAAA
The DNA here is from genome assembly GCF_030144855.1 of Hypanus sabinus. NCBI lineage: Eukaryota > Metazoa > Chordata > Chondrichthyes > Myliobatiformes > Dasyatidae > Hypanus > Hypanus sabinus. The sequence goes on from NC_082706.1 coordinate 24,300,037, forward strand.
GTGAAGTCAGAAGGAATATCTCTGATAGTGAGGTCAAACAGTGGGAATATCTCTGATAGTGAGGTCAAACAGTGGGAATATCTCTGATAGTGAAGTCAAACGGAGGGAATATCTCTGATAGTGAGGTCAAACGGAGGGAATATCTCTGATAGTGAGGTCAAAAGGAGGGAATATCTCTGATAGTGAGGTCAAACAGTGGGAATATCTCTGATAGTGAGGTCAAACAGAGGGAATGTCTCTGATAGAGAGGTCAAACAGTGGGAATGTCTCTGATAGTGAGGTCAAACAGAGGGAATGTCTCTGATAGTGAGGTCAAACAGTGCGAATGTCTCTGATAGACAGGTCAAACAGAGGGAATGTCTCTGATAGTGAGGTCAAACAGAGGGAATATCTCTGATAGTGAGGTCAAACAGAGGGAATATCTCTGATAGTGAGGTCAGAGGGAATATCTCTGATAGTGAGGTCAGAGGGAATATCTCTGATAGTGAGGTCAAACAGTGGGATTATCTCTGATAGTGAGGTCAAACAGAGGGAATATCTCTGATAGTGAGGTCAAACAGAGGGAATATCTCTGATAGTGAGGTCAGAGGGAATATCTCTGATAGTGAGGTCAGAGGGAATATCTCTGATAGTGAGGTCAAACAGTGGGAATATCTCTGATCGTGAGGTCAAACAGAGGGAATATCTCTGATAGTGAGGTCAAACAGTGGGAAAGTCTCTGATAGTGAGGTCAAACAGTGGGAATGTCTCTGATAGTGAGGTCAAACAGTGGGAATGTCTCTGATAGTGAGGTCAAACAGTGGGAATGTCTCTGATAGTGAGGTCAAACAGTGGGAATATCTCTGATAGTGAGGTCAGAGGAAATATCTCTGATAGTGAGGTCAAACAGTGGTAATATCTGATAGGGAGGTCAAACAGAGGGAATATCTCTGATAGCGAGGTCAGAGGGAATAACTCTCATAGTGAGGTCAAACAGCGGGAATATCTCTGATAGTGAGGTCAGAGGGAATATCTCTGATAAAGAGGTCAGAGGGAATATCTCTGATAGTGAGGTCAAACAGAGGAATATCTCTGATAGTGAGGTCAAACAGAGGGAATATCTCTGATAGTGAAGTCAGAAGGAATATCTCTGATAGTGAGGTCAAACAGAGGAATATCTCTGATAGTGAGGTCAAACAGAGGGAATATCTCTGATAGTGAAGTCAGAAGGAATATCTCTGATAGTGAGGTCAAACAGAGGAATATCTCTGATAGTGAGGTCAAACAGAGGGAATATCTCTGATAGTGAAGCCTGAAGGAATATCTCTGATAGTGAGGTCAAACAGAGGAATATCTCTGATAGTGAGGTCAAACAGAGGGAATATCTCTGATAGTGAAGTCAGAAAGAATATCTCTGATAGTGAGGTCAAACAGAGAGAATATCTCTGATAGTGAGGTCAAACAGTGGAAATATCTCTGATAGTGAGGTCAGTGGGAATATCTCTGATAGTAAGGTCAAACAGTGGGAATATCTCTGATAGTGAGGTCCAACAGACGGAATATCTCTGATAGTGAGGTCCAACAGACGGAATATCTCTGATAGTGAGGTCAAACAGAGGGAATATCTCTGATAGTGAGGTCATACAGTGGGAATATCTCTGATACTGAGGTCAAACAGAGGGAATATCTCTGATAGTGAGATCAGAGGGAATATATATTATCAGTGAGGTCAAACAGTGGGAATATCTCTGATAGTGAGGTCAAACAGTGGGAATATCTCTGATAGTGAGGTCAAACAGTGGGAAAATCTCTGATAGTGAGGTCAGAGGGAATATGTCTGATAGTGAGGTCAAAGAGTGGGAATGTCTCTGATAGTGAGGTCAAACAGTGGGAATGTCTCTGATAGTGAGGTCAAACAGTGGGAAAGTCTCTGATAGTGAGGTCAAACAGTGGGAAAATCTCTGATAGTGAGGTCAGAGGGAATATCTCTGATAGTGAGGTCAAAGAGTGGGAATGTCTCTGATAGTGAGGTCAAAGAGTGGGAATGTCTCTGATAGTGAGGTCAAAGAGTGGGAATATCTCTGATAGTGAGGTCAAACAGTGGGAATATCTCTGATATTGAGGTCAAACAGAGGGAATATCTCTGATAGTGAGGTCAGAGGGAATATCTCTGATAGCGAGGTCAGAGGGAATATCTCTGATAGTGAGGTCAAACAGAGGAATATCTCTGATAGTGAGGTCAAACAGAGGAATATCTCTGATAGTGAGGTCAAACAGAGGGAATATCTCTGATAGAGAAGTCAGAAGGAATATCTCTGATAGTGAGGTCAAACAGAGGAATATCTCTGATAGTGAGGTCAAACAGAGGGAATATCTCTGATAGTGAAGTCAGAAGGAATATCTCTGATAGTGAGGTCAAACAGAGGAATATCTCTGATAGTGAGGTCAAACAGAGGGAATGTCTCTGATAGTGAGGTCAAACAGAGGGAATGTCTCTGATAGTGAGGTCAAACAGAGGGAATGTCTCTGATAGTGAGGTCAGAGGGAATATCTCTGATAGTGAGGTCAAACAGTGGGAATATCTCTGATAGTGAGGTCAAACAGTGGGAATATCTCTGATAGTGAGGTCAAACAGAGGGAATATCTCTGATAGTGAGGTCAAACAGAGGGAATATCTCTGATAATGAGGTCAGAGGGAATATCTCTGATTGTGAGGTCAGAGGGAATATCTCTGATAGTGAGGTCAAACAGTGGGAATATCTCTGATAGTGAGGTCAAACAAAGGGAATATCTCTGATACTGAGGTCAAACAGTGGGAAAGTCTCTGATAGTGAGGTCAAACAGTGGGAATGTCTCTGATAGTGAGGTCAAACAGTGGGAATGTCTCTGATAGTGAGGTCAAACAGTGGGAATGTCTCTGATAGTGAGGTCAAACAGTGGGAATATCTCTGATAGTGAGGTCAGAGGAAATATCTCTGAAGTGAGGTCAAACAGTGGGAATATCTGATAGGGAGGTCAAACAGAGGGAATATCTCTGATAGCGAGGTCAGAGGGAATATCTCTCATAGTGAGGTCAAACAGCGGGAATATCTCTGATAGTGAGGTCAGAGGGAATATCTCTGATAGCGAGGTCAGAGGGAATATCTCTGATAGTGAGGTCAAACAGAGGAAATCTCTGATAGTGAGGTCAAACAGAGGGAATATCTCTGATAGTGAAGTCAGAAGGAATATCTCTGATAGTGAGGTCAAACAGAGGAATATCTCTGATAGTGAGGTCAAACAGAGGGAATATCTCTGATAGTGAAGTCAGAAGGAATATCTCTGATAGTGAGGTCAAACAGAGGAATATCTCTGATAGTGAGGTCAAACAGAGGGAATATCTCTGATAGTGAAGTCAGAAGGAATATCTCTGATAATGAGGTCAAACAGAGGAATATCTCTGATAGTGAGGTCAAACAGAGGGAATATCTCTGATAGTGAAGTCAGAAGGAATATCTCTGATAGTGAGGTCAAACAGAGAGAATATCTCTGATAGTGAGGTCAAACAGTGGAAATATCTCTGATAGTGAGGTCAGTGGGAATATCTCTGATAGTAAGGTCAAACAGTGGGAATAACACTGATAGTGAGGTCAGAGGGAATATCTCTGATAGTGAGGTCCAACAGAGGGAATATCTCTGATAGTGAGGTCAAACAGAGGGAATATCTCTGATAGTGAGGTCATACAGTGGGAATATCTCTGATAGTGAGGTCAAACAGAGGGAATATCTCTGATAGTGAGATCAGAGGGAATATATATTATCAGTGAGGTCAAACAGTGGGAATATCTCTGATAGTGAGGTCAAACAGTGGGAATATCTCTGATAGTGAGGTCAAACAGTGGGAAAATCTCTGATAGTGAGGTCAGAGGGAATATGTCTGATAGTGAGGTCAAAGAGTGGGAATGTCTCTGATAGTGAGGTCAAACAGTGGGAATGTCTCTGATAGTGAGGTCAAACAGTGGGAAAATCTCTGATAGTGAGGTCAAACAGTGGGAAAATCTCTGATAGTGAGGTCAGAGGGAATATCTCTGATAGTGAGGTCAAAGAGTGGGAATGTCTCTGATAGTGAGGTCAAAGAGTGGGAATGTCTCTGATAGTGAGGTCAAACACTGTGAATATCTCTGATAGTGAGGTCAAACAGTGGGAATATCTCTGATATCGAGGTCAAACAGAGGGAATATCTCTGATAGTGAGGTCAGAGGGAATATCTCTGATAGCGAGGTCAGAGGGAATATCTCTGATAGTGAGGTCAAACAGAGGAATATCTCTGATAGTGAGGTCAAACAGAGGGAATATCTCTGATAGTGAAGTCAGAAGGAATATCTCTGATAGTGAGGTCAAACAGAGGAATACCTCTGATAGTGAGGTCAAACAGAGGGAATATCTCTGATAGTGAAGTCAGAAGGAATATCTCTGATAGTGAGGTCAAACAGAGGAATATCTCTGATAGTGAGGTCAAACAGAGGGAATGTCTCTGATAGTGAGGTCAAACAGTGGGAATGTCTCTGATAGTGAGGTCAAACAGTGGGAATGTCTCTGATAGCGAGGTCAGAGGAAATATCTCTGATAGCGAGGTCAGAGGGAATATCTCTGATAGTGAGGTCAAACAGAGGAATATCTCTGATAGTGAGGTCAAACAGTGGGAATATCTCTGAGAGTGAAGTCAGAAGGAATATCTCTGATAGTGAGGTCAAACAGAGGAATATCTCTGATAGTGAGGTCAGAGGGAATATCTCTGATAGTGAGGTCAAAGAGTGGGAATGTCTCTGATAGTGAGGTCAAAGAGTGGGAATGTCTCTGATAGTGAGGTCAAACACTGTGAATATCTCTGATAGTGAGGTCAAACAGTGGGAATATCTCTGATATCGAGGTCAAACAGAGGGAATATCTCTGATAGCGAGGTCAGAGGGAATATCTCTGATAGCGAGGTCAGAGGGAATATCTCTGATAGTGAGGTCAAACAGAGGAATATCTCTGATAGTGAGGTCAAACAGAGGGAATATCTCTGATAGTGAAGTCAGAAGGAATATCTCTGATAGTGAGGTCAAACATAGGAATATCTCTGATAGTGAGGTCAAACAGAGGGAATATCTCTGATAGTGAAGTCAGAAGGAATATCTCTGATAGTGAGGTCAAACAGAGGAATATCTCTGATAGTGAGGTCAAACAGAGGGAATGTCTCTGATAGTGAGGTCAAACAGTGGGAATGTCTCTGATAGTGAGGTCAAACAGTGGGAATGTCTCTGATAGTGAGGTCAGAGGAAATATCTCTGATAGTGAGGTCAAACAGTGGGAATATCTGATAGGGAGGTCAAACAGAGGGAATATCTCTGATAGCGAGGTCAGAGGGAATATCTCTCATAGTGAGGTCAAACAGCGGGAATATCTCTGATAGTGAGGTCAGAGGGAATATCTCTGATAGCGAGGTCAGAGGGAATATCTCTGATAGTGAGGTCAAACAGAGGAATATCTCTGATAGTGAGGTCAAACAGAGGGAATATCTCTGATAGTGAAGTCAGAAGGAATATCTCTGATAGTGAGGTCAAACAGAGGAATATCTCTGATAGTGAGGTCAAACAGAGGGAATATCTCTGATAGTGAAGTCAGAAGGAATATCTCTGATAGTGAGGTCAAACAAAGGAATATCTCTGATAGTGAGGTCAAACAGAGGGAATATCTCTGATAGTGAAGTCAGAAGGAATATCTCTGATAGTGAGGTCAAACAGAGGAATATCTCTGATAGTGAAGTCAGAAGGAATATCTCTGATACTGAGGTCAAACAGAGAGAATATCTCTGATAGTGAGGTCAAACAGTGGAAATATCTCTGATAGTGAGGTCAGTGGGAATATCTCTGATAGTAAGGTCAAACAGTGGGAATAACACTGATAGTGAGGTCAGAGGGAATATCTCTGATAGTGAGGTCCAACAGAGGGAATATCTCTGATAGTGAGGTCAAACAGAGGGAATATCTCTGATAGTGAGGTCATACAGTGGGAATATCTCTGATAGTGAGGTCAAACAGAGGGAATATCTCTGATAGTGAGATCAGAGGGAATATATATTATCAGTGAGGTCAAACAGTGGGAATATCTCTGATAGTGAGGTCAAACAGTGGGAATATCTCTGATAGTGAGGTCAAACAGTGGGAAAATCTCTGATAGTGAGGTCAGAGGGAATATGTCTGATAGTGAGGTCAAAGAGTGGGAATGTCTCTGATAGTGAGGTCAAACAGTGGGAATGTCTCTGATAGTGAGGTCAAACGGTGGGAAAGTCTCTGATAGTGAGGTCAGAGGGAATATCTCTGATAGTGAGGTCCAACAGAGGGAATATCTCTGATAGTGAGGTCAAACAGAGGGAATATCTCTGATAGTGAGGTCATACAGTGGGAATATCTCTGATAGTGAGGTCAAACAGAGGGAATATCTCTGATAGTGAGATCAGAGGGAATATATATTATCAGTGAGGTCAAACAGTGGGAATATCTCTGATAGTGAGGTCAAACAGTGGGAATATCTCTGATAGTGAGGTCAAACAGTGGGAAAATCTCTGATAGTGAGGTCAGAGGGAATATGTCTGATAGTGAGGTCAAAGAGTGGGAATGTCTCTGATAGTGAGGTCAAACAGTGGGAATGTCTCTGATAGTGAGGTCAAACAGTGGGAAAATCTCTGATAGTGAGGTCAAACAGTGGGAAAATCTCTGATAGTGAGGTCAGAGGGAATATCTCTGATAGTGAGGTCAAAGAGTGGGAATGTCTCTGATAGTGAGGTCAAAGAGTGGGAATATCTCTGATAGTGAGGTCATACAGTGGGAATATCTCTGATAGTGAGGTCAAACAGAGGGAATATCTCTGATAGTGAGATCAGAGGGAATATATATTATCAGTGAGGTCAAACAGTGGGAATATCTCTGATAGTGAGGTCAAACAGTGGGAATATCTCTGATAGTGAGGTCAAACAGTGGGAAAATCTCTGATAGTGAGGTCAGAGGGAATATGTCTGATAGTGAGGTCAAAGAGTGGGAATGTCTCTGATAGTGAGGTCAAACAGTGGGAATGTCTCTGATAGTGAGGTCAAACAGTGGGAAAGTCTCTGATAGTGAGGTCAGAGGGAATATCTCTGATAGTGAGGTCAAAGAGTGGGAATGTCTCTGATAGTGAGGTCAAACAGTGGGAATGTCTCTGATAGTGAGGTTAAACAGTGGGAAAATCTCTGATAGTGAGGTCAAACAGTGGGAAAATCTCTGATAGTGAGGTCAGAGGGAATATCTCTGATAGTGAGGTCAAAGAGTGGGAATGTCTCTGATAGTGAGGTCAAAGAGTGGGAATGTCTCTGATAGTGAGGTCAAACACTGTGAATATCTCTGATAGTGAGGTCAAACAGTGGGAATATCTCTGATATCGAGGTCAAACAGAGGGAATATCTCTGATAGTGAGGTCAGAGGGAATATCTCTGATAGCGAGGTCAGAGGGAATATCTCTGATAGCGAGGTCAAACAGAGGAATATCTCTGATAGTGAGGTCAAACAGAGGGAATATCTCTGATAGTGAAGTCAGAAGGAATATCTCTGATAGTGAGGTCAAACAGAGGAATATCTCTGATAGTGAGGTCAAACAGAGGGAATATCTCTGATAGTGAAGTCAGAAGGAATATCTCTGATAGTGAGGTCAAACAGAGGAATATCTCTGATAGTGAGGTCAAACAGAGGGAATGTCTCTGATAGTGAGGTCAAACAGTGGGAATGTCTCTGATAGTGAGGTCAAACAGTGGGAATGTCTCTGATAGTGAGGTCAGAGGAAATATCTCTGATAGCGAGGTCAGAGGGAATATCTCTGATAGTGAGGTCAAACAGAGGAATATCTCTGATAGTGAGGTCAAACAGAGGGAATATCTCTGATAGTGAAGTCAGAAGGAATATCTCTGATAGTGAGGTCAAACAGAGGAATATCTCTGATAGTGAGGTCAGAGGGAATATCTCTGATAGTGAGGTCAAAGAGTGGGAATGTCTCTGATAGTGAGGTCAAAGAGTGGGAATGTCTCTGATAGTGAGGTCAAACACTGTGAATATCTCTGATAGTGAGGTCAAACAGTGGGAATATCTCTGATATCGAGGTCAAACAGAGGGAATATCTCTGATAGCGAGGTCAGAGGGAATATCTCTGATAGCGAGGTCAGAGGGAATATCTCTGATAGTGAGGTCAAACAGAGGAATATCTCTGATAGTGAGGTCAAACAGAGGGAATATCTCTGATAGTGAAGTCAGAAGGAATATCTCTGATAGTGAGGTCAAACAGAGGAATATCTCTGATAGTGAGGTCAAACAGAGGGAATATCTCTGATAGTGAAGTCAGAAGGAATATCTCTGATAGTGAGGTCAAACAGAGGAATATCTCTGATAGTGAGGTCAAACAGAGGGAATGTCTCTGATAGTGAGGTCAAACAGTGGGAATGTCTCTGATAGTGAGGTCAAACAGTGGGAATGTCTCTGATAGTGAGGTCAGAGGAAATATCTCTGATAGTGAGGTCAAACAGTGGGAATATCTGATAGGGAGGTCAAACAGAGGGAATATCTCTGATAGCGAGGTCAGAGGGAATATCTCTCATAGTGAGGTCAAACAGCGGGAATATCTCTGATAGCGAGGTCAGAGGGAATATCTCTGATAGCGAGGTCAGAGGGAATATCTCTGATAGTGAGGTCAAACAGAGGGAATATCTCTGATAGTGAAGTCAGAAGGAATATCTCTGATAGTGAGGTCAAACAGAGGAATATCTCTGATAGTGAGGTCAAACAGAGGGAATATCTCTGATAGTGAAGTCAGAAGGAATATCTCTGATAGTGAGGTCAAACAAAGGAATATCTCTGATAGTGAGGTCAAACAGAGGGAATATCTCTGATAGTGAAGTCAGAAGGAATATCTCTGATAGTGAGGTCAAACAGAGGAATATCTCTGATAGTGAAGTCAGAAGGAATATCTCTGATACTGAGGTCAAACAGAGAGAATATCTCTGATAGTGAGGTCAAACAGTGGAAATATCTCTGATAGTGAGGTCAGTGGGAATATCTCTGATAGTAAGGTCAAACAGTGGGAATAACACTGATAGTGAGGTCAGAGGGAATATCTCTGATAGTGAGGTCCAACAGAGGGAATATCTCTGATAGTGAGGTCAAACAGAGGGAATATCTCTGATAGTGAGGTCATACAGTGGGAATATCTCTGATAGTGAGGTCAAACAGAGGGAATATCTCTGATAGTGAGATCAGAGGGAATATATATTATCAGTGAGGTCAAACAGTGGGAATATCTCTGATAGTGAGGTCAAACAGTGGGAATATCTCTGATAGTGAGGTCAAACAGTGGGAAAATCTCTGATAGTGAGGTCAGAGGGAATATGTCTGATAGTGAGGTCAAAGAGTGGGAATGTCTCTGATAGTGAGGTCAAACAGTGGGAATGTCTCTGATAGTGAGGTCAAACAGTGGGAAAGTCTCTGATAGTGAGGTCAGAGGGAATATCTCTGATAGTGAGGTCAAAGAGTGGGAATGTCTCTGATAGTGAGGTCAAAGAGTGGGAATGTCTCTGATAGTGAGGTCAAACAGTGGGAATGTCTCTGATAGTGAGGTCAAACAGTGGGAATATCTCTGATAGTGAGGTCAGAGGGAATATCTCTGATAGTGAGGTCAAACAGTGGGAATATCTGATAGGGAGGTCAAACAGAGGGAATATCTCTGATAGCGAGGTCAGAGGGAATATCTCTCATAGTGAGGTCAAACAGCGGGAATATCTCTGATAGTGTGGTCAGAGGGAATATCTCTGATAGCGAGGTCAGAGGGAATATCTCTGATAGTGAGGTCAAACAGAGGAATATCTCTGATAGTGAGGTCAAACAGAGGGAATATCTCTGATAGTGAAGTCAGAAGGAATATCTCTGATAGTGAGGTCAAACAGAGGAATATCTCTGATAGTGAGGTCAAACAGAGGGAATATCTCTGATAGTGAAGTCAGAAGGAATATCTCTGATAGTGAGGTCAAACAGAGGAATATCTCTGATAGTGAGGTCAAACAGAAGGAATATCTCTGATAGTGAAGTCAGAAGGAATATCTCTGATAGTGAGGTCAAACAGAGGAATATCTCTGATAGTGAGGTCAAACAGAGGGAATATCTCTGATAGTGAAGTCAGAAGGAATATCTCTGATAGTGAGGTCAAACAGAGAGAATATCTCTGATAGTGAGGTCAAACAGTGGAAATATCTCTGATAGTGAGGTCAGTGGGAATATCTCTGATAGTAAGGTCAAACAGTGGGAATAACACTGATAGTGAGGTCAGAGGGAATATCTCTGATAGTGAGGTCCAACAGAGGGAATATCTCTGATAGTGAGGTCAAACAGAGGGAATATCTCTGATAGTGAGGTCATACAGTGGGAATATCTCTGATAGTGAGGTCAAACAGAGGGAATATCTCTGATAGTGAGATCAGAGGGAATATATATTATCAGTGAGGGCAAACAGTGGGAATATCTCTGATAGTGAGGTCAAACAGTGGGAATATCTCTGATAGTGAGGTCAAACAGTGGGAAAATCTCTGATAGTGAGGTCAGAGGGAATATGTCTGATAGTGAGGTCAAAGAGTGGGAATGTCTCTGATAGTGAGGTCAAACAGTGGGAATGTCTCTGATAGTGAGGTCAAACAGTGGGAAAATCTCTGATAGTGAGGTCAGAGGGAATATCTCTGATAGTGAGGTCAAAGAGTGGGAATGTCTCTGATAGTGAGGTCAAAGAGTGGGAATGTCTCTGATAGTGAGGTCAAACAGTGTGAATATCTCTGATAGTGAGGTCAAACAGAGGGAATATCTCTGATATCGAGGTCAAACAGAGGGAATATCTCTGATAGTGAGGTCAGAGGGAATATCTCTGATAGCGAGGTCAGAGGGAATATCTCTGATAGTGAGGTCAAACAGAGGAATATCTCTGATAGTGAGGTCAAACAGAGGAATATCTCTGATAGTGAGGTCAAACAGAGGGAATATCTCTGATAGTGAAATCAGAAGGAATATCTCTGATAGTGAGGTCAAACAGAGGAATATCTCTGATAGTGAGGTCAAACAGAGGGAATATCTCTGATAGTGAAGTCAGAAGGAATATCTCTGATAGTGAGGTCAAACAGAGGAATATCTCTGATAGTGAGGTCAAACAGAGGGAATGTCTCTGATAGTGAGGTCAAACAGTGGGAATGTCTCTGATAGTGAGGTCAAACAGTGGGAATATCTCTGATAGTGAGGTCAGAGGAAATATCTCTGATAGTGAGGTCAAACAGTGGGAATATCTGATAGGGAGGTCAAACAGAGGGAATATCTCTGATAGCGAGGTCCGAGGGAATATCTCTCATAGTGAGGTCAAACAGCGGGAATATCTCTGATAGTGAGGTCAGAGGGAATATCTCTGATAGCGAGGTCAGAGGGAATATCTCTGATAGAGAGCTCAAACAGAGGAATATCTCTGATAGTGAGGTCAAACAGAGGGAATATCTCTGATAGTGAAGTCAGAAGGAATATCTCTGATAGTGAGGTCAAACAGAGGAATATCTCTGATAGTGAGGTCAAACAGAGGGAATATCTCTGATAGTGAAGTCAGAAGGAATATCTCTGATAGTGAGGTCAAACAGAGGAATATCTCTGATAGTGAGGTCAAACAGAGGGAATATCTCTGATAGTGAAGTCAGAAGGAATATCTCTGATAGTGAGGTCAAACAGAGAGAATATCTCTGATAGTGAGGTCAAACAGTGGAAATATCTCTGATAGTGAGGTCAGTGGGAATATCTCTGATAGTGAGGTCAAACAGTGGGAATATCTCTGATAGTGAGGTCAGAGGGAATATCTCTGATAGTGAGGTCCAACAGAGGGAATATCTCTGATAGTGAGGTCAAACAGAGGGAATATCTCTGATAGTGAGGTCATACAGTGGGAATATCTCTGATAGTGAGGTCAAACAGAGGGAATATCTCTGATAGTGAGATCAGAGGGAATATATATTATCAGTGAGGGCAAACAGTGGGAATATCTCTGATAGTGAGGTCAAACAGTGGGAATATCTCTGATAGTGAGGTCAAACAGTGGGAAAATCTCTGATAGTGAGGTCAGAGGGAATATGTCTGATAGTGAGGTCAAAGAGTGGGAATGTCTCTGATAGTGAGGTCAAACAGTGGGAATGTCTCTGATAGTGAGGTCAAACAGTGGGAAAATCTCTGATGGTGAGGTCAGAGGGAATATCTCTGATAGTGAGGTCAAAGAGTGGGAATGTCTCTGATAGTGAGGTCAAAGAGTGGGAATGTCTCTGATAGTGAGGTCAAACAGTGTGAATATCTCTGATAGTGAGGTCAAACAGTGGGAATATCTCTGATATCGAGGTCAAACAGAGGGAATATCTCTGATAGTGAGGTCAGAGGGAATATCTCTGATAGCGAGGTCAGAGGGAATATCTCTGATAGTGAGGTCAAACAGAGGAATATCTCTGATAGTGAGGTCAAACAGAGGAATATCTCTGATAGTGAGGTCAAACAGAGGGAATATCTCTGATAGTGAAGTCAGAAGGAATATCTCTGATAGTGAGGTCAAACAGAGGAATATCTCTGATAGTGAGGTCAAACAGAGGGAATATCTCTGATAGTGAAGTCAGAAGGAATATCTCTGATAGTGAGGTCAAACAGAGGAATATCTCTCATAGTGAGGTCAAACAGAGGGAATGTCTCTGATAGTGAGGTCAAACAGTGGGAATGTCTCTGATAGTGAGGTCAAACAGTGGGAATATCTCTGATAGTGAGGTCAGAGGAAATATCTCTGATAGTGAGGTCAAACAGTGGGAATATCTGATAGGGAGGTCAAACAGAGGGAATATCTCTGATAGCGAGGTCCGAGGGAATATCTCTCATAGTGAGGTCAAACAGCGGGAATATCTCTGATAGTGAGGTCAGAGGGAATATCTCTGATAGCGAGGTCAGAGGGAATATCTCTGATAGAGAGCTCAAACAGAGGAATATCTCTGATAGTGAGGTCAAACAGAGGGAATATCTCTGATAGTGAAGTCAGAAGGAATATCTCTGATAGTGAGGTCAAACAGAGGAATATCTCTGATAGTGAGGTCAAACAGAGGGAATATCTCTGATAGTGAAGTCAGAAGGAATATCTCTGATAGTGAGGTCAAACAGAGGAATATCTCTGATAGTGAGGTCAAACAGAGGGAATATCTCTGATAGTGAAGTCAGAAGGAATATCTCTGATAGTGAGGTCAAACATAGGAATATCTCTGATAGTGAGGTCAAACATTGGGAATATCTCTGATAGTGAAGTCAGAAGGAATATCTCTGATAGTGAGGTCAAACAGAGAGAATATCTCTGATAGTGAGGTCAAACAGTGGAAATATCTCTGATAGTGAGGTCAGTGGGAATATCTCTGATAGTGAGGTCAAACAGTGGGAATATCTCTGATAGTGAGGTCAGAGGGAATATCTCTGATAGTGAGGTCCAACAGAGGGAATATCTCTGATAGTGAGGTCAAACAGAGGGAATATCTCTGATAGTGAGGTCATACAGTGGGAATATCTCTGATAGTGAGGTCAAACAGAGGGAATATCTCTGATAGTGAGGTCAGAGGGAATATATCATCAGTGAGGTCAAACAGTGGGAATATCTCTGATAGTGAGGTCAAACAGTGGGAATATCTCTGATAGTGAGGTCAAACAGTGGGAAAATCTCTGATAGTGAGGTCAGAGGGAATATGTCTGATAGTGAGGTCAAAGAGTGGGAATGTCTCTGATAGTGAGGTCAAACAGTGGGAATGTCTCTGATAGTGAGGTCAAACAGTGGGAAAATCTCTGATAGTGAGGTCAGAGGGAATATCTCTGATAGTGAGGTCAAAGAGTGGGAACGTCTCTGATAGTGAGGTCAAAGAGTGCGAACGTCTCTGATAGTGAGGTCAAACAGTGGGAACGTCTCTGATAGAGAGGTCAAACTGAGGGAATATCTCTGATATTGAGGTCAGAGGGAATATCTCTGATAGCGAGGTCAGAGGGAATATCTCTGATAGCGAGGTCAGAGGGAATATCTCTGATAGTGAGGTCAAACAGTGGGAATATCTCTGATAGTGAGGTCAGAGGGAATATCTCTGATAGTGAGGTCAAACAGTGGGAATATCTGATAGGGAGGTCAAACAGAGGGAATATCTCTGATAGCGAGGTCAGAGGGAATATCTCTCATAGTGAGGTCAAACAGCGGGAATATCTCTGATAGTGAGGTCAGAGGGAATATCTCTGATAGCGAGGTCAGAGGGAATATCTCTGATAGTGAGGTCAAACAGAGGAATATCTCTGATAGTGAGGTCAAACAGAGGGAATATCTCTGATAGTGAAGTCAGAAGGAATATCTCTGATAGTGAGGTCAAACAGAGGAATATCTCTGATAGTGAGGTCAAACAGAGGGAATATCTCTGATAGTGAAGTCAGAAGGAATATCTCTGATAGTGAGGTCAAACAGAGGAATATCTCTGATAGTGAGGTCAAACAGAGGGAATATCTCTGATAGTGAAGTCAGAAGGAATATCTCTGATAGTGAGGTCAAACAGAGGAATATCTCTGATAGTGAGGTCAAACAGAGGGAATATCTCTGATAGTGAAGTCAGAAGGAATATCTCTGATAGTGAGGTCAAACAGAGAGAATATCTCTGATAGTGAGGTCAAATAGTGGAAATATCTCTGATAGTGAGGTCAGTGGGAATATCTCTGATAGTGAGGTCAAACAGTGGGAATAACACTGATAGTGAGGTCAGAGGGAATATCTCTGATAGTGAGGTCCAACAGTGGGAATATCTCTGATAGTGAGGTCAAACAGAGGGAATATCTCTGATAGTGAGATCAGAGGGAATATATATTATCAGTGAGGTCAAACAGTGGGAATATCTCTGATAGTGAGGTCAAACAGTGGGAATATCTCTGATAGTGAGGTCAAACAGTGGGAAAATCTCTGATAGTGAGGTCAGAGGGAATATGTCTGATAGTGAGGTCAAAGAGTGGGAATGTCTCTGATAGTGAGGTCAAACAGTGGGAATGTCTCTGATAGTGAGGTCAAACAGTGGGAAAATCTCTGATAGTGAGGTCAGAGGGAATATCTCTGATAGTGAGGTCAAAGAGTGGGAATGTCTCTGATAGTGAGGTCAAAGAGTGGGAATGTCTCTGATAGTGAGGTCAAACAGTGTGAATATCTCTGATAGTGAGGTCAAACAGTGGGTATATCTCTGATATCGAGGTCAAACAGAGGGAATATCTCTGATAGTGAGGTCAGAGGGAATATCTCTGATAGCGAGGTCAGAGGGAATATCTCTGATAGTGAGGTCAAACAGAGGAATATCTCTGATAGTGAGGTCAAACAGAGGAATATCTCTGATAGTGAGGTCAAACAGAGGGAATATCTCTGATAGTGAAGTCAGAAGGAATATCTCTGATAGTGAGGTCAAACAGAGGAATATCTCTGATAGTGAGGTCAAACAGAGGGAATATCTCTGATAGTGAAGTCAGAAGGAATATCTCTGATAGTGAGGTCAAACAGAGGAATATCTCTGATAGTGAGGTCAAACAGAGGGAATGTCTCTGATAGTGAGGTCAAACAGTGGGAATGTCTCTGATAGTGAGGTCAAACAGTGGGAATATCTCTGATAGTGAGGTCAGAGGAAATATCTCTGATAGTGAGGTCAAACAGTGGGAATATCTGATAGGGAGGTCAAACAGAGGGAATATCTCTGATAGCGAGGTCAGAGGGAATATCTCTCATAGTGAGGTCAAACAGCGGGAATATCTCTGATAGTGAGGTCAGAGGGAATATCTCTGATAGCGAGATCAGAGGGAATATCTCTGATAGAGAGCTCAAACAGAGGAATATCTCTGATAGTGAGGTCAGAGCAAATATCTCTGATAGTGAGGTCAAACAGTGGGAATACCTGATAGCGAGGTCAAACAGAGGGAATATCTCTGATAGCGAGGTCAGAGGGAATATCTCTGATAGTGAGGTCAAACAGAGGAATATCTCTGATAGTGAGGTCAAACAGAGGGAATATCTCTGATAGTGAAGTCAGAAGGAATATCTCTGATAGTGAGGTCAAACAGAGGAATATCTCTGATAGTGAGGTCAAACAGAGGGAATATCTCTGATAGTGAGGTCAAACAGAGGAATATCTCTGATAGTGAGGTCAAACAGAGGGAATATCTCTGATAGTGAAGTCAGAAGGAATATCTCTGATAGTGAGGTCAAACAGAGGAATATCTCTGATAGTGAGGTCAAACAGAGGGAATATCTCTGATAGTGAAGTCAGAAGGAATATCTCTGATAGTGAGGTCAAACAGAGGAATATCTCTGATAGTGAGGTCAAACATAGGGAATATCTCTGATAGTGAAGTCAGAAGGAATATCTCTGATAGTGAGGTCAAACAGAGAGAATATCTCTGATAGTGAGGTCAAACAGTGGAAATATCTCTGATAGTGAGGTCAGTGGGAATATCTCTGATAGTGAGGTCAAACAGTGGGAATATCTCTGATAGTGAGGTCAGAGGGAATATCTCTGATAGTGAGGTCCAACAGAGGGAATATCTCTGACAGTGAGGTCAAACAGAGGGAATATCTCTGATAGTGAGGTCATACAGTGGGAATATCTCTGATAGTGAGGTCAAACAGAGGGAATATCTCTGATAGTGAGGTCAGAGGGAATATATCATCAGTGAGGTCAAACAGTGGGAATATCTCTGATAGTGAGGTCAAACAGTGGGAATATCTCTGATAGTGAGGTCAAACAGTGGGAAAATCTCTGATAGTGAGGTCAGAGGGAATATGTCTGATAGTGAGGTCAAAGAGTGGGAATGTCTCTGATAGTGAGGTCAAACAGTGGGAATGTCTCTGATAGTGAGGTCAAACAGTGGGAAAATCTCTGATAGTGAGGTCAGAGGGAATATCTCTGATAGTGAGGTCAAAGAGTGGGAACGTCTCTGATAGTGAGGTCAAAGAGTGCGAACGTCTCTGATAGTGAGGTCAAACAGTGGGAACGTCTCTGATAGAGAGGTCAAACTGAGGGAATATCTCTGATATTGAGGTCAGAGGGAATATCTCTGATAGCGAGGTCAGAGGGAATATCTCTGATACCGAGGTCAGAGGGAATATCTCTGATAGTGAGGTCAAACAGTGGGAATATCTCTGATAGTGAGGTCAGAGGGAATATCTCTGATAGTGAGGTCAAACAGTGGGAATATCTGATAGGGAGGTCAAACAGAGGGAATATCTCTGATAGCGAGGTCAGAGGGAATATCTCTCATAGTGAGGTCAAACAGCGGGAATATCTCTGATAGTGAGGTCAGAGGGAATATCTCTGATAGCGAGGTCAGAGGGAATATCTCTGATAGTGAGGTCAAACAGAGGAATATCTCTGATAGTGAGGTCAAACAGAGGAATATCTCTGATAGTGAGGTCAAACAGAGGGAATATCTCTGATAGTGAAGTCAGAAGGAATATCTCTGATAGTGAGGTCAAACAGTGGGAACGTCTCTGATAGAGAGGTCAAACTGAGGGAATATCTCTGATATTGAGGTCAGAGGGAATATCTCTGATAGCGAGGTCAGAGGGAATATCTCTGATACCGAGGTCAGAGGGAATATCTCTGATAGTGAGGTCAAACAGTGGGAATATCTCTGATAGTGAGGTCAGAGGGAATATCTCTGATAGTGAGGTCATACAGTGGGAATATCTGATAGGGAGGTCAAACAGAGGGAATATCTCTGATAGCGAGGTCAGAGGGAATATCTCTCATAGTGAGGTCAAACAGCGGGAATATCTCTGATAGTGAGGTCAGAGGGAATATCTCTGATAGCGAGGTCAGAGGGAATATCTCTGATAGTGAGGTCAAACAGAGGAATATCTCTGATAGTGAAGTCAGAAGGAATATCTCTGATAGTGAGGTCAAACAGAGGAATATCTCTGATAGTGAGGTCAAACAGAGGGAATATCTCTGATAGTGAAGTCAGAAGGAATATCTCTGATAGTGAGGTCAAACAGAGGAATATCTCTGATAGTGAGGTCAAACAGAGGGAATATCTCTGATAGTGAAGTCAGAAGGAATATCTCTGATAGTGAGGTCAAACAGAGGAATATCTCTGATAGTGAGGTCAAACAGAGGGAATATCTCTGATAGTGAAGTCAGAAGGAATATCTCTGATAGTGAGGTCAAACAGAGAGAATATCTCTGATAGTGAGGTCAAACAGTGGAAATATCTCTGATAGTGAGGTCAGTGGGAATATCTCTGATAGTAAGGTCAAACAGTGGGAATAACACTGATAGTGAGGTCAGAGGGAATATCTCAGATAGTGAGGTCCAACAGAGGGAATATCTCTGATAGTGAGGTCAAACAGAGGGAATATCTCTGATAGTGAGGTCATACAGTGGGAATATCTCTGATAGTGAGGTCAAACAGAGGGAATATCTCTGATAGTGAGATCAGAGGGAATATATATTATCAGTGAGGTCAAACAGTGGGAATATCTCTGATAGTGAGGTCAAACAGTGGGAATATCTCTGATAGTGAGGTCAAACAGTGGGAAAATCTCTGATAGTGAGGTCAGAGGGAATATGTCTGATAGTGAGGTCAAAGAGTGGGAATGTCTCTGATAGTGAGGTCAAACAGTGGGAATGTCTCTGATAGTGAGGTCAAACAGTGGGAAAATCTCTGATAGTGAGGTCAGAGGGAATATCTCTGATAGTGAGGTCAAAGAGTGGGAATGTCTCTGATAGTGAGGTCAAAGAGTGGGAATGTCTCTGATAGTGAGGTCAAACAGTGTGAATATCTCTGATAGTGAGGTCAAACAGTGGGAATATCTCTGATATCGAGGTCAAACAGAGGGAATATCTCTGATAGTGAGGTCAGAGGGAATATCTCTGATAGCGAGGTCAGAGGGAATATCTCTGATAGTGAGGTCAAACAGAGGAATATCTCTGATAGTGAGGTCAAACAGAGGAATATCTCTGATAGTGAGGTCAAACAGAGGGAATATCTCTGATAGTGAAGTCAGAAGGAATATCTCTGATAGTGAGGTCAAACAGAGGAATATCTCTGATAGTGAGGTCAAACAGAGGGAATATCTCTGATAGTGAAGTCAGAAGGAATATCTCTGATAGTGAGGTCAAACAGAGGAATATCTCTGATAGTGAGGTCAAACAGAGGGAATGTCTCTGATAGTGAGGTCAAACAGTGGGAATGTCACTGATAGTGAGGTCAAACAGTGGGAATATCTCTGATAGTGAGGTCAGAGGAAATATCTCTGATAGTGAGGTCAAACAGTGGGAATATCTGATAGGGAGGTCAAACAGAGGGAATATCTCTGATAGCGAGGTCAGAGGGAATATCTCTCATAGTGAGGTCAAACAGCGGGAATATCTCTGATAGTGAGGTCAGAGGGAATATCTCTGATAGCGAGGTCAGAGGGAATATCTCTGATAGAGAGCTCAAACAGAGGAATATCTCTGATAGTGAGGTCAAACAGAGGGAATATCTCTGATAGTGAAGTCAGAAGGAATATCTCTGATAGTGAGGTCAAACAGAGGAATATCTCTGATAGTGAGGTCAAACAGAGGGAATATCTCTGATAGTGAAGTCAGAAGGAATATCTCTGATAGTGAGGTCAAACAGAGGAATATCTCTGATAGTGAGGTCAGAGGGAATATCTCTGATAGTGAGGTCAAACAGAGGAATATCTCTGATAGTGTCAAACAGAGGGAATATCTCTGATAGTGAAGTCAGAAGGAATATCTCTGATAGTGAGGTCAAACAGAGGGAATATCTCTGATAGTGAGGTCAAACAGAGGGAATATCTCTGATAGTGAAGTCAGAAGCAATATCTCTGATAGTGAGGTCAAACAGAGGAATATCTCTGATAGTGAGGTCAAACAGAGGGAATATCTCTGATAGTGAAGTCAGAAGGAATATCTCTGATAGTGAGGTCAAACAGAGGAATATCTCTGATAGTGAGGTCAAACAGAGGGAATATCTCTGATAGTGAAGTCAGAAGGAATATCTCTGATAGTGAGGTCAAACAGAGAGAATATCTCTGATAGTGAGGTCAAACAGTGGAAATATCTCTGATAGTGAGGTCAGTGGGAATATCTCTGATAGTAAGGTCAAACAGTGGGAATAACACTGATAGTGAGGTCAGAGGGAATATCTCTGATACTGAGGTCCAACAGAGGGAATATCTCTGATAGTGAGGTCAAACAGAGGGAATATCTCTGATAGTGAGGTCATACAGTGGGAATATCTCTGATAGTGAGGTCAAACAGAGGGAATATCTCTGATAGTGAGATCAGAGGGAATATATATTATCAGTGAGGTCAAACAGTGGGAATATCTCTGATAGTGAGGTCAAACAGTGGGAATATCTCTGATAGTGAGGTCAAACAGTGGGAAAATCTCTGATAGTGAGGTCAGAGGGAATATGTCTGATAGTGAGGTCAAAGAGTGGGAATGTCTCTGATAGTGAGGTCAAACAGTGGGAATGTCTCTGATAGTGAGGTCAAACAGTGGGAAAATCTCTGATAGTGAGGTCAGAGGGAATATCTCTGATAGTGAGGTCAAAGAGTGGGAATGTCTCTGATAGTGAGGTCAAAGAGTGGGAATGTCTCTGATAGTGAGGTCAAACAGTGTGAATATCTCTGATAGTGAGGTCAAACAGTGGGTATATCTCTGATATCGAGGTCAAACAGAGGGAATATCTCTGATAGTGAGGTCAGAGGGAATATCTCTGATAGCGAGGTCAGAGGGAATATCTCTCATAGTGAGGTCAAACAGCGGGAATATCTCTGATAGTGAGGTCAAACAGCGGGAATATCTCTGATAGCGAGGTCAGAGGGAATATCTCTGATAGCGAGGTCAGAGGGAATGTCTCTGATAGTGAGGTCAAACAGAGGAATATCTCTGATAGTGAGGTCAAACAGAGGGAATATCTCTGATAGTGGTCAGAAGGAATATCTCTGATAGTGAGGTCAAACAGAGGAATATCTCTGATAGTGAGGTCAAACAGAGGGAATATCTCTGATAGTGAAGTCAGAAGGAATATCTCTGATAGTGAGGTCAAACAGAGGAATATCTCTGATAGTGAGGTCAAACAGAGGGAATATCTCTGATAGTGAAGTCAGAAGGAATATCTCTGATAGTAAGGTCAAACAGAGGAATATCTCTGATAGTGAGGTCAAACAGAGGGAATATCTCTGATAGTGAAGTCAGAAGGAATATCTCTGATAGTGAGGTCAAACAGAGAGAATATCTCTGATAGTGAGGTCAGAGGGAATATCTCTGATAGTGAAGTCAGAAGGAATATCTCTGATAGTGAGGTCAAACAGAGGGAATATCTCTGATAGTGAGGTCATACAGTGGGAATATCTCTGATAGTGAGGTCAAACAGAGGAATATCTCTGATAGTGAGGTCAAACAGAGGGAATATCTCTGATAGTGAAGTCAGAAGGAATATCTCTGATAGTGAGGTCAAACAGAGGAATATCTCTGATAGTGAGGTCAAACAGAGGGAATATCTCTGATAGTGAAGTCAGAAGGAATATCTCTGATAGTGAGGTCAAACAGTGGGAATATCTGATAGGGAGGTCAAACAGAGGGAATATCTCTGATAGCGAGGTCAGAGGGAATATCTCTCATAGTGAGGTCAAACAGCGGGAATATCTCTGATAGTGAGGTCAAACAGCGGGAATATCTCTGATAGTGAGGTCAGAGGGAATATCTCTGATAGCGAGGTCAGAGGGAATGTCTCTGATAGTGAGGTCAAACAGAGGAATATCTCTGATAGTGAGGTCAAACAGAGGGAATATCTCTGATAGTGAAGTCAGAAGGAATATCTCTGATAGTGAGGTCAAACAGAGGAATATCTCTGATAGTGAGGTCAAACAGAGGGAATATCTCTGATAGTGAAGTCAGAAGGAATATCTCTGATAGTGAGGTCAAACAGAGGAATATCTCTGATAGTGAGGTCAAACAGAGGGAATATCTCTGATAGTGAAGTCAGAAGGAATATCTCTGATAGTAAGGTCAAACAGAGGAATATCTCTGATAGTGAGGTCAAACAGAGGGAATATCTCTGATAGTGAAGTCAGAAGGAATATCTCTGATAGTGAGGTCAAACAGAGAGAATATCTCTGATAGTGAGGTCAGAGGGAATATCTCTGATAGTGAAGTCAGAAGGAATATCTCTGATAGTGAGGTCAAACAGAGAGAATATCTCTGATAGTGAGGTCAGAGGGAATATCTCTGATAGTGAAGTCAGAAGGAATATCTCTGATAGTGAGGTCAAACAGAGGGAATATCTCTGATAGTGAGGTCATACAGTGGGAATATCTCTGATAGTGAGGTCAAACAGAGGAATATCTCTGATAGTGAGGTCAAACAGAGGGAATATCTCTGATAGTGAAGTCAGAAGGAATATCTCTGATAGTTAGGTCAAACAGAGGAATATCTCTGATAGTGAGGTCAAACAGAGGGAATATCTCTGATAGTGAAGTCAGAAGGAATATCTCTGATAGTGAGGTCAAACAGTGGGAATATCTGATAGGGAGGTCAAACAGAGGGAATATCTCTGATAGCGAGGTCAGAGGGAATATCTCTCATAGTGAGGTCAAACAGCGGGAATATCTCTGATAGTGAGGTCAAACAGCGGGAATATCTCTGATAGTGAGGTCAGAGGGAATATCTCTGATAGCGAGGTCAGAGGGAATGTCTCTGATAGTGAGGTCAAACAGAGGAATATCTCTGATAGTGAGGTCAAACAGAGGGAATATCTCTGATAGTGAAGTCAGAAGGAATATCTCTGATAGTGAGGTCAAACAGAGGAATATCTCTGATAGTGAGGTCAAACAGAGGGAATATCTCTGATAGTGAAGTCAGAAGGAATATCTCTGATAGTGAGGTCAAACAGAGGAATATCTCTGATAGTGAGGTCAAACAGAGGGAATATCTCTGATAGTGAAGTCAGAAGGAATATCTCTGATAGTAAGGTCAAACAGAGGAATATCTCTGATAGTGAGGTCAAACAGAGGGAATATCTCTGATAGTGAAGTCAGAAGGAATATCTCTGATAGTGAGGTCAAACAGAGAGAATATCTGTGATAGTGAGGTCAGAGGGAATATCTCTGATAGTGAAGTCAGAAGGAATATCTCTGATAGTGAGGTCAAACAGAGGGAATAACTCTGATAGTGAGGTCATACAGTGGGAATATCTCTGATAGTGAGGTCAAACAGAGGAATATCTCTGATAGTGAGGTCAAACAGAGGGAATATCTCTGATAGTGAAGTCAGAAGGAATATCTCTGATAGTGAGGTCAAACAGAGGAATATCTCTGATAGTGAGGTCAAACAGAGGGAATATCTCTGATAGTGAAGTCAGAAGGAATATCTCTGATAGTGAGGTCAAACAGAGAGAATATCTCTGATAGTGAGGTCAAACAGTGGAAATATCTCTGATAGTGAGGTCAGTGGGAATATCTCTGATAGTAAGGTCAAACAGTGGGAATAACACTGATAGTGAGGTCAGAGGGAATATCTCTGATAGTGAGGTCCAACAGAGGGAATATCTCTGATAGTGAGGTCAAACAGAGGGAATATCTCTGATAGTGAGGTCATACAGTGGGAATATCTCTGATAGTGAGGTCAAACAGAGGGAATATCTCTGATAGTGAGATCAGAGGGAATATATATTATCAGTGAGGTCAAACAGCGGGAATATCTCTGATAGTGAGGTCAAACAGTGGGAATATCTCTGATAGTGAGGTCAAACAGTGGGAAAATCTCTGATAGTGAGGTCAGAGGGAATATGTCTGATAGTGAGGTCAAAGAGTGGGAATGTCTCTGATAGTGAGGTCAAACAGTGGGAATGTCTCTGATAGTGAGGTCAAACAGTGGGAAAATCTCTGATAGTGAGGTCAGAGGGAATATCTCTGATAGTGAGGTCAAAGAGTGGGAATGTCTCTGATAGTGAGGTCAAAGAGTGGGAATGTCTCTGATAGTGAGGTCAAACAGTGTGAATATCTCTGATAGTGAGGTCAAACAGTGGGAATATCTCTGATATCGAGGTCAAACAGAGGGAATATCTCTGATAGCGAGGTCAGAGGGAATATCTCTGATAGCGAGGTCAGAGGGAATATCTCTGATAGTGAGGTCAAACAGAGGAATATCTCTGATAGTGAGTTCAAACAGAGGAATATCTCTGATAGTGAGGTCAAACAGAGGGAATATCTCTGATAGTGAAGTCAGAAGGAATATCTCTGATAGTGAGGTCAAACAGAGGAATATCTCTGATAGTGAGGTCAAACAGAGGGAATATCTCTGATAGTGAAGTCAGAAGGAATATCTCTGATAGTGAGGTCAAACAGAGGAATATCTCTGATAGTGAGGTCAAACAGAGGGAATATCTCTGATAGTGAAGTCAGAAGGAATATCTCTGATAGTGAGGTCAAACAGAGGAATATCTCTGATAGTGAGGTCAAACAGATGGAATGTCTCTGATAGTGAGGTCAAACAGTGGGAATGTCTCTGATAGTGAGGTCAAACAGTGGGAATATCTCTGATAGTGAGGTCAGAGGAAATATCTCTGATAGTGAGGTCAAACAGTGGGAATATCTGATAGGGAGGTCAAACAGAGGGAATATCTCTGATAGTGAGATCAGAGGGAATATATATTATCAGTGAGGTCAAACAGTGGGAATATCACTGATAGTGAGGTCAAACAGTGGAAATATCTCTGATAGTGAGGTCAGTGGGAATATCTCTGATAGTAAGGTCAAACAGTGGGAATAACACTGATAGTGAGGTCAGAGGGAATATCTCTGATAGTGAGGTCCAACAGAGGGAATATCTCTGATAGTGAGGTCAAACAGAGGGAATATCTCTGATAGTGAGGTCATACAGTGGGAATATCTCTGATAGTGAGGTCAAACAAAGGGAATATCTCTGATAGTGAGATCAGAGGGAATATATATTATCAGTGAGGTCAAACAGTGGGAATATCTCTGATAGTGAGGTCAAACAGTGGGAATATCTCTGATAGTGAGGTCAAACAGTGGGAAAATCTCTGATAGTGAGGTCAGAGGGAATATGTCTGATAGTGAGGTCAAAGAGTGGGAATGTCTCTGATAGTGAGGTCAAACAGTGGGAATGTCTCTGATAGTGAGGTCAAACAGTGGGAAAATCTCTGATACTGAGGTCAGAGGGAATATCTCTGATAGTGAGGTCAAAGAGTGGGAATGTCTCTGATAGTGAGGTCAAAGAGTGGGAATGTCTCTGATAGTGAGGTCAAAGAGTGTGAATATCTCTGATAGTGAGGTCAAACAGTGGGAATATCTCTGATATCGAGGTCAAACAGAGGGAATATCTCTGATAGCGAGGTCAGAGGGAATATCTCTGATAGCGAGGTCAGAGGGAATATCTCTGATAGTGAGGTCAAACAGAGGAATATCTCTGATAGTGAGGTCAAACAGAGGAATATCTCTGATAGTGAGGTCAAACAGAGGGAATATCTCTGATAGTGAAGTCAGAAGGAATATCTCTGATAGTGAGGTCAAACAGAGGAATATCTCTGATAGTGAGGTCAAACAGAGGGAATATCTCTGATAGTGAAGTCAGAAGGAATATCTCTGATAGTGAGGTCAAACAGAGGAATATCTCTGATAGTGAGGTCAAACAGATGGAATGTCTCTGATAGTGAGGTCAAACAGTGGGAATGTCTCTGATAGTGAGGTCAAACAGTGGGAATATCTCTGATAGTGAGGTCAGAGGAAATATCTCTGATAGTGAGGTCAAACAGTGGGAATATCTGATAGGGAGGTCAAACAGAGGGAATATCTCTGATAGCGAGGTCAGAGGGAATATCTCTCATAGTGAGGTCAAACAGCGGGAATATCTCTGATAGTGAGGTCAGAGGGAATATCTCTGATAGCGAGGTCAGAGGGAATATCTCTGATAGAGAGCTCAAACAGAGGAATATCTCTGATAGTGAGGTCAAACAGAGGGAATATCTCTGATAGTGAAGTCAGAAGGAAAATCTCTGATAGTGAGGTCAAACAGAGGAATATCTCTGATAGTGAGGTCAAACAGAGGGAATATCTCTGTGAAGTCAGAAGGAATATCTCTGATAGTGAGGTCGAACAGAGGAATATCTGATAGTGAGGTCAAACAGAGGGAATATCTCTGATAGTGAAGTCAGAAGGAATATCTCTGATAGTGAGGTAAAACAGAGGAATATCTCTGATAGTGAGGTCAAACAGAGGGAATATCTCTGATAGTGAAGTCAGAAGGAATATCTCTGATAGTGAGGTCAAACAGAGGAATATCTCTGATAGTGAGGTCAAACAGAGGGAATATCTCTGATAGTGAAGTCAGAAGGAATATCTCTGATAGTGAGGTCAAACAGAGGAATATCTCTGATAGTGAGGTCAAACAGAGGGAATATCTCTGATAGTGAAGTCAGAAGGAATATCTCTGATAGTGAGGTCAAACAGAGGAATATCTCTGATAGTGAGGTCAAACAGATGGAATGTCTCTGATAGTGAGGTCAAACAGTGGGAATGTCTCTGATAGTGAGGTCAAACAGTGGGAATATCTCTGATAGTGAGGTCAGAGGAAATATCTCTGATAGTGAGGTCAAACAGTGGGAATATCTGATAGGGAGGTCAAACAGAGGGAATATCTCTGATAGCGAGGTCAGAGGGAATATCTCTCATAGTGAGGTCAAACAGCGGGAATATCTCTGATAGTGAGGTCAGAGGGAATATCTCTGATAGCGAGGTCAGAGGGAATATCTCTGATAGAGAGCTCAAACAGAGGAATATCTCTGATAGTGAGGTCAAACAGAGGGAATATCTCTGATAGTGAAGTCAGAAGGAAAATCTCTGATAGTGAGGTCAAACAGAGGAATATCTCTGATAGTGAGGTCAAACAGAGGGAATATCTCTGTGAAGTCAGAAGGAATATCTCTGATAGTGAGGTCGAACAGAGGAATATCTGATAGTGAGGTCAAACAGAGGGAATATCTCTGATAGTGAAGTCAGAAGGAATATCTCTGATAGTGAGGTAAAACAGAGGAATATCTCTGATAGTGAGGTCAAACAGAGGGAATATCTCTGATAGTGAAGTCAGAAGGAATATCTCTGATAGTGAGGTCAAACAGAGAGAATATCTCTGATAGTGAGGTCAAACAGTGGAAATATCTCTGATAGTGAGGTCAGTGGGAATATCTCTGATAGTGAGGTCAAACAGTGGGAATATCTCTGATAGTGAGGTCAGAGGGAATATCTCTGATAGTGAGGTCCAACAGAGGGAATATCTCTGATAGTGAGGTCAAACAGAGGGAATATCTCTGATAGTGAGGTCATACGGTGGGAATATCTCTGATAGTGAGGTCAAACAGAGGGAATATCTCTGATAGTGAGGTCAGAGGGAATATATCATCAGTGAGGTCAAACAGTGGGAATATCTCTGATAGTGAGGTCAAACAGTGGGAATATCTCTGATAGTGAGGTCAAACAGTGGGAAAATCTCTGATAGTGAGGTCAGAGGGAATATGTCTGATAGTGAGGTCAAAGAGTGGGAATGTCTCTGATAGTGAGGTCAAACAGTGGGAATGTCTCTGATAGTGAGGTCAAACAGTGGGAAAATCTCTGATAGTGAGGTCAGAGGGAATATCTCTGATAGTGAGGTCAAAGAGTGGGAACGTCTCTGAAAGTGAGGTCAAAGAGTGCGAACGTCTCTGATAGTGAGGTCAAACAATGGGAACGTCTCTGATAGAGAGGTCAAACTGAGGGAATATCTCTGATATTGAGGTCAGAGGGAATATCTCTGATAGCGAGGTCAGAGGGAATATCTCTGATAGCGAGGTCAGAGGGAATATCTCTGATAGTGAGGTCAAACAGAGGAATATCTCTGATAGTGAGGTCAAACAGAGGGAATATCTCTGATAGTGAAGTCAGAAGGAATATCTCTGATAGTGAGGTCAAACAGAGGAATATCTCTGATAGTGAGGTCAAACAGAGGGAATGTCTCTGATAGTGAGGTCAAACAGTGGGAATGTCTCTGATAGTGAGGTCAAACAGTGGGAAAATCTCTGATAGTGAGGTCAGAGGAAATATCTCTGATAGTGAGGTCAAACAGTGGGAATATCTGATAGGGAGGTCAAACAGAGGGAATATCTCTGATAGCGAGGTCAGAGGGAATATCTCTCATAGTGAGGTCAAACAGCGGGAATATCTCTGATAGTGAGGTCAAACAGCGGGAATATCTCTGATAGTGAGGTCAGAGGGAATATCTCTGATAGCGAGGTCAGAGGGAATGTCTCTGATAGTGAGGTCAAACAGAGGAATATCTCTGATAGTGAGGTCAAACAGAGGGAATATCTCTGATAGTGAAGTCAGAAGGAATATCTCTGATAGTGAGGTCAAACAGAGGAATAGCTCTGATAGTGAGGTCAAACAGAGGGAATATCTCTGATAGTGAAGTCAGAAGGAATATCTCTGATAGTGAGGTCAAACAGAGGAATATCTCTGATAGTGAGGTCAAACAGAGGGAATATCTCTGATAGTGAAGTCAGAAGGAATATCTCTGATAGTAAGGTCAAACAGAGGAATATCTCTGATAGTGAGGTCAAACAGAGGGAATATCTCTGATAGTGAAGTCAGAAGGAATATCTCTGATAGTGAGGTCAAACAGAGAGAATATCTGTGATAGTGAGGTCAGAGGGAATATCTCTGATAGTGAAGTCAGAAGGAATATCTCTGATAGTGAGGTCAAACAGAGGGAATATCTCTGATAGTGAGGTCAAACAGAGGGAATATCTCTGATAGTGAAGTCAGAAGGAATATCTCTGTTAGTGAGGTCAAACAGAGGGAATATCTCTGATAATGAAGTCAGAAGGAATATCTCTGATAGTGAGGTCAAACAGAGGAATATCTCTGATAGTGAGGTCAAACAGAGGGAATATCTCTGATAGTGAAGTCAGAAGGAATATCTCTGATAGTAAGGTCAAACAGAGGAATATCTCTGATAGTGAGGTCAAACAGAGGAATATCTCTGTTAGTGAGGTCAAACAGAGGGAATATCTCTGATAGTGAAGTCAGAAGGAATATCTCTGATAGTGAGGTCAAACAGAGGGAATATCTCTGATAGTGAAGTCAGAAGGAATATCTCTGTTAGTGAGGTCAAACAGAGGGAATATCTCTGATAGTGAAGTCAGAAGGAATATCTCTGATAGTGAGGTCAAACAGAGGAATATCTCTGATAGTGAGGTCAAACAGAGGGAATATCTCTGATAGTGAAGTCAGAAGGAATATCTCTGATAGTGAGGTCAAACAGAGGAATATCTCTGATAGTGAGGTCAAACAGAGGGAATATCTCTGATAGTGAAGTCAGAAGGAATATCTCTGATAGTAAGGTCAAACAGAGGAATATCTCTGATAGTGAGGTCAAACAGAGGGAATATCTCTGATAGTGAAGTCAGAAGGAATATCTCTGATAGTGAGGTCAAACAGAGAGAATATCTCTGATAGTGAGGTCAGAGGGAATATCTCTGATAGTGAGGTCCAACAGAGGGAATATCTCTGATAGTCAGGTCAAACAGAGGGAATATCTCTGATAGTGAGGTCATACAGTGGGAATATCTCTGATAGTGAGGTCAAACAGAGGGAATATCTCTGATAGTGAGGTCAGAGGGAATATATCATCAGTGAGGTCAAACAGTGGGAATATCTCTGATAGTGAGGTCAAACAGTGGGAATATCTCTGATAGTGAGGTCAAACAGAGGAATATCTCTGATAGTGAGGTCAAACAGAGGGAATATCTCTGATAGTGAAGTCAGAAGGAATATCTCTGATAGTGAGGTCAAACAGAGGAATATCTCTGATAGTGAGGTCAAACAGAGGGAATATCTCTGATAGTGAAGTCAGAAGGAATATCTCTGTTAGTGAGGTCAAACAGAGAAATATCTCTGATAGTGAGGTCAAACAGAGGGAATATCTCTGATAGTGAAGTCAGAAGGAATATCTCTGATAGTGAGGTCAAACAGAGGAATATCTCTGATAGTGAGGTCAAACAGAGGGAATATCTCTGATAGTGAAGTCAGAAGGAATATCTCTGATAGTGAGGTCAAACAGCGGGAATATCTCTGATAGTGAGGTCAGAGGGAATATCTCTGATTGTGAGGTCCAACAGAGGGAATATCTCTGATAGTGAGGTCAAACAGAGGGAATATATCATCAGTGAGGTCAAACAGTGGGAATATCTCTGATAGTGAGGTCAAACAGTGGGAATATCTCTGATAGTGAGGTCAAACAGTGGGAAAATCTCTGATAGTGAGGTCAGAGGGAATATGTCTGATAGTGAGGTCAAAGAGTGGGAATGTCTCTGATAGTGAGGTCAAACAGTGGGAATGTCTCTGATAGTGAGGTCAAACAGTGGGAAAATCTCTGATAGTGAGGTCAGAGGGAATATCTCTGATAGTGAGGTCAAAGAGTGGGAACGTCTCTGATACTGAGGTCAAAGAGTGGGAATATCTCTGATAGTGAGGTCAAACAGAGGGAATATCTCTGATAGTGAAGTCAGAAGGAATATCTCTGATAGTGAGGTCAAACAGAGGAATATCTCTGATAGTGAGGTCAAACAGAGGGAATATCTCTGATAGTGAAGTCAGAAGGAATATCTCTGATAGTGAGGTCAAACAGAGGAATATCTCTGATAGTGAGGTCAAACAGAGGGAATATCTCTGATAGTGAAGTCAGAAGGAATATCTCTGATAGTGAGGTCAAACAGCGGGAATATCTCTGATAGTGAGGTCAGAGGGAATATCTCTGATAGTGAGGTCCAACAGAGGGAATATCTCTGATAGTGAGGTCAAACAGAGGGAATATATCATCAGTGAGGTCAAACAGTGGGAATATCTCTGATAGTGAGGTCAAACAGTGGGAATATCTCTGATAGTGAGGTCAAACAGTGGGAAAATCTCTGATAGTGAGGTCAGATGGAATATGTCTGATAGTGAGGTCAAAGAGTGGGAATGTCTCTGATAGAGAGGTCAAACAGAGGGAATATCTCTGATATTGAGGTCAGAGGGAATATCTCTGATAGTGAGGTCAGAGGGAATATCTCTGATAGCGAGGTCAGAGGGAATATCTCTGATAGCGAGGTCAGAGGGAATATCTCTGATAGTGAGCTCAAACAGAGGAATATCTCTGATAGTGAGGTCAAACAGAGGGAATATCTCTGATAGTGAAGTCAGAAGGAATATCTCTGATAGTGAGGTCAAACAGAGGAATATCTCTGATAGTGAGGTCAAACAGAGGGAATATCTCTGATAGTGAAGTCAGAAGGAATATCTCTGATAGTGAGGTCAAACAGAGGAATATCTCTGATAGTGAGGTCAAACAGAGGGAATATCTCTGATAGTGAAGTCAGAAGGAATATCTCTGATAGTGAGGTCAAACAGAGGAATATCTCTGATAGTGAGGTCAAACAGAGGGAATATCTCTGATAGTGAAGTCAGAAGGAATATCTCTGATAGTGAGGTCAAACAGAGAGAATATCTCTGATAGTGAGGTCAAACAGTGGAAATATCTCTGATAGTGAGGTCAGTGGGAATATCTCTGATAGTGAGGTCAAACAGTGGGAATATCTCTGATAGTGAGGTCAGAGGGAATATCTCTGATAGTGAGGTCCAACAGAGGGAATATCTCTGATAGTGAGGTCAAACAGAGGGAATATCTCTGATAGTGAGGTCATACAGTGGGAATATCTCTGATAGTGAGGTCAAACAGAGGGAATATCTCTGATAGTGAGGTCAGAGGGAATATATCATCAGTGAGGTCAAACAGTGGGAATATCTCTGATAGTGAGGTCAAACAGTGGGAATATCTCTGATAGTGAGGTCAAACAGTAGGAAAATCTCTGATAGTGAGGTCAGAGGGAATATGTCTGATAGTGAGGTCAAAGAGTGGGAATGTCTCTGATAGTGAGGTCAAACAGTGGGAAAGTCTCTGATAGTGAGGTCAAACAGTAGGAAAATCTCTGACAGTGAGGTCAGAGGGAATATCTCTGATAGTGAGGTCAAAGAGTGGGAATGTCTCTGATAGTGAGGTCAAACAGTGGAAATGTCTCTGATAGTGAGGTCAAACCGTGGGAATATCTCTGATAGTGAGGTCAATCAGTGGGAAAATCTCTGATAGTGACGTCAGAGGGAATATCTCTGATAGTGAGGTCACAGAGTGGGAATGTCTCTGATAGTGAGGTCAAACAGTGGAAATGTCTCTGATAGTGAGGTCAAACAGTGGGAATGTCTCTGATAGTGAGGTCAAACAGAGGGAATATCTCTGATATTGTGGTCAGAGTGAATATCTCTGATAGTGAGGTCAGAGGGAATATCTCTGATAGTGAGGTCAAACAGAGGAATATCTCTGATAGTGAGGTCAAACAGAGGGAATATCTCTGATAGTGAAGTCAGAAGGAATATCTCTGATAGTGAGGTCAAACAGAGGAATATCTCTGATAGTGAGGTCAAACAGAGGGAATATCTCTGATAGTGAAGTCAGAAGGAATATCTCTGATAGTGAGGTCCAACAGAGGAATATCTCTGATAGTGAGGTCAAACAGAGGGAATATCTCTGATAGTGAAGTCAGAAGGAATATCTCTGATAGTGAGGTCAAACAGAGAGAATATCTCTGATACTGAGGTCAAACAGTGGAAATATCTCTGATAGTGAGGTCAGTGGGAATATCTCTGATAGTGAGGTCAAACAGTGGGAATATCTATGATAGTGAGGTCAGAGGGAATATCTCTGATAGTGAGGTCCAACAGAGGGAATATCTCTGATAGTGATGTCAAACAGAGGGAATATCTCTGATAGTGAGGTCATACAGTGGGAATATCTCTGATAGTGAGGTCAGAGGGAATATCTCTGATAGTGAGGTCCAAC
This sequence comes from Hypanus sabinus, assembly GCF_030144855.1. Lineage (NCBI taxonomy): Eukaryota > Metazoa > Chordata > Chondrichthyes > Myliobatiformes > Dasyatidae > Hypanus > Hypanus sabinus. Next base: position 24,333,078 of record NC_082706.1, read on the forward strand.
AGAGGGAATATCTCTGATAGTGAGGTCAAACAGAGGGAATATCTCTGATAGTGAGGTCATACAGTGGGAATATCTCTGATAGTGAGGTCAAACAGAGGGAATATCTCTGATAGTGAAGTCAGAAGGAATATCTCTGATAGTGAGGTCAAACAGAGGAATATCTCTGATAGTGAGGTCAAACAGAGGGAATATCTCTGATAGTGAAGTCAGAAGGAATATCTCTGATAGTGAGGTCAAACAGAGGAATATCTCTGATAGTGAGGTCAAACAGAGGGAATATCTCTGATAGTGAAGTCAGAAGGAATATCTCTGATAGTGAGGTCAAACAGAGAGAATATCTCTGATACTGAGGTCAAACAGTGGAAATATCTCTGATAGTGAGGTCAGTGGGAATATCTCTGATAGTGAGGACAAACAGTGGGAATATCTATGATAGTGAGGTCAGAGGGAATATCTCTGATAGTGAGGTCATACAGTGGGAATATCTCTGATAGTGAGGTCAAACAGAGGGAATATCTCTGATAGTGAGGTCAGAGGGAATATATCATCAGTGAGGTCAAACAGTGGGAATATCTCTGATAGTGAGGTCAAACAGAGGGAATATCTCTGATATTGAGGTCAGAGAGAATATCTCTGATAGTGAGGTCAGAGGGAATATCTCTGATAGTGAGGTCAGTGGGAATATCTCTGATAGTGAGGTCAAACAGCGGCAATATCTTTGACAGTGAGGTCAGAGGGAATATCTCTGACAGTGAGGTCAGAGGGAATATCTCTGATAGTGATGTCAAAGAGTGGGAATGTCTCTGATAGTGAGGTCAAACAGTGGGAATGTCTCTGATAGTGAGGTCAAACCGTGGGAATATCTCTGATAGTGAGGTCAATCAGTGGGAAAATCTCTGATAGTGAGGTCAAACAGTGGGAAAATCTCTGATAGTGACGTCAGAGGGAATATCTCTGATAGTGAGGTCAAAGAGTGGGAATGTCTCTGATAGTGAGGTCAAAGAGTGGAAATGTCTCTGATAGTGAGGTCAAACAGTGGGAATATCTCTGATAGTGAGGTCAAACAGAGGGAATATCTCTGATATTGAGGTCAGAGTGAATATCTCTGATAGTGAGGTCAGAGGGAATATCTCTGATAGTGAGGTCAAACAGAGGAATATCTCTGATAGTGAGGTCAAACAGAGGGAATATCTCTGATAGAGAGGTCAAACAGAGGGAATATCTCTGATATTGAGGTCAGATGGAATATCTCTGATAGTGAGGTCAGAGGGAATATCTCTGATAGCGAGGTCAGAGGGAATATCTCTGATAGCGAGGTCAGAGGGAATATCTCTGATAGTGAGCTCAAACAGAGGAATATCTCTGATAGTGAGGTCAAACAGAGGGAATATCTCTGATAGTGAAGTCAGAAGGAATATCTCTGATAGTGAGGTCAAACAGAGGAATATCTCTGATAGTGAGGTCAAACAGAGGGAATATCTCTGATAGTGAAGTCAGAAGGAATATCTCTGATAGTGAGGTCAAACAGAGGAATATCTCTGATAGTGAGGTCAAACAGAGGGAATATCTCTGATAGTGAAGTCAGAAGGAATATCTCTGATAGTGAGGTCAAACAGAGGAATATCTCTGATAGTGAGGTCAAACAGAGGGAATATCTCTGATAGTGAAGTCAGAAGGAATATCTCTGATAGTGAGGTCAAACAGAGAGAATATCTCTGATACTGAGGTCAAACAGTGGAAATATCTCTGATAGTGAGGTCAGTGGGAATATCTCTGATAGTGAGGTCAAACAGTGGGAATATCTCTGATAGTGAGGTCAGAGGGAATATCTCTGATAGTGAGGTCCAACAGAGGGAATATCTCTGATAGTGAGGTCAAACAGAGGGAATATCTCTGATAGTGAGGTCATACAGTGGGAATATCTCTGATAGTGAGGTCAAACAGAGGGAATATCTCTGATAGTGAGGTCAGAGGGAATATATCATCAGTGAGGTCAAACAGTGGGAATATCTCTGATAGTGAGGTCAAACAGTGGGAATATCTCTGATAGTGAGGTCAAACAGTAGGAAAATCTCTGATAGTGAGGTCAGAGGGAATATGTCTGATAGTGAGGTCAAAGAGTGGGAATGTCTCTGATAGTGAGGTCAAACAGTGGGAAAGTCTCTGATAGTGAGGTCAAACAGTAGGAAAATCTCTGACAGTGAGGTCAGAGGGAATATCTCTGATAGTGAGGTCAAAGAGTGGGAATGTCTCTGATAGTGAGGTCAAACAGTGGAAATATCTCTGATAGTGAGGTCAATCAGTGGGAAAATCTCTGATAGTGACGTCAGAGGGAATATCTCTGATAGTGAGGTCACAGAGTGGGAATGTCTCTGATAGTGAGGTCAAACAGTGGAAATGTCTCTGATAGTGAGGTCAAACAGTGGGAATGTCTCTGATAGTGAGGTCAAACAGAGGGAATATCTCTGATATTGTGGTCAGAGTGAATATCTCTGATAGTGAGGTCAGAGGGAATATCTCTGATAGTGAGGTCAAACAGAGGAATATCTCTGATAGTGAGGTCAAACAGAGGGAATATCTCTGATAGTGAAGTCAGAAGGAATATCTCTGATAGTGAGGTCAAACAGAGGAATATCTCTGATAGTGAGGTCAAACAGAGGGAATATCTCTGATAGTGAAGTCAGAAGGAATATCTCTGATAGTGAGGTCAAACAGAGAGAATATCTCTGATACTGAGGTCAAACAGTGGAAATATCTCTGATAGTGAGGTCAGTGGGAATATCTCTGATAGTGAGGTCAAACAGTGGGAATATCTATGATAGTGAGGTCAGAGGGAATATCTCTGATAGTGAGGTCCAACAGAGGGAATATCTCTGATAGTGAGGTCAAACAGAGGGAATATCTCTGATAGTGAGGTCATACAGTGGGAATATCTCTGATAGTGAGGTCAAACAGAGGGAATATCTCTGATAGTGAGGTCAGAGGGAATATATCATCAGTGAGGTCAAACAGTGGGAATATCTCTGATAGTGAGGTCAAACAGAGGGAATATCTCTGATATTGAGGTCAGAGAGAATATCTCTGATAGTGAGGTCAGAGGGAATATCTCTGATAGTGAGGTCAGAGGGAATATCTCTGATAGTGAGGTCAAACAGCGGCAATATCTTTGACAGTGAGGTCAGAGGGAATATCTCTGACAGTGAGGTCAGAGGGAATATCTCTGATAGTGAGGTCAAAAGTGGGAATGTCTCTGATAGTGAGGTCAAACAGTGGGAATGTCTCTGATAGTGAGGTCAAACCGTGGGAATATCTCTGATAGTGAGGTCAATCAGTGGGAAAATCTCTGATAGTGAGGTCAAACAGTGGGAAAATCTCTGATAGTGACGTCAGAGGGAATATCTCTGATAGTGAGGTCAAAGAGTGGGAATGTCTCTGATAGTGAGGTCAAAGAGTGGGAATGTCTCTGATAGTGAGGTCAAACAGTGGGAATATCTCTGATAGTGAGGTCAAACAGAGGGAATATCTCTGATATTGAGGTCAGAGTGAATATCTCTGATAGTGAGGTCAGAGGGAATATCTCTGATAGTGAGGTCAAACAGAGGAATATCTCTGATAGTGAGGTCAAACAGAGGGAATATCTCTGATAGTGAAGTCAGAAGGAATATCTCTGATAGTGAGGTCAAACAGAGGAATATCTCTGACAGTGAGGTCAAACAGAGGGAATATCTCTGATAGTGAAGTCAGAAGGAATATCTCTGATAGTGAGGTCAAACAGAGGAATATCTCTGATAGTGAGGTCAAACAGAGGGAATATCTCTGATAGTGAAGTCAGAAGGAATATCTCTGATAGTGAGGTCAAACAGAGAGAATATCTCTGATAGTGAGGTCAAACAGTGGAAATATCTCTGATAGTGAGGTCAGTGGGAATATCTCTGATAGTGAGGTCAAACAGTGGGAATATCTCTGATAGTGAGGTCAGAGGGAATATCTCTGATAGTGAGGTCCAACAGAGGGAATATCTCTGATAGTGAGGTCAGAGGGAATATATCATCAGTGAGGTCAAACAGTGGGAATATCTCTGATAGTGAGGTCAAACAGTGGGAATATCTCTGATAGTGAGGTCAAACAGTAGGAAAATCTCTGATAGTGAGGTCAGAGGGAATATGTCTGATAGTGAGGTCAAAGAGTGGGAATGTCTCTGATAGTGAGGTCAAACAGTGGGAATGTCTCTGATAGTGTTGTCAAACAGTGGGAAAGTCTCTGATAGTGAGGTCAAACAGTGGGAAAATCTCTGATAGTGAGGTCAGAGGGAATATCTCTGATAGTGAGGTCAAAGAGTGGGAATGTCTCTGATAGTGAGGTCAAACCGTGCAAACGTCTCTGATAGTGAGGTCAAACAGTGGGAACATCTCTGATAGAGAGGTCAAACAGAGGGAATATCTCTGATATTGAGGTCAGAGAGAATATCTCTGATAGTGAGGTCAGAGGGAATATCTCTGACAGTGAGGTCAAACAGCGGGAATATCTCTGACAGTGAGGTCAAACAGCGGGAATATCTCTGACAGTGAGGTCAGAGGGAATATCTCTGACAGTGAGGTCAGAGGGAATATCTCTGATAGTGAGGTCAAAGAGTGGGAATGTCTCTGATAGTGAGGTCAAACAGTGGAAATGTCTCTGATAGTGAGGTCAAACCGTGGGAATATCTCTGATAGTGAGGTCAATCAGTGGGAAAATCTCTGATAGTGAGGTCAAACAGAGGGAATATCTCTGATAGTGAAGTCAGAAGGAATATCTCTGATAGTGAGGTCAAACAGAGGAATATCTCTGATAGTGAGGTCAGAGAGAATATCTCTGATAGTGAGGTCAGAGGGAATATCTCTGATAGTGACGTCAGAGGGAATATCTCTGATAGTGAGGTCACAGAGTGGGAATGTCTCTGATAGTGAGGTCAAACAGTGGAAATGTCTCTGATAGTGAGGTCAAACAGTGGGAATGTCTCTGATATTGAGGTCAAACAGAGGGAATATCTCTGATATTGTGGTCAGAGTGAATATCTCTGATAGTGAGGTCAGAGGGAATATCTCTGATAGTGAGGTCAAACAGAGGAATATCTCTGATAGTGAGGTCAAACAGAGGGAATATCTCTGATAGTGAAGTCAGAAGGAATATCTCTGATAGTGAGGTCAAACAGAGGAATATCTCTGATAGTGAGGTCAAACAGATGGAATATCTCTGATAGTGAAGTCAGAAGGAATATCTCTGATAGTGAGGTCAAACAGAGGAATATCTCTGATAGTGAGGTCAAACAGAGGGAATATCTCTGATAGTGAAGTCAGAAGGAATATCTCTGATAGTGAGGTCAAACAGAGAGAATATCTCTGATACTGAGGTCAAACAGTGGAAATATCTCTGATAGTGAGGTCAGTGGGAATATCTCTGATAGTGAGGTCAAACAGTGGGAATATCTATGATAGTGAGGTCAGAGGGAATATCTCTGATAGTGAGGTCCAACAGAGGGAATATCTCTGATAGTGAGGTCAAACAGAGGGAATATCTCTGATAGTGAGGTCATACAGTGGGAATATCTCTGATAGTGAGGTCAAACAGAGGGAATATCTCTGATAGTGAGGTCAGAGGGAATATATCATCAGTGAGGTCAAACAGTGGGAATATCTCTGATAGTGAGGTCAAACAGAGGGAATATCTCTGATATTGAGGTCAGAGAGAATATCTCTGATAGTGAGGTCAGAGGGAATATCTCTGATACTGAGGTCAGAGGGAATATCTCTGATAGTGAGGTCAAACAGCGGCAATATCTTTGACAGTGAGGTCAGAGGGAATATCTCTGACAGTGAGGTCAGAGGGAATATCTCTGATAGTGAGGTCAAACAGCGGGAATGTCTCTGATAGTGAGGTCAGAGGGAATATCTCTGATAGTGAGGTCAAACAGAGGAATATCTCTGATAGTGAGGTCAAACAGTGGGAATATCTCTGATAGTGAGGTCAAACAGTGGGAAAATCTCTGATAGTGAGGTCAGAGGGAATATCTCTGATAGTGAGGTCAAAGAGTGGGAATGTCTCTGATAGTGAGGTCAAACAGAGGAATATCTCTGATAGTGAGGTCAAACAGAGGGAATATCTCTGATAGTGAAGTCAGAAGGAATATTTCTGATAGTGAGGTCAAACAGAGGAATATCTCTGATAGTGAGGTCAAACAGAGGGAATATCTCTGATAGTGAAGTCAGAAGGAATATCTCTGATAGTGAGGTCAAACAGAGGAATATCTCTGATAGTGAGGTCAAACAGAGGGAATATCTCTGATAGTGAAGTCAGAAGGAATATCTCTGATAGTGAGGTCAAACAGAGAGAATATCTCTGATAGTGAGGTCAAACAGTGGAAATATCTCTGATAGTGAGGTCAGTGGGAACATCTCTGATAGTGAGGTCAAACAGTGGGAATATCTCTGATAGTGAGGTCAGAGGGAATATCTCTGATAGTGAGGTCCAACAGAGGGAATATCTCTGATAGTGAGGTCAAACAGAGGGAATATCTCTGATAGTGAGGTCATACAGTGGGAATATCTCTGATAGTGAGGTCAAACAGAGGGAATATCTCTGATAGTGAGGTCAGAGGGAATATCTCATCAGTGAGGTCAAACAGTGGGAATATCTCTGATAGTGAGGTCAAACAGAGGGAATATCTCTGATAGTGAGGTCATACAGTGGGAATATCTCTGATAGTGAGGTCAAACAGTAGGAAAATCTCTGATAGTGAGGTCAGAGGGAATATGTCTGATAGTGAGGTCAAAGAGTGGGAATGTCTTTGATAGTGAGGTCAAACAGTGGGAATGTCTCTGATAGTGAGGTCAAACAGTGGGAATATCTCTGATAGTGAGGTCAAACAGTGGGAAAATCTCTGATAATGAGGTCAGAGGGAATGTCTCTGATAGTGAGGTCAAACAGTGCAAACGTCTCTGATCGTGAGGTCAAACAGTGGGAACATCTCTGATAGAGAGGTCAAACAGAGGGAATATCTCTGATATTGAGGTCAGAGAGAATATCTCTGATAGTGAGGTCAGAGGGAATATCTCTGATAGTGAGGTCAGAGGGAATATCTCTGACAGTGAGGTCAAACAGCGGGAATATCTCTGACAGTGAGGTCAGAGGGAATATCTCTGACAGTGAGGTCAGAGGGAATATGCCTGATAGTGAGGTCAAAGAGTGGGAATGTCTCTGATAGTGAGGTCAAACAGTGGAAATGTCTCTGATAGTGAGGTCAAACCGTGGGAATATATCTGATAGTGAGGTCAATCAGTGGGAAAATCTCTGATAGTGAGGTCAAACAGTGTGAAAATCTCTGATAGTGACGTCAGAGGGAATATCTCTGATAGTGAAGTCAAAGAGTGGGAATGTCTCTGATAGTGAGGTCAAACATTGGAAATGTCTCTGATAGTGAGGTCAAACAGTGGGAATGTCTCTGATTGTGAGGTCAAACAGAGGGAATATCTCTGATATTGAGGTCAGAGTGAATATCTCTGATAGTGAGTTCAGAGGGAATATCTCTGATAGTGAGGTCAAACAGAGGAATATCTCTGATAGTGAGGTCAAACAGAGGGAATATCTCTGATAGTGAAGTCAGAAGGAATATCTCTGATAGTGAGGTCAAACAGAGGAATATCTCTGATAGTGAGGTCAAACAGAGGGAATATCTCTGATAGTGAAGTCAGAAGGAATATCTCTGATAGTGAGGTCAAACAGAGGAATATCTCTGATAGTGAGGTCAAACAGAGGGAATATCTCTGATAGTGAAGTCAGAAGGAATATCTCTGATAGTGAGGTCAAACAGAGAGAATATCTCTGATAGTGACGTCAAACAGTGGAAATATCTCTGATAGTGAGGTCAGTGGGAATATCTCTGATAGTGAGGTCAAACAGTGGGAATATCTCTGATAGTGAGGTCAGAGGGAATATCTCTGATAGTGAGGTCCAACAGAGGGAATATCTCTGATAGTGAGGTCAAACAGAGGGAATATCTCTGATAGTGAGGTCATACAGTGGGAATATCTCTGATAGTGAGGTCAAACAGAGGGAATATCTCTGATAGTGAAGTCAGAAGGAATATCTCTGATAGTGAGGTCAAACAGAGGAATATCTCTGATAGTGAGGTCAAACAGAGGGAATATCTCTGATAGTGAAGTCAGAAGGAATATCTCTGATAGTGAGGTCAAACAGAGGAATATCTCTGATAGTGAGGTCAAACAGAGGGAATATCTCTGATAGTGAAGTCAGAAGGAATATCTCTGATAGTGAGGTCAATCAGAGAGAATATCTCTGATAGTGAGGTCAAACAGTGGAAATATCTCTGATAGTGAGGTCAGTGGCAATATCTCTGATAGTGAGGTCAAACAGTGGGAATATCTCTGATAGTGAGGTCAGAGGGAATATCTCTGATAGTGAGGTCAAACAGAGGGAATATCTCTGATAGTGAGGTCAAACAGTGGAAATGTCTCTGATAGTGAGGTCAAACCGTGGGAATATCTCTGATAGTGAGGTCAAACAGAGGGAATATCTCTGATAGTGAGGTCAGAGGGAATATATCATCAGTGAGGTCAAACAGTGGGAATATCTCTGATAGTGAGGTCAAACAGTGGGAAAATCTCTGATAGTGAGGTCAGAGGGAATATCTCTGATAGTGAGGTCAAAGAGTGGGAATGTCTCTGATAGTGAGGTCAAACAGTGCAAACGTCTCTGATAGTGAGGTCAAACAGTGGGAACATCTCTGATAGAGAGGTCAAACAGAGGGAATATCTCTGATATTGAGGTCAGAGAGAATATCTCTGATAGTGAGGTCAGAGGGAATATCTCTGATAGTGAGGTCAGAGGGAATATCTCTGATAGTGAGGTCAGAGGGAATATCTCTGATAGTGAGGTCAAACAGAGGGAATATCTCTGATAGTGAGGTCAGTGGGAATATCTCTGACAGTGAGGTCAAACAGCGGGAATATCTCTGACAGTGAGGTCAGAGGGAATATCTCTGACAGTGAGGTCAGAGGGAATATGCCTGATAGTGAGGTCAAAGAGTGGGAATGTCTCTGATAGTGAGGTCAAAAAGTGGAAATGTCTCTGATAGTGAGGTCAAACCGTGGGAATATCTCTGATAGTGAGGTCAAACAGAGGGAATATCTCTGATAGTGAGGTCAGAGGGAATATATCATCAGTGAGGTCAAACAGTGGGAATATCTCTGATAGTGAGGTCAGAGGGAATATCTCTGATAGTGAGGTCCAACAGAGGGAATATCTCTGATAGTGAAGTCAGAAGGAATATCTCTGATAGTGAGGTCAAACAGAGGGAATATCTCTGATAGTGAAGTCAGAAGGAATATCTCTGATAGTGAGGTCAAACAGAGAGAATATCTCTGATACTGAGGTCAAACAGTGGAAATATCTCTGATAGTGAGGTCAGTGGGAATATCTCTGATAGTGAGGTCAAACAGTGGGAATATCTCTGATAGTGAGGTCAGAGGGAATATCTCTGATAGTGAGGTCCAACAGAGGGAATATCTCTGATAGTGAGTTCAAACAGAGGGAATATCTCTGATAGTGAGGTCATACAGTGGGAATATCTCTGATAGTGAGGTCAGAGGGAATATCTCTGATAGTGAGGTCCAACAGAGGGAATATCTCTGATAGTGAGGTCAAACAGAGGGAATATCTCTGATAGTGAGGTCATACAGTGGGAATATCTCTGATAGTGAGGTCAAACAGAGGGAATATCTCTGATAGTGAAGTCAGAAGGAATATCTCTGATAGTGAGGTCAAAGAGGAATATCTCTGATAGTGAGGTCAAACAGAGGGAATATCTCTGATAGTGAAGTCAGAAGGAATATCTCTGATAGTGAGGTCAAACAGAGGAATATCTCTGATAGTCAGGTCAAACAGAGGGAATATCTCTGATAGTGAGGTCAGAGGGAATATCTCTGATAGTGAGGTCAAAGAGTGGGAATGTCTCTGATAGAGAGGTCAAACAGTGGGAATGTCTCTGATAGTGAGGTCAATCAGTGGGAATATCTCTGATAGTGAGGTCAAACAGGGAATATCTCTGATAGTGAGGTCAGAGTGAATATCTCTGATAGTGAGGTCAGAGGGAATATCTCTGATAGTGAGGTCAAACAGAGGAATATCTCTGATAGTGAGGTCAAACAGAGGGAATATCTCTGATAGTGAAGTCAGAAGGAATATCTCTGATAGTGAGGTCAAACAGAGGAATATCTCTGATAGTGAGGTCAAACAGAGGGAATATCTCTGATAGTGAAGTCAGAAGGAATATCTCTGATAGTGAGGTCAAACAGAGAGAATATCTCTGATACTGAGGTCAAACAGAGGAAATATCTCTGATAGTGAGGACAGTGGGAATATCTCTGATAGTGAGGTCAAACAGTGGGAATATCTCTGATAGTGAGGTCAGAGGGAATATCTCTGATAGTGAGGTCCAACAGAGGGAATATCTCTGATAGTGAGGTAAAACAGAGGAAATATCTCTGATAGTGAGGTCATACAGTGGGAATATCTCTGATAGTGAGGTCAGAGGGAATATCTCTGATAGTGAGGTCCAACAGAGGGAATATCTCTGATAGTGAGGTCAAACAGAGGGAATATCTCTGATAGTGAGGTCATACAGTGGGAATATCTCTGATAGTGAGGTCAAACAGAGGGAATATCTCTGATAGTGAAGGCAGAAGGAATATCTCTGATAGTGAGGTCAAACAGAGGAATATCTCTGATAGTGAGGTCAAACAGAGGGAATATCTCTGATAGTGAAGTCAGAAGGAATATCTCTGATAGTGAGGTCAAACAGAGGAATATCTCTGATAGTGAGGTCAAACAGAGGGAATATCTCTGATAGTGAAGTCAGAAGGAATATCTCTGATAGTGAGGTCAAACAGAGAGTATATCTCTGATAGTGAGGTCAAACAGTGGAAATATCTCTGATAGTGAGGTCAGTGGGAATATCACTGATAGTGAGGTCAGAGGGAATATCTCTGATAGAGAGGTCCAACAGAGGGAATATCTCTGATAGTGAGGTCAAACAGAGGGAATATCACTGATAGTGAGGTCATACAGTGGGAATATCTCTGATAGTGAGGTCAAACAGAGGGAATAACTCTGATAGTGAGGTCAGAGGGAATATATCATCAGTGAGGTCAAACAGTGGGAATATCTCTCATAGTGAGGTCAAACAGTGGGAATATCTCTGATAGTGAGGTCAAACAGTAGGAAAATCTCTGATAGTGAGGTCAGAGGGAATATGTCTGATAGTGAGGTCAAAGAGTGGGAATGTCGCTGATAGTGAGGTCAAACAGTGGGAATGTCTCTGATAGTGAGGTCAAACAGTGGGAATGTCTCTGATACTGAGGTCAAACAGTGGGAAAATCTCTGATAGTGAGGTCAGAGGGAATATCTCTGATAGTGAGGTCAAAGAGTGGGAATGTCTCTGATAGTGAGGTCAAACAGTGGGAACGTCTCTGATAGAGAGGTCAAACAGAGGGAATATCTCTGATATTGAGGTCAGGGAGAACATCTCTGATAGTGAGGTCAGAGGGAATATCTCTGATAGTGAGGTCAGAGGGAATATCTCTGATAGTGAGGTCAGAGGGAATATCTCTGACAGTGAGGTCAAACAGCGGGAATATCTCTGACAGTGAGGTCAGAGGGAATATCTCTGACAGTGAGGTCAGAGGGAATATCTCTGATAGTGAGGTCAAAGAGTGGGAATGTCTCTGATAGTGAGGTCAAACAGTGGAAATGTCTCTGATAGTGAGGTCAAACCGTGGGAATATCTCTGATAGTGAGGTCAATCAGTGGGAAAATCTCTGATAGTGATGTCAAACAGTGGGAAAATCTCTGATAGTGACGTCAGAGGGAATATCTCTGATAGTGAGGTCAAAGAGTGGGAATGTCTCTGATAGTGAGGTCAAACAGTGGAAATGTCTCTGATAGTGAGGTCAAACAGTGGGAATATCTCTGATAGTGAGGTCAAACAGAGGGAATATCTCTGATATTGAGGTCAGAGTGAATATCTCTGATAGTGAGGTCAGAGGGAATATCTCTGATAGTGAGGTCAAACAGAGGAATATCTCTGATAGTGAGGTCAAACAGAGGGAATATCTCTGATAGTGAAGTCAGAAGGAATATCTCTGACAGTGAGGTCAAACCGAGGAATATCTCTGATAGTGAGGTCAAACAGAGGGAATATCTCTGATAGTGAAGTCAGAAGGAATATCTCTGATAGTGAGGTCAAACAGAGGAATATCTCTGATAGTGAGGTCAGAGTGAATATCTCTGATAGTGAGGTCAGAGGGAATATCTCTGATAGTGAGGTCAAACAGAGGAATATCTCTGATAGTGAGGTCAAACAGAGGGAATATCTCTGATAGTGAAGTCAGAAGGAATATCTCTGATAGTGAGGTCAAACAGAGGAATATCTCTGATAGTGAGGTCAAACAGAGGGAATATCTCTGATAGTGAAGTCAGAAGGAATATCTCTGATAGTGAGGTCAAACAGAGAGAATATCTCTGATACTGAGGTCAAACAGTGGAAATATCTCTGATAGTGAGGTCAGTGGGAATATCTCTGATAGTGAGGTAAAACAGTGGGAATATCTCTGATAGTGAGGTCAGAGGGAATATCTCTGATAGTGAGGTCCAACAGAGGGAATATCTCTGATAGTGAGGTCAAACAGAGGGAATATCTCTGATAGTGAGGTCATACAGTGGGAATATCTCTGATAGTGAGGTCAGAGGGAATATCTCTGATAGTGAGGTCAGAGGGAATATCTCTGATAGTGAGGTCCAACAGAGGGAATATCTCTGATAGTGAGGTCAAACAGAGGGAATATCTCTGATAGTGAGGTCATACAGTGGGAATATCTCTGATAGTGAGGTCAAACAGAGGGAATATCTCTGATAGTGAAGTCAGAAGGAATATCTCTGATAGTGAGGTCAAACAGAGGAATATCTCTGATAGTGAGGTCAAACAGAGGGAATATCTCTGATAGTGAAGTCAGAAGGAATATCTCTGATAGTGAGGTCAAACAGAGGAATATCTCTGATAGTGAGGTCAAACAGAGGGAATATCTCTGATAGTGAGGTCAGAGGGAATATCTCTGATAGTGAGGTCAAAGAGTGGGAATGTCTCTGATAGAGAGGTCAAACAGTGGAAATGTCTCTGATAGTGAGGTCAAACAGTGGGAATGTCTCTGATAGTGAGGTCAATCAGTGGGAATATCTCTGATAGTGAGGTCAAACAGTGGGAATATCTCTGATAGTGAGGTCAAACAGTGGGAATATCTCTGATAGTGAGGTCAAAAAGAGGGAATATCTCTGATAGTGAAGTCAGAAGGAATATCTCTGATAGTGAGGTCAAACAGAGGAATATCTCTGATAGTGAGGTCAAACAGAGGGAATATCTCTGATAGTGAAGTCAGAAGGAATATCTCTGATAGTGAGGTCAAACAGAGGAATATCTCTGATAGTGAGGTCAAACAGAGGGAATATCTCTGATAGTGAGGTCAGAGGGAATATCTCTGATAGTGAGGTCAAAGAGTGGGAATGTCTCTGATAGAGAGGTCAAACAGTGGAAATGTCTCTGATAGTGAGGTCAAACAGTGGGAATGTCTCTGATAGTGAGGTCAATCAGTGGGAATATCTCTGACAGTGAGGTCAAACAGAGGGAATATCTCTGATAGTGAGGTCAGAGTGAATATCTCTGATAGTGAGGTCAGAGGGAATATCTCTGATAGTGAGGTCAAACAGAGGAATATCTCTGATAGTGAGGTCAAACAGAGGGAATATCTCTGATAGTGAAGTCAGAAGGAATATCTCTGATAGTGAGGTCAAACAGAGGAATATCTCTGATAGTGAGGTCAAACAGAGGGAATATCTCTGATAGTGAAGTCAGAAGGAATATCTCTGATAGTGAGGTCAAACAGAGAGAATATCTCTGATACTGAGGTCAAACAGTGGAAATATCTCTGATAGTGAGGTCAGTGGGAATATCTCTGATAGTGAGGTCAAACAGTGGGAATATCTCTGATAGTGAGGTCAGAGGGAATATCTCTGATAGTGAGGTCCAACAGAGGGAATATCTCTGATAGTGAGGTCAAACAGAGGGAATATCTCTGATAGTGAGGTCATACAGTGGGAATATCTCTGATAGTGAGGTCAAACAGAGGGAATATCTCTGATAGTGAAGTCAGAAGGAATATCTCTGATAGTGAGGTCAAACAGAGGAATATCTCTGATAGTGAGGTCAAACAGAGGGAATATCTCTGATAGTGAAGTCAGAAGGAATATCTCTGATAGTGAGGTCAAACAGAGGAATATCTCTGATAGTGTGGTCAAACAGAGGGAATATCTCTGATAGTGAAGTCAGAAGGAATATCTCTGATAGTGAGGTCAAACAGAGAAAATATCTCTGATAGTGAGGTCAAACAGTGGAAATATCTCTGATAGTGAGGTCAGTGGGAATATCTCTGATAGTGAGGTCAAACAGTGGGAATATCTCTGATAGTGAGGTCAGAGGGAATATCTCTGATAGTGAGGTCCAACAGAGGGAATATCTCTGATAGTGAGGTCAAACAGAGGGAATATCTCTGATAGTGAGGTCATACAGTGGGAATATCTCTGATAGTGAAGTCAAACAGAGGGAATATCTCTGATAGTGAGGTCAGAGGGAATATATCATCAGTGAGGTCAAACAGTGGGAATATCTCTCATAGTGAGGTCAAACAGTGGGAATATCTCTGATAGTGAGGTCAAACAGTAGGAAAATCTCTGATAGTGAGGTCAGAGGGAATATGTCTGATAGTGAGGTCAAAGAGTGGGAATGTCGCTGATAGTGAGGTCAAACAGTGGGAATGTCTCTGATAGTGAGGTCAAACAGTGGGAATATCTCTGATAGTGAGGTCAAACAGTGGGAAAATCTCTGATAGTGAGGTCAGAGGGAATATCTCTGATAGTGAGGTCAAAGAGTGGGAATGTCTCTGATAGTGAGGTCAAACAGTGGGAACGTCTCTGATAGAGAGGTCAAACAGAGGGAATGTCTCTAATATTGAGGTCAAAGAGAACATCTCTGATAGTGAGGTCAGAGGGAATATCTCTGATAGTGAGGTCAGAGGGAATATCTCTGACAGTGAGGTCAGAGGGAATATCTCTGACAGTGAGGTCAAACAGCGGGAATATCTCTGACAGTGAGGTCAGAGGGAATATCTCTGACAGTGAGGTCAGAGGGAATATCTCTGATAGTGAGGTCAAAGAGTGGGAATGTCTCAGATAGTGAGGTCAAACAGTGGAAATGTCTCTGATAGTGAGGTCAAACAGAGGGAATATCTCTGATAGTGAGGTCAGAGGGAATATCTCTGATAGTGAGGTCAAAGAGTGGGAATGTCTCTGATAGTGAGCTCAAACAGTGGGAATGTCTCTGATAGTGAGGTCAATCAGTGGGAATGTCTCTGATAGTGAGGTCAAACAGAGGGAATATCTCTGATAGTGAGGTCAGAGTGAATATCTCTGATAGTGAGGTCAGAGGGAATATCTCTGATAGTGAGGTCAAACAGAGGAATATCTCAGATAGTGAGGTCAAACAGAGGGAATATCTCTGATAGTGAAGTCAGAAGGAATATCTCTGATAGTGAGGTCAAACAGAGGAATATCTCTGATAGTGAGGTCAAACAGAGGGAATATCTCTGATAGTGAAGTCAGAAGGAATATCTCTGATAGTGAGGTCAAACAGAGAGAATATCTCTGATACTGAGGTCAAACAGTGGAAATATCTCTGATAGTGAGGTCAGTGGGAATATCTCTGATAGTGAGGTCAAACAGTGGAAATATCTCTGATAGTGAGGTCCAACTGAGGGAATATCTCTGATAGTGAGGTCAAACAGAGGGAATATCTCTGATAGTGAGGTCATACAGTGGGAATATCTCTGATAGTGAGGTCAGAGGGAATATCTCTGATAGTGAGGTCCAAC
The DNA here is from genome assembly GCF_030144855.1 of Hypanus sabinus. NCBI lineage: Eukaryota > Metazoa > Chordata > Chondrichthyes > Myliobatiformes > Dasyatidae > Hypanus > Hypanus sabinus. The sequence goes on from NC_082706.1 coordinate 24,349,106, forward strand.
AGAGGGAATATCTCTGATAGTGAGGTCAAACAGAGGGAATATCTCTGATAGTGAGGTCATACAGTGGGAATATCTCTGATAGTGAGGTCAAACAGAGGGAATATCTCTGATAGTGAAGTCAGAAGGAATATCTCTGATAGTGAGGTCAAACAGAGGAATATCTCTGATAGTGAGGTCAAACAGAGGGAATATCTCTGATAGTGAAGTCAGAAGGAATATCTCTGATAGTGAGGTCAAACAGAGGAATATCTCTGATAGTGAGGTCAAACAGAGGGAATATCTCTGATAGTGAAGTCAGAAGGAATATCTCTGATAGTGAGGTCAAACAGAGAGAATATCTCTGATACTGAGGTCAAACAGTGGAAATATCTCTGATATTGAGGTCAGTGGGAATATCTCTGATAGTGAGGTCAAACAGTGGGAATATCTCTGATAGTGAGGTCAGAGGGAATATCTCTGATAGTGAGGTCCAACAGAGGGAATATCTCTGATAGTGAGGTCAAACAGAGGGAATATCTCTGATAGTGAAGTCATACAGTGGGAATATCTCTGATAGTGAGGTCAAACAGAGGGAATATCTCTGATAGTGAGGTCAGAGGGAATATATCATCAGTGAGGTCAAACAGTGGGAATATCTCTCATAGTGAGGTCAAACAGTGGGAATATCTCTGATAGTGAGGTCAAACAGTAGGAAAATCTCTGATAGTGAGGTCAGAGGGAATATGTCTGATAGTGAGGTCAAAGAGTGGGAATGTCGCTGATAGTGAAGTCAGAAGGAATATCTCTGATAGTGAGGTCAAACAGAGGAATATCTCTGATAGTGAGGTCAAACAGAGGGAATATCTCTGATAGTGAAGTCAGAAGGAATATCTCTGATAGTGAGGTCAAACAGTGGAAATATCTCTGATAGTGAGGTCAGTGGGAATATCTCTGATAGTGAGGTCATACAGTGGGAATATCTCTGATAGTGAGGTCAGAGGGAATATCTCTGATAGTGAGGTCCAACAGAGGGAATATCTCTGATAGTGAGGTCAAACAGAGGGAATATCTCTGATAGTGAGGTCATACAGTGGGAATATCTCTGATAGTGAGGTCAAACAGAGGGAATATCTCTGATAGTGAAGTCAGAAGGAATATCTCTGATAGTGAGGTCAAACAGAGGAATATCTCTGATAGTGAGGTCAAACAGAGGGAATATCTCTGATAGTGAAGTCAAACAGTGGGAATATCTCTGATAGTGAGGTCAAACAGAGGGAATATCTCTGATAGTGAAGTCAGAAGGAATATCTCTGATAGTGAGGTCAAACAGAGAGAATATCTCTGATAGTGAGGTCAAACAGTGGAAATATCTCTGATATTGAGGTCAGTGGGAATATCTCTGATAGTGAGGTCAAACAGTGGGAATATCTCTGATAGTGAGGTCAGAGGGAATATCTCTGATAGTGAGGTCCAACAGAGGGAATATCTCTGATAGTGAGGTCAAACAGAGGGAATATCTCTGATAGTGAGGTCATACAGTGGGAATATCTCTGATAGTGAGGTCAAACAGAGGGAATATCTCTGATAGTGAGGTCAGAGGGAATATATCATCAGTGAGGTCAAACAGTGGGAATATCTCTCATAGTGAGGTCAAACAGTGGGAATATCTCTGATAGTGAGGTCAAACAGTAGGAAAATCTCTGATAGTGAGGTCAGAGGGAATATGTCTGATAGTGAGGTCAAAGAGTGGGAATGTCGCTGATAGTGAAGTCAGAAGGAATATCTCTGATAGTGAGGTCAAACAGAGGAATATCTCTGATAGTGAGGTCAAACAGAGGGAATATCTCTGATAGTGAAGTCAGAAGGAATATCTCTGATAGTGAGGTCAAACAGTGGAAATATCTCTGATAGTGAGGTCAGTGGGAATATCTCTGATAGTGAGGTCATACAGTGGGAATATCTCTGATAGTGAGGTCAGAGGGAATATCTCTGATAGTGAGGTCCAACAGAGGGAATATCTCTGATAGTGAGGTCAAACAGAGGGAATATCTCTGATAGTGAGGTCATACAGTGGGAATATCTCTGATAGTGAGGTCAAACAGAGGGAATATCTCTGATAGTGAAGTCAGAAGGAATATCTCTGATAGTGAGGTCAAACAGAGGAATATCTCTGATAGTGAGGTCAAACAGAGGGAATATCTCTGATAGTGAAGTCAGAAGGAATATCTCTGATAGTGAGGTCAAACAGAGGAATATCTCTGATAGTGAGGTCAAACAGAGGGAATATCTCTGATAGTGAAGTCAGAAGGAATATCTCTGATAGTGAGGTCAAACAGAGAGAATATCTCTGATAGTGAGGTCAAACAGTGGAAATATCTCTGATATTGAGGTCAGTGGGAATATCTCTGATAGTGAGGTCAAACAGTGGGAATATCTCTGATAGTGAGGTCAGAGGGAATATCTCTGATAGTGAGGTCCAACAGAGGGAATATCTCTGATAGTGAGGTCAAACAGAGGGAATATCTCTGATAGTGAGGTCATACAGTGGGAATATCTCTGATAGTGAGGTCAAACAGAGGGAATATCTCTGATAGTGAGGTCAGAGGGAATATATCATCAGTGAGGTCAAACAGTGGGAATATCTCTCATAGTGAGGTCAAACAGTGGGAATATCTCTGATAGTGAGGTCAAACAGTAGGAAAATCTCTGATAGTGAGGTCAGAGGGAATATCTCTGATAGTGAGGTCAAACAGAGGGAATATCTCTGATAGTGAAGTCAGAAGGAATATCTCTGATAGTGAGGTCAAACAGAGGAATATCTCTGATAGTGAGGTCAAACAGAGGGAATATCTCTGATAGAGAAGTCAGAAGGAATATCTCTGATAGTGAGGTCAAACAGAGAGAATATCTCTGATACTGAGGTCAAACAGTGGAAATATCTCTGATAGTGAGGTCAGTGGGAATATCTCTGATAGTGAGGTCAAACAGTGGGAATATCTCTGATAGTGAGGTCAGAGGGAATATCTCTGATAGTGAGGTCCAACAGAGGGAATATCTCTGATAGTGAGGTCAAACAGAGGGAATATCTCTGATAGTGAGGTCATACAGTGGGAATATCTCTGATAGTGAGGTCAAACAGAGGGAATATCTCTGATAGTGAAGTCAGAAGGAATATCTCTGATAGTGAGGTCAAACAGAGGAATATCTCTGATAGTGAGGTCAAACAGAGGGAATATCTCTGATAGTGAAGTCAGAAGGAATATCTCTGATAGTGAGGTCAAACAGAGGAATATCTCTGATAGTGTGGTCAAACAGAGGGAATATCTCTGATAGTGAAGTCAGAAGGAATATCTCTGATAGTGAGGTCAAACAGAGAAAATATCTCTGATAGTGAGGTCAAACAGTGGAAATATCTCTGATAGTGAGGTCAGTGGGAATATCTCTGATAGTGAGGTCAAACAGTGGGAATATCTCTGATAGTGAGGTCAGAGGGAATATCTCTGATAGTGAGGTCCAACAGAGGGAATATCTCTGATAGTGAGGTCAAACAGAGGGAATATCTCTGATAGTGAGGTCATACAGTGGGAATATCTCTGATAGTGAAGTCAAACAGAGGGAATATCTCTGATAGTGAGGTCAGAGGGAATATATCATCAGTGAGGTCAAACAGTGGGAATATCTCTCATAGTGAGGTCAAACAGTGGGAATATCTCTGATAGTGAGGTCAAACAGTAGGAAAATCTCTGATAGTGAGGTCAGAGGGAATATGTCTGATAGTGAGGTCAAAGAGTGGGAATGTCGCTGATAGTGAGGTCAAACAGTGGGAATGTCTCTGATAGTGAGGTCAAACAGTGGGAATATCTCTGATAGTGAGGTCAAACAGTGGGAAAATCTCTGATAGTGAGGTCAGAGGGAATATCTCTGATAGTGAGGTCAAAGAGTGGGAATGTCTCTGATAGTGAGGTCAAACAGTGGGAACGTCTCTGATAGAGAGGTCAAACAGAGGGAATATCTCTAATATTGAGGTCAAAGAGAACATCTCTGATAGTGAGGTCAGAGGGAATATCTCTGATAGTGAGGTCAGAGGGAATATCTCTGACAGTGAGGTCAGAGGGAATATCTCTGACAGTGAGGTCAAACAGCGGGAATATCTCTGACAGTGAGGTCAGAGGGAATATCTCTGACAGTGAGGTCAGAGGGAATATCTCTGATAGTGAGGTCAAAGAGTGGGAATGTCTCAGATAGTGAGGTCAAACAGTGGAAATGTCTCTGATAGTGAGGTCAAACAGAGGGAATATCTCTGATAGTGAGGTCAGAGGGAATATCTCTGATAGTGAGGTCAAAGAGTGGGAATGTCTCTGATAGTGAGCTCAAACAGTGGGAATGTCTCTGATAGTGAGGTCAATCAGTGGGAATGTCTCTGATAGTGAGGTCAAACAGAGGGAATATCTCTGATAGTGAGGTCAGAGTGAATATCTCTGATAGTGAGGTCAGAGGGAATATCTCTGATAGTGAGGTCAAACAGAGGAATATCTCAGATAGTGAGGTCAAACAGAGGGAATATCTCTGATAGTGAAGTCAGAAGGAATATCTCTGATAGTGAGGTCAAACAGAGGAATATCTCTGATAGTGAGGTCAAACAGAGGGAATATCTCTGATAGTGAAGTCAGAAGGAATATCTCTGATAGTGAGGTCAAACAGAGAGAATATCTCTGATACTGAGGTCAAACAGTGGAAATATCTCTGATAGTGAGGTCAGTGGGAATATCTCTGATAGTGAGGTCAAACAGTGGGAATATCTCTGATAGTGAGGTCCAACTGAGGGAATATCTCTGATAGTGAGGTCAAACAGAGGGAATATCTCTGATAGTGAGGTCATACAGTGGGAATATCTCTGATAGTGAGGTCAGAGGGAATATCTCTGATAGTGAGGTCCAACAGAGGGAATATCTCTGATAGTGAGGTCAAACAGAGGGAATATCTCTGATAGTGAGGTCATACAGTGGGAATATCTCTGATAGTGAGGTCAAACAGAGGGAATATCTCTGATAGTGAAGTCAGAAGGAATATCTCTGATAGTGAGGTCAAACAGAGGAATATCTCTGATAGTGAGGTCAAACAGAGGGAATATCTCTGATAGTGAAGTCAGAAGGAATATCTCTGATAGTGAGGTCAAACAGAGGAATATCTCTGATAGTGAGGTCAAACAGAGGGAATATCTCTGATAGTGAAGTCAGAAGGAATATCTCTGATAGTGAGGTCAAACAGAGAGAATATCTCTGATAGTGAGGTCAAACAGTGGAAATATCTCTGATATTGAGGTCAGTGGGAATATCTCTGATAGTGAGGTCAAACAGTGGGAATATCTCTGATAGTGAGGTCAGAGGGAATATCTCTGATAGTGAGGTCCAACAGAGGGAATATCTCTGATAGTGAGGTCAAACAGAGGGAATATCTCTGATAGTGAGGTCAAACAGTGGGAAAATCTCTGATAGTGAGGTCAGAGGGAATATCTCTGATAGTGAGGTCAAAGAGTGGGAATGTCTCTGATAGTGAGGTCAAACAGTGGGAACGTCTCTGATAGAGAGGTCAAACAGAGGGAATATCTCTAATATTGAGGTCAAAGAGAACATCTCTGATAGTGAGGTCAGAGGGAATATCTCTGATAGTGAGGTCAGAGGGAATATCTCTGACAGTGAGGTCAGAGGGAATATCTCTGACAGTGAGGTCAAACAGCGGGAATATCTCTGACAGTGAGGTCAGAGGGAATATCTCTGACAGTGAGGTCAGAGGGAATATCTCTGATAGTGAGGTCAAAGAGTGGGAATGTCTCAGATAGTGAGGTCAAACAGTGGAAATGTCTCTGATAGTGAGGTCAAACAGAGGGAATATCTCTGATAGTGAGGTCAGAGGGAATATCTCTGATAGTGAGGTCAAAGAGTGGGAATGTCTCTGATAGTGAGCTCAAACAGTGGGAATGTCTCTGATAGTGAGGTCAATCAGTGGGAATGTCTCTGATAGTGAGGTCAAACAGAGGGAATATCTCTGATAGTGAGGTCAGAGTGAATATCTCTGATAGTGAGGTCAGAGGGAATATCTCTGATAGTGAGGTCAAACAGAGGAATATCTCAGATAGTGAGGTCAAACAGAGGGAATATCTCTGATAGTGAAGTCAGAAGGAATATCTCTGATAGTGAGGTCAAACAGAGGAATATCTCTGATAGTGAGGTCAAACAGAGGGAATATCTCTGATAGTGAAGTCAGAAGGAATATCTCTGATAGTGAGGTCAAACAGAGAGAATATCTCTGATACTGAGGTCAAACAGTGGAAATATCTCTGATAGTGAGGTCAGTGGGAATATCTCTGATAGTGAGGTCAAACAGTGGGAATATCTCTGATAGTGAGGTCCAACTGAGGGAATATCTCTGATAGTGAGGTCAAACAGAGGGAATATCTCTGATAGTGAGGTCATACAGTGGGAATATCTCTGATAGTGAGGTCAGAGGGAATATCTCTGATAGTGAGGTCCAACAGAGGGAATATCTCTGATAGTGAGGTCAAACAGAGGGAATATCTCTGATAGTGAGGTCATACAGTGGGAATATCTCTGATAGTGAGGTCAAACAGAGGGAATATCTCTGATAGTGAAGTCAGAAGGAATATCTCTGATAGTGAGGTCAAACAGAGGAATATCTCTGATAGTGAGGTCAAACAGAGGGAATATCTCTGATAGTGAAGTCAGAAGGAATATCTCTGATAGTGAGGTCAAACAGAGGAATATCTCTGATAGTGAGGTCAAACAGAGGGAATATCTCTGATAGTGAAGTCAGAAGGAATATCTCTGATAGTGAGGTCAAACAGAGAGAATATCTCTGATAGTGAGGTCAAACAGTGGAAATATCTCTGATATTGAGGTCAGTGGGAATATCTCTGATAGTGAGGTCAAACAGTGGGAATATCTCTGATAGTGAGGTCAGAGGGAATATCTCTGATAGTGAGGTCCAACAGAGGGAATATCTCTGATAGTGAGGTCAAACAGAGGGAATATCTCTGATAGTGAGGTCATACAGTGGGAATATCTCTGATAGTGAGGTCAAACAGAGGGAATATCTCTGATAGTGAGGTCAGAGGGAATATATCATCAGTGAGGTCAAACAGTGGGAATATCTCTCATAGTGAGGTCAAACAGTGGGAATATCTCTGATAGTGAGGTCAAACAGTAGGAAAATCTCTGATAGTGAGGTCAGAGGGAATATGTCTGATAGTGAGGTCAAAGAGTGGGAATGTCGCTGATAGTGAGGTCAAACAGTGGGAATGTCACTGATAGTGAGGTCAAACAGTGGGAATATCTCTGATAGTGAGGTCAAACAGTGGGAAAATCTCTGATATTGAGGTCAGAGGGAATATCTCTGATAGTGAGGTCAAAGAGTGGGAATGTCTCTGATAGTGAGGTCAAACAGTGGGAACGTCTCTGATAGAGAGGTCAAACAGAGGGAATATCTCTGATATTGAGGTCAGAGAGAACATCTCTGATAGTGAGGTCAGAGGGAATATCTCTGATAGTGTGGTCAGAGGGAATATCTCTGATAGTGAGGTCAGAGGGAATATCTCTGACAGTGAGGTCAAACAGCGGGAATATCTCTGACAGTGAGGTCAGAGGGAATATCTCTGACAGTGAGGTCAGAGGGAATATCTCTGATAGTGAGGTCAAAGAGTGGGAATGTCTCAGATAGTGAGGTCAAACAGTGGAAATGTCTCTGATAGTGAGTTCAAACCGTGGGAATATCTCTGATAGTGAGGTCAATCAGTGGGAAAATCTCTGATAGTGAGGTCAAACAGTGGGAAAATCTCTGATAGTGACGTCAGAGGGAATATCTCTGATAGTGAGGTCAAAGAGTGGGAATGTCTCTGATAGTGAGGTCAAACAGTGGAAATGTCTCTGATAGTGAGGTCAAACAGTGGGAATATCTCTGATAGTGAGGTCAAACAAAGGGAATATCTCTGATATTGAGGTCAGAGTGAATATCTCTGATAGTGAGGTCAGAGGGAATATCTCTGATAGTGAGGTCAAACAGAGGAATATCTCTGATAGTGAGGTCAAACAGAGGGAATATCTCTGATAGTGAAGTCAGAAGGAATATCTCTGATAGTGAGGTCAAACCGAGAAATATCTCTGATAGTGAGGTCAAACAGAGGGAATATCTCTGATAGTGAAGTCAGAAGGAATATCTCTGATAGTGAGGTCAAACAGAGGAATATCTCTGATAGTGAGGTCAAACAGAGGGAATATCTCTGATAGTGAAGTCAGAAGGAATATCTCTGATAGTGAGGTCAAACAGAGAGAATATCTCTGATACTGAAGTCAAACAGTGGAAATATCTATGATAGTGAGGTCAGTGGGAATATCTCTGATAGTGAGGTCAAACAGTGGGAATATCTCTGATAGTGAGGTCAGAGGGAATATCTCTGATAGTGAGGTCCAACAGAGGGAATATCTCTGATAGTGAGGTCAAACAGAGGGAATATCTCTGATAGTGAGGTCATACGGTGGGAATATCTCTGATAGTGAGGTCAAACAGAGGGAATATCTCAGATAGTGAGGTCAGAGGGAATATATCATCAGTGAGGTCAAACAGTGGGAATATCTCTGATAGTGAGGTCAAACAGAGGGAATATCTCTGATATTGAGGTCAGAGAGAATATCTCTGATAGTGAGGTCAGAGGGAATATCTCTGATAGTGAGGTCAGAGGGAATATCTGTGATAGTGAGGTCAAACAGCGGCAATATCTTTGACAGTGAGGTCAGAGGGAATATCTCTGACAGTGAGGTCAGAGGGAATATCTCTGACAGTGAGGTCAGAGGGAATATCTCTGACAGTGAGGTCAGAGGGAATATCTCTGATAGTGAGGTCAAACAGCGGGAATGTCTCTGATAGTGAGGTCAGAGGGAATATCTCTGATAGTGAGGTCAAACAGAGGAATATCTCTGATAGTGAGGTCAAACAGTGGGAATATCTCTGATAGTGAGGTCAAAGAGTGGGAAAATCTCTGATAGTGAGGTCAAAGAGTGGGAAAATCTCTGATAGTGAGGTCAAAGAGTGGGAATGTCTCTGATAGTGAGGTCAAACAGTGGAAATGTCTCTGATAGTGAGGTCAAACAGTGGAAATGTCTCTGATAGTGAGGTCAATCAGTGGGAGTGTCTCTGATAGTGAGGTCAATCAGTGGGAAAATCTCTGATAGTGAGGTCAGAGGGAATATCTCTGATAGTGAGGTTAAACAGTGGGAATGTCTCTGATAGTGAGGTCAAACAGTGGGAATATCTCTGATAGTGAGGTCAAACAGAGGGAATATCTCTGATAGTGAGGTCAGAGTGAATATCTCTGATAGTGAGGTCAGAGGGAATATCTCTGATAGTGAGGTCAAACAGAGGAATATCTCTGATAGTGACGTCAAACAGAGGGTATACCTCTGATAGAGAAGTCAGAAGGAATAGCTCTGATAGTGAGGTCAAACAGAGGGAATATCTCTGATAGTGAAGTCAGAAGGAATATCTCTGATAGTGAGGTCAAACAGAGGAATATCTCTGATAGTGAGGTCAAACAGAGGGAATATCTCTGATAGTGAAGTCAGAAGGAATATCTCTGATAGTGAGGTCAGACAGAGGAATATCTCTGATAGTGAGGTCAAACAGAGGGAATATCTCTGATAGTGAAGTCAGAAGGAAAATCTCTGATAGTGAGGTCAAACAGAGAGAATATCTCTGATACTGAGGTCAAACAGTGGAAATATCTCTGATAGTGAGGTCAGTGGGAATATCTCTGATAGTGAGGTCAAACAGTGGGAATATCTCTGATAGTGAGGTCAGAGGGAATATCTCTGATAGTGAGGTCCAACAGAGGGAATATCTCTGATAGTGAGGTCAAACAGAGGGAATATCTCTGATAGTGAGGTCATACAGTGGGAATATCTCTGATAGTGAGGTCAAACAGAGGGAATATCTCTGATAGTGAGGTCAGAGGGAATATATCATCAGTGAGGTCAAACAGTGGGAATGTCGCTGATAGTGAGGTCAAACAGTGGGAATGTCTCTGATAGTGAGGTCAAACAGTGGGAATGTCTCTGATAGTGAGGTCAAACAGTGGGAAAATCTCTGATAGTGAGGTCAGAGGGAAGATCTCTGATAGTGAGGTCAAAGAGTGGGAACGTCTCTGATAGTGAGGTCAAACAGTGGGAACGTCTCTGATAGAGAGGTCAAACAGAGGGAATATCTCTGATATTGAGGTCAGAGAGAATATCTCCGATAGTGAGGTCAGAGGGAATATCTCTGATAGTGAGGTCAGAGGGAATATCTCTGACAGTGAGGTCAAACAGCGGGAATATCTCTGACAGTGAGGTCAGAGGGAATATCTCTGACAGTGAGGTCAGAGGGAATATCTCTGATAGTGAGGTCAAAGAGTGGGAATGTCTCTGATAGTGAGGTCAAACCGTGGGAATGTCTCTGATAGTGAGGTCAATCAGTGGGAATATCTCTGACAGTGAGGTCAATCAGTGGGAAAATCTCTGACAGTGAGGTCAAACAGTGGGAAAATCACTGATAGTGACGTCAGAGGGAATATCTCTGATAGTGAGGTCAAAGAGTGGGAATGTCTCTGATAGTGAGGTCAAACAGTGGAAATGTCTCTGATAGTGAGGTCAAACAGTGGGAATATCTCTGATAGTGAGGTCAAACAGAGGGAATATCTCTGATATTGAGGTCAGAGTGAATATCTCTGATAGTGAGGTCAGAGGGAATATCTCTGATAGTGAGGTCAAACAGAGGAATATCTGTGATAGTGAGGTCAAACAGAGGGAATATCTCTGATAGTGAAGTCAGAAGGAATATCTCTGATAGTGAGGTCAAACAGAGGAATATCTCTGATAGTGAAGTCAGAAGGAATATCTCTGATAGTGAGGTCAGAGGGAATATCTCTGATAGTGAGGTCAAACAGCGGCAATATCTTTGACAGTGAGGTCAGAGGGAATATCTCTGACAGTGAGGTCAGAGGGAATATCTCTGACAGTGAGGTCAGAGGGAATATCTCTGACAGTGAGGTCAGAGGGAATATCTCTGATAGTGAGGTCAAACAGCGGGAATGTCTCTGATAGTGAGGTCAAACAGAGAGAATATCTCTGATAGTGACGTCAGAGGGAATATATCATCAGTGAGGTCAAACAGTGGGAATATCTCTGATAGTGAGGTCAAACAGAGGGAATATCTCTGATATTGAGGTCAGAGAGAATATCTCTGATAGTGAGGTCAGAGGGAATATCTCTGATAGTGAGGTCAGAGGGAATATCTCTGATAGTGAGGACAAACAGCGGCAATATCTTTGACAGTGAGGTCAGAGGGAATATCTCTGACAGTGAGGTCAGAGGGAATATCTCTGACAGTGAGGTCAGAGGGAATATCTCTGATAGTGAGGTCAAACAGCGGGAATGTCTCTGATAGTGAGGTCAGAGTGAATATCTCTGATAGTGAGGTCAAACTGAGGAATATCTCTGATAGTGAGGTCAAACAGTGGGAATATCTCTGATAGTGAGGTCAAACAGTGGGAAAATCTCTGATAGTGAGGTCAGAGGGAATATCTCTGATAGTGAGGTCAAAGAGTGGGAATGTCTCTGATAGAGAGGTCAAACAGTGGAAATGTCTCTGATAGTGAGGTCAAACAGTGGGAATGTCTCTGATAGTGAGGTCAATCAGTGGGAGTGTCTCTGATAGTGTCAAACAGTGGGAAAATCTCTGATAGTGAGGTCAGAGGGAATATCTCTGATAGTGAGGTCAAAGAGTGGGAATGTCTCTGATAGTGAGGTTAAACAGTGGAAATGTCTCTGATAGTGAGGTCAAACAGTGGGAATATCTCTGAAAGTGAGGTCAAACAGAGGGAATATCTCTGATATTGAGGTCAGAGTGAATATCTCTGATAGTGAGGTCAGAGGGAATATCTCTGATAGTGAGGTCAAACAGAGGAATATCTCTGATAGTGAGGTCAAACAGAGGGAATATCTCTGATAGTGAAGTCAGAAGGAATATCTCTGATAGTGAAGTCAGAAGGAATATCTCTGATAGTGAGGTCAAACAGAGGAATATCTCTGATAGTGACGTCAAACAGAGGGAATATCTCTGATAGTGAAGTCAGAAGGAATATCTCTGATAGTGAGGTCAAACAGAGGAATATCTCTGATAGTGAGGTCAAACAGAGGGAATATCTCTGATAGTGAAGTCAGAAGGAATATCTCTGATAGTGAGGTCAAACAGAGGAATATCTCTGATAGTGAGGTCAAACAGAGGGAATATCTCTGATAGTGAGGTCAGTGGGAATATCTCTGATAGTGAGGTCGAACAGTGGGAATATCTCTGATAGTGAGGTCAGAGGGAATATCTCTGATAGTGAGGTCCAACAGAGGGAATATCTCTGATAGTGAGGTCAAACAGAGGGAATATCTCTGATAGTGAGGTCATACAGTGGGAATATCTCTGATAGTGAGGTCAAACAGAGGGAATATCTCTGATAGTGAGGTCAGAGGGAATATATCATCAGTGAGGTCAAACAGTGGGAATATCTCTGATAGTGAGGTCAAACAGCGGGAATATCTCTGATAGTGAGGTCAAACAGCGGGAATATCTCTGACAGTGAGGTCAGAGGGAATATCTCTGACAGTGAGGTCAGAGGGAATATCTCTGACAGTGAGGTCAGAGGGAATATCTCTGATAGTGAGGTCAAACAGCGGGAATGTCTCTGATAGTGAGGTCAGAGGGAATATCTCTGATAGTGAGGTCAAACAGAGGAATATCCCTGATAGTGAGGTCAAAGAGTGGGAATGTCTCTGATAGTGAGGTCAAACAGAGGGAATATCTCTGATAGTGAGGTCATACAGTGGGAATATCTCTGATAGTGAGGTCAAACAGAGGGAATATCTCTGATATTGAGGTCAGAGAGAATATCTCTGATAGTGAGGTCAGAGGGAATATCTCTGATAGTGAAGTCAGAAGGAATATCTCTGATAGTGAGGTCAAACAGAGGAATCTCTGATAGTGAGGTCAAACAGAGGGAATATCTCTGATAGTGAAGTCAGAAGGAATATCTCTGATAGTGAGGTCAAACAGAGGAATATCTCTGATAGTGAGGTCAAACAGAGGGAATATCTCTGATAGTGAAGTCAGAAGGAATAACTCTGATAGTGAAGTCAGAAGGAATATCTCTGATAGTGAGGTCAAACAGTGGAATATCTCTGATAGTGAGGTCAAACAGAGGGAATATCTCTGATAGTGAAGTCAGAAGGAATATCTCTGATAGTGAGGTCAAACAGAGGAATATCTCTGATAGTGAGGTCAAACAGAGGGAATATCTCTGATAGTGAAGTCAGAAGAAATATCTCTGATAGTGAGGTCAAACAGAGGAATATCTCTGATAGTGAGGTCAAACAGAGGGAATATCTCTGATAGTGAAGTCAGAAGGAATATCTCTGATAGTGAGGTCAAACAGAGAGAATATCTCTGATACTGAGGTCAAACAGTGGAAATATCTCTGATAGTGAGGTCAGTGGGAATATCTCTGATAGTGAGGTCAAACAGTGGGAATATCTCTGATAGTGAGGTCAGAGGGAATATCTCTGATAGTGAGGTCCAACAGAGGGAATATCTCTGATAGTGAGGTCAAACAGAGGGAATATCTCTGATAGTGAGGTCATACAGTGGGAATATCTCTGATAGTGAGGTCAAAGAGTGGGAATGTCTCTGATAGTGAGGTCAAACAGTGGGAATATCTCTGATAGTGAGGTCATACAGTGGGAATATCTCTGATAGTGAGGTCAAACAGAGGGAATATCTCTGATATTGAGGTCAGAGGGAATATCTCTGATAGTGAGGTCAGAGGGAATATCTCTGATAGTGAGGTCAGAGGGAATATCTCTGATAGTGAGGTCAGAGGGAATATCTTTGATAGTGAGGTCAAACAGCGGGAATATCTCTGATAGTGAGGTCAGAGGGAATATCTCTGACAGTGAGGTCAAACAGAGGGAATATCTCTGATAGTGAGGTCAAACAGAGGGAATATCTCTGATAGTGAGGTCAAACAGAGGGAATATGTCTGATAGTGAGGTCAAAGAGTGGGAATGTCGCTGATAGTGAGGTCAAACGGTGGGAATGTCTCTGATAGTGAGGTCAAACAGTGGGAATATCTCTGATAGTGAGGTCAAACAGTGGGAAAATCTCTGATAGTGAGGTCAGAGGGAATATCTCTGATAGTGACGTCAAACAGACGGAATATCTCTGATAGTGAAGTCAGAAGGAATATCTCTGATAGTGAGGTCAAACAGAGGAATATCTCTGATAGTGAGGTCAAACAGAGGGAATATCTCTGATAGTGAAGTCAGAAGGAATATCTCTGATAGTGAGGTCAAACAGAGAGAATATCTCTGATACTGAGGTCAAACAGTGGAAATATCTCTGATAGTGAGGTCAGAGGGAATATCTCTGATAGTGAGGTCCAACAGAAGGAATATCTCTGATAGTGAGGTCATACAGTGGGAATATCTCTGATAGTGAGGTCAAAGAGTGGGAATGTCTCTGATAGTGAGTTCAAACAGTGGAAATATCTCTGATAGTGAGGTCATACAGTGGGAATATCTCTGATAGTGAGGTCAAACAGAGGGAATATCTCTGATACTGAGGTCAGAGAGAATATCTCTGATAGTGAGGTCAGAGGGAATATCTCTGATAGTGAGGTCAGAGGGAATATCTCTGATAGTGAGGTCAAACAGCGGGAATATCTTTGATAGTGAGGTCAGAGGGAATATCTCTGACAGTGAGGTCAAACAGAGGGAATATCTCTGATAGTGAGGTCATACAGTGGGAATATCTCTGATAGTGAGGTCAAAGAGTGGGAATGTCTCTGATAGTGAGGTCAAACAGGGGAAATATCTCTGATAGTGAGGTCATACAGTGGGAATATCTCTGATAGTGAGGTCAAACAGAGGGAATATCTCTGATATTGAGATCAGAGAGAATATCTCTGATAGTGAGGTCAGAGGGAATATCTCTGATAGTGAGGTCAGAGGGAATATCTCTGATAGTGAGGTCAGAGGGAATATCTCTGATAGTGAGATCAAACAGCGGGAATATCTTTGATAGTGAGGTCAGAGGGAATATCTCTGACAGTGAGGTCAAACAGAGGGAATATCTCTGATAGTGAGGTCAAACAGAGGGAATATCTCTGATAGTGAGGTCAGAGGGAATATCTCTGATAGTGAGGTCAAACAGTGGGAATATCTCTGATAGTGAGGTCAAACAGAGGGAATATCTCTCATAGTGAGGTCAACCAGTGGGAAAGTCTCTGATAGTGAGGTCAACCAGTGGGAATGTCTCTGATAGTGAGGTCAAACAGTGGGAATATCTCTGATAGTGAGGTCAGAGGAAATATCTCTGATAGTGAGGTCAAACAGTGGGAATATCTCTCATAGTGAGGTCAAACAGAGGGAAAGTCTCTGATAGTGAGGTCAAACAGTGGGAATGTCTCTGATAGTGAGGTCAAACAGTGGGAATATCTCTGATAGTGAGGTCAGAGCAAATATCTCTGATAGTGAGGTCAAACAGTGGGAATACCTGATAGCGAGGACAAACAGAGGGAATATCTCTGATAGCGAGGTCAGAGGGAATATCTCTCATAGTGAGGTCAAAGAGCGGGAATATCTCTGATAGTGAGGTCAAACAGAGGAATATCTCTGATAGTGAGGTCAAACAGAGGGAATATCTCTGATAGTGAAGTCAGAAGGAATATCTCTGATAGTGAGGTCAAACAGAGGAATATCTCTGATAGTGAGGTCAAACAGAGGGAATATCTCTGATAGTGAAGTCAGAAGGAATATCTCTGATAGTGAGGTCAAACAGTGGGAATATCTCTGATAGTGAGGTCAGAGGGAATATCTCTGATAGTGAGGTCAAACAGCGGGAATATCTCTGATAGTGAGGTCAGAGGGAATATCTCTGATAGTGAGGTCAGAGGGAATATCTCTGATAGTGAGGTCAAACAGAGGAATATCTCTGATAGTGAGGTCAAACAGAGGGAATATCTCTGTTAGTGAAGTCAGAAGGAATATCTCTGATAGTAGGGTCAGTGGGAATATCTCTGATAGTGAGGTCAAACAGTGGGAATATCTCTGATAGTGAGGTCAGAGGGAATATCTCTGATAGTGAGGTCAAACAGTGGAAATATCTCTGATAGTGACGTCAAACAGAGGGAATATCTCTGATAGTGAAGTCAGAAGGAATATCTCTGATAGTGAGGTCAAACAGAGGGAATATCTCTGATAGTGAAGTCAGAAGGAATATCTCTGATAGTGAGGTCAAACAGAGGAATCTCTCTGATAGTGAGGTCAAACAGAGGGAATATCTCTGATAGTGAAGTCAGAAGGAATATCTCTGATAGTGAGGTCAAACAGAGAGAATATCTCTGATAGTGAGGTCAAACAGTGGAAATATCTCTGATAGTGAGGTCAGTGGGAATATCTTTGATAGTGAGGTCAAACAGTGGGAATATCTCTGATAGTGAGGTCAGAGGGAATATCTCTGATAGTGAGGTCCAACAGAGGCAATATCTCTGATAGTGAGGTCAAACAGAGGGAATATCTCTGATAGTGAGGTCATACTGTGGGAATATCTCTGATAGTGAGGTCAAACAGAGGGAATATCTCTGATAGTGAGGTCAGAGGGAATATATCATCAGTGAGGTCAAACAGTGGGAATATCTCTGATAGTGAGGTCAAACAGTGGGAATATCTCTGATAGTGAGGTCAAACAGTAGGAAAATCTCTGATAGTGAGGTCAGAGGGAATATGTCTGATAGTGAGGTCAAAGATTGGGAATGTCGCTGATAGTGAGGTCAAACAGTGGGAATGTCTCTGATAGTGAGGTCAAACAGTGGGAATATCTCTGATAGTGAGGTCAAACAGTGGGAAAATCTCTGATAGTGAGGTCAGAGGGAATATCTCTGATAGTGAGGTCAAAGAGTGGGAATGTCTCTGATAGTGAGGTCAAACAGTGGGAACGTCTCTGATAGAGAGGTCAAACAGAGGGAATATCTCTGATATTGAGGTCAGAGAGAATATCTCTGATAGTGAGGTCAGAGGGAATATCTCTGATAGTGAGGTCAGAGGGAATATCTCTGATAGTGAGGTCAGAGGGAATATCTCTGACAGTGAGGTCAAACAGCGGGAATATCTCTGACAGTGAGGTCAGAGGGAATATCTCTGACAGTGAGGTCAGAGGGAATATCTCTGATAGTGAGGTCAAAGAGTGGGAATGTCTCTGATAGTGAGGTCAAACAGTGGAAATGTCTCTGATAGTGAGGTCAAACCGTGGGAATATCTCTGATAGTGAGGTCAATCAGTGGGAAAATCTCTGATAGTGAGGTCAAACAGAGGGAATATCTCTGATAGTGAAGTCAGAAGGAATATCTCTGATAGTGAGGTCAAACAGAGGAATATCTCTGATAGTGAGGTCAAACAGAGGGAATATCTCTGATAGTGAGGTCAGTGGGAATATCTCTGATAGTGAGGTCGAACAGTGGGAATATCTCTGATAGTGAGGTCAGAGGGAATATCTCTGATAGTGAGGTCCAACAGAGGAAATATCTCTGATAGTGAGGTCAAACAGAGGGAATATCTCTGATAGTGAGGTCATACAGTGGGAATATCTCTGATAGTGAGGTCAAACAGAGGGAATATCTCTGATAGTGATGTCAGAGGGAATATATCATCAGTGAGGTCAAACAGTGGGAATATCTCTGATAGTGAGGTCAAACAGTGGGAATATCTCTGATAGTGCGGTCAAACAGCGGGAATATCTCTGACAGTGAGGTCAGAAGGAATATCTCTGATAGTGAGGTCAAACAGAGGAATATCTCTGATAGTGAGGTCAAACAGACGGAATATCTCTGATAGTGAAGTCAGAAGGAATATCTCTGATAGTGAGGTCAAACAGAGGAATATCTCTGATAGTGAGGTCAAACAGAGGGAATATCTCTGATAGTGACGTCAGAAGGAATATCTCTGATAGTGAGGTCAAACAGAGAGAATATCTCTGAAACTGAGGTCAAACAGTGGAAATATCTCTGATAGTGAGGTCAGAGGGAATATCTCTGATAGTGAGGTCCAACAGAAGGAATATCTCTGATAGTGAGGTCATACAGTGGGAATATCTCTGATAGTGAGGTCAAAGAGTGGGAATGTCTCTGATAGTGAGGTCAAACAGTGGAAATATCTCTGATAGTGAGGTCATACAGTGGGAATATCTCTGATAGTGAGGTCATACAGTGGGAATATCTCTGATAGTGAGGTCATACAGTGGGAATATCTCTGATAGTGAGGTCAAAGAGTGGGAATGTCTCTGATAGTGAGGTCAAACAGGGGAAATATCTCTGATAGTGAGGTCATACAGTGGGAATATCTCTGATAGTGAGGTCAAACAGAGGGAATATCTCTGATATTGAGGTCAGAGAGAATATCTCTGATAGTGAGGTCAGAGGGAATATCTCTGATAGTGAGGTCAGAGGGAATATCTCTGATAGTGAGGTCAGAGGGAATATCTCTGATAGTGAGGTCAAACAGCGGGAATATCTTTGATAGTGAGGTCAGAGGGAATATCTCTGACAGTGAGGTCAAACAGAGGGAATATCTCTGATAGTGAGGTCAAACAGAGGGAATATCTCTGATAGTGAGGTCAGAGGGAATATCTCTGATAGTGAGGTCAGAGGGAATATCTCTGATAGTGAGGTCAAACAGTAGGAATATCACTGATAGTGAGGTCAAACAGAGGGAATATCTCTCATAGTGAGGTCAACCAGTGGGAAAGTCTCTGATAGTGAGGTCAAACAGTGGGAATGTCTCTGATAGTGAGGTCAAACAGTGGGAATATCTCTGATAGTGAGGTCAGAGGAAATATCTCTGATAGTGAGGTCAAACAGTGGGAATATCTCTCATAGTGAGGTCAAACAGAGGGAAAGTCTCTGATAGTGAGGTCAAACAGTGGGAATGTCTCTGATAGTGAGGTCAAACAGTGGGAATATCTCTGATAGTGAGGTCAGAGGAAATATCTCTGATAGTGAGGTCAAACAGTGGGAATATCTGATAGTGAGGTCAAACAGAGGGAATATCTCTGATAGTGAAGTCAGAAGGAATATCTCTGATAGTGAGGTCAGAGGGAGTATCTCTCATAGTGAGGTCAAAGAGCGGGAATATCTCTGATAGTGAGGTCAAACAGAGGAATATCTCTGATAGTGAGGTCAGAGGGAATATCTCTCATAGTGAGGTCAAAGAGCGGGAATATCTCTGATAGTGAGGTCAAACAGAGGAATATCTCTGATAGTGAGGTCAAACAGAGGGAATATCTCTGATAGTGAAGTCAGAAGGAATATCTCTGATAGTGAGGTCAAACAGAGGAATATCTCTGATAGTGAGGTCAAACAGAGAGAATATCTCTGATAGTGAAGTCAGAAGGAATATCTCTGATAGTGAGGTCAAACAGAGGGAATATCTCTGATATTGAGGTCAGAGAGAATATCTCTGATAGTGAGGTCAGAGGGATTATCTCTGATAGTGAGGTCAGAGGGAATATCTCTGATAGTGAGGTCAGAGGGAATATCTCTGATAGTGAGGTCAAACAGCGGGAATATCTCTGATAGTGAGGTCAAACAGAGGGAATATCTCTGATAGTGAGGTCAAACAGTGGGAATATCTCTGATAGTCAGGTCAAACAGAGGGAATATCTCTGATAGTGAGGTCGGAGGGAATATCTCTGATAGTGAGGTCAAACAGTGGGAATATCTCTGATAGTGAGGTCAAACAGTGGGAATATCTCTGATAGTGAGGTCAAACAGAGGGAATATCTCTGATAGTGAGGTCAGAGGGAATATCTCTGATAGGTCAAACAGTGGGAATATCACTGATAGTGAGGTCAGAGGGAATATCTCTGATAGTGAGGTCAAACAGCGGGAATATCTCTGATAGTGAAGTCAGAAGGAATATCTCTGATAGTGAGGTCAGTGGGAATATCTCTGATAGTGAGGTCAACCAGTGGGAATATCTCTGATAGCGAGATCAAACAGAGGGAATATCTCTGATAGCGAGGTCAGAGGGAATATCTCTGATAGTGAGGTCAGAGGGAATATCTCTGATAGTGAGTTCAAACAGCGGGAATATCTCTGATAGTGAGGTCAGAGGGAATATCTCTGATAGTGAGGTCAGAGGGAATATCTCTGATAGTGAGGTCAAACAGCAGGAATATCTCTGATAGTGAGGTCAGAGGGAATATCTCTGATAGTGAGGTCAGAGGGAATATCTCTGATAGTGAGGTCAAACAGAGGAATATCTCTGATAGTGAGGTCAAACAGAGGGAATATCTCTGTTAGTGAAGTCAGAAGGAATATCTCTGATAGTAGGGTCAGTGGGAATATCTCTGATAGTGAGGTCAAACAGTGGGAATATCTCTGATAGTGAGGTCAGAGGGAATATCTCTGATAGTGAGGTCAAACAGTGGAAATATCTCTGATAGTGACGTCAAACAGAGGGAATATCTCTGATAGTGAAGTCAGAAGGAATATCTCTGATAGTGAGGTCAAACAGAGGGAATATCTCTGATAGTGAAGTCAGAAGGAATATCTCTGATAGTGAGGTCAAACAGAGGAATCTCTCTGATAGTGAGGTCAAACAGAGGGAATATCTCTGATAGTGAAGTCAGAAGGAATATCTCTGATAGTGAGGTCAAACAGAGAGAATATCTCTGATAGTGAGGTCAAACAGTGGAAATATCTCTGATAGTGAGGTCAGTGGGAATATCTTTGATAGTGAGGTCAAACAGTGGGAATATCTCTGATAGTGAGGTCAGAGGGAATATCTCTGATAGTGAGGTCCAACAGAGGCAATATCTCTGATAGTGAGGTCAAACAGAGGGAATATCTCTGATAGTGAGGTCATACTGTGGGAATATCTCTGATAGTGAGGTCAAACAGAGGGAATATCTCTGATAGTGAGGTCAGAGGGAATATATCATCAGTGAGGTCAAACAGTGGGAATATCTCTGATAGTGAGGTCAAACAGTGGGAATATCTCTGATAGTGAGGTCAAACAGTAGGAAAATCTCTGATAGTGAGGTCAGAGGGAATATGTCTGATAGTGAGGTCAAAGATTGGGAATGTCGCTGATAGTGAGGTCAAACAGTGGGAATGTCTCTGATAGTGAGGTCAAACAGTGGGAATATCTCTGATAGTGAGGTCAAACAGTGGGAAAATCTCTGATAGTGAGGTCAGAGGGAATATCTCTGATAGTGAGGTCAAAGAGTGGGAATGTCTCTGATAGTGAGGTCAAACATTGGGAACGTCTCTGATAGAGAGGTCAAACAGAGGGAATATCTCTGATATTGAGGTCAGAGAGAATATCTCTGATAGTGAGGTCAGAGGGAATATCTCTGATAGTGAGGTCAGAGGGAATATCTCTGATAGTGAGGTCAGAGGGAATATCTCTGACAGTGAGGTCAAACAGCGGGAATATCTCTGACAGTGAGGTCAGAGGGAATATCTCTGACAGTGAGGTCAGAGGGAATATCTCTGATAGTGAGGTCAAAGAGTGGGAATGTCTCTGATAGTGAGGTCAAACAGTGGAAATGTCTCTGATAGTGAGGTCAAACCGTGGGAATATCTCTGATAGTGAGGTCAATCAGTGGGAAAATCTCTGATAGTGAGGTCAAACAGAGGGAATATCTCTGATAGTGAAGTCAGAAGGAATATCTCTGATAGTGAGGTCAAACAGAGGAATATCTCTGATAGTGAGGTCAAACAGAGGGAATATCTCTGATAGTGAGGTCAGTGGGAATATCTCTGATAGTGAGGTCGAACAGTGGGAATATCTCTGATAGTGAGGTCAGAGGGAATATCTCTGATAGTGAGGTCCAACAGAGGAAATATCTCTGATAGTGAGGTCAAACAGAGGGAATATCTCTGATAGTGAGGTCATACAGTGGGAATATCTCTGATAGTGAGGTCAAACAGAGGGAATATCTCTGATAGTAATGTCAGAGGGAATATATCATCAGTGAGGTCAAACAGTGGGAATATCTCTGATAGTGAGGTCAAACAGTGGGAATATCTCTGATAGTGCGGTCAAACAGCGGGAATATCTCTGACAGTGAGGTCAGAAGGAATATCTCTGATAGTGAGGTCAAACAGAGGAATATCTCTGATAGTGAGGTCAAACAGACGGAATATCTCTGATAGTGAAGTCAGAAGGAATATCTCTGATAGTGAGGTCAAACAGAGGAATATCTCTGATAGTGAGGTCAAACAGAGGGAATATCTCTGATAGTGACGTCAGAAGGAATATCTCTGATAGTGAGGTCAAACAGAGAGAATATCTCTGAAACTGAGGTCAAACAGTGGAAATATCTCTGATAGTGAGGTCAGAGGGAATATCTCTGATAGTGAGGTCCAACAGAAGGAATATCTCTGATAGTGAGGTCATACAGTGGGAATATCTCTGATAGTGAGGTCAAAGAGTGGGAATGTCTCTGATAGTGAGGTCAAACAGTGGAAATATCTCTGATAGTGAGGTCATACAGTGGGAATATCTCTGATAGTGAGGTCATACAGTGGGAATATCTCTGATAGTGAGGTCATACAGTGGGAATATCTCTGATAGTGAGGTCAAAGAGTGGGAATGTCTCTGATAGTGAGGTCAAACAGGGGAAATATCTCTGATAGTGAGGTCATACAGTGGGAATATCTCTGATAGTGAGGTCAAACAGAGGGAATATCTCTGATATTGAGGTCAGAGAGAATATCTCTGATAGTGAGGTCAGAGGGAATATCTCTGATAGTGAGGTCAGAGGGAATATCTCTGATAGTGAGGTCAGAGGGAATATCTCTGATAGTGAGGTCAAACAGCGGGAATATCTTTGATAGTGAGGTCAGAGGGAATATCTCTGACAGTGAGGTCAAACAGAGGGAATATCTCTGATAGTGAGGTCAAACAGAGGGAATATCTCTGATAGTGAGGTCAGAGGGAATATCTCTGATAGTGAGGTCAGAGGGAATATCTCTGATAGTGAGGTCAAACAGTAGGAATATCACTGATAGTGAGGTCAAACAGAGGGAATATCTCTCATAGTGAGGTCAACCAGTGGGAAAGTCTCTGATAGTGAGGTCAAACAGTGGGAATGTCTCTGATAGTGAGGTCAAACAGTGGGAATATCTCTGATAGTGAGGTCAGAGGAAATATCTCTGATAGTGAGGTCAAACAGTGGGAATATCTCTCATAGTGAGGTCAAACAGAGGGAAAGTCTCTGATAGTGAGGTCAAACAGTGGGAATGTCTCTGATAGTGAGGTCAAACAGTGGGAATATCTCTGATAGTGAGGTCAGAGGAAATATCTCTGATAGTGAGGTCAAACAGTGGGAATATCTGATAGTGAGGTCAAACAGAGGGAATATCTCTGATAGTGAAGTCAGAAGGAATATCTCTGATAGTGAGGTCAGAGGGAGTATCTCTCATAGTGAGGTCAAAGAGCGGGAATATCTCTGATAGTGAGGTCAAACAGAGGAATATCTCTGATAGTGAGGTCAGAGGGAATATCTCTCATAGTGAGGTCAAAGAGCGGGAATATCTCTGATAGTGAGGTCAAACAGAGGAATATCTCTGATAGTGAGGTCAAACAGAGGGAATATCTCTGATAGTGAAGTCAGAAGGAATATCTCTGATAGTGAGGTCAAACAGAGGAATATCTCTGATAGTGAGGTCAAACAGAGAGAATATCTCTGATAGTGAAGTCAGAAGGAATATCTCTGATAGTGAGGTCAAACAGAGGGAATATCTCTGATATTGAGGTCAGAGAGAATATCTCTGATAGTGAGGTCAGAGGGATTATCTCTGATAGTGAGGTCAGAGGGAATATCTCTGATAGTGAGGTCAGAGGGAATATCTCTGATAGTGAGGTCAAACAGCGGGAATATCTCTGATAGTGAGGTCAAACAGAGGGAATATCTCTGATAGTGAGGTCAAACAGTGGGAATATCTCTGATAGTCAGGTCAAACAGAGGGAATATCTCTGATAGTGAGGTCGGAGGGAATATCTCTGATAGTGAGGTCAAACAGTGGGAATATCTCTGATAGTGAGGTCAAACAGTGGGAATATCTCTGATAGTGAGGTCAAACAGAGGGAATATCTCTGATAGTGAGGTCAGAGGGAATATCTCTGATAGGTCAAACAGTGGGAATATCACTGATAGTGAGGTCAGAGGGAATATCTCTGATAGTGAGGTCAAACAGCGGGAATATCTCTGATAGTGAAGTCAGAAGGAATATCTCTGATAGTGAGGTCAGTGGGAATATCTCTGATAGTGAGGTCAACCAGTGGGAATATCTCTGATAGCGAGATCAAACAGAGGGAATATCTCTGATAGCGAGGTCAGAGGGAATATCTCTGATAGTGAGGTCAGAGGGAATATCTCTGATAGTGAGTTCAAACAGCGGGAATATCTCTGATAGTGAGGTCAGAGGGAATATCTCTGATAGTGAGGTCAGAGGGAATATCTCTGATAGTGAGGTCAAACAGCAGGAATATCTCTGATAGTGAGGTCAGAGGGAATATCTCTGATAGTGAGGTCAGAGGGAATATCTCTGATAGTGAGGTCAAACAGAGGAATATCTCTGATAGTGAGGTCAAACAGAGGGAATATCTCTGTTAGTGAAGTCAGAAGGAATATCTCTGATAGTAGGGTCAGTGGGAATATCTCTGATAGTGAGGTCAAACAGTGGGAATATCTCTGATAGTGAGGTCAGAGGGAATATCTCTGATAGTGAGGTCAAACAGAGGGAATATCTCCGATAGTGTGGTCAGAGGGAATATCTCTGAAAGTGATGTCAAACAGAGGGAATGTCTCTGATAGTGAGGTCAGAGGGAATATCTCTGATAGTGAGGTCAAACAGAGGGAATATCTCTGATAGTGACGTCAAACAGTGGGAATATCTCTGATAGTGAGGTCAAACAGTGGGAGTATCTCTGATAGTGAGGTCAAACAGAGGGAATATCTCTGATAGTGAAGTCAGAGGAAATATCTCTGATAGTGAGGTCAAACAGTGGGAATATCTCTGATAGTGAGGTCAAAACAGAGGGAATATCTCTGATAGTGAGGTCAGAGGGAATATCTCTGATAGTGAGGTCAAACAGTGGGAATATCTCTGATAGTGAAGTCAGAAGGAATATCTCTGATAGTGAGGTCAAACAGTGGGAATATCTCTGATAGTGAGGTCAAAGAGGGAATATCTCTGATAGTGAGGTCAAACAGTGGGAATATCTCTGATAGTGAGATCAAACAGAGGGAATATCTCTGATAGTGAGGTCAGAGGGAATATCTCTGATAGTGAGGTCAAACAGTGGGAATATCTCTGATAGTGAGGTCAAACAGTGGGAATATCTCTGATAGTGAGGTCAAACAGAGGGAATATCTCTGATAGTGAGGTCAGAGGGAATATCTCTGATAGTGAGGTCAAACAGAGGGAATATCTCTGATAGTGAGGTCAAAACAGAGGGAATATCTCTGATAGTGAGGTCAGAGGGAATATCTCTGATAGTGAGGTCAAACAGTGGGAATATCTCTGATAGTGAAGTCAGAAGGAATATCTCTGATAGTGAGGTCAAACAGTGGGGATATCTCTGATAGTGAGGTCAGAGGGAATATCTCTGATAGGTCAAACAGTGGGAATATCACTGATAGTGAGGTCAGAGGGAATATCTCTGATAGTGAGGTCAAACAGCGGGAATATCTCTGATAGTGAAGTCAGAAGGAATATCTCTGATAGTGAGGTCAGTGGGAATATCTCTGATAGTGAGGTCAACCAGTGGGAATATCTCTGATAGCGAGGTCAAACAGAGGGAATATCTCTGATAGCGAGGTCAGAGGGAATGTCTCTGATAGTGAGGTCAAACAGCGGGAATATCTCTGATAGTGAAGTCAGAAGGAATATCTCTGATAGTGAGGTCAAACAGAGGGAATATCTCTGATAGTGAGGTCAAACAGGGGGAATATCTCTGATAGTGAGGTCAAACAGTGGAAATATCTCTGATAGTGAGGTCAGTGGGAATATCTCTGATAGTGAGGTCAAACAGTGGGAATATCTCTGATAGTGAGGTCAGAGGGAATATCTCTGATAGTGAGGTCAAACAGCTTGAATATCTCTTATAGTGAGGTCAAACTGTGGGAATATCTCTGATAGTGAGGTCAAACAGAGGGAATATCTCTGATAGTGAGGTCAAACAGCTGGAATATCTCTGATTGGGTAAGTCCAACTGAATTTTGAACCAGGTTCTGCTTTCTCGTCTGTTCGCCGTTGGTAACAGCAGAGCTGAAGCAGATGCCTATCTAGTTGGACTATATTACCAGAAGGACCAAAAGTGGTCCTAAATCAGAGAGAGACGACACTTATCCAGAGATGGATTGTGGTCAGAAATGGCCAGTTCTGATAGAAACAGAAAGTGGCAACCTGAAGTTGGCGAATTCAATACTGAGGCCTGAAGGCTGTTGTGTGCCCAGACTGAAGTTGAGGTGTTGTTTATTAAGCTTGCATTGGACTTCATTGCAACAGTGAAGAAAGAGAGGGAGGGGGTGGGAAACTCAAGTGACAGGTAACCAGAGGCTCAGAGTCACCCTTGCGGACTGAGTGCAGGTGCACCGCAAAGCGAGCTCCTTTCTTGAAGGGACTACACTGAGCACACAATGTGCAGTCCACTAGACCAGTAGAAGTTCAGGTGAATCGCTGCTTCACCTGGGGCCCTGGATGGTGAAAGGAAAGGACCAGCTGGAAAAATGGGCTGAAAAATGGCAGATGGAGTTTAATACAGAGAAGTGTGAGGTATTGCACTTTGGAAGGAAAACCCAGGGTGGGACATACAAGGTAAATGGTAGGACACTGAGGAGTGCAGTAGAACAGAGGGATCGAGGAATACAGATACAAAATTCCCTAAAAGTGGCGTCACAGGTAGATAGGATAGTAAAGAGAGCTTTTGGTACATTGGCCTTTATAAATCAAAGTATTGAGGTTAGGGTAGAAAAAAACCAGAGGACATGGGTTAAGGCTGAAGGGGGAAAAGTTTAAAGGGAACATTGGCAGGGGCTTCTTCACACAGAGAGTGGTGGGAGTGTGGAATGAGCTGCCAGATAAAGTGGTAAATGTGAGATCACTTTTAACATTTAAGAAAGACTTGGACAGGTACATGGATGAGAGGTGTACGGAGGGATATGGGCCAGGAGCAGGTCAGTGGGACTTGGCAGAAAAATGGTTCAGCACAGCCAAGAAGGGCCAAAAGGCCTGTTTCTGTGCTGTAATGTTCTACGGTTCTATGGATGGAAGGACATGTATCGTATCTCCTTTTTCTTGCAAAATAAACATTGCACAGGATTTCTTCACAATAATACCATGGGATCATAAGCCCATCTGACTGAGAAATATAAGCATGAGACTAATGTCTTATTTAAAAGATTTCACTTTTGAAAGCACACCATTCCCTGTACAAGAGTATCAGCCTGGACTATTCCAGTCAAATCTACGTATTTTTATTATTTGGGCCATTAACAGAATGGTTGTTTGCTTTGTAATTGATGGATTAATTCTCTGCTAGCCAGAAGTGCAAAAACAATTTTACAAATCAGAACATGCAGTTGTTTACTATGGATGTCAGTGTTAATGCTTGAAGTGTAACAAAGAAATGAATCATTGTTAATATACCTCCAAGAATTAGGAGCACTAGTAGGCTCAGAATTAAATCAGCTGCAGAGTATTACAGGAATTTACAGGAAACCCTTGCAGACCGTGGTATCAGCCTAATTAGTTTTAACAGGTTTTAGCAATCTGGTAAACACTCATCCGTGTCGCAGCCAGTTTCCATTGACAGAGAGTGGAGAGAGAAAGGGTAACTTCAGCAAGATAGTGAAGTAATGCTCACCATGTTGTCCTTGAAGAAGTAAATACCCTGGTCACGTCTGTCGAAGAAGGCTGCGTTAATTGGACCGGTGATGCCAGGGAATCCACTGGAGATGAGCCTGGGATAACTCACACCATGCAAGTCCTGTGTGTAGGCCCGATCATTTACATTGTCGTACCTCCAGTACTGAGTTCCTGTCAAACACGTGAAGGAAGATTTAGGGTGTGTGTGTGTGTGTGTGTGTGTGTGTGTGTGTGTGTGTGTGTGTGTGTGTGTGTGTGTGTGTGTGTGTGTGTGTGTGTGTGTGTGTGTGTGTGTGTGTGTGTGTGTGTGTGTGTGTGTGTGTGTGTGTGTGTGTGTGTGTGTGTGTGTGTGTGTGTGTGATGACTGCTCCCCAATATAACTAAAAACTAGTTCTGCATCAACACAAGGGATTCTGCAGGTATTGGAAATCCAGAGCCACACATTCAGAGGAAGGGTCTCAGCCCAGAATATAAGCTGATAATTCCCGTCCATAGATCCTGCCTGAACTGCTGAGTTCCTCTGACATTTTGTAAATAGTTCTGCATCTTATTCACTTTAAATAATTTAAAACTGAGTTACACCTGAGTGATTAAAAACTCTAATTTGAAGTACAATAATTGGTCAGGGACAAGATCAGACACATCAAAGAACACTGAAAATTTTTTTAAAAAATAACCAACACAGATGCTGAGTTGGTTCTCAGCACTGCTTTGCTTTAGCCTGACTTAAACCACTGAACATGAGAGGAAGTTTTTCCGAACTTTTCTGCACTGATAGTGCCCAAATAAACTGACATAGCCACCATGTTGTACTTCTGGTTAAAGAGGAGACAGAAGCACAAGGTGCTGGAAATCCAGAGCAACACACACAAAATGCTGGAGGAACTCAGCAGGTCAGGCGGCATCTGTGGAAAGGAATGAACAGTCGCCGTTTCAGGCAAAGACACTTCATCAGGACTGGTAAGGAACGGGGAAGGTGCCAGAATATAAAAGTGGGGGGGAGGTTAGGTGGACAAGCTAGAAGGTGATGGGTGAAGCCAGGTGGGTGGGGAAGGTAAAGGGCTGGAGAAGAAGGAATCTGATAGGAGAGGAGAGTGGACCATAGGAGACAGGGAAGCAAGAGGGGCAACAGGGGAGGTGATAGGCAGGTGAAGAGAAGAGGTAAGAGGCGAAAACGAGAATGAATTAAGAAGGAAAGGGGAGGGGAGAAGAAAAAAGAGGTGGAAAAATAACCTTGCTGTCCCCTTATGCTATACAAACTCTCTTTATGCAGCTTCCCCAAGGTCACCGACTACTCCTGCTATTGGTTAAGCATCACGCTGATTCAAAATATTCATTGTTTTCAAACTCTTGTCTGGCATTGATCCCTTGTGTTCTCATTTCACAGGCCCCTGGCCTCTCTGCCCTCTTCTAGTTCTGGTCTCTAAACCCCTGAATTTAGTCCCTCCACAGCTGGAGGCAGTGCCTCGGCCACCTGGGCCCCGAGCTGATCTTCCTCCGGAGCATACAGAGTCATAGAGCAATTCAGCACAGAAACAGTCCATTTGGCCCAACTCATCCATGCTGCCCAAGCTTCTTAACTAGCTAGTCCCATTCCATGAGCAGAAGATATAGGAGCAGAATTAGGCCATTCAACCCATCAAGTCTGCTCTGTCATTCCATCATGCCTTTTCCCCATAACCTTTGATGTCCTTACTGAGCAAGAATCATTCACCTGGTGTATAGGTTGTCAGCACTGTATCAGTGAGCTGAAAGGGCTGTTTTCCTAATAAAGGTCTTGAGGAATGGTCTTGGCTCAAAATGCCACCTGGTCTTTTCTCTCCCTAGATGCGGCCTGACCTGTTGAATTCCTCCAACACTCTGTGTGTGTTGCTCAAGATTTCCAGTATCTGCAGAAGCTCGTGTCTGTTTCCCTGGTGTATGTTTCTGTCAGTCCATCTCAATGTTTCTTTATTGCATTTTCCTCCTTCAAACCTACCTCTCCAAACTAAATTATTGTCTCCACGTGAGGCGCATCGTTGCATTTCACACAGACGAAGCGGCTTGGAAAGCTTTCCTACACAAAAGAATGTTACACAAACTGTTGCGCCCACTACCTTTGAAAAAGTAGGCGGCATCCTTGGACCTCGTGCAGACGTGCACGAAGGCGTCAATGCCCGCCCCGGGGATGCCATGCCAGCCGGTGTAGATGGGCAGCGGGTCCCCGTACCGGGTCCGGTTGTTACGGTTCTCGTACATCCAGTACCAACTGTCTCGGAAGAAGTACGTGTTAAAAGCAACGACCAGTATGCCGTCCGGGCCCCTCTCTCTTCGGACCCAGTCGAAGACGGTGTCGAATGGCCCCTCACATACACCTGGTCACAGAGGGGAGAAGGTAAGTGGTGAGGAGGCCTCAGGAAAGGAGAGTGAATGTCAGCAGGAGAAATGAGATGTTCAGAGACAGGTGGAGTACGTTCAGTGACGTCCTGATCTCCTCCCCTTTTCCCTGCTTGGACAACATCATGACACTTTTTCCTCATAACAGCAAAGAAGACCATTCAGCCCATCGAGTCAGCACAGCTAGCAGTGACCCTGGTTCAATATGGCCTCTGGTGCAGTGGAAGAGGAGTCCGGACGTTGTCCCGGCTGCACTGGTTTCCTCCCAAATCTCGAAGAGGCGGGGTTGGTAGGGTAATCTGCCACTGTAAATTGATGCTGGGGTGTAGAGAGGCAGAAACAGGAGGAGATGGGAATGCGGGGAGCAGAGATTACTGGAAAAATTAGTGGAGGAACTGGATCGTCTGTAAGCCAATGAGGAGCCAATGGGACAAAGTAGGCTCCTTTATATCCTAAGGAAATAGTCAGATGGAGTCAATAGCTCACACTCAGGTACTTCCCCGAAACACAGGGGTTCCACAGACCCCTTGGTTAATGGTCAAGGTCCATAGCATAAAGACTGGGTACTCCTGCCATAATCCATTCTCTGACACACCCATTCATACCCTCCCGGATTCTTTTGTCACCCCAGTGTCCGTGGAGTAATTTACAACGGTCCGATTAACCTACCAACCCGTACGTCCTTGTAATGTGGGAGGGAACCGCGCACCCAAGTTAGCCCATACAGTCACTGGGAGAACGTGCAAACTCCACACAGACACCTCCGGGGGTCAGGGTCGAGCCTGGCTCTCTGGGGCTGTGAAGCAGGCACACTGCTCGCCCTGTCGGAAGCACCTTCAACACAAGGCTGCAGTCCCCCTCCTCCATCACAAGGACACTCTGTGCTTGAACAACTACCTAGAAGACTGCAAGGCCTAGAGAGGGTGGATGTCGAGAGGGTCCTTCCATCAGTGGGGAAGCCTGGGATTAGAGGACCCATTGGGACAGACTACTTACTGCCTGTTATACAATTGGTGTTTAGGACAGCAGCAAAGGTCCTCCATCTCTAGTGGTGTTCAGTGTCAGTAGCTCCGTTGTCAC
The DNA here is from genome assembly GCF_030144855.1 of Hypanus sabinus. Lineage (NCBI taxonomy): Eukaryota > Metazoa > Chordata > Chondrichthyes > Myliobatiformes > Dasyatidae > Hypanus > Hypanus sabinus. The sequence continues at coordinate 24,380,565 of NC_082706.1, forward strand.
TACTGTCAGTCATGCAAGTCCCGGGTGCACGGTCAGGAATACCCTCACACACAGCTGTAGAAGGATTCGTCATTGCTGTTACCACAACAGTTTTGTTTTGCCAGTCAGGGTTGTTAGTTCTGAGTTAAACCCCTGAACCTGGAGGACCGGTGGACCACTCTTAGTCTGGCCCCTACCCTTTGACCTGTTTGGCATGGGTGACCCTATTAGGGGCCAAAGCAAAAAGCCCTGGCTCCAGCCAACATAGCTCTCCGCGTCGCTGAGGCACGCGAGCCTCCAAACCACAACAGGGTCGTGGTCCTCTTGGAGTTTTAGAACAGAGATGAGGAGGATTTTTTTTTTTTAGCCAGAGAATGGTGAACCTGTTGAATTCATTGCCACTGACAGCTGCGGAGACCAAGTAATTGGGTGTATATAAAGCAGAGGCTGATCGGTTCTTGTTTAATTAAGGGGGTCAAAGGTTACTGGGAGAAGGCAGGAGAATGAGGTTGAGGGGGAAAATGAATCGGCCATGATGGAATGGTGGAGCCGATTCAATGGGCTGAACGGCCTAATTCTGTTCCTCTGTCTTGTGGTCTAAAATAACTCAGAAGCAAGTTTCCAGTGCATGAGTTCCCGCCAATGAGTGAGGTTGCTTACCGTACAGCTGCTGGATGGCTTTCCTGTCAGTCCCAGCCAGCTCCACGTCTCTGCCCTCTGCACTGTAGTTGGGTTGCATCACTGACCCCCTGATGAGTGTGTGAGGCAAGCCCAGGACGTGACCAACCTCATGCACTGCCACCTGAAACAACAAATGGCAGCAGAATTCCACCTCATGCTGGGAGTTAGGCCAAGAACCAGGGAACTGTTCAGCCGACAAGGGAGTGATTCAAAGCCAGAGGTCCTGCTCCATGCTCAGAAACATGACCACTCAGTCACACTCATTGGTGCCATGTCCCTTCCCTTCAGACATTATCTTTCACCAGTTACTGTTGCGACTTTCTCCCTTGTTTTGCTGATGGTAACCACTTCATCTGTCAAAAATCTTCCTCCAAGTCACAGATCATGGAACCAGGCCTGTCAGCTCAACTTGTCCACATGGACCAAAGTGTCCCCCTAAGCCTACACTTGGCAGAGTGGAGGATCAGAGGGATCTTGGGGTCCGAGTCCATAGGACACTCAAAGCAGCTGCGCAGTTTGAGTCTGTGGTACGGTGTATTGGCCTTCATCAATCATGGGATTCAATTTAGGAGCCGAGAGGTAATGTTGCAGCTATATAGGACCCTGGTCAGACCCCACAAGGAGTACTGTGCTCAGTTATGGTTGCCTCACTACAGGAAGGATGTGGAAACCATAGAAAGGGTGCAGAGGAGATTTACTAGGATGTTGCCTGGATTGGGGGAGCATGCCTTATGAAAACAAGTTGAGTGAACTCAGCCTTTTCTCCTTGAAGCAACAGAGGATGAGATGTGACCTGATAGAGGTGTACAAGATGATGAGAGGCATTGATCCTGTGGATAGTCAGACGCTTTTTCCCGGGGCTGAAATGGCTAGTGCGAGAGGGCACAGTTTTAAGCTGCTTGGAAGTAGGTGCAGAGGAGATGTCAGAGATAAGTTTTTTTACTCAGAGAGTGGTGAGTGTATGGAATGGGCTGCCAGCAACAGTGGTGGAGGCGGATACAATAGGGTCTTTTAAGAAACTCCTGGATAGGTGCATGGAGCTTAGAAAAATAGAGGACTATGGGTAAGCCTAGGTAATTTCTAAGCTAAGGACATATTTGGCACAGCTTTGTGGGCCGAAGGGCTTGTATGATGCTGTAGGTTTTCTATCTTTCTGTGTTTGACCTATATCCTTCTAAACGTTTCTAATGGACCCCCGATTAATGGCATTCGTAATGACATAAAATGTTGGGAATCACTGTTATAAACTTTTCCTATCCATGGTACTTATTCAAATGCCTTTTAACTTGGAATTGGACTCAGTTTATTATTGTACCAAGCTACAGTGAAAAACTTGTCTTGCATACTGTCCATATAGATCTATTCATTACACAGTGCATTGAGGTAGAGCCAGGGAAATCAATAACAGACTGCAGAATAAAGTGTTTCAGCTACAGAGAAAGTGCAGTACCGGTAACCAGTAAGATGAAAGATTATAATGAGGTGGACTTTGAGGTGACAGGTCCTGTAACAGCAGGGTAGAAGCTGTCCTTGAACCTAGTAGTATGTGCTTTCAGGCTTTTGTATCTTCTGCCTGATGGGATAGGAAAGAAGAGAGAATGTCCGGAGTGGGTGGGGTCTTTGATTACGTTGGCTGCTTTGCTGAGGCAGTGAGAAGTGTAGACAGGATCCACGGAGGGGAGGCTGGTATCCATGATGTGATAAACTGTGTCCATAACTCTCTCCTATTTGTTTCAGTCCCAGGCAGAGCCGATGCCATACCAAGTCTTGATTCATTCAGAAAGAATGATTTCTGTGGTGTGCTGATAAAAACTGGTAAGGATCAAGAAGGAAGTGCCAAATTTCTTTAACCTCATGAGGAAGTAGAAGCACTTAAATCTTTAATTCTTTAAATCTCCATTAAATCTATCCCCCCCTCACCTCACTTGCCCTGGGAAAAAGATTAGGTACATTTACCCCATCTATGGCCCTCGTGACTTATACACCTCTGTAAGATCACCCTTCAGTCCCCTAAGCTCCACAGACCCGAGGTTGCGGATGACTGCGTTAAAGAGAGTCTGGAAAGTACAGCCACAGCTGCTTGAAGGGAATGCGGGAAGTCCGCTGTGTCAGGATTCCTGAAGAACCAGAAGGCAGGTTATTAGAGTTTCACTCTAATTCTCCGTCAGTTACCTCTGATCTTTGAGGATTGGGTCAATATCTCCAGGCAGTGTTAAAACTCATCTTCTCTTCCTAAAGCAGAAACCAAGCCTTCTCCAGCTCTCCACTTAACGTTTAAAGGTTTTTAAACAGCATTTTTCATGTCCCTTTTATGACGCACATTGGTATATTACAAAGTATTTATGTGTAGGTATGAGGTGATGAGAGGCATTGATCATGTGGATAGCCAAAGGCTTTTTCTCAGGGCTGAAGCTAACGTGAGGGGCATAGCTTTAAGGTGTTTGGAAGTAGGTACAGAAGGAATTTCAGAGGTAAGTTTTTCACACAAAGAATGGTGGGTGTATGGAATGCACTGCCAGCGAAGGGGGTGGAAGTAGATACAATAGGGACTCTTAGATAGGTACATGGAGCTTATAAAATACAGGGCTTTGCAGTAGGGAAACTCCAGGCAGTTTCTAGAGTAGGTTATATGGTCGGCACAACATTGTGGGCCGAAGGGCCTGTAATGTGTTGTAGGTTTCTAAGCTTCTATGTTCTAAGTACACTCAGTGTCTACTTTATGAGATAACAGCTGTACACCCGCTCATTAATGCAAATATCTAATCAACCAATCATGTAACAGCAATTCAAAAGCATGCAGACATGGTCAAGAGGTTCAGTTGTTGTTCAGATCAAACATCAGAATGGGGAAGAAATGTGGCATTGACAATTCAAAGATTGTTGGTGCCAGGCGGGGCGATTTGAGGAGCTCAGCAACTGCTGACCTCCTGGGATTTCCATGCACAACGGTCTCTAGGGTTTACAGAGAATGGTGCGAGAAGCAAAAAACATCCAGTGAGCAGCCGTTCTGTGGGTGAAAACGCCTTGTTAATGAGAGAGGTCAGAGGGCAGTTGTCAGACTGGTTCAAGCTGGCAAGAGGTGACAGGAATGCAAATCACAAGAACACCTCTCACTGCACAACACATCGAACCTTCAAGTGGATGGGCCACAGCAGCAGAAGATCACACCAGGTTCTACTATACCTAATAACGTGACCATTGAGTGTATTAGGAAGATGCAGAAGGACTCAGACAGATTAGATGAATGGGCAAAGGAGTGGCAGATGGAATACAGTGTCTGTAAGTGTATGGTCACACACTTTGGTAGAATGAATAGAAGTATGTTCCATTTTCGAAACGGGGAGAAATTTCAAAATTCTGAGGTGCAAAGGGGCTTGGGAGTCTTTGTGCATGATTCCCTAAAGGTTAGTTTGCAGGTTGAATTGCTGGTGAGGAAGGCCAATGCGATGTCAGCCTTCATTTTGAGAGGACTAGGATATAAAAACAAGGATGTAATGAGGCTTTGTAAGGCACCGGTGACGCCTCACTTGGAGTATTGTGAGCTATTTTGGGACCCTTATCTAAAAAAGGATGTGCTGACATTGGAGACGGTTCAAAGGATGGTCATGAAACTGATCCCGGGATTGAAATGCTTATGGTATGAGGAGCACTTTATGGCTGTGGGCCTGTATTCGCTGGAAATTAGAAGAATGAGGGGGAGCTCATTGAAACATTTCAATGATGGAGTGGATGTGGAGAGGATGTTTCCTGTAGTGGGGGAGTCTAGGACCAGAGGGCACAGATAGAGTGGATGTGGAGAGGATGTTTCCGATAGTGGCGGAGTCTAGGACCAGAGGGCACAGATAGAGTGGATGTGGAGAGGATGTTTCCTGTAGTGGGGGAGTCTAGGACCTAGAGGCACAACCTTAGAATAGAGGGATGTCCATTTGGAATGGAGATGAGGAATTTCTTGAACCAGAAGTCAGAGAATTTGTGGCTGTGGAGGCCAGGTCATTTAATATATTTAAGGCTGAGGTTGATGGATTCTTGGTAAGTCAGGGTGTTGAAGGTTACGGCAGGAGAATGGGGTTGAGAGGGAAATGATCAACCATGATCAAAAGGCGCAGCAGACTTGATGGGCCAAATGGCCTAATTCTGCTCCAATACCTTACAACAGGCAATTTGCACACAGCACACTTCAAATAGCTTGTTTTAAAGAGATTGGTTGTGGATTAAATGTCAGACTGGGCGCTGTGACTGTAATCAGTTGTAATCCACGACCTTCTCTCTGTGGGGCTGCAGAATGATTGCACCTCACCCTTAACCTTTTCTCATCTGTCACCCATTCCAGGCGCTCTGCTCAGATGGTCATCACAGACTGAGTGCAACCACGACTGTTGATTACTGTGGATAGGGATGACACTGTCACACGGCTGGCTCACTCTTGCTTTCGGTTTTGCTTCTAACCCTTCTCTGCCCAACCCTCATCTTTCCCCTTCCACGTACTCCAGCCCGGAGAGTCATCCTCCAGCAGCTCACCCTCAGCAGGTTGATGCCCTGGTTGCTGTTGGCAGCGGTGAAATGCTCATCGTCGTCAAAGTGGATGGCTCCATTCTGCCACGAGTGCGCCACCTCCTGGCCAGCCCCATCAAATGCCTGGGAGCAGCCGAAGTGGCGTCCTGAGGAAAAAAGGACAGTTTAAAATATTTCTTCCTTTCTCTCTCTCTCTCTCTCTCTCCCCCTCTCCTCTCTCTCTCTCTCCACTCTCTTTCTTTCCATCTTTCTCCCTCCCTCCCCTCTCTTTCTTTCCATCTTTCTCTCTCCCCTCTCTCTCACACCGCCATCTCCTCCCTCTCTATTATTTCTTTCTCTCTCTTAATCTTTCTCTCAACCTTTTTCTCACTCTCTCTCATCGTTCTGTCATGTTTCAAACAGCTTTTTTGAAATTTGCTGTTTAATCTCACTTGGAGGAAAGTTTCAAACTTGGAAATAATGGCTGAAGTATCCTGATAAATGTGTTTTTTCTTTGCAGTAATGTGGAAGTTCATTCACAGGACATCTTCTGGCAGTGGGGATATGTGTACTGGAGCAGATCAGCCATGGCGATATTGAAATGGATAAATCCTGTTCCAATTGCCCTGTGTATCTCTCCAACCCCTTCTGAAACATCTGGTTGACAAGTTGAGATATCATTGCTGTTTTTTTGTCATTTTTCCTCTAAGTCCCGAAACGAAATTATTTATTTTGAGAGACAGCGCGGTAACAGGCCCCACCAGCCCAACAAGCCCACGCGGCCCAATTACACCCATGTGACCAACTAACCTACTGACCTGTATGTCTTTGAAATGTGGGAGCAAGTACAGGGAGAATGTACAAACTACTTACAGGCAGTGGTGGAATTGAATCCGGGTCACTGGTGCCATATGAGCTTACACTAATGTGCCACCCCAAAGATTTGCTTCATTTGTCACATGTCCATCAAAACATATAGCGAAATGCTTCTGGCACCATCAATGAATTGACTTAATTTCTCACATCCTTCACATAATATGAGGAGCAAAAATCTTTATGTTGCATCTCTGTCTAAATGGGCAATGTGCAATCATAGTAATTCATAATAAATAGAACAGTCAATGTAATATAGAGTACACTCAAATCAGCATGAGGTAATCAGTCTGATGGCCTGGTGGAAGAAGCTGTCCCGGAGCCTGTTGGTCCTGTCTTTTATGCTGCAGTACCGCTTCCCAGATGGTAGCAGCTGGAATAGATTGTGGCTGGGATGGCTTGTGTCCCCAATGATCCTACGGGCTCTTTTTACACACCTGTCTATGGAAATGTCCTGAGTCATGGGAAGTTCACATCTACAGATGCTGGGCTGTCCACACCACTCTCTGCAGAGCCCTGCGATTGAGGGAGGTACAGTTCCCTTACCAGGCAGTGATGCAGCCAGTCAGGATGCTCTCAGTTTTACCCCTGTAGAAAGTTGTTGGGATTTGGGGGTCCATGCCAAACTTCCTCAACCGTCTGAGGTGAAAGAGGCGCTGTTGTGCCTTTTTCACCACACAGCTGGTGTGTACAGACCACGTGAGGTCCTCAGTGATGTGGATGCCAAGGAACTTAAAGCTGTTTATCATGTATAGCATGCACACAACTCACTAACCTTAACCGTACATCTTTGGATTGTGGAAAGAAATAAGACAACCCACACGCTCACGGGTAAAACACACAAACACCTTACAGGCTGTGGTGGGAATCAGACCCCAATCTTAGAGCTGGTGCTGGTGCTGGTGCATTGAGCTAACCACTGCACTACCGTAGCCCCTATTTACAAGGAACTTTTATTTTCTTTTAGAGATGCAGTATGGAACAGGATTTTCCGGCCCAACAAGCTGCACTGCCCAGCGACCCATCTATTTAACCCTAGCCTAATCGCAGGGAAGATACAATGACCAATTAACCCTTACAAGTGCAGTCAGAATTGAACTCGGAACACCGATGTCCGGAGCTGCAATAGTGTTGCGCTAGCTACCATGCTACTGTGGTGCCTGCGATTCATTCACAAAATTATCTCTCTTGAGCCAAGTAATTTGCTGATCTCTTATCGTGGTCCAGAGGGCCAGCCAGTGGTGTAGTGGCATCAGTACTGGACTCTGAGGTAGATGGTCCTGAGTTCAAATCCGGCCGAGTCCCGAGCCTCAGAAGAAAGGCCTGGCAATCTAATTCTGTATCTTACCCCGAAAGCCCTATGAATGGTGTAATTACGATTCATTCGTGACATGATGGTATTGAACAACAGTGAAGCATAAGTAATCACTTGATCTTCATGGGGGGGGGGGGGGGCGGTGATTGTTAAGTTCGTGGCCTAAGGTAGAAGGGGATGAGTTATACAGCTCTCATTACATGCACATGCAGTTCAACTCTTTGGGTGATTATGCAGAAAGTCTGAAGTTAATAACTCATCAGGGGTGATTGATAAGTTCGTAGCCTAAGGTAGAAGGAGATGAGTTATTAACTTAAAACTTTCTGCATAATCACTCAAAGAGTTGAACTGCATGTGCTCCACGACCGCTGGACTAAGTGTGTACATGTAGGAGGGAACTATGTTGAAAAATAAATGTGCTAGATTTTCTAAAATTGTATCATTCTACCTTAGGCCACAAACTTATCAATCACCCCTTGTATAACTTGAGTAAGATTTTCATAAGTAACCTGGGTTGGCATTGGTCTTGCTGGAGGGGTCTACAAGTATCTGCAGGATTCCTCTGCATCATGAGATAATAATTAGGCCGCTGATGTTGACCTTAAGGTAAAAATCAAGGAGGTATTCATAGTTTTACCATCATTACAGCTGAAAATCTGGGACAATATTTCCAAATGAAAGGGCTAAGACAGTCCCCTCGAGCCCAGTGAAGACAGACAGACCCCTGAGAAAAGGATATCAATCAGATGAAGAATAGATTGTTGAAATTTTTACCGCTGCAGAGATCACTAGGCTCTTCAGGGCTGCCGTATTTTAGATGAGTGGTGAGCACCAGAACTCAGCTTCAGATTTAATTTATTTATCATACATACACCGAAACAGACAGCGAAAATCTTGACCCTGAGATGGGTATTGCGTACGCACAAGACCAAGACAACCTGCTTCTGCTTCTTGGCTACTGAATACTTTACACTTCTGTTACCTCCATCCACCAGAGCCCAAGCACCTGCATTCTGTTCACTTTAAGTTCAAATTTGGTGCCTGTACCACCAAGTCCTGCTCAGTCTCCATGAATCTGAACTGTTCCCCATGCTGTGACCTTTGACCTATTCAACCCCGTGACCCCTGACCCAGTCACCGCCGTCCCCATACCGCATCATCCCTGCCTCACTTCTGGTTAAGCAACATGTCAGGCTCAGCCCTCAAATTCTTAGACATTGAGGAATAAAGGTCCTGGTAGGGAAAGGTGTGCCTTTCTGTTTTCTAAAAGATGTCTAGCAAATGAGTTTACACACTGCAGCAGAACCAAATAGCTTGCATTTATATAGATATCAGGTCAACTGTGTACAGCAAAGTACTAGGAATTAATGGAAAATGATCAAGATATATACTTAGTAGCCACTTTATGAGTTACACCTGCTCGTTAATGCAAATATCTAATCAGCCAATCACGTGGTGGCAACTCAATGCATAAAAGCATACAGACCTGGTAAGAGGTTCTGTTGTTGTCAGACCAAACATCAGGATGGGGAAGAAATCTGATCAAAGTGACGTTGACCATGGAATAATTGTAGATGCTGGACGGCATCAGTATCTCAGACACTGCTGATGCCCTGGGATTTTCACAACAGTTTACAGAGGATGGAGAATCATTCAGTGATGAGCAGGGGTCAGAGGAGTATCACATCTGCACAGAGCGCTGTCACAGGAAAACAGCATCCATAATCAAGGACCCCCATCATCCAGGACATATTCTCTTCTCGCTGCTGCCATCAAGTAGAAGGTGCAGGAGCCTCAGGACTCACACCACCGGGTTCAGGAACAGTTACTGCCCCTCTGAAACAACTGGGGATAATTTCACTCACCCCATCACAGTACATTTCCCACAACCTGTGGACTCACTTTCAATGACTCTTCATCTCATGTTCTTGATATTTATTGCTTGCTTATTTATTTATTTATCTATCTATCTATCTATTTATTTATTATTTCTTTTCTATTAGGGCAGTTTGCATGTCCTGCTGTATGTCTGTCCTGTTGGCTGCAGTCTTTCATTGAGTCTTGGATGTACCATGCGTGCCCTTAAGAAAACGAATCCCATGGTTGTATATAGTGACATACATGCACTTTGATAATAAAGTTACCTAGAACTTTGAGAATGGCCAGACAGCTTAAGCTGACAGGAAGGCGACAGTAAATCAAATAACCACTGATAACAACAGAGGTGTGCAGAAGGTCATGTCTGAATGCACAACATGTTGAAACTTGCTACAGCTGCAGAAGACATTGAACATGGTCACTTTATTAGGTGCAGGAGGTATTTATTAAGGTGGCCACATGAGTGTAAACAATCACAAGCTGCACAAATCCTGGATCGGTGTTAGGGCTTACTAACACCTTTCATGGCCACTATTTTGTGTCTAGCAACTAGCTTCCAATTATGTAGCACTGCCAACACTACAGAACAACCTTTCAGGCCGTGACCCTTCCCGATGAAGGGTCTCGGCCCAAAACATCAACAGTGCTTCTCCCTATAGATGCTGCCTGGCCTGCTGTGTTCCACCAGCACTTTGTGTGTGTTGTTTGAATTTCCAGCATCTGCAGATTTCCTCGTGTTTGCACGACAGAACAATTCACAGGAATGAAAGCAAACAACAGGCTGAAGGAGGGATTCCTTGAGCAGAAAACCCAAAGCTTAGTCAGAGAGGGAGCTTTGGGTGAGTGCTTTATGGGAGGAAAGCGAGGCCAAGAAGCAGAGAGGTTTGAGGGGAGTCCAGAACTTCGATTCTGGGCAGATGCAGGCACAACATGCACCGGTGAGAGATGAAAATCGGGAATGATCCGAAGACCAGAAATAGAGGAGCTCAGAGTGGCTCAGGGTTGGAAGGTGTGAGTGAAAGAGGGAGAGGTGTGGCCACGGAGGGATCAGGAGGCAAAGCTGAGAGTATTCACACTGACGTGACTCGTAAGCAGAGGTGCAACAGGAAACCGGAGAGGGAAGAGAAATGAGAGGGTCAGGGGTCACAGGTCAGGAAGAAGTTCAGACGTCATGAGGACTGGGTAAGATTTAGTGGAGTTATTGGGTTTGAATGTAATGTGAATAGAATGCTCTGGAACATGTTTCAAGTATGAAGGCAACAAAGGCATTATGTGTTCAACAGCAGAGGAGCGGAAGCGGGTGACGTGGCAGAGATAGACCATAACTTACATAGTACTTACACCACATGGTCTTCTTCTTGGCCTGAATACATGCAACAACGTTCATCTCAGGGTCAAGAAACCATTTCTTGGAATGGTCTGCTTTTGTTTGATACAGATGCCAATGAGCAAGATGGAGTTGGTAGCTAGTGATGGAAGTTCACAATGGGACTGAAAACGGTAACTTTATTCTTCTGATATTTCATTGGTGCAAGGTTCTCCTTGGCCAGAACAACTCCTGCCACAGTAAAGCAAAGACCTCCAGAGTAATACTAGTCTCTGTTCAGACTTCAAAGTCAAAGTCAAGTTATTATCTTAGTACATATATGTCACCATATACAAACATGATATTTATTTTCTTGCAGGATTTCACAGTAGAACAAGGAAATACAATAGAATCAATGAAAAAATACACACAAAGACTGACAAACAACCAATGAACGAAAGAAAAGAAACTATGCAAACTCGGAAAATAATAACAGTAAACAAATGCTGTAAATAATACTGAGAACGTGTGTTGTAGAGTCCTTGAAAGTGAGTCGATAAGTACTGGAATTAGTTCAGTGTTGAGGTGGGGAAAGTTATACATGCTGGTCAGGAGCCTGATGGCTCATAATTATATTTGCCAAATAAAGTCAATGAGTCAAAATTTGAGTCTGAATCAGAATCGGGTTAGACTATCACAATATATTTCATGGAATGTGTTGTTCTGTGGCAGACAAAAGAATTACCATAAAGTTACAAAAGATAAATAGATAATGCAAATAGGGGTACAGTGCGGTAATATTCATGGACTCATGAACTGATCAGAAATCTGATCGTGGAGGGGAAGAAGCTATTCCTAACGTGTTTAGTGTGGGTCTTCAGGCTTCTGTATCAACTCTTCGATGGAAGTAATGAGACACGTCTGGGATGTTGAGGGTCCTTCATTATAGATGACACCTTCTTGAGTCTGGTCTTTGAAAATGTTCTCAGTGGTTGGGAAGGTCGTGCTCTTTAGCTCAGCAAATCCACCCCAAACCTTCAATTCCCTAATCCTAAATAATCCCATCCTTTTGGTTCCAATAAGAGATCAGAGGAGACCTACTGACTCCATTACCTGTTCCAAATCCCAGCGTGATGTCCACAGCACCGACCGAGGACCTCAGGTCCTCCTCGAAGTCTATGGGTGTGACCTCGCTCCAGAGCCTGAAGGCCAGCCGGATGGCCGCTCGCTGCTCGGCCACTGACATTTGAGAGCTGTAACCCTCGCTCAGCAGCCGCCACTTCAGCCTGCGCTTGCCAAAGCCCAGGCCAGAAACGTTGCCATCGGCAACCTCCGTACGCCTCCCTCTGGACCTCTGGCCGTGAAAGAAGCGGCGCAGAAACCGCTTCTTGCGGACGAGTTCGCTTCCGGTCATGTTGGCCCTGCTCTCAGCTGCCTGGCTGATCCTGTCTGTGGCATGAGGGGACGCTGGGACATGAGGTGGGGTCTGCTGGTCTGGTACTCCACATCTTGGTACATTCATTGCCTCCCTTGTGGGTGCATCCACAACACCAGTAACTGACAGCCCATTGCTTTCCTGAAACTCTTTCAGTGCCTCAATAAAAGCCGGGCTCGCAGCGCCTTGGTTTGGCGATGGCTCCATCTGATGCAGGACCTCAGTGTCTTCTCCAACGGTGCTCTTCAGGTCCGGCGGAGCCGGATCTTCATCTGCGGCTGCAGCCGCAACTTGTCGTGCAGCACCCTCCCAATTAACAGGCTGCATCCATCCATACCTGGAGAGGAACTTCTAATTGGGGCAGAGAGGAGGACATTCGTTAACACTTGAAGATCAAAAGAGAAAACACTGGAAGCACTCAGCAGTCCAAGTCGCAAGCGTGGAAAGAGAGAAACAATTAGTATTTCAGTTCAAAGGCCATTCCTGAGAACTGAGAAGGAGAGAATAAATGAAACACTAACTGTTTTTCCATCTACGGATGCTGTCTGACCTGCTGAATTAGAACTTAGAACATAAAACATAGAACAGTCCAGCACAGGAACAGGCCCTTCAACCCACAGTGTCTGCACTGCCGAATTAAACTAAATCCCTGCTGCCCAACGTGATTCACATCCCTCCATTCCCTGTATGTACCTGCGACTGTCTGACCGGCTCTCAAATGCCTCTGTTGTGTCCACTTCCATTACTTCCCCTTAGCAGCAAGTTCTAAGCATCAACCACTCTCTCCGTGAAAAGCTCGCTCCCCGTTCCCACCCACACCCACATCGCCTTTAAACTTCCCCTTTCTCAATTTACAGTAAATGTATGTCCCCAACCTCTTGACGTTTCTAAGCCGTGGAGAAGATCCCGAGTATTCCTCTCTCAATTTTATGAACTTCGTTCAGTTCTCCCTTTCAGCTTCGAATGCTCCAGAGAAAACAATGCAACTTTATCTGACCTCATACCTTCTCATGTAGGCTGCATCCTGGTAACGTTTTCCAGCATTTTGTTTCGGAATTCCAGCTGGTTTTGGTGGATTCCTTTTATTATTTATTGCAATCCATTGAAACAACCAAAAATCAGTCAACAAAGCTCCAACAAAAAAATCATACTCTAACATATATTAACTCCAGCTGCAGCATGCATTCAGTGCTTAAGAGGCTACAGACCTTGATTATCACAGATTTTGTCTCTGTTCTGTGTCAGCCTGTGCGACTTACCTGTGCTGAACTCTCCCCGGCAATGGGGATTGCCCGGTGGGCCACTCTGATATCGGAACGGTCTCGGGAATGAAAGATTCTCTCCGAGCTGGCTGAGCTGCAGAGCATCCAAGCAGTGGCCAGGGAGACCACAAGGCGGTTCATGTCACCCTTGAGAGATGGGAGGAATGCAGTGAGGTGCCCCTGTTCGAGACTCCTTATGTTGCAGCCTTCATGCTTGGCTCCACCCCTTCAATATTCAGGCGAACAGACCATCTTTCAGTCAGGTCATCTGTGCAAGGAAAGAACAGAGAGAATCATTATACTTGGAAGGTGCATTTGAGTCATTAATTTTCTTAGATAGTTCTTTCCAGTTGCATTGTGATAAGATACTTGAATTATGCAAGCAAATTGCCTGCCTCATTCCCTGCACTTCAATATTAACAGTCCATTTTGTACTTTGGGACATCCTGAAAGCGAAGTGCTGGTGTGGCTGATCTGTTAAAGAGAATAAAAGGTGTCATAATGCGGCAAAGGCTTGACCAGAATGCACAGCAGCTGAAATGGTCTAGTGGTGGGTGATAATAATAATAATAAACTGCAAAACAACAAGCCACGAGGGGCCGTGAAACATGAGGGAACAGACACTTAGCATGACAAGGCAGCGAGGTAACTGAAGGAGCAGTCCAGCGGGTTCGTATGAGTGAACAAGGATTGTGGTTTAAATAGGCTGCAGGTGACTCATGTTAGCTGGGTGGAGACTGGGAGTAGCCTGCACGTGCAGACCTGACACCATGGAAATGCAGTCCGCACCAGCATATAATTGCACTTTTCACCACCCTTTCAGGGTGTCACAAAGCTCTAAATGAAGTATTAGTATTAAAATGCAGGAAATATAGCAGCCAATTTGCTCACAGAATATTGTAACCACCAAGTGATCTTACTTACTTACTGCCCGTTATGCCACTGGCTTTAGGGGAGCATTGAAGCCTCCATCTCTAACTGCCCATACCTTCGCACACAGATAGAGAAGCATTGCTGTTTCCGTAACAATGTTTTTTTTTGACCAGTCAGGGTTGTTAGCCCTGGGTTGAACCTCCAACCCTGGAGGACTTGTGGATCACTCTTAGTCTGGCCCCTACGCTTTGACTTCTTTGACATGGGTGTCACTACCCAGAGCCAAAGCGCAAAGCCCTTACTCCGGCCAGCACTCGTAGCTCTCCGTGTCTCCAAACTCTACAATGAGGCTCTGGACCCCTTGGAGGCACCAGGTAATCTCTACATGTTTAATTGATGTTGTAATAAATAAATATTGTTTAAGAACTCCAGGGAAAACTACCCTATCTTTTACCTAAAACTCCTTTAGTATCTATCTGAAAGGACATACCAAGAACTCAGTTTACTATTCTACCCGAAAGGTGCCATCCTGATGAAGCAGACAGCTTGGACTTCTGTTATAGAGTCACAGAGAGGTACAGCACAAAAACAGACCCTTCAGCCCACTAAGTCCATACTATCCATTGATCACCCATTTACACTAATTCCATTTTTCATTCTCCTACATTCTCATTCATGCCCCCCCCCCCACAGAAGCCACCACGAGGGGGAACTTACAGTGGCCAATTCACCTCCTGACCTGCAGGTCTTTGAGATGTGGGAGGAAACCAGAGCACCTAGAGGAAACCCACATGGTCACAGAAGGAGAACGTGCAAACTCCGCATAGATAGAATCAGGGATCAGGACTGAACTGGGGTCACTGGTTATATAAGTTTATATAATTTCTCTTCACATCTGTGATGGGACTTGAACCCACTGCTGTTCGAAAAGGACTCGGAGGCAAGAAAGTTGCAGCTGGCCCAAGTCAAGTTATTAAACAGTGAATCAGTGGAAATGTTGTTTGATCCTGATACTTTTACAATCCAAGGTTTCTTTGGAAGTTGAGAATGAGTTATTGATACTTCCTAATTTTGATCATTTTATGAAGTGTACAAAAATAAAGAGGATGATCGGAGAAAATCATGGAGAAAGTGAGAGAGAAAAAAAGAGAAAAAGCAAAGGAAGAGACTCGGGAAAGGGAAGACCTGGAAAGAACAGGGGGGAGAGGAGAAGAGAGCGCTTTCAAACTATCGCGGTCTTCTTATAGAAGGCCACTAATAACAGAAAATTACATTGAAATGCCAACAGATTGCAGTTAACCAATCAAATCAGCAGATTCAAGTACCGTGATACCTGCCACTGAAACGAAGAAATTTCCAGAAAAATAAAGGCATCAGTAACCGCTATAAAACTCACTGAACAATGCCTGTCTACGTGTGATTATATAAAAATACAATCAATCATAGGAAAGTTAAACTACAAGACAAGTAACAATTCTACAGCCCAATCCAACAGCTGAAAGACTCTTCAGTTCTCCCTATGCGGTAAAATAATTCTCCGCCTTTTCAAGTGACTAACAGAAGCCAGATAGCCACAAAAGCATAGAGGTTAGTGCAATGTTATTACAGCACGTGGGGGGTGGGTTGGAGAGCAGAGTTCAGTTCTGGTGTCCTCTGTAAGGAGTCTCTATACATCCTGCGGGTGGAATGTGTGGGCTTTCCCCTCGCTCTCTGGATTTCTCCCACAGTCCAATGACGTACCGGGTCAGTTTATTGGCCATTGTAAATTGTCCCAAGGTTCAGTTAGGGTTAAATCCGGGTTGTCGGGGATTGCTGGGGTATCTTTAATCGAAGGCTGGAAGGACCTACTCTGTGCTCTAAATAAATTAAATAAAATAAAAATTTTCAAGTCACTTCTCTTTGCAAAGGGTCCCAAGGTGTTCCCAAGGTGTTCCACAGGGGTAATCAAAATGTGATTGAAGCACAGAACATACGAAGTAAACTCAGTCAAACTAAAGGACCGTTGGGAGGTGTAAGAAAGGAATTCCAGGACCACAGGTTGTATCATTTGACAATGCTTCAGCCAACATTGCAATGATGTGAATCAGGAAATGAAAATGGTCTTAACACCGGGCCCACGGAGATCTCAGAAGAGTGGGATCTGGCTGCGAGGGATTCGAAAAAAAGGAAGCATTCCTTTCTGGATCTCAACCAGAAACATAGTCAGCTAAGCAATGGTGAGGGAGTGTGTCTGTCCATTGGTAACACACTGTTATGACTTGCACAAAGTTCCAGCCACAGAGTCAATGAATTTTCAGATTGATGACTGGTTGTCCATCGTAAACAATAGGATACAATAGGTTCTTTTAAGAGCCTCTTAGGTGCATGGAGCTTAGAAAAATAGAGGGCTATGTGCTAGGGAAATTCTAGGCAGTTTCTAGAGTAGGTTACATGGTCGGCACAATATTGTGGCCTGTAAGGCCTGTAATGTGCTGTAGATATCTAGGTATCTGGTGATGACAGTTTGAAACCTGCACAAGAAACTTTCAAAACTCTAGAAGCCATTGCACCAGGAAAGTTCCATTCCCTCGAACTTGGAAATCCGGGTCCAGTTTTATGAATAGTCGTCTCAACTTGGGTCTTCTTTGATTGCAATGGAAGATCGTCTCTATTTCCTGAGGAGACTGAGGTCTGCCGGATTATGCTGAGGATGTTCTACGAGGCTGTGGTGGCCAGTGCTATCATGTTTGCTGATGTGTGCTGGGGCAGCAGGCTGAGGGTAGCAGACACCAACAGAATCAACAAACTCATTTGTAAGGCCAATGATGTTGTGGGGGTGGAACTGGACTCTCTGACGGTGGTTTCTGAAAAGAGGATGCTGTCCAAGTTGCATGCCATCTTGGACAATGACTCCCATCCACTCCATAATGTACTGGTTAGGCACAGGAGTACATTCAGCCAGAGACTCATTCCACTGAGATGTAACACTGAGTGTCATAGGAAGTCATTCCTGCCTGTGTCCATCAAACTTTACAACTCCTCCCTCGGAGTGTCAGACTCCCTGAGCCAATAGGCTGACCCTGGACTTAATTCCACTTGGCGTAATTTACCTATTATTATTTAATTATTTATGGTTTTATATTGCTATATTTCTTCACTATTCTTGGTTGAGTTCCTCCAGCATTTTGTTTGTGTAAAAGGAGGATCACAGCTTATCTTTTCCCTAATTTTCCAATACCAATCCAAACCCTATTGCTGTCCATTCTAAACATACCCAGTGACTCACACAAAGTCTGGTGGAACTCAACAAATCTGGCAGCATCAATGGAGAGGAATTAACAGTCGACGTTTTGGGCCGAGACCCTTCATAAAAAATGGTGACTGTTTACTCCTTTCCATAGATGCTGTCCGACTTGTTGAGTTCCTCTGGCATTTTGAGCATTTTGTTGCTCAAGATTTTCAGCATCTGCAGAATCTCTTATGTTGTAGACGGCAACTGAGACTCCACAGCACTTTTGAGGAGAGAATTCCAAAGATTCATACTCACTGGCTGAAGAAATGTATTCGCATCTCAGTCCTAAACATCCAGGTCTATATCTCGAGCCTTTGAGCCCCCAACGTAGTCATCCAGACCAGAGGAAAACTGTGCCTCTATTTACAGATTCAAGCCCCATAAGAATTTAATATACTTCAATGAGATTGCTTCTTGCTCTTCCAAAATCTTAGTAGGCTCAATCTGCTCACAATCTCTCCCCATAGAACAAAACTCCCAACTCAAGAATCAAATTTTATTGCCCTTTGCCTATTAGGCCATAAGACATAGGAGCAGAATTAGGCCATTCAGCCCATCAGGTATGCTCTGCCTTGGCATCATGGCTGATCCTGGATCCCACTCCACCCCAAACACCTGCCTTTGCATCATAATCTTTGATGCGCTGACCAATCAGGAAGTTGTCAATTTTTACTTTAAATATACCCACTGTCTTATCTATTGCAAGTATTTCATTGCATAGGTCGGGATCCATAGAGTAATTGAGCACAGAAAGAGCTTTTTAACTACCCTACTTATCCTATTGCTCTCTACCAGGGGTTCCCAGCCTGGGGTCCATGGAACCCTCGGTTAACAGTAAGGCTCCATGGCATAAAAAAGGTTGGGAATCCCAACCTACACTAATGCAATTTACCAGTAGTCTTCTATGCCTTGGATGAAGCCCCAACAGGGCTGATATAATTGGAGAAATACAGCTTTATTCTTCATCTCAAATCCTCTAGTGTTAAAGGCCAATGTACCGTCAACCTTCCCAACTGCTTGTTCAGCCTATGCATGAACAGTCAGCAATTTGTATACAAGAAATTCTGACCACTGTTGTCCTCAGTCTCTCACCAGTCAAGATACAGTCTCCTTTTCCATATTTTTCTGCCAAAGTGGATGACTTGCCCATTTTCTACACTATATTTCATCTGCCATCTCCCCCGTTTTTCAACCACTGTACCCTCTACCTCAGCAACCACTTCCTCTAAGACCCTCATATTCACTTTTTCAGATCTCGACGGTCTATAACATTATTTATTTATTTTGTAATTGTTATCTAGCAATAACAATTACTGTAAGTTAATTCGGCCCTTTTGACCTCAGATCTCTGAATAAAATTGAGGTTTTTTTCGCGTGTTTCCAAATCTCTGTCATTTTTCTTACTTCCCATTATTAAATCTCAAGTTTTGTCCTCCAGGGACCAATGCTTCTGTCAGTTCCTCTTTTCTATGTCTATTTTTTATCAGGTCTAACTGTCTACATTTATATTTCTTCTCAGCTGGCCTTCATAGTCTGTCTTATCCCTCTTTATTTTTTAACTAATCTTGTATAGGTTTCCAATACTCTGGCCTTCCACTGAACTGAAGTGACTTTAAATGCCCGGCTCCTGTGATGGTACCTGCTTTTACTTCAATAGGTCATTAATCCAGGCTTTTCAATTCTGATCAATTCTGCAACTATACAGCTCCCTGTGTGATACAGAAGTTACTTGTCTCCTTCAAGTCCTTAGGGGTAAATATTGCCAACAGTTTGGCCTGGGCCCGCCATGTGACTGCAATGGTCAAGAAAGCACAACAGCACCTCTATTTCCTCGGATGGCTAAGGAAATTCAGCATATCCTCATTAACGCTCACCAATTTTTGCAGGTGAACCACAGGAACCATCCTTCCTGGAATAATCACTGCATTGTATGGCTACTGCTCTGCCCAAGACCGCTAAAAGTTGCAGAGAACTGTGAACACAACCCAGACCATCATACAAAACAGCCTCACCTCCAGTGACCGCATCCGCGCCTCTCACCAACTCAGGAAAACAACCAGCATAATCAAGGACCCCTCCCATTCTGGTCATTCCATTTTCTCCCCTCTTCCATCGGGCAAAATACACAAAAACTTGAGAACATGTACTAACAGGGTCAAGGACAGCTTCTAAAACACTGTTATCAGACGTTATAGCAGATATCCTATTGACAAAGATGAAGCCGACACCACTTGCACTCCATTTGTCTCCCTGCACTGCATTTTCTCGGTAAGCAGAACACTATAGTCTGCATTGTACTTTCCCTTTGTACTAGCATGAGGTGCTAATGTTTTGGAATGAGCTGTCTGGGTGGCATACACTCACTGTTTCACTGTGTCTCAGTATTTCAGCCAGAGGGTGATGATTTTGTGGAATTTGTTACCACAGGCAGCTGTGGAGGCCTGGTCGTTGGGTGTAATCAAGAGTAGGTTCTTGATTGGACCTGGCATCAAAGGTTAAAGGGAGCAGCCAGGGAGTGGGGCTGAGGAGGGAGAAAAAGGATCAGCCATGATTGAATAGCGGAGCAGATTCAGTGGGCCAAATGGCCTAATTCTGCTCCTATGTCTTACAGTCTTACGAGGAACCAATAAGCGGTTGCTGTTGTTCGCCAAGGTCACAAGGGTCCAACCTACCTTTCCTTACTGGCATCAGCTTGCTCAAACTACACAATGTACAAAGGGTGACTTGATAGAGAAGTATGAGCAGATGAGAGACATAGATATTGTGGACTTCCTCCTCTTGTGCCCTTAACTCCAGTGGAGCATAGGCCTTTAATGACCGTCCAACTCCATCATCCAAAGTCGATGGCATGGTTGGAGTTCGTCAATGTTTCCGTCGTCTATTGCACAGGGGACTGGCCTCTGCAGCTTCACCAGAGCCCTGTTGGACAGCCTTACCTGCTTCCACCTGTCATGGCGGGGACATAGGGTTGGACTTTGGGAGGCAGATGCAGTGGACAGCCATAGAATTTGTTCCCAGGGCAGAAGGGGTCATCATGTTTGAGGAAGTTAGAGGAGGGAATGTCAGAGGAAGGTTTTTTTACACAGAACGTAGTAAAAGAGGCAGATACATTCAAGGGAAACTTAGATAGGAACATGGATGAAAGAAAAAGAGAGAGTTATGAGCTATGTAGGAGGGGAGGACGATCATGGAGTGAGTTATACATCAGTTCAACACTGTAACCGAAAGGTCCATATTGTGCTGTATTTTTCTATATTCTATACCCTTTAAACTTTCCCTTCCATGTACTGGTCCAAGTGTCTTTTAAACACTGTAATTTCACCAAGCTCGACAGCTTTTTTGGCAGCTCACTCCACATAACCATTATCATTTCAGCGAAAAGCTCGCCCCTTGGGTCCCTTTGAAATATTTCTGCTTTCACCTTAAGCGTATGCCCTCAGCCCTGGGCAATAAACTGTGGCCATCTACCTCCTAAACATGAGAAATTCTGCTGGTGCTGGAAATCCGAGGCAACGCACACGAAACGCTGGAGGAACTCAGCAGGTCAGACAGCATTTATGAAAGTGAATGAACAGTTGCTTCAAGCCGAGACCCTTCTTCGGGACTGGAAAGGAAGGGCGAAGATGCCAGAGTAAAAAGGTGGAGAGAGGGGAAGGAGGGTAGCCAGAAGGTGTTAGATGAAGCCAAGTGGGTGGGAAAGGTCAAGGGCTGGAGAGGAAGGAATCTGATAGGAGAGGAGGGTGGACCACAGGAGAAAGGGAAGGGGGAGGGAACCCAGTGAGAGGCGATAGGCAGGTGAGAAAAGGTAAAAGGCCAAAGTGGGGAATACAAAAAGAGGCGGGTGGGAAGGAAAATCCCAGAATATCCAGTCTCTCCCTATAACTTGATCCCTCTGGTCTAAGTAATATCCTTAGCAATCTTTTCTCACCTTTTCCAATCCTCATTTACAAATTGGAAGAACAATCTTCAAGATTTTCCCAGACAGAAAGATCTGATGGCTGAACAAAACTAATTTTCTTTTGAGAAATAACACTCAATTTCATGCAACAAACCTCTGTTGCTGGTGTGTTGGTTCAGTAGGCAACGCCCGGGCAATCGGAAGACTATGCTGGAGGGAGGGGTTAGATTGAGTCATTTATAAGGTGAGTACAACATCATGGGCTGAAGGGTCTGTACTAAGATGTTCTGTCCAATAGAGCAGGCCATAAGATGCATTTCCTCCTAATATAGCAAAGCCAAAGTTCTGTAACTATAAAAAAATATGTTTCTATGAAACAAGAACAACTGTCCTCTCAAAAGCAAGTCAAGTTTTCTGGAGCTATGAATGTTCACAGCTCACCAGTTACAATGAATTATGTTTGTGTGTTTTGGTAAATTGCGGGCTCCTGTTTCTCCTTGCGAACACTGTTCGAGGTCACTGGACCATCACTGAATGAGTCCCTTATTTCACATTGAATTACTGACTATCGAGCCTCCATCAGCACTGCTTGGGTTAGAAAGCAGGTCACCCAGCAGCTGTGGGAAGCACTGATGTCTAAATGCAGGGACGTTTATCTTACATTACCCAGCTGGTTAATAGCTATCCTTTCAATTAACTTTCTCAGAAAGAAATCCCTCATTGCCACTGTAGGTCGTTCTTTGCTTATTTTCGCCTCTTCGCAATTGTTTAATGCCATTTCTACCACACAAGTGTAAAGGAGAATGAGAAAAGTTGTTACTCCGCATCCAATAAGGCACCAAAAAAAAACACAATAAGATAAAGAACACGATTTTCTGGAAAAAGAACTTTCTTTGATGGGGAATCATCAAGAAATAGGGAAGTCACTCTGTCCTTGAATAAAAAAATTGCTTCATGGTTCTTGTCTAGAATTAACTTTCTGATCAGAATCAGATTGAATAGCACTGACATATGCCATCAAATTTGTTGTTTTGTGGCAGCAGTACATTGCAAATCATAAAAAATTCTAAATTACACTGAGAAATGTAGTATGTATTTTTAAAAATCAAATGAAGTAGTACAAAAGAGAGCAAAAATAGTGAGGTAGTGTGCTTGGGTTGGTTCACTGTCTGTTCATAAATCTGATGGCAGAGAGGAAGAAGCTGTTGCTAAGTGCGTGAATTGAGTGTGTCTTCAATCTGTGCCTCTCTGATGGTAGTAATGAGAAGAGGGCGTGTTCTGGGTAATGGGCGTCCTTAATGATGGATGCTACCTTTTTAAGGTGTCGCCTTTTGAATATGTCCTCAATGCTGGTGAGACTAGTACCCATGATGGAGCTGGCCAAGATTGTAACCCTCTGCAGCTTTTTCTGACTCTGTGTAGTGGCCCCTCCATACCAGATCATGATGCAACCAGTTAGAACGCTCCCATGGCACATCTGTAGAAATTTGCTAGAGTCTTTGGTGTCATACCAAATCTCCTCAAATTCCTAATGAAACACAGCTGCCGGCAAGCTTCTTCGTAATTGCATCAATATGTTGGGCCCAGGATGGATCTTCAGAGATGTTCACACCCAGAAACTTGAAATCACAAAATGACATTCTCAAATCAGCTGTTCTGATAGAACTACAGGGAGAGATGATCACAAACCCAAAAAGGCAACTGGTTCTCTTTCCATAGATGCTGCTTGACCAGCTGGGCTTTTACAGCATTTTCCAGTAAATGATTTCTATATTTTAACTATTCCATATTTGGTCTCGTTGCTACTGGTGAAATTAACTGAGAGGAAAATTGGTGGCTGAATTTCCTGTATTATCATAATGGATTCACTTCAAAAGCACTTTATTTTTGGCTGCGAACACCCTGAAGACCTGTAAGGTGCAAAAGAAATGCAAGTCAGTGAGGAAGCAATGGCTGGGTAATGAGGTCAGGCCGAGTTGGGGCGGTGGGGGCGTGGTCATGCTATGGACCAAGGTGTCGGACTGTGGAGACAATCCTATCTACTGCTGTGCCGGAGAAAAGTTAATCACACCACCCCCCAGAAAAGAGATGACTAGACTAGTCACCTCTGACCAGAATATGAAAGCAAATATGCGACGTTGAGGCTGTACAAGGCCCCACTTCAATAGTTCAATGGTTCCATTTAATATCAGAGAATGTATACAATGTACAACCTGAAATTCTTATTCCTCACAGACATCCATAAAAACAGAAGAGTGCCCCAAAGAATGAGTGACAGTGAAAACATTAAAATCTCAAAGCCCCCCCTACTTCACCCACACACAAGACCAACAAAGCAACAACCCTCCCCTCCCCCTCTTCAGCACGCTACACTCACCAAGCAGTAGCAAAGCCCCCGAGAAAGACCATGATCTGCAGTACAACAAAAACTAATCATTTCACCTGACAATTCAATGTACCACAGACTCTCTCTCTCTCTCTCTCTCTCTCTCTCTCTCTCTCTCACCAGTAAAGGGATAGGGAGGTGTCCCCTTTCACAGCGAGAGGGGAGACATAACAAAACAACTCGCTGATTTGCGATGATAAGATCTGTCACAACGCTTTTCTCCCCAAGTTCTCCGACTTGAGAATCGACAACCAACTCTCCCCCACCAATGAGAGCGCACGTGCTTCACCAAGGATGGAGCTGTTGTCAGCCAATCCGGTGTTCCCAATGTTCCACATTCTCCCGCAACACTTTAGCCAGTGGCTACTGCTTAGAATCCGCTTGTCGTCAGAGCCGCGAAGCCTCAGACCCCGAAGGTGCACTCGTGTACTAGGCCACATCGTTGGGATTTCCAACGGTGACCGGTTGTGAGCGTAACTCCTGGTGAGGGTTTCTGACAGAACTCCATCCACTCTGAAAAAGAAAAAGAGAGACCCCCAAAGGTAGAAATTAAGCTGTTTCTGCAGATGAGCTCGAAAAGGAACAGTTTTGGGCCCCTTATCTAAGAAAAGATATGATAACATTGAAGAAGGCTCAAAGGAGGTTCACGAAAATGATTCCAGGATTGGAAGGCTTATATAGAAACATAAAAACATAGAAACATAGAAAATAGGTGCAGGAGTAGGCCATTCGGCCCTTCGAGCCTGCACTGCCATTCAATATGATCATGTCTGATCATCCAACTCAGAACCCTGTACCTGCTTTCTCTCCATACCCCCTGATCCCTTTAGCCACAAGGGCCATATCTAACTTCCTCTTAAATATAGCCAATGAAATGGCCTCAACTGTTTCCTGTAGCAGAGAATTCCACAGATTCACCACTCTCTGTGTGAAGAAGCTTTTCCTCATCTCGGTCCTAAAAGGCTTCCCCTTTATCCTTAAACTGTGACCCCTCATTCTGGACCTCCCCAAAATTGGAAACAATCTTCCTGCATCTAGCCTGTCCAATCCCTTTAGAATTTTATACGTTTCAATAAGATCCCCCCTCAATCTTCTAAATTCCAGTGAGTATAAGCCTAGTCAATCCAGTCTTCCTTCATATGAAAGTCCTGCCATCCCAGGAATCAATCTGGTGAACCTTCTCTGTACTCCCTCTATGGCAAGAATGTCTTTCCTCAGATTAGGGGACCAAAACTGCACACAATACTCTAGGTGCGGTCTCACCAAGGCCTTGTACAATTGCAGTAGAACCTCCCTGCTCCTGTACTCAAATCCTTTTGCTATGAATGCCAACATACCATTTCCCTTTTTCACCGCCTGCTGTACCTGCATGCCCACCTTCAATGACTGGTGTACAATGACACCCTGGTCTCGTTGCATCTCCCCTTTTCCTAATCGGCCTCCGTTCAGATAATAATCTGTTTTCCTGTTCTTGCAACCAAAGTGGATAACCTCACATTTATCCACACTAAATTGCATCTGCCATGAACTTGCCCACTCACCTAACCTATCCAAGTCACCCTGCATCCTCTTCACAGCTAACACCGCCACCCAGCGTCATGTCATCTGCAAACTTAGAGATGCTGCATTTAATTCCCTCATCAAAATCATTAATATATATGAGGAGCATTTGATGGCTCTGGGCTTGTACTCACTGAAATTCAGAATGAGGGGGGACATCTCATTGTTTGGATTGCTCTTTGTCTGGAACCTCCCCCTTGACCTTACCACCATGGGTGACCCTACCAGGAGTGAAGCACCAGATGGTTAAACTCCAGACTGCATTACTCTGGGGATGTCAGGAAATCACAAGCCTTTCCACCACAAGGTGACAATCCTCAGCCAAGTCCATGGTAAACTGTGATGGAACTTAAACTAACTGGTGATGAAAGATGACTGATATACTTGCATTTTAGGGCAATATGTGTGTGTTATGGAGAAGATTTTTCCAGTGTTCTGGCAGTCCTCAACTTTCTACAGTAGGCAGAAGGCAGAAAAGACCTGGGATATGCTGCCAAACAAGGAGCCACAGTGTGCTTTGTAGATGTTCCATGCTCCATCCGCTTGCCCCATTGGTGAAGGAGGTGGATGCTAAGGATGTTTGGTGGGTGCCAATTAGCAGAATATTCTTAGCAATATTACATCTATGACAATTGGACTATTTCATGTAACTCACTGTAGACACACAACAAGAGATGCTGAGAAAACATAACAGAGACACAGGAGATTGCAGATGCTGGAATCTGGAGCAACAATCAAAATGCTAAAGGAACTCAATGGGTCAGGCAGCAATGGTGGAGGGAAATGAACAGTTAACGTTTCAGGTCGAGGCCCTTCATTGAGATTGAGCATATTTCAACCTATTGGTCCATGGCCTCCTTTGGTCTGGTGCAGGGAGGAGGGTTTCAGATCTCTAAAACATTGAGATCTCCTCTGGGGAAGGTAGGCCTGTACAAAAAGGAGGGTTATACCTGAACCGGGGGTGGGGGGGGACCAATATCCTTGCAGGCAGGTTCACTAGAGCTGTTGGGGGGGGGGGGGTTCAACTAATTTGGTAGGGGATGGGAACAGAAATGAAAGGGATGAGGATGGAGTAGTTGGTATACAAGTAGATGCAGTGTGTAGTGAGACTGTCAAGAAGAACAGGCAGATAATAAGACAAAATTTCAGTCAGTGGGATGAGTTGAAGTTTAACAGGAGGACAAAATCGAAAGCGGTGATGAATATAGGACTGAAGGTGTTATATTGAATGCACAGAGTATAGGAAATAAGGTAAATGATCTTGTAGCACAGTTTGAGATCGGTAGGTATGGCATTGTGAGCATCACTGTGTCACGGCTGAAAGAAAACCATAATTAGGAGTTTAATATCCAAGGATACACATTGTATTGTTAAGACAGGCAGGTAGACAGAAGGAGTGGGTGGCTCTGATGATTAAAAAAAAAAGAAATCAAATACTTAGAAAGACATGATATAGGATTAGAAGATGAAGAATCCTTGGGGGTAGAGTTAAGAAACTGCAAGAGCAAGAAGACCCTGATGGGAGTTATACACAGGCCTCCAAACAGTAGCAAGGATGTGGGGTACAAATTACAAGGGGAAATAGAAAAGGCATGTAAAAAGGACGATGTTATGATGGTCATGTGGGATTTCAATATGCAGGTAGATTGGGAAAATCAGGTTGGTGCTGGATCCCAAGAGAGGGAATTTGCAGAATGGCTATGAAATGGATTTTTTAAGCAGCTTGTGGTTGAGCCCTCTAGGGGACTATACAAGAATGTTAGGTACAACTTACAGAGAGCAAAAGAACAATTCTAATTGAGGTTAGAGGCGGAATTGGACCCACGTCATCTCTGACAGGGTTTATAGGACATTGCCTCCCACAAAGTGTAACCCAGTATCATGAATGGCAGTGATTCATCACTGCCAGATGAACTCAACGCCCTTTGAGAATAAAACTGCAGCTGTGCGGATACCTGCAGCATCCGGTGACACTGCGATGTCTGTCTTGGAGGCCAGCGACAGAACATTTTTCAAGAGGGTGAACTTCGCAAGGCAACGGTGCACCTGGTAGAGTTCTGAAAACTTGTGCCAACCAACAGGCAGGTGTGCTCAAAGACTCCCACCTGCTTCAAAAGGGCAACAATTATACCAGTGCCCAAAAAAGAGCAGGGGGAGCTGCCTTAACAACTTTTATCCAGTTGGATTCATACCTACGGTGATGAAGTGCTTTGAGAGGTTGGTTATGGCTAGAATCAACTCCTGCCTCACAATAGGTCTACGGTGGATGCGATCCATTGGCTCGTTGCATGGCCTTAGTTCCCCTGAACAATACTAATATTTATATCAGGCTGCTGTTTATTGTCTACAGCTCAGCATTTAATGCAATCATTCTGACGGTTGTGATAAAAGAAGTTCCAGCACCTGGGCCTCTGTACCTCCCTCTGCAACTGGATCCTCAACTTCCTCACCGGAAGATCACAGTCGGTGCCGATTGGAAGGAACATCTGCACCTCGCCAATAATCAACACTGGCGAACCCCAAGGATGTGAGCTTAGCTCACTGCTCCACTCTTTCTACACACGACTGTGTGGCTCAGCACAGCTCAAGTACTACTGCTGATGACAGACCATTGTTGGCGAGTTTCAGATGCTGACGGAAAGGCGTACAGGAGCGAGATAGATCAGCTGGTGGAGTGGTGTTGCAGCAACATCATTGCACTCAACGTCAGTGAGACCAAAGAATTGATTGTGGACTTCGGAGAGGGTAAGACGAAGGAACACACACCAGTACTCATCGAGGGGACAGAAGTGGAAGGGGTGAGCAATTTCAAGCTCCTGGGTGTCAGCAGCTCTGAGGATCTATCCTGGGCCCGACATATACAACAATGCAGTGACAAAGAAGGCATGACAGTGGCTATATTTCATTAGGAGTCTGAAACATGTGCAAATTTCTACAGATGTACCGTGGAGAACATTCTAACTGGCTGCATCACGGTCCGGTATGGGTGGGGAAGGGCACTGAACACGATAAAAATAAGCTGCAGCAAGTCATGGGCACTAGCCTCTCCAGCATCCAGGACATCTCCAAGGAGCGATGTTTCAAAAAGGTGGCATCTGTAATTAAGGAATCCATCACCCAGATCACGATCTCTTCTCATTGCTACCATCAGGGAGAGGTACAGGAGCCTGAAGGCTCACAGTCAATGATTCAGGAAAACTTCTTCCGCTCTGCTGTCAGATTTCTGAATGAATATCGAACCCATGAACGCTACCTTACCACTTTTTTTCTCTCTGCACTGTTTATTTAACTTATATATACACACACAAATACAGTGCTGATAAAAAGATAAAAAGTATTCCACCCCCCCAGAAGTTTTCATGTTTTACAACATTTAGTTACAGTGGATTTAATTTGGCTGTTTTTGACACTGATCAACAGAAAAGACTCATTCATGTCAAAGTGAAAACAGATCTCTACAAATTGATCAAAATTAATTACAAATACAAAACACAAAATAATTGATTGCATAAGTATACAACTCCTTTAATATGACTCAACAAATCATCACTGGTGCAGCCAATTGGTTTTAGAGGTCATGAGATTAGTTAAATGGAGATCACCGGCCTGCGGTCACGGTGTTTCAATTGATTGTAGTAAAAATACACCTGTAGCTGAAAGGTTCAACTGCTAGAGTCAGTATTCTGGCAAAAACTACACCATGAAGACAAAAGAGCACTCCAAACAACTCAGTGAAAAATTAATTGAAAAGCATAAGTCAGGAGATGGATACAAGAACATTTCTAAGTTACTGAATATACCTTGGAGTACAGTTCAGTGAATCATCAAAAATTGGAAAGATTATGACTCAGCTGTAAACCTGCCCAGAGCAGGCCATCCTCAAAAACGAAGTGACTGTGCAAGACTAGTGAGGGAGGCACCAAGAGAATGATGACAACTCTGGACGAGTTACGAGATGGGAGAGACTATACATTCAACAACTGGTGCTTCACCAGTTGCAGCTTTTTGGGAGAGTGGCAAATAGAAAGCCACTGTTGAGGAAAAAAACTCTCATGAAATCTCAGCTGGAGTGTGCTAGATGGCATGTGGGAGACTCTGAAGTCAGCTGGAAGAAGGTTCGATGGTCTGATGAAACCAAACCTGAGCTTTCTGGCCATCAGACTAAATGCTGTGTTTGACGTAAGCCAAACGCCACACAACATCAAAAACACACCATCCCTGCCATGAAGCATGGTGGTGACTGCATCATACTGTGGGGATGTTTCACTACAGCAGGCCCTGGAAGGCTTGTGAAGGTAGAGGGTAAAATGAAGGCAGCAAAATACAGGGAAATCCTGGAGGAAAACCTGATAGTCTGCAAGAGAACTGCGACTTGGGAGAAGGTTTGTTTTCCAGCAAGACAGTGACCCCAAGCATAAAGCCAAAGCTACACAGAAATGGCTTAAAAAGAAAAAGTTAATGTCCTGGAGTGGCTAAGCCAGAGTCCAGACTGCAAACCAATTGAGAATTTGTGGCAGGAGTTGAAAAGAGCTGTTCACTTGTGATCCCCATGCAGTATGACAACGCTTGAGCAGTTTTTTAAAGAAGAATGGAGAAAAATTGCAGTGTCCAGATGTGCAAAGCTGACAGAGACCTATCCACACAAACTCAAAGCTGTAATCGCTGCCAAAGGTACATCCGCTAAATACTGACTTGAAGGAGGTGAGTAATTATGCAATCAATTATTTTGTGTTCAATAATTGTTATAAATTTAGACCAATTTGTAAAAAAATTATTCTCACTTTGACGTGGAAGGGTCTTTTCTGGTGATCAGTGTCAAAAAAGCCAAATTAAATCCACTATGATTCAATGTTGTAAAACAATAAAACATGAAAATTTCCAAGGGAGTGAATACTTTTTTAGGCACTGTACATGCCGTAATTTGTAGTATTTATTATTATGTATTGCATTGTACTGCGGCCGCATAACAACAAATTTCGTGACATTATCCTTGATGGAGATTGGGGAAGAGATGTTGCCAATCCAAACTGTCTGGGTCTGCAAGTGAGAGAGTTGAGGATCTCCAGTTGTGCAAGGAGTTACCTGTAATGAGGCCAAGGTCTTGGAGCTTATTGATTTGTTTTGAGGAGATGATACGATTGAGTGCAGGGGATGATCTGGATTATGGATTTACATTTCTGTGTATATAAGTCGCAGGACATTCATAACCTTTTAAACTAGCACAGATTTGAGTTAGGAGGCTGGGGTGATTTGGTATGTCACCAAAGACCC
The DNA here is from genome assembly GCF_030144855.1 of Hypanus sabinus. Taxonomy (NCBI): domain Eukaryota; kingdom Metazoa; phylum Chordata; class Chondrichthyes; order Myliobatiformes; family Dasyatidae; genus Hypanus; species Hypanus sabinus. The sequence goes on from NC_082706.1 coordinate 24,411,044, forward strand.
TTGCAAATTTTTGTTGGGTATGGAGGCTCCAATGCAGAGGATTGCAAGAGGCTGCAGAGGGTTCCATCACAGACACAACTCTCCACACCACTGAGGACATCTTCAAGAAGTGGTGCCTCAAGGAGGTATTCATCATTAAGGACATCCTTAGTGCCATCTAGAACATTCCCCTTCTCGCTATTACCATCAGAAAGGAGGTACAGGAGCCTGAAGAATCTCACTCAATGATTTAGCCACAGCTTCTTCCCCTTTCTCTCTCCCCCTTCTTCCCCCCGTCATCAGCTTTCTGAATTCATCACGATTTATCAGCAAGTGTGTTGAGGACTGTGTAATAAACAGGATGACAACCAGATGCTTTCCTTTTCCTTTTTCAATATTTTTATTAGTTTCTGCATAGAGGAATACAGAGAACAAGAAGATATATAAGTCAAAAGAAAAAAAATAAAAAGTACCAAATACATTATATTAAAAATAGTTACAATCACAAAACCCTGTATTCATAAAAATTAAATCATAATCTTGAAATATAATAATTTTGTTATACAGAAAAAAATCTAAACCCACTACCAAAGTCAGAGCTGTTAGGAAAAGCAAGGAAAAGGGAAAAAACCCTTATCAAATAATAAAATATTATTAGCTACCATCTGTACATTTACAACAAATCAAAGGTTTTGAACATAACTCAAAAATGGTTCCCACAATGTATAAAAGTCTTGGCTAGATTCAAAAACTGAACAACAGATCTTCTCTAAATTTAAGCATTACATAACATCCCGTAAACATTGAGCATGAGTAGGCAGAACAGCGTCCTTCTATTTAAGCAAGAGCACCCTACTAGCTATAGGAGAAATAAAAGCCAAAATATACAAATCGGGTGTCTCTAAAATAAAGTCTTTTCCTCCAACAATACCAAATAATGTGGTCAAAGGGTTGGGCTTAAAATTTACCTTGAAAAGTACCGAGAAAATTTGGAATACTTCCTTCCAGTATTTTTCAAGGCTCGGACATGTCCAAAACATAAAATGAAGCTTCTCCATTATTACATCGATCGCAGAAAGGAGATATATCTGAATAAAAACAAGATAGCTTATTTTTAGACAAATTGTGGGAAACTATCACTGCAAACAGCGAAGAGGCGAGTGAAGGGGAAGCAAATGCGAGAGACAAACCGTGCTGGTGTGCTGCAAAATGGACTGAGCGATGAGGAGAGGAGAAGTCGAGGTAGAGGAGTTCCGTTGCCCACCTAACTAACCCAGGTATAAGGTTGGATCGCTCCAAGCACCAAGCCGATCTGGAGAGGTTGACGACGGCTTCGTCAGCAGCAAAATCTTGGCCTGAAGCGATGTAGACCCAGAGCGATTCACCGCAGTGGGGCCCGGGTTCAAATGCAAGGTGCTGTCTGGACAATTTAACCGCTGGCCCAGATAGACTGAAAAGGCAGGGTGTTGAGAGTTGGGCTGATCGTTTTTTTGCCACGGTGTTCACTCCTCCCTCTGTGCGACTGCCCCTGGCTGCTGTGCTTCACAAAACTTGTGGCGATTTGCCCCGCTGATGTGATGAACTGATACCGAGGCTTTGGGTCTACTCTGAGCTGCTTGGGGACTCGGATTGGTTTGGAATGCTCTTGTTGGTGCTCGCTTGTGTTGTCCGCATGGTCTTTGTTTTTTTTTCTTTCTCTGCAATTTGGGAGTTGGTCTATTTTCTTTCAAATGGTGTTCTTTCAGGTTTCTTGCTTTGTGAGCAGAAAAATGACAAGGTTGTATAATTTATAGATACTTTAGTAACTCTCGCATCCGCTAGCAGCTTAATATAGGGGATGATAACCCCCCAGTCCAGCCAAGCTTAAGAAATCTCAAAAGTACCCCAAAATGATGAACAGTACACAAAATGCAATTAAACGGTTAAGCTTTATAATTCTTACTTCCACTATATGGTTAGTAAAGAATCGAGAGGGGATGAAAGGGCCCAATCTGTTGCGCGGTGCTGGAGCTCACTGATAAGTCAATTGTTCACCATCGACCTCCTCCGATCGTCTTCGGACCCTCGCTCTGAGTCCACCCTGTCCAGCGGTCTACCAACTCTCTCCATTAGGGTCTGCTCTCCTCATCTCTCCTCGGTAAAAGAAGGCGAAAGTCTCTTTTCCAGCTCCCAAGAAAGAACAACAGCACTCTTCACCCCGTTATCTCTAGTCATAACCCAAACATTGCTGCTACAGAGAAACTATTACATCAGCGAAACCTTACCGCATGTTACACTTTGAATATACTTTGAACTATACTTTGAATCACCAAACTCTAAATCCTGGGAGTCGATGCATCCCTCTGCAACTGGATCCTTGACTTCCTGACCAACAGTCCTGCTGTCAGTAAGGATAGGCAGAAATGCCTCCCCCACAATTATTCTAGACCTTGATGCTCCTCAAGGATTGTCCTCAGCCCCCTACTCTATGCCCTGTACGTTCATGACTGCATGGCCAGGTTCTGCTCCACCTCCATTTCCAAGTTTGCAGATGGTTCCACCAAAGTGGGCCATATCTCAAATTATGATGAATTGGAGGAGATGAGTGAGCTTGGTGCCATGGTATCATGACGTCAACCTTTCCCTCAATGCTGACAAAAGGGTGGTTATTCTTTAGTAAGGGGAGTAGTGAATGTGTTCCTGTCTACAGGGTTGAGAACTTTTTAGAAGCTAACATCACCATTAACCTATCCTAACTCAAACCATAAGAGAAGAGAGCTCATTAACACCTGCAGGAGAGTAAAGACATTAGCAATGTCTAGTCCACCAGCCTATTTCTATCGATGCTCCACAGCTAGCATTCTACCCAGACGTTTGGTTATGGCAACTGTTCTGGACGTGACCACAAGAGACGGCAAAGAGTTGCGGAAACAATGGAAACCGGCTTCCCCTCAATGGACCCTCGCTGCCCCAGTAAAGCAGCCAGCATAATCAAAGACCTCACCCAACATGGACATTCTCTCTTCTCCCACCAGGCATCGCGTACCACCGGGCTCGGGGTGAGCTTCTATCCCGCTGTTTTTCGGACTCTCGAACAGACCTTTTGTACTTTAAGAGGGACTCTCGACCTCACGATTTTCCTCATTGTTTTTTTGCACTGCTCTTTCTCTGTAGGTTTTGCACTTTATTCTGCATTGTTTTTGCTTTACTTTGCTCAACTTCAATGCACTGTGTATTGATTTGATCTGCATGAACAGTATGCAAGACAGTGTCTTGGTCCATGTAACAACAATAAACCAATACCCTCCTTATTCTTCATTTGTACTGTTTATTTATTTTTTAATTTGTAGTAATTTTATGCTTTTGTACTGTACTGTTGCCGCCAAACATATTTTACGTCTTGTAAAACGGCGGTAATAAATCAGGATCTGACCACGAATTGATCATGCATTCCCTTCTACCGTCAGTCACCAAAGACAACGGGGGTATTTTCGCCTTTATCCTCAATTCAGCCTCTTCCAGTAGGGGGCGGTCTTGGACAAAGAGTGCCACTCCCGGTCACCGCTTCCTCGTTAATAATATAAACCCAGCAGGGAACAAATATTTGCATCGGCGCAATCTGCCTGATTGGGGAGATAATACAGAGTTACATTTGACAAATCCCATCCACGAGCTGACGCCGCTTGACCTTTGCTCTCGTTGACGTTTTTTTTTAATTAAGGACTTTGGCGTGGAACGAATGCGGTTAGAGATCTTCAAGGGAAACAAAAGCGATGCGAAAGAGAATCGTCGGAGAAGGCGCTGGTGGAAGAGCGGCGAAGAAGAGGAGGAGGAGGAGGGACGAATGAGACCGCTGAGTGCGCGTCTCCCGGAGCCGGGCAGTGCCTAACTCGGCTGCAGGCCTCTGCTGCCGGTTAATTCCGCTCGGTACGCGTTTGGAACCTTGACCTGCGAGTTTGTATTAACGTTCCATTTCGGAAGTAACATTTCGAATTTGCAACATTTTGTTGCAGCCCGGGAAAGACTTTTTAAAAAAAAACCCACACCGGGACTTCAGTCGTCATTGTACTCAGTCGGCACTGGAACCAAGGCTCGCAGTTAATTATTCTTCGGCCGCCGTTTCATGTGAGTAACTCTGATACTCACATAATAGTTCTTTACGGATTCGATTGTAGATAGTTGAAGAAACCCCCACTCCCCAAAGACTCTCCGGTACGGGAGGGGCGTGCTCGTTGTTTGAAGTGCTAAGTTGAGGCCCTGTGTTTGTTTTCCCAGTTAGACTTATTTTGGAGGATGTCGGGGACGTTTTCCTTGTTTACTCCCTTTAATTAGCATCAACCAAAAAAAAAATGATTATCTGATTACAGTTGGTATCGGAGCTTGTTGAGTCGGAAGCAACCCTGAAGTACAAGTGCCTCATTATTTGCAAATGTGTATTAGTAACACTGCCTTCCTAGTTATGAATACTGTACCACTTTCCTACGCAGGGCTTCCTCGCATTTGCTAGTGTACAAATGGCAAGGTGGGACGTTTACAGCGAGGAATTCACTTTGACTCATAGTGCGCCTGACAGTTCCCCCGCCCTTGACCCACCTTCTAGCACCTGCACTATACTCCTGCAGCTTTCGACGGGGTGAAGGAATTTTTGCCTCCAGTATCATTTCAGAGGTGAGTTCTATTGCCCCCCCACCCCCACTGAGAGTGACTTTTCCTCCTCTTCCCTTTCAATCCTTCTGCCAATTCAATCAGATCTGCGCCGATCGGTTTTCTGGGGGCGATGCGCATGGAAGAAATGTTGTTTGTCGTGTATTGTGATGGTTTGGGTGTGAATGTAGGTGGCCTGGTTAGAAACTTTCTGGGTGGTGCATAATTGTTAGTATAGTAGACTCTGACGAGGGTTGTTTAAGATTACAGCAGGATATATCTCAACTGAGGAAAATAGGCTAAGTACTTGCCATGGAAGTCAAGGTCCTGTATTTTGGGATGTTGAACCAGGACAGCACCTGTGTAGTAAATAGCAGAGACCTGGAAGGTTTGGTAGAACAGAGGGGCCTTGGGGTACATGAATGTAATTCCCTAAAAGCTGTGACAGAGAGAAAAGCATGTTTGGAACACTTGCCTACAACATTAGGATATTACAATGGGTTCCAGTTAATTGGGGCACATTGGGACCTGTATACTTTTGCTCAAATTAAGTGACTGCTCCAATTAGTTGATTTTTCATGGAAAAAGTAAAAAGGTATTTAAGAAAAAAAGAGCCTACCATTTAACTGAGTAACAAATTATGTATTTAAATGAACACAGAACTAATTTAAAAAGTACCAATGTTACAGTTCTATAAACTGTTTTAGTTCCTACTGGTTATTGACGGAAGAATTCATCCAGCCTACACTGCTGTTTTTTGATTGACTATAAATGAACAAATTCAGTACAGACACCTCCTGCAGATGATAATGGTCTGCCTTCATGCAATCCTGTCAACGATTACATCCTCCAAATCTCCATTTTTCATTTCAACGTTCAAGATGATTGTCAAAATTCTTTGTAGTTCCTAGCTTGTCGAAGTGGTGAAATAGTTTCATTTTCACTCCTGCCCGTTTATGGCACCCTCCAAGCCTGGTTGCTTGAAACCGCAGTTGAGTAAAACAGTTCTGAATTGTCATAATCAAATGCTGCTTTCTTGGCAGCTGTCTGTCAAAAAATCACTGGTTTTTGAACAAAAATGCATGCAACTGACACTTTTTTTAAAAACTGTTCATTCTAAGCACAGTGTAGCGTCTAATGGCTATACAAATACACATGACTGACTCAAACTGGCAGCATTCTCCTGTCCCAATTGAGATGCGTGTGTCCCAAATAAATGAAGAGAATCATGGCTATTTTCTGGATTCGTTTTTGTGTTTTAAGAGTTGTCCCAAATAATGTGGCTGCCCCAATTAACCGGAAACCAATGTACTAGACACTGGTGAGGCCATATTTGTGTACAGTTTTGTTCACCTTGTCATTAAACTGCAAAGAGTACAGGAGTGATTTGTTAGACCACGTCTCTACACTCTCTCAAATGTTTCTCTGTTACCACAATACCAGCAAAACCCCTTTCCTCCAATTTTGGAAAGTGCATGTTTTGTAACTTCTAGTTTGACAGAACGATGACCAACTCAAGATATTGGCTGTTTGAATCTTCACACTTTCACAGGTGTTCTGATATCTTTTGTTATAATTGCAGATGAATGTTCAGACATATCTACTTAAACAGTTTAAAACCTCCCCTGGTCCTCAAATAAGACCAGTTGCAATATGAAATAACTTTTCTTTTCACAAGCCACACTCCGCGTTCTCAGCGTGCACAAGTAATTTGAATTGATGTCCATTTGAGCCTGTACCCTTCTTGGGTTGTTACGTACCCCGTAACTGGGTCACTTACCCGCAAAGATAGAGAGGTCTGTTTAAGTCGGATGGTACTATTTTTAACAGTATTTATTGATAAAAATACACAAAAATAATATCAATTCAAACATACAGATAATATGCGTCGTCAATACTAAATCTAAAAGCGTGGGTATAATAATAATCAATAAGGAATAGCTCTATCGTTGTCGAGGGGATAATGACGGAAATATAAAAGTCACTGTAGTTCATTCAAGCTGCAGCTTTTGGTTGGAGAGAAAGACGGGTTAAAACTTGCCCATTCCTTTTATGATGTCAATCCTTCGAGAGTCGTTGGGAGTTGATTTCCCCATTGTTAGCTAAAAACCGTTCTTCCATGGTAAGGGCCCACCGATTCCGGGGCAAATGGAAAAGGACGCACGTGGCCCTCTCACCGGCTTTCACTATTACGGGATCGCTAGCGTTTCTTCTGGTGTGTCTGAGGGGCTGTTCCCACAGATCCTCTTTTATCCTGACTCACAGGGTCTCAGATGTCAATCAGGTTGGGATGATGCAATCCCTCCACCAACCCCCCACCCCCTCGGTTCATTGCCTGGGGGCTTCGATGCATCGTACAGGATTCAATACACAATTCCGTCTCCAAGAGACAATAGCCGTTATCAATGGTTCCGCCTTTCGGAGGCCAGGACACATTCCAAACTCTTTGTGGATTCTGCATGTCTTTCTCTCATTTCCTGGGTCTCCTGAACTGACTCAATAGTGATCTTGCGATTCTCAAAAAGGAGGGGGCTACCCCACACCCTTCGGCTCCTCAGAGCTGTGGCACATTCGTAACAGGGTGCAAAGAAGGTGAAAAGAGGTGGGGGTGGGGAAGCTACACGCACACAATGCTGGAGGATTTCAGTAGGGTTGGGCAACATCTATGGAAATGAATAGACAGTTGATGTTTCAGGCCGAGACCCACTTCGGGGCTGGAAAGGAAGGCGGAAGATACCAGAATCGATAGGTGGAGGGGAAGGGGAATTCCTAAAGGTGAGTAGGAAAGGCAAAGGGCTGGAAAGGAAGGAATCTGATAGGAGAAGAGAATGGACCATAGGAGAATGGGAAGGAGGAGGGGACCCAGGAGGAGGTGGTAGGAGATGAGAAGAGGCAAGAGGTCAAAATGAGGAATAGAAGAAGGGGAGGGAATTTATTTTACTGGAAGGAGAAATTGATATTCGTGCCATCAGTAGGTACCCAGATGGAGTACGAGGTGTTGCTTCTCCACCCTCATCGTGGAACGAGAGGGGGCCATGGGCTGACATGTCGGAATGTGGATGAGGATTGCAATTAAAATGTTTGGCCACCGGGAAGTTGCTCTTGGTTGGGGGAGCAGAGTTGCTGATTGGACAGAACATTCGGGGCTCGACAGCAACCTGATGGGACGCAGGGAAAGCTGTGTGAGAGTAAACCCTGCTCAGTGTGCGGCATTGTACTCAATTGTGCAGACAAAGCGTATTGTTCTGAACGACGCGGCCTGTGAAGAACAGCCTGATGAAGCGGGTTTTGTAAATGTAATTTTTTTTCTCGTCTTAGCGTGGTAATCAGGACTGCTGTTTCTGAAGTGGCAGCCTTTGCTGTAAGCAGGGGATTTGTGCTGAGAAATCTCCCAGCATTGTGATGAGGGTAAAAGTCTACAGGAAGTGGAGGACAGGCCAGTCCATCACAGGAAAGCCCCACCCACCGCTGAGCATATTTACATGGAGCATTGCCACAAGAAAGCAGGATTCATCACGTAGGCCCGTGACCATCTGGGCCATGCTCGCTTCTCGCTGTTGCCATCTCGCAAAGCATCAAGCTCCATACCACAAAGTTCAGGAACAGTTATTGCCCTTCAGCCACTAAGCTCCTAAAGCAGTGTGGTTAACTTCACTCACCAGAGCTCTGAAATTATTCTACATCAGGAAGGAGGTACAGAAACCTGAAGGCACACACTCAGTGATTCAAGAACAGCTTCTTCCCCTTTTCTGTCCGATTTCTGAATTGACATTGAACCCGTGATCATGACCACAATTTTTCAATATTTTTTCAGTTTTATACTGTTCTTAATCTAACTATTTAATACACATCTAAATTTGGTTTTTTTTTCTGTCTATATTATCATGTATTGCATTGAACTGCTGCTGCTAAGTTAACAAATTTCATGGCACGTGCCGGTGATATTAAACCTGAATCTGAACTTGCAAACTCACTTTCAGGGGCTGTACAACCAATGTTCAGAATCAGGTTTAATATCACTGGCATATGCCATGAAATTTGTTGTTTTTATGGTAGCAGCACAATGGAATACATAATTGGAAAAAAATGTAAATTACAATAAACATATTAAATAGGTAGTGCAAGAATAGATTTTTTTTTAAATGAGGTAGTGTTTGTGGGTTCAGTGCCCGTTTAAAAATCTGATGGCAGAGGGGAAGAAGCTGTTTCGAATCACTGAGTGTGTGCCTTCAGGCTTCTGTCACTCCCTGATGGTAGCAATGAGAACGAGCCATGACCTGGGTGCTGGGGGTCCTTAATGATGGATGCTGCCTTTTTGAGGGATCTCTCCTTGAAGATGTTCTGGAGGCGAGTGTCCAAGATCTCAGTATTCAATACTCACGAGTTCTCAGTATTATTATTTTTATTTTATTTGCTCAGTTCTTTTGCCCGTTGGTTGGTTGTCAGTCTTTAGTGTTTTTCATAAATTCTATTGTATTTCCTGTAAATGCCTGCAGGAATCTCAAAGTAGATTGTATTTCGATAATAAGTTTACTTGGGCTTTGAAGGAGCTGCAAGATTACTTTCAGTGATGTTGAGTCAGAAAAGCCACTTAATAGCTTGCTGACCTTCTGTGGGATCTTTTGCGTCCCCCTGTGGGACAAGAAGTGCCCGAGTTTGCATCTCCAGCTATGCAGTTCTCCCTTGGGGATCCTAGACACGTGTGCCCGAGTCTAGAGAGTGAGGCTTGAGCCAGGAGGTACTGGTTAAAGGGGAGAAGTCTACTCACTGATCTTAATATCAAGTTGGAGGAGCAACTTGATATTAATTCATATCTCGTATCCCTCATATCCTGCTTGGGTAGCCTCCCATCTGATGGCATGAACAGTGATTTCTCGTAATTGCTACCCATCTCCATTCCTCATTCTGGTTACCCTCTTGCCCCTTCTCTCCCATCTACCACCTCCCTCTGATTACCCTCCTCACCTTTGTTCCATGGTCACCTAACTAGATTCTGTCCTCTTCAGCCCTTTACCCCTTTCGCCCCACCTTTCTTTGCAGTTCTGATGAAGGGTGTCAGCTCAAAATGTTTATTCCATTCCATAGATTGCTGATTTGCTGAGTTCCTCCAGCATTGTGTGTTGTTAATATCAGTTGAAGGATAAATTGCTGCCTGATACATTGCACTGAAGCTTGAAGTCCCCAAATTCTGTTTGCTACATAACCGTACCAGCTACAGCTTGCTGGCTGGAAGGTGCTTTGTGAAGTCCTAAAAATAGTGGGAAAGCAATTCCTCACCTTCTCTGGGCTGGACTTGCGGAAGAAATAGCGATGCCTCCTTGAGCTGGCACATGGTGATCTCAACACGCATCGCCAACAAAAAGTAGGGGCAGACTCCTTTTGTCTAAAGGTGCAGCCAAACACAGAACAATGGTTTGCTGCTTCAGGCTCTAAGAGAAAGGCAGTTGCTTGAGAGGGGACTGGGGGGGGTACTATGTTCAGTGGCCACTTCATTAGGTACTCCTGAACCTCTAATCGTGTGGCAGCGACTCAGCACATAGAAGCATGCAGATATGGTCAAGAGGTGCAGTTGTTCTGACCAAACATCAGAATGGGGGAAGAAATATGATCTAAGTGATCTTGACTGGAAAGATTGCTGAAGGCAGATGGGCTGGTTTTAAAGTATCTCGGAAACTGCTGATCTCCTGGGACTTTTGAGCACGACAGCCTCCGGAGTTCACAGCGAATCGCTGCGGAAGCATCCAGTCAGCATCCCAGCGTGAGTGAAAGTGCCTTGTTGATGAGAGAGGTCAGAGGAGAATGGCCAGAGTGGTTCAAGCTGAGGGGAAGGTGACAGTACCTCAAATAACCACGTGTTACAACAGTGGTGTGTGGAAGAGCACCTCTGGATGGACAACATGTCGAACCCTGAAGTGGATGGGCTACAGCAGCAGAAGACCACGCCCGGTTCCACTCCCATACCTGATGAAGTGGCTAGTGAGTGTAGAGCCCAGCCTTTTGGAATCGGCGTGTTAGAATTTAGACGACACAGCTCAGAGGTGGCAAAATAGCAAACTAAATCCCAGCAGTTCAAGAAAGATTGCTATTATACAACATCTTTGATAGATCCAGCCATTGAAATACATCAGTGAGGGTAAATTCACGCCTCATGTTTACATCTGCTGGGGAACATGGAAACTGGCTGCTAACCTTTACACGGGACGTTTTGGCAACTAGCAGTGTGAGGAAGTTTGACGTTGATCAGATGATAAATATGGGCCAAGAGTTGACCTAATTCATACAGTAGAGCAGGTAATCAAAAACAAAACTAATCTTGATGGCACTGGAACCAGTTTACATATCTGTACTGAGGTCTTTGGACTCTCTGTTAATTAGGAGCGTTGTCAACAGCATTGCAGCTGATACTCTGACAGAACAGTGTTGTGTTGAGTTGGATGCCTTGAACAATTTTCTCCTGGAAGGTCTGCCAGACGTCTTTGATTTGCCTAACCTGTTAGACGAACAGATAATCGGTTTCCCTGTAATCATTCTGGCAGCTACTTTGCAATCTATATTCTCTAGTATCAGCCTCCTCTGGTAATGGAAATTAACCTGCAATGTTGTACACTCAATTAAGTCTTTCCAGTTGGTTTGTTACAAACAATTCCACCTTTCTTGATCTGCCAAGCAGAAACTATGATATCCTTGTATATCTCTTCTGCGCTCTCCTTAGTACTGCCTCGTGTTTCCCGTGATGTCGTGATCTCAGTGTCGTACAAGACTTCAGAAGCAACCCAACTAATGTTGTAATCCCGCTGTCGTGTATAACGTCCCTCAGCTGATTGGGCAAATATTTGATGTGCCATGTCAACTTGAGGACTTGGTCATGCGGTAAGATCTGGACTTGGGTCCCTGGCTTAAAACATTGATCGATCTTGGGCCAGTGATTCTGCCTCAGTACAGTGTAACAAATGCCAGAGGTTTACCTCCCTTTGGAGGGGAGGGAGAAACTTCTCCTCATTCTGGTCACTATAGGAAGGATGTTGAGGCTTTGGAGAGGGTGCAGAAGAGGTTCACCAGGATGCTGCCTGGTTCAGAGTGCTGTCATGAGAGGCTGGGTTGGGCTGTTTTCTCTGGAGCATCGGAGGTGGAGGGGAGATCTGATAGAGCTTTACAAGATTAGGAGAGGCATGGATATAGAGAGGGCAGAGTATCTAGAGGACATGCATTGAAAGTGAGAGGGGGCAGGTTCAAGGGGGATGTGAGGGGTAAGATTTATACTCAGAGTGGTGGATGCCTGGAATGCACTGCCTGGCATGGTGGTGGAGGCAAATATTATTACAGGCTTTTAGGAGATGTTTGGATAGGCTCATGGATGTAAGGAAAATGGAGGGATGTGGACATGGTGTGATTAGAGTTTGGGTGTTGTTGATTTGCTTGTCAGCTGGTTCGGCCTAACTGTTGGCTGACTGGCCTGTTCCTGTGCTGTACTCTTCTATTTCTATCCTGAAACTCTCAGTTGCTTCACTTTCACCCCCTCAAAGGGCTCATTCTTGCCAGTGTCTGCCCTGCTAGGTAGATGTGTATCGGTATCTCTAGTCTTGGTACAAAATTCTAATCCACCTTCCCATTCCAAAATGTCAGTCCACGGTTTCGTCTGCTGGCGTGATGAGGCCACCCTTGGGTTGGGGGAGCATCACCTCATATTCTTTCTGGGTAGCCTTCAGCCTGACAGCATGAACATTGATCTCTCTAACTTCTGGTAACTTTTTTCCCCTGTCCATTTTCTCTTTATTTTTCATTCCCCATTCTGATTCCTCTCTTACCCATTTTCTCCTCACCTGCCTTCATTTCCTTCTGGTGCCCCTCCTCCTTTCCCTATGATATTCCTCTGCCCTTCAGCCTTTACCTTTTCTGCCTATTGCCTCCCAGTTTCTCACCATCCCTCCTCCCCCACCCACCTCTTTTCACTTGTACCCTGCCAGGCTGTCCACTTTCCCTTCATCTGGCCTCTTGTGGCTATTCTGAATGACTTGCTGCAAATCACAGTGATGCTTCCTTGGGAAGAACATATCAACAGGTAATTGATATTGTCCATTCCAATATGTTTTGGAGGGGACTTGATGAGTTGGGCAGAGAGGAACAATTTCCCCCGGCAGCCGTGTATTGGATGAAGTGAAGGGGTGGGGGGTGGAATGTTATTTAGTCTTAATAGAGGGAAAAAAATTAGAGCTAGAAATTTCAGGTGTGAAATGAGGAAAAAGAGGCACACGAGAGTACAGATGCTGGGATTTGGAGCAACAAACGATCTGCTGGGGGACTCGGGGGTAGGGGATGGTGGAGAGGAGGAATTGCCAATGTTCCAGGTTTAAACATAGAAAACCTACAGCACAATACAGGCCCTTTGGCCCACAAAGTTGTGCCGAACATGTCCGTACCTTAGAAATTACTAGACTTCCCCATAGTCTTCTATTTTTCTAAGCTCCACATACCTGTCCAGGAGTCTCTTAGAATACCCTATTGTATCCGCCTCCACCACCATTGCCAGCAGCCCATTCCACACACTCACCACTCTCCGAGTTAAAAATAAAGTTACCCCTGACATTTCCTCTGTACCTACTCCCCAGCACCTTAAACCTGTGTCCTCTTGTGGCAACCATTTCAGCTCTGGGGGGAAAAAGCCTCTGACTATCCACACGATCAATGCCTCTCATCATCTTGTACATCTCTTGTCAGGTCACCTCTCATCCTCTGTAGTTCCAAGGAGAAAAGGTAGAGTTCACTCAACCTATTCTCATAAGACATGCTCCCCAAACCAGGCAACATCCTTGTAAATCTCCTCTGCACTCTTTCTACATCTTCCGCAGTTTTCCTATAGTGAGGCGACCAGAACTGAGCACAGTACTCCAAGCGGGGTCTGACCAAGGTCCTATATAGCTGCAACATTACCACTCAGCTCCTAAACTCAATCCCATGATTGATGAAGGTCAATACACCACATGCCTCCTGAACCACAGAGTCAACCTCTGCAGGAGCTTTGAGTATCCTATGGGCTTGGAACCCAAGATCCCTCTGATCCTCCACTCTGCAAAGAGCCTTACCATTCTGTAATCATACTTGACCTACCAAAAAGCCCTACATCAGTAAGTATGTGAGGGAACCTTCCACCCATGGAGACAACAGAAATTTGAAATTTGTAATTTGCTTCTGGAGTGGCCATTAATGCTGGGTTGGTGGTTTTAAGTTGCAGTTTGGTGGATTTCTGTGAACCTGGCGTACACTTGGGTACCTCCTGGGCCTAATAAAATAGACACTGAGAGTATGCTCGTGATCTTCTGCTGCCATAGCCCATCCACTTCACAGCTCAACGTGCTGTGTGTTCAGAGGAGCTCTACTGCACACCACTGTTGTGACACATGGTTATTTGAATCACTGCCGTCTTGAACTCGTCTGGCTTCCCTCATTGACAAGACATTTCCCCCCCACGAAACTGCTGCTTGCTGGATGTTTTCACACCATTGTCTATAAACGCTAGAGACTGTTGTGCACTTTTTTTTTAAAACCCAGAAGATCCACATTTCTGAGATACCCAGACCACCCCATCTGGCACCAACGTTCATTAAAAGGTCAAAGTCAATTAGATCACAACTCTTCTCCATGGAATTTAGAAAGATGAAAGAGGATCTGATTGAAACATATCAGATTATTAAGGGATTAGACACACTAGAGGCAGGAAACATGTTCCCGATGTTGGGGGAGTCCAGAACCAGAGGCCACAGTCAAAGAATAAGGGGTAGGCCATTTAGAACAGAGTTGAGGAAAAACTCTTTCACCTAGAGAGTTGTGGATCTGTGGAATGCTCTGCCTCAGAAGGCAGTGGAGGCCAATTCTCTGGATGCTTTCGAGAGAGAGATAGAGCTCTTAAAGATAGTGGAGTCGAGGGATATGGGGAGAAGGCAGGAACGGGGTACTGATTGTGGACGATCAGCCATGATCACAATGAATGGCGGTGCTGGCTCGGAGGGCCGAATGGCCTACTCCACCTATAGTCTATTCAAATGTTTGGTCTGAAGAACAACTGAAGCTCTCGACAGTGTCTGCATGCTTTTATGCATTGAGTTGCTGCCGTGTGATTGGCTGATCAGAGATTTGCCTTGACGAGCTGGTGTACCTAATAAAGTGTATCTAGGGAGGGAATGGGTAATGCATTGGGTCAGGTCCCAACTTGATTACAATGAAGACTGAGTTGGACTTGAGGACTTTTTGCTCCCATGTCAGATAGATCCTTTATTGATCCCAAAGGAATGTAGCATTGGAGTGTCATAGTAGGTGGGGTATTGAACAGCCACTGACCTTTTGTTTCTTCCAGGGCTGTGTAAGCTCCTCTGCCTCGAGAAATGGCTGGGATGCCTGCTCCTGTTGTTCCTGCTGATGTTGAGCAACCAAGTACAGGCAGCGTTCTGGCCAATGGTGTGTGTACAGAGCCAATGGGATCGTTGCCACCGAGAACTGATGACCAGGCACCATCCTCGGCTCCAACGCTTTCACTGCCGGAGCCCGTGGGACACGGCCGCCACCCGTCTGCCCTCGGCCAGGGGCCTGCAGGTCAGGAAGCCGGTCGGGCTATCGGCTCCACGACTTGGGGAGATCAGGAGGTCAGCTGTGGCGAGCAGCGGGGTCACGGTGCGGGCGGTCCTCGTTCTGACCGCCAGCACCACACTCCCGACACCGCTCCGTTACACCAGGTGAGTCTTGCCTCGTCCCAGAGCTGGTGTTTGGTTCAGTAGGACAGCCAAATTTTATTTGAAAAAGTCCAAAACGCAAGGTGCCGATGTTGGAAATCAGAAACAAAAACCAGAAGTGCTAGAAAGACTCAGCGGGTTGGGCAGCGTTTGCGGGGAGAGAAGCGGAGTGGAGGATCCAGGGTCAGAACTGGATGAAGAGTTAAACACTGAAAAACTGACTGTCTCTTTCTCCACTGATGCTATCTGTCCAGCTGAGTTGCCAGTGATCAAAATTGCAAGGCAGAATATGCTCTGCACAAAGCCATGTTATCCCAAACAAGTCTATGCTTTTCCAAGTGTAGCACGTCCAATCCTCAAGACTCTTCTCCAATAAATGCCCCTACCACTGCTGACCTATAATTTGCTGGTTTGACCCTATTGCCCTTAAACAGAGGAACATCACTGACCCTTGGGATCTTGCCTATGGCTAAAGGGGATACAAAGCAGTCAGTGGCCAAACATTTTAATTCCCATTCCCATTCCAAGATGCGGCAGTCCTCAGAGTGGAGGAGCAGCATCTTGTATTTTGTCTGGGACCCCTCCAACCTGATGGTATGAATACCAATTTCTCCTTCCAGTAAAAATAATCCCCCCTCCCCCATTCCCTACTCTTACCTCTTCTCCCCTGCCTGTTACCTCCCCCTATGTCCCCTCTTCCTTGCTTTTCTCCTCTGGTCCACTCTCCTCTCCTATCAGATTCCCTCCTCACCAGCCCTTTCCCTTTCCCACCCACCTGGCTTCACCTGTAATTTTCCAGCTAGCCCCTTTCCCCTCCCTTGACCTTTTTAGTCAGGCATCTTCCCCCTTCCTTCTCAGTCCTGAGAATGGGCCTCACCACGAGATGTCGACTGTTCTCTCTTTTCCTGAGCTGCTGCCTAACCTGCTGAGTTCCTCTAGCATTTTGTATGCGTGTGTGTGTCTTTTCAAAGTCACATCCAGCTCGATGACATGAGCTTTGAATTATCAAACTTGCGGTAATTTCTAACCCAACCCCCACCCCCCATGACTTCTTTCTTTTTCTATTCCCCCATTCTGGTTTCCTTCTCACCCCTTCTCACCTACCCATTGCCTCCCTCTGATGCTCCTCCTCCCTGTATCCCACGGTCCAGTGTGCTCTCCTATCAGATTTCTCCTCCTTTATCTCATCCACCTATCTCCTTCCAGCTTCTTACTTCATCGACCCTTACCTGGTCTCAGCCTATCACCTGCCAGCTTACACTCTCTCTCTCTCCCCCCCCCCACCTTCTTATTTTGGTTTCTGCCCCATTCCTCATGTAGGGTATCAGCCCAAAATGTCCCTCCATGGATGCTGAGTTCCCCCAGCATTTTGTGCTTGTGCATGTTGCTAGGAATACTGAAGAAACCTAATGATGCTTGGTGACTGACAGTTCAGACCAGGATCGGAGTTACAGGGACTGAAATGTGTCACACGATGGTATGGCCTGGGCCCCGAGGAAACGGTCAGAGATTTTCGTTACTGTGGACTCTACTGAGGCGGATTATGAAAATAGCTCTGTTTACTTTTCTGGAATGTTTCAGGATGCGCCAGGAACAATGGATCAGGGAGAGGGGCTGCCTGATTGCCCAGTACCTACAAGTCAAGGAGAGACAGCCAAGGAGGACCTGCTGTTGAGCTCTTACGAACTGGTGCAGCCTCATTGGTTCCACTGCAAATTGGAAGACTCCAGGGCCGTGTGGATCCCCTTCAGTAAACTAGACTCCCTCGTTCTGGAGGAGAAGTATCGCTCCGGTGGGTACCTGGCGAGTAAAGCCGGAAACATACAGCTTGGGCCAGGCCCTTCTGCCCATTAACTCTATGCTGACCATTGGGCATCCATTCAACCTAATCCTACGTAATTCACCCCCTCCATGCCAACTACATTCTCATCGATTCCCTTCAGATTCGCCCACCATGAGGGGCAAATTTACAGTGGCTGTTGAATCCACCTTGGGATGTGGGAGGAAACCAGGGTCACCTGGGGTGAAAGCCATGCGGTCACAAGGAGAGCGTGCAGGCTCCACTTGGTCAGCAGCTGAGGTCAGGGTTGAGCCTGGGTTTCTGTCACCGTAAGGCAGCGACTGTGCCACTTGCAGACCCAGCTCATGAAGGTTAACCTCGATGGAAGTTTGTTGTCTGACTTGGGAGATGCAGAGATCTGTTCGGGGAGGAATTGTGAGACCATGCATTTGCTTCTGATTTTCAGTTTGGGCTGCAACAATTGCATTTGTATGACACCATGTAAGAAGCTGTTGGATCAAGCGACCAAAAGCTTGGTCAGAGATAGAAGTTGAAAGAGTAAAATGGTGGGGAGAATTCCAGAGTTTGGAGCCTTGTTAATCGCTGGAACAGCTCCCTGTGGGGAGGGGGCGGGGGGGTGGAATTCAATCAGAGTAAGAGCAGAAGTCCCAATGAAGCGGCTGGGTGCTAAAATCCAACAGTTTATTTCTCTGCATAGATGCTGCCTGACTTGCTGAGTATCTCCAGCATTTTGTGTGTGCTGAGTGAGACCAGAGTGTTCCAATTAGAATCAGGTTTATTGTCACTTACAGTATATCATGAAGTTTTTGCTGAAGCAGTACAGTGTAATATAAAATATACTATAAATTATAATAGGAAATGGATATTAAACAATCCAATGAGAGAGCAAAAATAGTGAGGTTACGTTCGTGGGTTCATTGTCCATTCAGAAATCTGATGACGGAAGGGAAGGAAACGTTGAGTGTCTTCAGGCTCCTGACCTCCTCTCCGATGGCAGTAATGAGAAAACGGTTATGTCATGGGTAGTGGGAGTCCTTCGTGATGGATGCAGCCTTTTTCAAGAGTCACCTTTTGAAGGAATCCTCTGATGGGAAGGCTAGCGCCCGTGATGAAACTGGCTGAGTTTATGCCCCTCTGCAGCTTTTTCTGACCCTGTGCAGTGACTCAGTCGGTCAGAATGCTCTCGGTGGGACACCTGCTGAAACTTCTTAGCGTCTTTGGTGATATACCGAATCTGCTCGAACTCCAATGAAGTATAACTGCTGGCGGGCCTTCACACATTTGTCAATTAAGCTGTCGGCCCGCTCAGCTTTGGGATGCGGGAGGCAACAGAAACTTCTGGCAAATTCCATGGGGATCACAGGGTGAACAGGAAGTCTCCACGCGGCCAGTGCCAGGGGTCACGGTTGAACCTGGTTCTCTGGTACTGAGAGGCAGCAGCTCTACCCACTATACCACTGTGCCCCAGGGTGGCGTGGGGATGAAATGGGCACGTGGTTATCCCGTGCTCCTTGGTTTGAAAGGGCAGATCTGAACGTGAATGGCATTGAAAATGAATATATGGGGGAGCAGTTCCTCTCGAATGGCTTCTCTCTCTCTCTCTCTCTCTCTCTCTCTCTCTCTCCCTTGCAGCATCGGACTCACGCGACGTGGTTGTGGCAACGGATGGTGGGCGTTACGACGTGTTCCTGTCCCGGCGCTCCAGGCACGCGGTGTACTGGCAGGAGACTCCCAGCAAAGTGCGGAGGTGCACCTGGTTCTATAAGGGAGAGAAGGACAGCAGGTTTAACCCCTACACCGAGGAGTTCAGCGAGCAGATCGAGGTACAGTGCTGTAAACTGGGATCTGTCCTTAACCACTCCCTTCCTCCTTCTCAGCAGTCAGGGGAGGTACCAGTGTTGGATGGTCTATCACTGGCTGGTTGTTGGCATTCCTGTCCTGCTGTCCTTTCCTCTTCCACTGGCAGGAACAGCTTGTCTGAACTCATCCGGGACCCTGCCACCACTTGCCACCATTGGAGGGCTTTACTTGCTGAGGAGAGAGTGGAGTGGCTGCGTTAGTTCCCAGAGGAACTTGAGGTCACCCCTCACTCCTTATTGAGACTTCGAATGATGAGGGGCATGGGCAGAGTGGACGGTCAGAGCCTTTTTCCTAGGGCAGGAGGGTCTTGAAGTAAAAGACACCGGTTTAAGTGAGATCCGAGGGGTAGGTTTTTCCACACGGAGGGTGGTGAATCACCTTCCAAGGAGTGGTGGAGGCAGATAAAATGACCATGCTTGGAAAGGTATTTTCATAGGAAAGGCTCTGGGCCTAATGTTTGAAAAGGTATTTGGAGAGAGATTTATAGAGGAAGGGTGCGGGGGAAATGGGCCTATTGGAGGCAAATGGGATTTGTGTAATAGGCATCATTGTCAGATAGGAGGTGGCCACCGAGGGTGCAGAAACAGGAGCTAAGGCAGGCTGAAGGAATTGCCCCACCAGGTGAGCCCATAGGTGTTTCCAAATAGTTGGACAGCAGATTGTTGGAGGCTTGCTGTATAATCCAGACACGTCCTCCCCACTCATGTTCTCTGACCCAGCCAATAGAGCAGAGTCACTGAAATACATTCTGACAACCTGGGCCCTGGAGGGATGTAGGCCTAGCAGCACGACTGTTCCTCTGCGCTCCTCCCAAATGCTTGAACTCTGACCTCCAACATCAATTGTGGGGCCAAGGTAGCGTGGCGGTTAGCATGATGCTGTTACAGCTCGGCGCGCCGGAGTTCAGTTCTGACACCGTGTGTAAGAAGTTTGGATGTCCTCGTGAGCATGTGGGCTCCCTCCTGGTGCTCCTGTTCCCTCCCACTTTCCAAGGACTTTACAGTTAGTAGGTTAATTGCAGACTGCCCTGTGATGGAGGCCCTGTGGTTGGGGTCGACCGTAGATGTTGCACGCGGAAGTCTACGCGATGCACGAGCCTGGGCAGAGTGTTGTGGAGAGCGAGTTGTTCCCTGTGTGACGGCTGCCCCTCTCCACACAGCTGATGAAGCCAAAGGAACGGCAAGTTGCGATGAAGTTCGGCACCAGCGGAGTTGCCCGTCGGTGTTGAATTCAGCGTGGGACTGCCTTGGGTACTCCGGAGCTTCCCCTTCCCCTAGATGAGCTGTCAGTCACGGCTTTCGAGCCTCATCTGCCCAGACTGACTACTTTTGCTCCTCCTGTCAGTAGAAGCGACTCTGCCAGGCTGAGTAGCTAAGCCCCACGTGGATAGACAAGATAGAGGCAGGAAAGTTGTTTCCACTGGTAGGTGAGACTAGAACTAGAGGACACAGCCTCAAGATTCAGGGGAGTAGATTTAGGACAGAGATGAGGAAATGCGTTTTCCAGAGGGTGGTAAATCTGTGGAATTCTCTGCCCAGTGAAACAGTGGAGGCTATCTCAGTTAATATATTTAATACAAGGTTGTATCTATTTTTGCATAGTAGGGGTTTTGAGGGTTGAAGGGAAAGGGCAGGTAGGTGGCGATGAGTCCATGGCCAGATCCGTCATGATCTTTTGAATGGCAGAACAGGCTCGAAATGGCCTACTCCTCCTCCTCCTATTTCTTATGTTCTTATAAAGGCCAGGACCTGGACTTGGTAGTCAGAGGCTATTTGAGGCACGTGCCACTGGGGCACTCAATAGGTACAGGGAATTTATCCTCACTACCATCCCCAGGCTGTAACAAACTTAAGGAACCCTGATGAGGCCAGGGTTAAATAGGTGGGTGGCTGGGCAGCACAGCTTGTTAGGTTGGAAGGGCCTGTATCATTGCCTTGTTTCACAAGTCGGTCCTTGTTTTGTGACTCATGAATATTCCAATTAGTTTTGCCCTTTCTGTCGCAATGAAAGTAGATGGTGTTAAAAGAGTTAAATCTGTGTTAAACAAATGGCCGAGAGCTGTGTTGAGAATCGCTTCAGCGGAACAAGGTGAGGCTGTTGACTAAATAGATGTTTTCTGGTATGGGATCGCCAATACCCATGAATGGAAAAGCCTACGAAAAGTAATGGATGAAACCCAGTCCGTCACAAAAACATCTTCCACGTCGTTGGGCATATCTCCAAGGAGCACTGCCAGTGTCCTTCACCGAAACCTCCCACCATCCAGGCCCTGCTCTCACCTTGCTGTTGCTGTTTCCTCCACCCACTGGGAAGGAGATACAGGAACCTTGGGTCCCTCCACCATCAGGTTCAGGAACAGTTATTACCCTTCAGCCATCCGGCTGCTGAACCAGTGTGGATAACTTCACTCACCTCAACTCTGAACTGATTGCACAGCCTGTGGTCTCGACAGTGATGTTCTCAGTATTATTTATTTCTGTATTTGCACAGTTTTCCTTTTGCACATTAGATGTTGGTCTCTCTTTGTGTGTGGATTTCCATTGTATTTCTGTGTATCTATTGTGAATGCCCACAAGAAAATGAATTTCTGGTTAGTACATGGTGCCATTTATGTACAGGTGGCCCCCGCTTTTTGAACGTTCGCTTTACGTCAGCTCGCTGTTGTGAACGACCTACTTTAGTACCTGTTCTCAGTAACCAAAGAGGATTTTCGCTTTTACGAAAGAAACAAGACACCTGCTTTATACATGTGTTTACCCCAAGAAAGACTACAATGACCGTGAAGCCTTGTGCAGGCAGTTGTTCGCGTATGCGTGTACGTGCACATGAATGTACGTGCCGATTTTCTTTCTCTCGCTCGCTCTCTCTCTCTTCTCACCACCCCCCCATATCATATTTCGACTTTACATAGGCTGTGCATTAATCATATCATTACTGCTTTTACTATATGTTACTGTTATTTCAGGTTGTATATGTTATTTGGTAGGTTCTTTTTTAGGTCTGAGAACGCTCAAAAATTTTCCCGTATAAATTAATGGTAATTCTTTACTTTACAACATTTTGGTTTTCAAACGGTTTCATAGGAACGCTCTCCCTTCGGATTGTGGGGGAAATCTGTACTGTGATATGATATTTATTTTGAACATCTTACCCTGAAGAAATTTCTCTAGGTGCCAGCATCGACTCGATGGGCTGAATAGGCACCCCACACTGAAATTATTTCAATAAACGGTTTGTTCTTTATTAAGGTTTGGAATTGGGTAGAGCTGGGATAGAAATTGGCTCTGTTTCTGTGTTAATAAACATTAGGCTCCACACTTGGGATCAATGACCTTTGCTGTTTCTTTCTTTCCGTTCATGAAGCACTGCCCATTAATTGCCCATGACTGGGTGGTTTGTACAGCCAGGCATGGACCAGGTCAGGTCCAGATCGATTACATTAGTTTCAAGCTGATACAACAGTTGAGCGGCTTCAAGATTGATACGAGCATCTTAACACAAGACCTTTAATTAACTGCAGTTCATTCTTTAGTTGCCTTGGAGGGATTTGCACGTCCCTCTCCACAGATCTGAGAACTGTAGCTCGACAGCCAGAGTCCTCGGGTCTAAATCTGGATTTTGAAATAATAATCCCAGTAAAATAACTGGTAATCTCTGCTTTACATAAATATGGAACTTAAAGGCTAATGGTGCCAAACTAGCAGATTGTTAGAAACACCCAGCTGGCTCACTGATTTAATTTGGGAAAGCAATCTCCTGTTCTGTGGTGTGGACTCCAGATCTGGGCCAACACTCTGTGAAATGGCTCAGCAAGGCTTTCTGTCCTGGAACAAATTGGAGATGGGCGATAAATACTGGTCAAGCCAGTAACATCCATATTCTGTAAGCAGTTCACTTTATTGCTGTTTGAGAACAAGATTCCTCTGTCCCTGCTTGATGGAAATTCTTGACTCTCCACAGAAAACGTACGAATTGTGTGTGGTAACTAACGAATGGAGCCGGAAGGTGGAATTTCCCACAGGAGAAGTCATTATCCTGCACAATCCAAAGGTGACTGCGTGGGGGCGACATGTGCTCTGATTTCACAGAATATTCACGAGACTTTTGAGTGCTTTGTGGGTGAGGCAGGTTTTGGGGACTTGTGAAACCCATTGCTCTTGGCTGACTCTAGTAAGTGCAGAAAACACCTGTATTTATATAGCAAGTTCAATGCAGTGAGGCTGTCCAAGTGAAGTTCATTGTTTTATGTACAAATGCGATGTAAAACTTGCAGCTTCACAGACTTATAGATTTGGGCATTTCACGAGGGCTCTGAAGCACAGTTTAATGAGCTTGATAAGATTTTAAGGCATATGGTCATAAATTTGGTCAAGGATGTCGGGACTTCTTGAAGGGAAGGGCAGAGGGAGAGAAAGAGGATAAAAAAAAATGGGAGAGGTTTCAGGAGGGAATTCGGAACTTCAGATTTGGTCAGTTGAAGCAATGGCCCTGGAGTGGGGTGAAATTAAAATCAGGGATGTTCTGATGAGTCTTGGCCCAAAACATCAACTGTACTCTTTTGCATAGATGCTGTCTGGCCTCCTGAGTTCCTCCAGCATTTTGTGTCTCTGTGTGTTGCTTTGATTTCCAACATCTGCAGATTTTTCTCTGGTTTGGGATGTTCTAAACTCCAGGATTGTAGAACTAGCGATGTTTTTAAGCATAGGGGAGATTGGAAATGGAAAGGGCAATCTATGTCAAGTATGGATGCTGTATTCCAATCTGTCTCAATTATGGACACTATCTTGGCATTGAAATATGAGTCGGGACCATTGTATCCACATTCTTCAAAGCTGCCTATGTTTAACAACATTGGAACAGGACTCCAGAGATAACTCTTTGAGGTAAAGCGTTCTTATTTCATTCACAACCGGGGGGGGTCTGTCTTAGTTAATGCTCAATCCAGAAGCTATAACCTTCAGCAATGTAGCACTCCCATTAAGCCCCAAGCTCCTGAGCTTTGACCAGCTCCTGCCTTGGGTGTTGTAATAGGAGTGTGTTAACTATGTCTTGATGAACTGTCTCATGTCTACTACCCAACTGTGTATTTTCTCTCTCTCTCCTCTGCTGGCCTTTCCTCAGCTGATGATACATTTCCAACCGTCGGGGTCATTGGACGAGTGGGGAACTCCCTCTGCCGAGCAGAGTAAGCCGTGGGTCGTGAAAAGAGGCACAGAGCAGACCTACACGGACATCTTTGCCGGGGAACCCGTGAAGGTGGATCACTTGGTCTTCATGGTGCATGGAATCGGACCGGCCTGTGACATTCGATTCCGCAGCATCATTCAGTGCGGTGAGCCTTCTCCTATTGCCCTGGATCTGCCAGCCTTCGCCGTCCGCCTTTTCACGCTGGCTGTCTTCCCCTCTGTCCTGACGAAGGGTCTCAACCCAACACACCGATCTGTTTGTCCATAGAAGCTGCCGGAGTTCCTGCAGATTTCAGCATCTACATTCTCTTGTGTCTCAAGCTTTTTTCTGTGTTGTGTAGTTAAAGCTTGTTGGATGCAGCTCCTTTCTTCTGAAAAGGCAGCTAGTATTTTAACCTGCCACATGGTTATACTGATCGTCCCAGGATGAGACATTCTGGGATGAGCAGGAATTCCTTCTGGCTAAAACTTAGGGAAGATCAAAGTCATTGTCTTCATTCCCATAGCCAGCTCAGTTCAGTGACCCCTGGCCCCTGGTTTGTGTCTGAAGCTGAAGACATTCTCCTTGATTGTCCCTTCAATATTTGAACTGCAACATAATTCTACAACGTTCAGTCACGGCTCTTCAAAAAGATTGTAATAGACAGTTGCCTGAAGAATAGAAGACTACATGATCTAGAAATTGAACTAGAAAGCACTGAAAATGCTTAGCAGGTCAGGCAACGTGTCATGCATGTCAGAGTCGTAGAGCACTACAGCAGAGAAACCGGCCCTTCAGTCCATCTAGTATGTGCTAGTACCATCAACCCACACCTAGACCATATCCTTCCCATCCAAACTTCTCTCGTGTGTTGCAATCGATCCCGCATCCGCCACTTCCACTGCAGCTCATTCCACCTTGCACCCTCTGAGTGAAAATGTTCTCCCTTGGGGTCCCCTTAAATATTTCACCCTTCACCTATTATCTCTCATTCTAGTCTCAATGGAAAAAGCCTGCTTGCAGTTATCCTATCTACACCCCTCATAATCTCCAACACTGCACAAAATAAAGTCAAACCTGTACAGCCTTTCCCTATAACTCAAGTTCTGGCAGTATCCCTGCAAATTTTCTCTATACTCTTTCAATATTATTAATATCTTTCCTGTAGGTAGGTGACCAAAACTGCACTCATTGCTCCCAATTTTGCCTCACCAGTGTCTTACAACTTCAACATAACTTCCCAACTCCTGTACTCAGTACTTCGGTTTATGAAGGGCAATTTGCCAAGAGCTTTCTTCACTATCCTATCTACCTATGAGACCACTTTCATGACTGTGGATCTTTATTCCCAGATCCCTCTGTTCTACCACACTCCTCAGTGGCTGTCCACTGTAAGCCCCTCCCTGGTTTGTCCTCCAAATGCAACACCTCACACTTCTCTGCATTAAGTACCATCTGCCATTTTCAGCCCACTTTTCCAGGTGGTCGAGATTTTGCTGTAAGCTTTGACAGCCTTCTTCGCTCTCTACTAATCCCCCAATCTTGGTGTCATGACAAATTTGCTGATTCCAATTTGCCACGCTAAATCATTGATAAAGATGACGGTCAACAACGTACCGGGTACCGATCTCTGCAGCACACTTGTCGTAGGCCTCCAGTCAAAGAGGCAGCCATCTGTTACCATCCTCTGGCTTCTACAAAGCCAACGCCTAATGCAAGTTACTGCTTCCTGATTTCCAAGTGAGTAAGCATTCTTGGCCAGCCTCCCGTGCAGGACTCTATTGCACAACACGCTGGAGGAACTCAACAGGCCGGGCAGCGTCCGTGGAACCTAACAGTCAATGTTTCGGGCTGAGACCCTTCGTCAGGACTGAAGAGTGAGGGGGCAGGTGCCCTATAAAGAAGGTGCCAGGTGGAAAACCAATCAGAGGAAAGATCAAGGGGCGGGGGAGGGGAAGCAGGGAGGGGAAAGGCAGGTGAAGTGAAGAAGGAATGTAAGGGGAAAGCACTATGTGTACCGTAGTAGAAGAAAGCAGAATTGAGAGAGAGGCGATAGGCAGATAGGTGAGATATGCTGAGCCACATCTCCATGAAACTGAGAGCGCAGCAATCCCTCATTTCCCTCTGATACAGCAATCTTGCTCATGGGTCCTCCATCTTGTTCTCCAAAGACCATACACTTGCTAACATGATGCTGTCTAGGGGAAGATTTACGCCCTGCTGTTTTGGTCTGGCTCAGACCTTCCCTTCATCCGGCCGTGGCGATGTACCTTCGTCTGCTTAGTGGCGGCATTCCTGCGAATCCTCCAGGATATTGTAAAATGGCTAGTTCATTAAGATGGTTTAAAAGTACATTACCTAAAGGGAAAATACAGACTGCATTTTGCAGCAATAGTAGTTCTGAAGAGGTATATCTAGAAGTTTTGCGAACAGCCCACGAAACGTCATCTCTTGTCGTCATCGCCAGTAGTTAAGCAAAGCTAGGCTGGCTGCCCTTGTGGTATATTGGGCAACGGTGTCTGGAGCTCTTCTTCTGACTAGCCCACTCTGTCCCTTTTGCAGTGAACGATTTTCGGAGCACTTCCCTCAGCCTGCTGCAAACACACTTCAGGAAGGCCCAGGACGAGCAGAAGGTTGGTCGAGTGGAGTTTCTGCCCGTCAATTGGTACTGCACTTTGCATGGAGACGCAACAGGGGTGGATGAGTGAGTGTCTCTTCCTGCTATATTGAACAGTTTGTGCAAGTTAATTTCAGAGTAGTTTGTCATATACACTGTGGTGCAATAAAATCAATTGTTAGTGTGAAACTCAGTAAACTGCATACATGTTAACAGAAAGTAGTGTTTGCAAATCAATGGAAATACCTCCCCAGAACAGAGGCAATCTGCACATGAATTTGCTCTTGCAGCAGCGCAGTGATGTGTGTGTGCGCATCTGTTTTTGTATTCTTGCATCTTGTGTGCCTGTGTTAATGAATCGATTTATTGTTTGTGCACGTGGTATATACGTGCATGTCATCATGTTTATTGCATGCTTCTGTGTCTAATACACTTTGTGTACGTTGTTGTTGGCCTTGTCTCAAGAACTTGGTCTCAAAACAAAATATTCAGTATATTGTGAGAAGAAATCTTTTAACCCATAGGGGAGTAAATGTTTGTAATTCTGATGGTGTGGAGTCTCCGTCCCCAGGTACATTTTAGCTTGGGGGATGTTGGGTCAATGCAAACTAGAGGATTGGCCTTGTGTCAGTGAATGACGGAGCAGGCTTTGGCTGCTTGCTGCTTGTCCCCGCGTAAACCAAGCTCTCTGCATTCCCACCGTCTGCCTCTTCCAACGTTCTCCCTCACGGGCAAATTTCATGCCATCGGTGAATTGTTAGTGTTCCCACTTGCCCTGACTCCCTGTCTCCTTCTCCCCGGCTCCTGGCAGGGACATCCGGAGGATCACGCTGCCAAGCATCAGCCGTCTGCGGCACTTCACCAACGAGACCCTGCTCGACCTCTTCTTCTACAACAGCCCCACCTACTGCCAGACCATCGTGGACACGGTTGCCAGCGAGATGAACCATCTCTTGTCCATCTTCCAGCAACGCAACCCGGACTTCAGCGGTGGCATTTCGGTGACTGGGCACAGTCTCGGTAAAGTAGTGATAACCGTCGGGAACCCTCGTGTCCCCCAGCCCCTCCACCTACCCCAGGTCTGTGAGATACCTGACCACCTTCAATATAGTCTCCACGCTTAATCGCTCCATCCAAGATGTACTGACCTGGTTTCGCTGAGAGAATCTATGAGTATACAGTGAAACACACAAGTCCATATACAGTATACATACACAACGCTGGAAGAACTCAGCAGGTCCGGCAGCATCCGTGAGAAATGAGTAGCCAACGTTTCAGGCCGAGACCCTTCATCAGGAATGGGGGGGAAGAGATGGCCGAAGCCCAGTAACAGAGATGGGGAGGGGGTAGGGCCTAGAGGTGCCAGGTGGAAAACCAATCAGAGGAGAGATAAAGGGGGAGGGGGAGGGGATAAGCATGAAAGAACTGTAGAGATAAAGAAGCAGAAAGTTGAAAGGGGAGAGAGGCAGAGAGGGTCCTGGGATAGGAGGAGGGGGAGGGAATTACCAGAAATTGGAGAATTCAATGGTCATACCACCAGGCTGGAGGCTACCCAGACGGTAGATGAGGTGTTGCTCCTCCAACCTGAGTTTGGCCTCATCATGGCAGTAGAGAAGGCCATGTATGGACATATCTAGATGGGAATAAGAGGCAGAGTTGAAGTGGGTGGCAACTGGGAGAACCCTGTCTTGGCATCTGTTATAATGCCTTGCTTGTAGTAACATGGGAGAGTGCACGCCAGTCTTTTGACCCGCTGACAGTGCAGCGTGTTGCTGGTGTAACCTGGGCAGGTTCCAGGAAGCGACTCGCTGTCCCGCGCAGGGCCGAGAAGCCTGCCGTTCTCCAGCCTCGTGAGTCTGGCGTACACACCCTCCAGTCCCGCCAAATCTGTGGGATTGGGATGTCTCTCCCATCCGGGCTCTGGTTTGTGTAGATGCTGTGTGATTGATGCCCTGTCACAGGAAGTAACAGATCGCACACTGCGTACAGTTAATGGAAGTATATTTGTGCATAGTAACAACAATGTGGTTAGTAAGAAAGTGGAAGAAGAACAAACGAAAAGGGCCCATTATACTACACAGTTGTTTGCACAGTTCTTCCGAAAGTCATATCCACTGCTCCTCAGACTTCTGCACCTTGCTCCATCGGATCACAGTTCACACCAGTTCGAATCCTTCCAGCACCTTCTCTCTCTCCATCTGCCACCGATCGAGGACCCAAAGCTCACACAAAACAAAACCCTGACTGGACTGCTCGCATTCCAAAGCACCGGTTATCTCTAACCTTGACCCAAACACTGTTTCTGAAATGCCCTACAACATTAACAGTGAAACCTGTGCCAGGACGTTACACTGGCCAGACACAAACGAGAAAGTCTGCAGAGGCTGCAAATCCAAGCCACACACAAAATACTGGAGGAACTCGGGAGGCCAGGCAGCATCTGTGGAAAAGAGTAAGCAGACGCCGTTTTGGGCCGAGACCCTTCATCAGGACTGGTGAAGGGTCTCAACTGGAAGCATCAACTGTTTATTCTTTTCCATAGATGCTGCTAGAAAGCTTGCTGGTAACACAATGTCTAAACAAGGAAGCCTTTCCGTCCTAAGTGTATCCTCTGCTCCGCAGGTTCCCTGATCCTCTTTGATATACTGACAAACCAGCTAGATGCTGAATCTAGAGCACCTACGCCAAGACAACCACTTCTGAGGAGGAATTGCCATTCCTGCACCAAGGTACTTCCTGGTATTCCTGGGTTGGAGTTCAACACAACCTCACTTCAGGTCCCTGTGGAGCACAGTAAAAGAGCAATGAGCAGATTGTACATGGGCTGGTTACTTGATGGGCAATTCTTAGATAAAACGAGCAGTGATCCAGGAGAGAGAAGTCATTACACCTTTCTTAGTGGTAATTGGCCACCAGCTGCACCACTTCTCCAAACTTGGACCTTGACCAAGGAGAAGGTTGGAAACTCCAAAGCAGATCTGTATCAGACTGGGACTGTGTGGTTATTGGGGTTAATTTGTAATGTGGATGGGTTAGTGCCTTTGGGACTCGGAACAGCTTTGAACATCATAGCAATGGAACTGGTCTGAGGGCCTCCTCTTACTGTAGGTTTGAATTTTATAAAATTTACAAGGATGTTTCCAGGACTGGAGGACCTGAATTATAAGATTGAATACATTAGGACTTTATTCCTAAGAACGTAGAAGATTGAGAGGAGATTTGATAGACATATACAAAATTTTGGGGGTATAGCTAGGGTAAATGTAAGCAGGTTCCTTCCCCTGAGGTTGGGTGAGAATTCAACTCAAGGTCATGGGTTAAGGATGAAAGGTGACATGTTTAAGGAAAATATGAGGGGAATATTCTTCAGAGGGCGGTGAGAGTGTGGAAGCTATCAGTACAAATGGTGCATGCAAACTTGATTCCAAACTTCTCTTAAATGTTGAATAGGTACATAAATGGTAGAAGTATGGAGGGCTATGGTCCCAGTGCAAGTCAGTGGGAGTAGGCAGTGTAAATGGTTCGGCATGGGCTAGATGGGCCAAATAGCCTGGTTTTTTGTGCTGTGGTTTACTGTCACTCTAAAATTGGAATTTCTCCTGACACACTGACTATTTGGCCCATTGAGTCTGCCATCTTCCTCTGCCTACTGATGTATACTCATGTGTCCTGATACACTCTGCTGTTTAATGAAGCAATCCTCCTTTTGGTGTCCCGTTGAAATGCTGAAGTCAACGGCTTCAGGGATGCACCAACAATTTGTTTGCCAATATTTGAACAACTGGTCCAAGCCAGAGTCTTAATTTTTCTCTTTTGTTCGAGTTTCCGCTGTCACCCCATGCATCGCTGACTGTTGGTTTTAAGACAGATCGACAGTGGGGAAACAAAGGCAGGCTTGCATTTTTCTAATGCCTGTTGTCTCTTCTGAGATAATTCCAGGTGCCTTTCGACCACCGAAGCACCCATTATGGTGTATTTGTCATTGTAAAGTATGAATTGCCAGAGGCAGTTCACACAGCTGGCAAGCTCACTCTCGCAATTAGTGTGCTGAACATCAGGCTATTGGATTTGGCAGTGTGAAGTAAGAGGTAAATATTGGCCAGGACATGGGGTAGAGAGCCCCTTCTACCCAAAATACAGCCTGGCATCCACTGGCTCTTCCTGTGCATTGAAAGAAGTCTTTTGCAACTCTTTTGTAAGGCAGCTCCCAGGAGAGTGTACCTGGTCCTTTGCCCAGGTCTCTGTGGAGTGGAATTTTAACCCACTGTTTTTTTGACCCAGAGGTGAGAGGAATGCCCCTTGTGCCAGGACCACACCTGATGTCACCCTCTCCATGCAGCCACAGGTAAACCTTGTGGGGTTGAGCTAGCGCTGTGGAGAATCGCATGATCGCATTCATCACCAAGTCCCAGTGCCCCGATATCATTGGACGATGTTTGCATCAAGCAGCTTCACCAAGAGCTCGCACAGAAATAACGTTTTCTCTTTTCGTTGGGCGCAACAGGACCCGCGGAGCTTGGAGGAAGCCCTGAAAATGCACGGGTTGTCTGAATTCCAGAGTGTCTTGGAGAAGGAAAGATTGGACTTTGACTCCTTGGTAAGAACTGTGTTCAAGTCCCACCTCCTAATTTTCCTCATTTGATAGATATAACACTTCTGGTCACGCCTTCCCCTTTGTGAAATGTTTGACAGGTAAAGTCCGTCCTTTGTCATAGTGGAGACTGTCGGACATTTCGGAGCATTCACTAATTGAACCCCCGGATCAGTGAAGGTTTCAAAGTTCAGAGTACATAAATGAGCGTAGGTATCCCTTTTTGTTCAAGAGCCTGCTGGTCTAGGGGTAGTAACTGTTCTTGAACCTAGAGGTGTGAGTCCTGAGGCACTTGTTCCTTCGACCTGGTGGCAGCAGTGAGGAAAGAGCCTGGCCCGGGGTGGTGAGGATCTTTAATGGATGCTCCTTGCAACAAGAGTGTTGTAAAATGCTCCTCTTGGAAACTCATTGGAAGTGCTCTCAGACGTTAACGTCAGTCCCTAAACCACTTAATCCCTGGACCCAGTTCACTGGAAACCCTGTAACCATCTCACCGTAGGTTCGTAATGACTTAGCTGTTGCTCTGAATTCAACCTAATGGCAACAGAACCCAACAATGCATGGGAATAACGTTGAAAGAGGTAGTTTCCATTAAATAAACAACGTCTAGGGTAAATATCATTTCGGGTATATGCAACCATAAAAGTTTGAGTGTTTCTGCTAAAGAAAACTCGTCTGAATACTGACACACTCATGCAAATTTACCATTCAGCAGGAAACAATTTAACTCGCACCAGTATAAATTTAGATCGAAAATGTATGGGCAAAACATTTTTAAACTATAACAAAAAACAATAGTACTTTATATACAAAGTTAAAGTAAAAGCCTGTCAAATGTATAAATAATTGTCTATATCATGCACATAATCATTGGAGCTCATTGTTGCGTATCAATCCAGTTTAATTCACTTTGTTTACTCACAGAACTGAAACTTTTGTGCAGAAGAACCTGTCCCAGGAAACAAATATTCATTCAACATCCAAAGGGAAGCTTGTTCAATGTCCTGTGCTAACTAATTAACTATAAGTTACCTGCACACTCTCCCTGAGAACATTGTCTGCATGAGGGTTTCCCAGCATCAGTATCTGTCCTTCCAAATGGGTTCTGTCAACATTTCACCATGTTCTTCTCCAATGTTTGTTGACTGTTTCCATTTCTCCTTTGATCCCATGCTGTCCCTTTGAAAAATGTCTCCCCGTTTTTCCTGTGCTTTCTCAAAAAAAAATGTTAACAAGACAAATCCTATTGGCCAATTCAACAAGCCTGACTTAATCACTGATTTTATTTTATTTTAAATGCCAAAAATGAAATACTCGATATTATAATGTAAGGAACACTTGCTGCATTTTGAGAAAATCTGCAGAAAATAAAATGCCCAACGGCATAACTGTATTAATAAAATAGAGCATGGTCTTAAACCAGGGTAATAGATAGGCAATTCAGAATCTGATTAGGATCGTGTTTATTATTGTGAACTTTGTTTTGGGGCAGCAGTTCAGTGCAAGTCATAAAACAATTTACTGTAAATGACAATATAAAATAAATAGTGCAAGAGAGGAACAGGGAGGTTGCGTTCATGGGCTGTTCAGAAATCTGATGACGGAGGGGAAAAAGCTGTTCCTAAAACATGGGGTGTACGTCTTCAGGCTGTTCTACCTCTCTGATGGTAGTAATGAGAAGAGATTGTGAAGGTCCTTAATTCTTGAGTCACTATTGACGGTGGGGAATAATTCCATCAGCTGGTCTCAGCCTTGTTGACAAAGCGCTATTGAGACACAATTCACCACGTGCTATCTCAATCCTGTAGGATCCAGAACAACCCAGCTAGATTGTGTTCCTTTCTTGCAAGGACAAACATTATGATCCTGATCTCATGGACTTCTTTGTGTGGGCCTCTTCCATTACCAGATACACTCTCTAGCTGGCCTGATGTTTGCCTTTTCCATACCTTGTTTCCAGAAGCTCTGGGAAATGTTGTCCAGTCCCGTCCTTCAGTGGGTTAAGGGTTTTCTCATACAGCCATGACATTTTCTTCCACCTGCTAACTCCTTTATCAATGGCACCGCACCAAAGCCAACAGCCTGAGGAGGGCCGTGACTAGGCTTGAGCTCTGGTGTTGGGAGGGTTGTATGTCGGCTGCTCTGCAACTTTGCTGGAGTATCTTCAAACCCAGCGAGAGGCGGATGTGCGTGGATCTTCCCTGCAGAAAGACGGAGATGCCTCTTTGACAGAAAGGAAGTGATGGAACTCCTTCAGGCCAAGTACAATGAGTTTTGGTTCGCGCTGTTTCTTTTTGGAGACCGTCTCTGTGAGTGTTAGAGCAGTACAGGAATCGGCTCCTCACCCAAAAAAACTTCACTTGCCCCCATCATTGTAATGTTCCTACAACCTACTGGCTCACTTTCTAGGACTCCTTGTCTCATGATATTGATATTTAATGCTAATTTATTTATTATTAATTTATTTTTGTATTTGCACAGTTTGTTGTCCTTACACTAGTAGAATGCCCAAGTTGTTGCAGTCTTTCATTGGTTCTATATGGTTATTTTCCTATGTATCTATTGAATCTCAGGGTTGTATATAGTGACATAAATGTACTTTGATAATAAATTTACTTCGAACTTTGACACCCAGTTGGAAATGTCCTCATCTCTTCCCCCGGAAGTTTGACTAAACTCTGGTGTAAGTTGCTTAGACTTGGTGGAAGTGCAAAGTGATTTGAAACTTGTTGGGATCAAAAAAACTCATTGGACTTGAGAGGAATGAGAAGCTTTCTTTTAGAAACATTAAAAAGTTATGAAAAGGGGTAGATAAGATGGGCAGGAAAGTTGTTTCCATTGATAAGTGAGATTAGAATTAGGGAACGTGGTCTCAAAACTTGGTGGATGGAGACGAGAAACTGTTTCTCCCAGAGATCAGTGAATCTGTGGAATTCTCTGTCCAGGGAAGCAGTAGATATGATCTCATTAAAAGTATTTAAGGTACAGTGGATAAATTTTTGCACAGCAGGGGAATTGGGGACTATAGGGAAAAGGCAGGTGGGTGGAGCTGAGTCCTCGTGCAGATCAGCTGTGGCCTTATTTAATGGCGGAGTAGGCTCGATGGCCAACTCCTGTTCCTATTTCTTATGTAAATCCATAGTATCAATAGAGAGGAGTTTTGTTTGTGGAGCCGTTCCCTGTAAAGCACAAGTCAGGAGCAAGAACAAAGTGTCCCTCCACCACCCTGCGAATCCAGCCCTTACCCCTCTGGCCCACATGCCTGCTGTGTACACCATCGGCAGAGATACCTTGTGGTCACTCCCTCAGTTGACTTGGACCTCGCCTTTGCTATCCGAGGAGGACGGGTCCTGGCACTCGCATTCACCTGCTGCTTCCCCTCCAAGTCGCACTCCAAGTCCTGGCTTGGAAATGTATCAGTTGCGGCTAAGGCTTTATCTGGCGTTTGTCCAATGGCACTTGGAATATTCTGAGCAGCTTTGGGGGCCCTCGTTCGAGAAAAGATCTGCTGACATTGGAGAGGGTCCAGGAGAGGTTTGTGAGAACGATCCTGGGAATGAAAGAGTTAACGTGAGGATTATTTGATGGCTCTGGACCTGTACTTGCAGGAGTTCCGAAGAATGAGGGAGTCCTCATTGAAACCTATCGAATATTGAAAGGCCTAGATAGTGGATGGGAAGAGGATGTCCCCTGTCATGGGGGGTGGGGGGGGTGTTGGATGCATCTGGGTTTAGAGTGTGCAGCCTCAAAGTAGTAGGACGTCTGTTTAGAACTGAGGGGAAGAGGAATTTCTTTAGTCAGAATCAGTGGAATTCATTGCCACACAAGTGCATGTGGAGGCAAGGTTATTGGATATATTTGTAGCAGAGGCTTACATGTTTATGGATAGTAAAGGTATCAAAGGTTACGAGGAATCCATACAGGAGAAGTGAATCGGCCATGGTGGAAAAGTGGAGCAGACTCGATGGGCTGAATGGCCTAATTCTGCTCCTATGTCTTGTGCTGGAATCCTCCTCCCCAACAGCAGTTTGGGAGCAACATCACCAGCGGGCTACTGTGAGCAAGAAGGCAGCTCGCCTCTGCCTTGAGCACAGTGAGGTAGAGGTCATATACAAATGCTTCACTTTTCTTCCCACACCAGGCTCTGTGTTCGGATGATGAACTGAAGGACTTGGGGATACCTCTGGGACCAAGGAAGAAGATCCTCAGTTTGGCAAAGAAGTTGGCCCACGCCCAGGTAGGTCGTGCTCACTGGCAGTGTGTTGTACTGAATCTCTGGGACAGCAGTGGTTGGGAGGAATGAATTTTGTGCTCTGGAGGTGCTCAGTAGTCCACGAGACAAAACACAAACTGCTAAACCATCCAGAGGGGAATGGCATGGGTCTCAAGTGTAGAATATTCTGAATCTGTGGTTTACAAAGTACAGGGGAAGAGGGGATTTGGGTTCACGTGAGAGGCCCAGACTCTGTTTTTCTTTCGTCAAGTGGTTCTGTTTCCTCAGTGGTCTTGTTGTTAGTGTGTCGCTCTCTCCTTGGCAGGAGCACAGGGAAGAGCCGAACGTTGAGCCGGAGGTGAGAGGCATCCCGGGGAAAGTCAGCCTGCCCTCAGAGGAGGAGGGGGCCGGCGAGCAGTCGCAGAGACCCCTGTCCACCAGCAGCCTCACCTCTGTGAACTACGAGCAGTTTGACGTTGGCATCGGTCAGGTGAGTCATGAGGCAGGCACCCTGTGCAAATGCCAGCAAACACCAGTCCTGGCTTGGTTGAGTTTATAGGCTGTAGCGGAAGTATATATATGTGGGTGGGTCTGCTGCAGAGTAAATCCAAATAAAGGATTTTGTCTGCGCAAAGGTGGATGCAGTGTTTTTTTTAAACAAAAGACCCTGTAGCTGGTGATCTTGTTTCAGTTCTTTAGAAGCTCTGTGAGCACTGATACCAAACATTGGCAAGTGCTGCGTTGGTTGGTACAGAGGTGGTGTTCTGGTGGATTCTGATGTTTTCGACCCAGGGTTCTTTCTGGAGTCAAGAACGAGGCATCACATTTGTTGCTTCATGACTGTTTTATAAAGCACTAATAAAACAGAGAATTAGCAACAGAGGCAGGGATCTAAGAATGAAGGGAAAAAAATAGAATAAAGATGGCAAGCCCGTGTGCTCTGCCCTTAAACTCCATTGATCAGAGACGTTCCATTCAGATCTGTAGATAATTTAACCAACCGCATAGCCCCCATTCCAACAACGTGACATCAGAGAAGCTGCCAGAATTATAACCACTAGGGGACACTGAACTGCATATACATTCTGTGACCACTAGGTAAAGTATTAAACAGTTGCATACATATAGGAAGTTGTATAAAATACAAGCAGGCATAAATTGTTTAACTGCAAAGATAATAAGTATACAGTCGGCCCTCCTTATCCGCAGATTCCACATGCGCGGATTCAACCAACGGCGGATCGGGAAAACCCGGAAGTTCTCTCTCCAGCACTCGTTGCTTGAGCATGTACAGACTTTTTTCTTGTCATTATTCCCTAAACAATACAGTATAACAACTATTTACATAGCATTTACATTGTATTAGGTATTATACGTAATCTAGAAATGACTTAGAAGTACAGGCAGTTCCCGGGTTATGAATGAGTTCCATTCCTGAGTCTGTCTTTAAGTCGGATTTGAAGTCGGAACAGGTACATCCAGTATTATTTAGCGTCAGTATAGGTATATAGTACATAATACATATTACATATTTTACCTTTCTATGCATATAAAACACTTAAGAAACATATGTATTTCAATAACTAAACACTGCGTTGCTTAGTAATAATTGTAGCTTTCATCAGGGCAGGGCCTTTCACATGCTCCATTAAAATTGTTCCGATCGTTGACCAACTGTAGCCTAACGCTCTTCCAATGACCGATGGCATTTCACCTCTTTCCGATTGTTTTGTTACTGTGGCTTCTGCAAATAATGGCGCATGGGACTCATCAATAAGAGAGATTGCTATCTGCTTTGGACTGATCCCGACAACCACGCTTGCTGCGATAACAACTCCTTGAATTTTGTCCCATTTCAAGCACAGTTATTTGGATTTGATAGATGTTTGGTGAATATAGCTCTGTCCATATCTGTGATGGCCATGGCAACCTCCAGCCAAATGAACTGCCAATCCACGTGGTGCATTTCTTGTCACCTTCGAACTGGATTATGCATTTTAATTGGCCAGTGTAATTCATTCTCTGCTCAGTGTGGAGCTATTCATAAGCAATATTTATCTTGAAAATAATAATAATAAATTCTAGAATCTGGAAAACTGAAACAGAAGATGCTGGAAACACGCTGGGTTGAGTAGCGACTGTGGAGAGAATAGTTCCCACTTTAGGTCAAAGTTGCTGAATGTTTCCAGTCAGTAACTTTTTTTTAATCCCTTGCTCTATGCTGTTAAGGTAATTAATTGCTAATAACAAGCTTTCAATCAGCAGGAATTCCATGGGCCTCATGTCTCCATTGTGTGTCTTAAATATTCATTGATTTGGGCTGTATTGTTATTCTGCATTGACCTCTGGAGTGATGGACTGAGAAGTTTCTAGTGCTGAATCTGGTGGGGAGACTCTTGCCACCCCCGCCAGACCAAGTGCCGTAACCTCCACTCCCCCAGACGTCAGTGTCTTGTACCAGTTGACACATTGTCCCCATTGTATCACTGAACACTTCTCACTAAAAGTTAAAGCTAAATATCGCTGGAACTCTGAAATGGAAAAACTGAACATGATTAGTCACTCAGGCAGAATCAGGTTTATTATCACTGACGTGTCATGAAATTTGTGGCTTTGTGGCAGTAGTACAGTGATACAGGATAATTCTATAAGTTACAATAAGAAATAAATAAAATTAGTAACGCAAGAAGCAAGATGGTGTTTGTGATCCACACAGAAATCTGATAGCGGAGGGGAAGAAGTTGTTGCTAAAACATTGTGTTTCTCTTCGGGCTCCTGCATCATCATCTTAATGATATCTCTTAATGAGAGAGCGTGTCCTGGATGATGAGGGTCCTTGATAATGGAAGCCGTTGCCCTGAGGCTGTGCCCATTGAAGATATCTGTGATGGAGCTGGCCGAGTTTATAGCCTCTGCAGTGAAAACTTTGGAAAGAGAAAAATCATTGCTCAGACATTGCCCCTCTTGCATCTGCTGGCAATGATCCTGATGTTCAAATCTACTTTTCCTTTGAAGAAGTTAAAGTGTTTGGTCACTTTCAGAGGGTGGGATTGGGAGGCTACTGAATAATGAAGGGGGTGTACAATAGGGTGATGCCAGAGAAAATGAAATGACAGGTGAGGGATGCAAACCGAAGCTGAAAGGAAATGGGCAGTGAAATGTGGAGCAAGAGGAAAGGTGCATCTGAGCTGCTGAGTAACTGCCCGTAGCTGCTGACCAGTGTGGTGAGGTAGGAAGTTGCTTGTTATTTATTGAAGCCCAGAATTCAACTCCCTGTTGGTTTGCATTGAGGAGGCATGAGTGAGAAGCAGGTACAGACCGTCTACTGTGGAATAGCTGATTGAAAGGTACTAGTGTCTGGAGAATTGTGAACACTCTGAAGTTAATGTAGCAATAGAACAAACAAGTAACCAGACAAAAGAAATGTTAGTCTTTCATTTCTAGACAGTTTGGATCCAAAAGTGAAGATGTATTACTGAAATTACATAGAGCTCTGGTCAGACTGAATCTGGAATTTTGTGACCAGGTTTGATCCCCCTACCTAGGGAAGACAAGAATACACGTGACAGAGGGAGTGCACCAGTTTTACCAGATTGATTTCTCCTTCAGTCTATTTCATTGCTTGAAAATTTACAAATTTCATTGTGCAAGGACTAACTCCCCATCTCGGCCTCCAGTTTTTCAAGTCTGGTGTTTAACTCTCCAATCAATAGTGTCACAACATCTTCCCTGCCAACTCTTGGAGCTGTGCCCGTTCTCTTTTGCCCCCCTCGCTCTTGGTTCAGCCCATCATATCTGCACTAGATCTCTACCCGAGCAAGTCGCTTGTTCCACCCCAGCTATTTCCCTGTAGCCTTGAAAATGGTAATTTTATTAAAAATTTCTTTCTTTAATTCCCACTCAAGGTCCTGGTAAATTATCCACGTCTGAATTTTGAGCCGGAGGTCTTCTTTGCATTTGGCTCACCCATCGGCATGTTTCTCACTGTCCGAGGACTGAAGAGAATTGATCCCAACTACAAGTTCCCCACGTGCAAGAGGTTCTTCAACATCTACCACCCAGTAGGTACCATCTTGGCAAAAGTAACAGTAGAAAGTTGTGCAAAAACCCTTGATATTCCTGGTGTGCTCGTTTAATAGAGACTTTGACTTTGAGTGGTATGAATAATGTTTTCACATAAGCTGAGTATAAAGTAATCCGGCATTGATTTTTTATTTCGAAAGTTGTCTCTTTAATAGTTAAACTACTATCATAACTTGTTCCAAACAAGAGAAAACCTGCAGATGCTGGAAATCCAAGCATAACTTTTTGAAGCTTCTTATTTAAAAACAAAAGAAATTGGAAACCAAAACTGAAAATGGCGGAAGCACTCCTCCAATTGGGCAGCATCAGAGGATCGAGAGAAACGGTTATTTCATGTGGAAGGGTCTTCTGTTGGCGGAAGCACTCCTCCAATTGGACAGCATCAGAGGATCGAGAGAAACGGTTATTTCATGTGGAAGGGTCTTCTGTTGGCGGAAGCACTCCTCCAATTGGGCAGCATCAGAGGATCGAGAGAAACGGTTATTTCATGTGGAAGGGTCTTCTGTTGGCGGAAGCACTCCTCCAATTGGACAGCATCAGAGGATCGAGAGAAACGGTTATTTCACATGGAAGGGTCTTCTGTAAATCTGAGAAGAAGAGGAAGTAGTTGAGTTCTGAGTTGGAGGGTGCAATGGACAGGACAAAGGGATTATCTCTGGTAAGATGAGACCAGGGTTGCCATGGTGAATTGCTGCTGATGAAGCCATATTGATGAGAGGTGTGCGTGAAACCGACAGAGGAGCTGTGGGATTGGTTGATGATTTGCCCTACTAGAC
The DNA here is from genome assembly GCF_030144855.1 of Hypanus sabinus. Classification (NCBI taxonomy): domain Eukaryota; kingdom Metazoa; phylum Chordata; class Chondrichthyes; order Myliobatiformes; family Dasyatidae; genus Hypanus; species Hypanus sabinus. The sequence goes on from NC_082706.1 coordinate 24,451,474, forward strand.
ATTGGCACAACTAGCAAAGTGGCTTTCTCACAGCACCCGAGACCAGTGTCCAATCCTGACCTCAGGTCCTGTCTGTGTAGAGTTTACACGTTCCCCCGATGACTGCATGGGTTTCTTCCCACATCCAATCATGCCACATACAGATTGGTAGCCGTAAGTTGCCCCTCTTGTGGATGGGTGATAGAATCTGGGAGAGGCTAGTTAGCTAGAGAGCGGGATGAATGTTGGTGAGCTCTTGAAGGCTGGTGCAGAGGGTGGACCACCACCCTGTTTCTGTGGTGTGCGAATTGCACTGTGTAACCAGCCAGGCTCACCAGAGATGTCTCTTCTGATTCGTTCCTTCTTCCTTAATGTGTTGGGTTTGGAAAGGGAATTGGTCTACGAGTCTGTGGTGATCAGTGCTATCATGTTTGCTGATGTGTGCTGGGGCAGCAGGCTGAGGGTAGCAGACACCAACAGAATCAACAAACTCATTCGTAAGGCCAGTGATGATGTGGGGGTGGAACTGGACTCTCTGACGGTGGTGTCTGAAAAGAAGATGCTGTCCAAGTTGCATGCCATCTTGGACAATGACTCCCATCCACTCCACAATGTACTGGTTAGGCACAGGAGTACATTCAGCCAGAGACTCATTCCACCGAGATGTAACACTGAGCGTCATAGGAAGTCATTCCTGCCTGTGGCCATCAAACTTTACAACTCCTCCCTCGGAGTGTCAGACTCCCTGAGCCAATAAGCCGACCCTGGACTTATTTCCACTTGGAATAATTTACTTATTATTTAATATTTATGGTTTTATATTGCTATATTTCTACACTATCCTTGGTTGGTGCGACTGTAATGAAACCCAATTTCCCTTGGGATCAATAAAGTATGTCTGTCTGTCTGAGGAAAGTCTGAGTTTCTCCAGTGATGGTAAATGTTTTTCTTTTTGCCCTCTGTAGTTTGACCCCGTTGCATACAGGCTCGAGCCCATGATCGTCCCGGATGTGGACCTGGAGCCCATGCTGATCCCCCATCACAAGGGCAGGAAGAGGATGCACCTGGGTAAGGCACCCGTAGTGTGATCAGGTCCCAGCAACACTCCCGTTGGTGAACACACGTTTGCCCACGTTTTCCCCAGTGACTACTTACTGGCCACGTTTAGCTGGAGAACGCTGTGCTTCCGCTCAACATTGAGGTGGAGCCCGGTTTCCCTTGCTGCAGAAACCCCATCGTACAGGTGTATTGTAGCGGGACCGGGTACAGGCTGGAGTTCTGTCCCATGCTTAAGGTCCTGTGGGTGAGAGGGAGGAATGGGCCTTGTTTTGATGTTATGCCAAGCATTGTGGGCATGCAGTGTTGGTGCCAGGATGTGTGGCAGCTCTTGTAGGCTGCCTTGGGTGAGTTGGTTGTTAACACAAGTGACCCATGTCACTGTATATTTCAATATTCTTGTGATAAATAAATTTGAAACCTGAATGTGACCTATCGTACTTGAGTCTTCCCATCCAGTCTCAATTTCCAACTGGTGACTACCATCAGACATTAGGGCAGAATTAGGCCATTCAGCCCATCAAGTCTACTGTACTATTCCATCATGGCTGATTTATTATCCCTCTCGATCCCATTCTACTGCCTTCTCCCCGTAACCTTTGATACGTTGATTAATAAAGAAACTTTCAACTTCCGTTTTAAATATACTCCACAGCCATCTGTGGCAATGAATTCCAGATTCACTACCCTCTAGCTAAAGAAATTCCTCCTCACCTCTGTTCTAAAAGCACATCCTATTCTGAATCTGTGCCTTCTGGTCCGAGACTCCCCCACGATTGGAAACATCCTCTCCACGTCCTACATACCAGGGTTACTTTCATGTCTGGGAAGTCCTAGAGCATTCTGCCAATGACATTGTGAAAGGCTCTGTAAAAAAAAAAAATAAATAAAATAAATTAAAATAAATCTTGCATTAAATAAGGATCGTCCCAACCCAGTGGTACTGTCAATCTGCCAGTCACTGGCCACGTGGCTTGCCGGGGCAGCATTGGCCACTGAAGCAACAAACCAGGGAGAAAGGGTTGTTGCATGAAATTGACTGTAATTTTTCAAAAGAAAATGACTGCTTGTCAGTCAACAGGTATTTCTGTGCGGGCAAAAGTGAAGATTTGCCTTCCAGATTCTTGAGATAGATTAGGAGGAGTGCAGAAAAGATTCATAAAGATGGAACTGGGGGTCTTGAGGTCCTCCTTGTGGGCTTCAGGAAGGGGAAATCGAGGGAACGCGCGTCAGTCCTCTCGAGGGATTAGCAGTGGAAAGGGTGAGCAGTTTGGGTGTCAATGTTTCTGAGGATCTATCCTGTGCTCAACATATTGATACAATTACAAAGGTGGCTATTTCATTCGGAGTTTGAGGAGAATTGGCATGTCGTCATAGACTCTCAGATTTTGAAAAACGTGCCATGGAGAGCATTCCAAACTATAGTTGGATCATCGCCTGGTACTGAGGGGCCACTGCACAGGATCAGAAAGAGTTGCAGAAGGTGGTAAGCTCAGGCCGCTCCATCATGGGCACTAACCGCAGGAGACGTCGCCTTTTGAAGATGTCCATCATTACGGACCCCCATCACACAGGACGTGCCCTCTCCTCATTGCTACCGTTACAGAGGGAGCGCTGGTGCCTGAAGGCAAACAATAAACGTTTTAGGAACAGCTTCCCCTCTGCCATCAGATTCCTGAATGGATAATGAACACTATCTCGCTATTTTTCACCCTTTTGCACTTTTTTATATGTATGCTACTTAATGTAATTTATGGTTTTTCTACAATTATTGTGTATTACAAAGTACTGCTGTGAAACAACAAATTTATGACCGATGCCAGTGATACTAAATCTGGTTCTGAGTTGCAAGGAGAGAATGACCATAGCTGGGTTTGTCTTCCAGTCTGAGGCTGAGGAATCTTTCTGACCCTTTCAGAACTCTATAAAATCATGAGGGCCATGGATGAGGTGGATGGCTGCAGTCTTTTTCCCAGGGCAGAGGAGTCTAAACGAGAGGGCATACACCTAAGGTGAAAGCAGAAATATTTAAAAAGTGAGCTGAGGGGCGAGCTTTTCACTCAAAACGGTAATGGTTATGTGGACAACACACACACAAATGCTGGTGGAACGCAGCAGGTCAGGTAGCATCTATAGGGAGAAGTGCTGTCGACGTTTTGGGCCGAGACGTCAACAGTGCTTCTCCCTATAGATGCTGCCTGGCCTGCTGCGTTCCACCAGCGTTTTGTGTGTGTTGCTTGAATTTCCAGCATCTGCAGAATTCCTCGTGTTTGCATGGTTCTGTGGAGGGAGCTTCCGGAAAAGCCATAGAGGTGCATGTAATTGCAGTGTTTACAAGACAATTGGGCTGGTACATGGATAGGAAAGGTTTAAAGCAGGGGTTCACAACCTTTTTTATGACGTGGGCCCCTACCATTAACCAAGGGGTGATGGACCCCAGGATGGGAAGCCCTGGTTTAAAGGGATGTTGAACATAGAACATTACAGTACACTACAGATCCTTCAGTACAATGTACTGATCTGTATAAACCTACTCCATGATTAGTCTCCTCCTCCTCTCCTACACAGTCCAGAACCCTCTTTTTTTCTTGTGTCTTTGTGCCTTTCTGTAGGTCTTTTATGTCCCTATTATACCACCACACTCTGCAGTGCACACCAGGCATCCACTACTCTGCGCCCTTTTTTAAAAAATAAATAAAACAGCCTAACTCTGACATCCCCACTAAACTTCCCAGCATTCACCTTAAATAGATGTCCTCTGCCATTGCTTCCCTGGGCAGGAAAAAGTGCTGGCCTGCCGCTCTACCAATCATCTTGTACACCTTTATCAAGTTGCCCCTCATCCTCCATCACTGCAAAGTGAAAAGCCGTATCCTTACAGGATGTGTTCTCTAACCTAAGCAACAGCCTGGTAAATCTCTGCACCCTCTCTGAATTTTCCACATCCTTCCCTTAACGAGGCGACCAGAATTGAACATAGAACTGCATGTGTAGTCTAACCATTACTTTGCAGCTTTTGAGCTCAATCTCCCAACTAATGAAGGCTCTGTATGTCCCCTTGGCCACCCTATCAACCTGTGTAGAAATTCTGAAGGATTTGTTGTCTTGCACCCCAAGATCCCCTATTCCTCCACACCATTAAGAAACCCACTGTTAACCTTGTACTCCACCTTCAGATTTGATCTTCCAGAGTGTACCACTTCACTCTTTTCTAGACTAAACTCCATCTGCCGCTTCTTGGCCCAAGTTTGCAACCTATCTATAACCCGTTGTACCTACCACAACCTTCTACACTATCCACACCACCTCCAACGTCGTGGCATCTGCTAGCCTACCCCTCCAGTTCATCATCCAAGTTACTTTATAAGAATCACAAAGAGCAGGGCCCCAGAAGCGCCAGATATGAGCCAACCCCAGGCAAATTGGACCAGCTTGGATAGACGTTCTGGCTTGCATGGGTGACTTGGGCCGAACAGCCTGAGTTCATGCTCTGACTCGACAGAACTACTTTCTAATTCACTTCACTCCCTCGGACAGTGCCCAGGGTCTGCTCTGTCAGGGGTTTGTGATCCTTTATTGTGAAGGAGTCCCAGTAGAAAAGGAAGGAAGTCCCACTCCAGTTGTACGGAGTCTTGGTGAGATCCCACTGGCATGCAGTGTCAGCTGCTGTGGTCTGGTGTTTAGCTTGCATGGATTAATTGGATTGAGGGTTTTATCCTGAGGAGGGATCGAGTGAGGTGATTAGAGTTTGGGACGATGAGGAATGAACCCTTTATGATGTAGAGGATTTGGAGGAAGGTTAAATGGATTGCTTCCTCTGCACTGAGAGTCACGGACGAGTGACAAAATCTTGGAACAACAGGAAAAGCTTAAGTTTCCTCACCTTCCTGCTCTCTGCGTATCTTCACTGAGTATGTTTGTGTCAGGAAAAGAGAATTGAGAGGTGTGGTCACTGGGCAAGTATGGGCAATCAGAATCAGATTTCTTATCATTGACATACGTCGTGAAACGTGTTTAGTGGCATGTGTGGTGCAAGACTTTTTTTAAATTCACTGCATTGCACTTGTGCGAAACAAGGAATAGCAGGGTAATGTACATAGATCGTTCAGAAATCTGATGGCCGAGGGGAAGGTGGTGTTCGGAAAACATTGAGTGTGCATCTTCAGGCTCCTGTACCTCCACCCCATTTGTGACAATGAGAAGAGAGCATGTCCTGGGTTGTGAGGGTCCTTAATGGTGCCAGAGACTCCACATTTTTGAAGATGCCCTCCTCTTAAGGGACTGTTGTGCCCATGGTGGAGCTGGCTACTGCAACCTGTAATGATTCTGTGCATTGGAACCTCCATACCCAGTGATGGGAAAGTAGATCTGAAGGGCTGAAAGGCAGCCTCCCAATCCCAGAACTGGTGCGTTGCTGAATGTTGTTCTGCTGTGCTTCCTCTGTGTGCCAACAGAACTGAAGGACAGCCTGACGCGGATGGGCTCAGACCTGAAGCACGGCCTCTTCTGCTCCCTACGGAACGCCTGGCAGTCATTCACCCGGCTCCAGTCGCCCCTGCCCCAGCTGCTGCCCGACACAACCGCCGCGGCCATCGAGTCGCCCGTCGCCGAGAGTGAAGGTGGGACCTTCCCCCGCGGCTCCCCCCTCTGTGTGTCACGGTTCCAAACCCTGCCTCTGTTCCCAGAGGGGTTATCCATCGGGAAACATTAGCCCCAGCCGGAGGTAGGAGGGAGAAGCAGGAAGGCATTTAGACCGAGCAAGGTTGCCTCCGGTGAAATCCTGTTAAAATCACAGCCATTCCTGAGAGAATGGAGTCACCAAGCAAATAATAATAACCCCCTGCCCAGCGGGACAAGTCCCACTGTTCTTGATCTGGGTTTGTGCCCGGTGCTCAGAAAGGGCTTCGGGGTGAGAGGCCCCTGCTCTGAATGTCACAGGCAGGAGTTGGGAGAGTGCTCCCTACCCTCTGTGCCCTGCTCGATTGGCTGCACTTTGCCAGGCAATGCCCGTGTCGCCTGACAGCCTCAGCAAGCAATAGTACTGTGTGCCCCCCCCCCCTCCACAGAGCATCTGCAACCCTCCGTAATGCCACCTTTCCTCAGCCGCCTCCCCACCCCCTCACTCTGCGTGTTTCTGCGCCCTCCTGGCCTTTGTCCTATGCTGCTCCAGAGGATACTAGGGCCACACAGTTACCCACAGCCCGTGACTGAGCCGGGCACTGCTGCTCCTTTCCCTTGGCATCTTCTGCCCCCTCCCTCCCAACCGTGCCCTCTGTGTGCCCTGTTGCCCCTCGCCATTCTAATCTGCGCCTGTGGTTACTTCCTAAGCCGGGTCTGAAGCGGACGGGAGCGGCTCCCTGCAGGAGGAGGAGGAGAAGGAAGTCAGGATCGGGATGTTGAATGGCGGACGGCGTATTGATTATGTGCTTCAGGAGAAGCCCATCGAAAGCTTCAACGAGTACCTCTTCGCTCTCCAGAGCCACCTCTGTTACTGGTAAGGGGACGAAGGGAGTGCTGGTGCTGTGGGTAAGGGAGGGCAGAAAGACGCCACCAACAGCCCCGTTTCAATGACTGCTGGTTTGGTGCTTTCGTGAAGTTGCATGTTGCTTGTAGTGTGGAGGTGATTGGTGGAATCTGGAGTTAATTGGCTGGTGTAGAATTATGGCTAATGGGCACACGATTGTCAGCACGTTGGTGAGCTAAGGGGCTGTCATATCCATGACCTCAAAGGATTTTGGACGGGTGACATTTCAGTGCCTTGTGATGTTTAGGATGTCACACCACTGCTGTTTAGGGCAGCAATAAAGGTCCTCCTTCCCCAGCGGAGTTCAGGGCTTCCTTCATCATGTCAGTAGCTTCCTCTCGTTTTTCACTACTGTCAGTCATGCAAGTCCCGGGTGGGGGCCCAGGAATACCGTCCCACTCAGATGTAGAAGGATTCTTCATTTGCTGTTTCCGTCACAGTTTTTGTTTGACCAGTCAGGGTTATCAGCCCTGAATCTGGAGGACCGGTGGACCTCTCTAAGTCTGGCCTCCACCCTTTGACCTGTTTGGCATGGGTGACCCTACCAAGAGCCAAAGCGCAAGGCCCTGACTCCAGCCAGCGTAGCTCTCCAGGTCGCTGAGGCACGCAAGCCCCCAAACCACGACATGGGTGTGATACTCTTGGAGGTGTCGCACGGTGAGTAGTAGGTTCATTTGAGACTTATCCGGGCACATTGTGGGCAGCATGGCAGCACAGCAGTAACACTGTACAGTGCTGGCTATCGGGGTTCAATTCCCCCTGCCCCACTGTTTCTAAAGAGTTTGCATGTTCTCCACGTGACTGAGTTCCTCCGAGCGGTCCATATTCCTCCTACGTTCCAAAGACGTACGGGTTAGGGTTAGTGAGCTTCGGGCATGTGTTGTTGGCTCTGGGAAACATGGCGACACTGGGGGAGGTGCTCCCAGCCCATCTTCAGTGTGTGATGGCGGTGGACTCGAGCGACACACTGTGCTTCAGTGTATGTGCGACAAGGCTGATCAATCAGTCATTGATATCTGGAAAACCATTGGGACAGGATTCGGCAGAAAGGCCCCTTGAATCCAGAACATCTGGGCAGCTTGGATCTGAATCGTCCCTTCTCTCCTCACCTTTGTGGCGCTTTGGCTGGCAACTTTGCAGTTTCTTTAGAATTTTTGTCTTTTATTTCAATGAGGCCGAGTTCTAGCTTGTCCGAGGAGCCGGCCGGATTGGAACCACTCGCCTCAAAGTCCAGTACTGATGCCACAACTCTACCAGCTGGCTTTGGACTTGAATTACAAAATGCTGAAAGTACAAAGCTGGACAGATGAGGCAGGAAATTGGAGTTCGCGTTTTGCACGTTGATGCTCAGTATTTCATTTTGAGTTTGTGTTTTGAATGTTTGCCCGACAATTATATTGTTTTACTACCTGTGTTTGCCAACTCTGTTTCTCGTCCCCTAGGGAATCTGAGGACACAGTGCTGCTAATTCTGAAGGAAATTTATCAAACACTCGGCTTCAGCATCGAGCAAGCGCAGCACTAACGAAGACCTACACCGGCAGGGATGAGAACTTCCAACACACCCCAATGCTGACAGGGTTGGAATCTCCGGCCCACCAACCATGACTCCGTTCCCTTCTTTCAAAGCCAAGCTGCTAATCGTGAAGGTGTTGAGGATAATACAGACTTTCACTACCTTCTGAGGTAGCAAACAAGGTCGGTTGCCAAATGCATTGGAAAGCTTGTCCGCCAGACGTTTGGATTTTGAGCGCTGCAAGGAAATGGCGAGTGGCCTACATCCAGCAGGCAAGGGAGCCTCTCCAAAGGTTGCATTGTCTGTAACTCCCTGGCAGGCATTAACAGTAGTGGCATCCAATTAAGAGGATTAACTTTAATCAGTGATGTGGTCTACATCACCAGCAAGAGTGTGTTCTGTGATGGGCGCTGCGTACGGGAGCTTGACTACAGACCAGCAGTACAGACTTATTTAACCATTTTTATTCTGGGTTTGAAATGCGGATGTACTTTTTAATCTGAGTGTGGATTTAAGACAGGAAATATCCTCATTTATTCGCAATACCACTTTGCAACCGAGCATCCCCGTGGCGTTCGTGACAGAACATTATCTTTGAATTCCCATGCACACTTCTGGATTGTCCTTGTCACACAGTGGCGTGACGCAGTAGTGTTGGAGTAATTGTAACTTGGTCAGAAGTGTATTTGTCAATGCAAAACCATAAACTAGCACATCTGTAACAGAAGCAGAGGGTGTTCTGTGAATGTTAGAGATTGTTCCACAATGTTTCTTTTGCTGGAGGCTCCCAACGTAATGGCTTTAGAACCAACCAATAGCCATGTAGATGACGCAGTGAAGCAGCAGCCACTGCCTTCCAACTCCAGTAACGCAGGTTCAATCCTGACCTCTGGTGCTGTCTGTATGATGTTCAAAGTTAATGTATTATCAATAGAATTCCAGCCGCCCCAGTCTTTGCTCTGTTTCTGTAAAGTCAAACTGAGTCGTTGTCAAGTACTTCTTTCCACTGTCCCGGCTGCTTTGAGTAACATCACCAGAGCGAGTTAACGGACCTGTGTGGCAGCTTGTTGTCTAACTAACTGTATTTCCAAAATATTTCAGATCTGCCATGTTAGTTTTGTTTTTAAAACAGTAATATTTAGAATGTAGAGTACTGCACAGGAACAGGAACTGCCCTTCGGCCTACTATGTTGTGCCAAACCACCTAAAAAAAAAAAGGGTAAATCAAAAACACCCAAAAAACTAATCCCTCCTACCTACACAATGTCCATCTTCCTCCATCTTCCGCACATTCATCTGCCTATGTAAATATCTCCTAATTCTCTAATGTATTTTCCTATACCACCATATCTGGCAGTGCATTCCGGGCATCCATCACTCTGAGTAAAACACTTGCCCCTCACATCCCCCTTGAACCTGCCCCCTCTCACTTTCAATGTGTGCCCTCTGGTATTAGACAGTTCTACCCTGGGAAACAGATTCTCCCTGTCCACTCTATCTGTGCCTCTCATAGCCTGATAAACCTTATGTACAACATGGTGTCTCGTTATAGATTCCTAATGGCCTCTTTTTTTTTTCCCCCTCAAATCTTTGGTGGGGTTCCTGTTTCTCTGTAATGGAGGACCATGCGACTGATCCTGAGACCTTTTCCTTCTCCTCTACACTCAGATGTCACCAATCTCCTCATACCCCAAAGTACCACGTCTCCTGGGGTTAAGTGCATTGAAGGCAGCTTGTAGTCAGACCAGGCCCCAAAGGTGACTTGAGACCTTGTTCCTGGCGGTGTGGGTTGTTGATGGCTGTGGCACTGAGCTCCCGTCCTTTCGTCAGATGTCTACTCCAGTGGCATCTCATGTGGTAACAGAAGTGGTTCTATTCTCACCTCTGCAGGGGGATGCAAGTCAAAACTAACAGCTGCAGTCTGGTGGGCACGTTAGACATGGGCGCAGAATTAGGCCATTCAGCCCATCTAGTCTGCTCCACCATTCCAAAGGATGGCCACTGCATCCCGTAGTATCAGCACCACAGCCCATCTCCGAGCACAGGACTGCAGGAGCATCCCCATTCACAAGCAGTTGGATCTGCTCCCTGAACACTGGCGTCCGCAGAAACCACTCTCCACCCAGTGCTGGGACACCTGTTTGCTCGTGTGGGAGCCCTTGGACCCTTTCACCTCCAGACCTGCAGGTCGATGTAGGTGGGAGTAGGCAGGTATGGGCTAGATTGGCCAAAGAGCTTGTTTCTTTGCGGGAGTACTCCACAAGTCTATGAAAAAAATCTTTGGCCCTTTTTCTCTGTGTCTACTCTGAAGTTGGGTTGAGCAAGTTCAACATAGGAGTGTGAGTGTTAGACACTGCAGTAATAATTACATCTGCCTCATCTTTTGTCTGAATGACTGCATTAGCTTTCTTGATTATTTTTGTACCAATCTATGACATTTTAACAACTTGTGTACAAAAATCGAGACACTGTGGACTCCTGCTGGGCCTTGGTTTAATACTAGGTCATTATAGATAATGTGTATGCTAGTTATGTAGGTTAGATGAGATAGGTCAGGACTTCATTCCCTGGCATGAGGAGAGATCACAGAGCTGAGGGTTATAAATAGGGTGAATGCATGCAGACTTTCCCCCTTAAGGTCAAGTTAGATCAGAACTAGAGTTCATAGGTTTAAGGTGAAGGGAATCTGAGGGGCAACTACTTCACACAGGAGGATGCGTGTGTGAAATGAGCGGCCAGCATAAGTGGTAAATGCAGGTTCAAAAAGTGGCATTTAACAGGAGAAAGGTATGGAGGACTATGGTGCTGGGCCAAAAAAGGACAGCATGGACTAGATGGGCTGAAAGGCCTGTTCTGTGCTGTACAAATTTTCTGAAAAACCTTGGGAGATCTGGCTTCATGTCTGCTCTAGATTGGGTCGAGCAAGTTCAACGTAGGAATAGGAGTGTGTTCGACACTACCTTAAAAGTTGCATTTACCATGATGGAAGGGAGGAGACAAATTGCTCCTATGACTTGTAGTCTTGTGTCTGACTGGTCTGAGTGTAGAAGACTATCCCTTCAGATCGTGGCTCCTTAGCTATCTCAAAGGCACTCTCGCCTTGTCTGTGGTCCTGAAGTTTTCTGGGAAAGGCAATACAGAAGAGGTGAAATTGTAGATGACAGTGAAGCAGCAGCCACTGCCTTCCAACTCCAGTAACGCAGGTTCAATCCTGACCTCTGGTGCTGTCTGTATGATGTTCAAAGTAAATGTATTATCAAAGAGCATGTACAGTGCCTATAAAAAAGTGTCCCCTCTCCCCTTAGAAGTTTCCTCCCTTTTATTGTTTCACAACATTGAATCACAGTGGATTTAATTTGGCTTTCTTTGTCACTATCAACAAAAAAAGACTCGTGTCAAAGTGAAAATGGATCTCTCTAATTACAGATATAAACACAAAGAATGATTGCATAAGTATTCTCCCCCTTCATGTCAGTGCTTAGTAGAAACGCCTTGAGCAACACACACAAAATGCTGGAGGAACTCAGCAGGCCAGGCAGCATCTATGGGGGGAAAAAAGTACAGTTGACGGTTTGGGCCAAAACCCTTCGGCAGGAGAGGAGGCTGAGGAGTGGATTTAGAAGGTGGGGGTGGAGAGAGGGAACCACCAGGTGATAGGTGAAACCAGGAGGGGGCGGGATGAAGTAAAGAGCTGGGAAGTTGATTGGTGAAAGAGACAGAACACCATGGAAGAAAGGAAAAGAGGGAAGGAACACGAGGGAGGCGATCGGGGCAAGGAGATAAGGTGACAGAGGGAAAGGGGACGGAAAATGGAGAAGGGCAGAGGGCATTGCTAGAAGTTTGAGAAATCGACATTCATGCCGTAAGGTTGGAGGATACTCAAACAGAATGTCTCCAACCTAAGTGTGGCTTCATCACGACAGTGGAGGAGACCGTGAATGAACATAATGGAATGGGAAGTGGAATTAGAATGAGTGGCCATTGGGCGAGCACGCTTGTTCTGACAGGTGGAGTGTAAATGCTCGGCAAAGTGGTCTCCCAATCTACATTGAGTCTCGCCGATATGGATCATCTCGGCCACACTGGGAGCACTGGATACAGAAGGTAACCCCAACAGACTCACAGATGAAGTGTTGCCTCCCCTGAAGGACTGTTTTGGGCCCCAAATGGTAGTGAGGGAGGAAGTGTAGCACTTGTTCTGCTTGCAAGGGTAGGTGCTGGGAGGGAGGTCAGTGAGGAGGGAGAAATCTCTGTGGAAAGCAGCAAGTTGGGGCGGGGAGGGAAAGACGTGCTTGGTGGTGGGATCCCGTTGGAGGTGGAGGAAGTTTGAGAATTGTGTGCTGGACATGAAGGCTGGTGGGGTGGTAGACAAGGACAAGAGGAACCCAATCCCTGGTAGGGTGGTGGGAGAATGGGGTAAGAGCAGATGTGGGTGAAATGGAAGCGATGCAGTTGAGGACAGTGTTGATGGTGAAGCCTTGAGTTTGTGTGGATAGGTCTCCATCAGCTTTGCACATCTGGACACTGTCATTTTTCCCCATTCTTCTTTATAAAACTGCTTAAGCTCTGTCAGATTGCAAGGGGATCATGAGTGAACAGTCCTTCTCAACTTCAGCCACAAATTCTCAATGGGACTGAGGTCTGGACCCTGGCTTGTCCACTCCAGGACATTAATTTTGTTCTTTTTAACATACATCCCTGTGTAGCTTTGACTTTATGCTTGAGGTCATCATCTTGCTGGAAAACAAGTCTTCTCTCAAGTCACAGTACTCTTGCAGACTGCATCAGGTTATCCTCCAGGATTTCCCTGTATTTTGCTGCATTCATTTTACCCTCTACCTTCACAAGCCTTCCAGCGCCTGCTGCAGTGAAGAATCCCCACAGTATGATGCAGACACCACCATGCGTCATGGTAGGGATGGTGTGTTTTTGATGATGTGTGGTATTTGGCTTACAACAAACAAAGTTTAATTTTGGTTTCATCAGACCATTGAACCTTCTTCCAGCTGACTTCAGAGTCTCCCACATGCCTCTGGCAAACTCCAGCTGAGATTCCCAACAGTGGCTTTCTCTTTGCCACTCTCTCATAAAGCTGCGACTGGTGAAGCACCCGAGCAACAGTTGTTGTATGCACAGTCTCTCTTATCTTAACCACTGAAGCTTGTAACTCCTCCAGAGTTGTCATAGGCCTCTTGATGGCCTCTCTCCCTAATTCCCTTCATGTACAGTTACTCAGTTTTTGAGGACATCCTGCTCAAGGCAGATTTACAGCTGAACCATATCTTCCATTTCTCGATGATTGACTTAACTATATTCCAAGGGATATTCAGTGACCTGGACATTCATTTTTTTGCATCCATTTCCAGACTTGTGCTTTTCAAAACCCTTTTTGTAGTTGCTTGGAGTGTTCTGTTGTCTTCATGGTGTAATTTTTGCTGGGATACCGACTCACCAGCATTGGACCTGTCAGATACAGTTGTATTTTTACTACAATCAATTGAAACACCTTGACTGCACAGATCTCCAGTTAACTAATTTTATGACTTCTAAAACCAATTGGCTGCACCAGTGATGATTTGGTGTGTCACGTCAAAGGGGGTGAATATTTATGCAATCAATTATTTTGTGTTTTATATTTGTAATTAATTTAGATCACTTTGTAGAGATATATTTTTGCTTTGACACGAACGTGTCTTTTTCAGTGTTCAAAAAAGCCAAATTAAATCCATTGTGATTCAATGTTGTAAAACAATAAAACAGACAGACACACTTTATTGATCCCGAGGGAAATTGGGTTTTGTTACAGTCGCACCAACCAAGAATAGAATAGAAATATAGCAAAATAAAACCAGAAATAATTAAATGATAATAAATAAATAATGCCAAGTGGAAATAAGTCCAGGACCAGCCTATTGGCTGAAAACATGGAAACTGCTGAAAGGTGGGGGTTGAATACTTATTTTTAGCCACTTTATGTCACCATATATAACCCTGAGATTCATTTTCTTGTGGGCATACACAGTAAATCCATGAACAACATACAACAGAATCAATGAAAGCCAGCACCCAGCAGGATAGACGAGCAAGCAAATTGCAAAAGACAAACTGCAAATGCAAAAGAACAAAAGTTATTAATAATAAATATCAAGAACATGAAATGAGTTCCTGTAAGTGTGGTCATAGATAGTGAGAACAGTTCAGTGATGGGGTGGGTGAAATTATCTCCTCTAGTGCAAAAGCCTGTAGGTTGAGGGGTAATAACTGTTTCTGAACCTGGTGATGTGGGGCCTGAGGCTCCTGTAAAACCTTCCTGATGGCAGCAGCAAGAAGAGAGCATAGCCTTGGGTGATGGGGGTCCCTGATGATAGATGTTGCTTTCAACAGCACTTTACCTCTGATAGATTGAGGTATATCCACTTCATTTTGTAGGATTTTCTGTTCAAGGGCATTGGTGTTTCCAATCCAGGCTGTGAAACAACCAGTTGGTATACTCTCCACTACACAAAGTTTTGGATGTCATGCCAAACCTTTGCAGTTTTTTTTATGGCAGCAGAGGCACTGCTTTCTTCATAATGGCCCTGGACCGATCCTCTGAAAGGATAACACCATTGCTGACACTCTCCACCGATGATCCCCCGATGAGGACTGGCTCATGAACCTCAGGTTTCCTCCTCCTGAAGTCAATAGCAGCTCCTTGAGAGGTTGCTGTTGTGGCACCACAACCAGATTTTCCTCCTCCCTCCCTCTATGCTGATTTGTCACCACCTTTAATTCAGCCAACGACATTGCCGTCGTCAGCAAACATATATGTGGAATTGGAACTGTATAAAGCAAGTAGAGCAGGGGCTAAGAACGCAGCCTTGTGGTGCACCTGTGCTTGTGGTGATTGTGAAGATGGTTTTTTTCCCATCTGAACTCACTGGGAACAGCAAGTGAGGAAATCAAAGATCCAGTTGCACAAGGTGGTATTCAGGCCGAGGTTTTGAAGCTTATTACTTAGTTTTGAGAGAAATATATTTAATGCCAAGCTGTAACGCTAAGGAGCATCCTGATATTCCAATGTTCAGTGACGAGCTAATGAAATGGAATCTGTTGTGCCAGTAGGCAAATTGGAGCGGATCCAGGTCACTTCTGAGGCGGGAGTTGATGTGTTTCAAAGCACTTCATCACAGAGCATCTTATTCTGCTGACTGTTGGGAGACCAGTGCTACAATCCCAGACAAGTGATTACCCTTTTTTTTTTAAATTTTAAATTTCTAACCTTTACCCATGTAGCCTCCTCTGAAGAGCCTTCTAGAACATCCTCCCTCATTGCTGATGTTGTGGTTTCATTCATCAATACTGCTGTTTCCTCTCATCTTTTATTTCTTCCCTGTTTCTATGCGTTAAAATGTTGTTGCATATCCTTCCCCTTTTTTAAATCACGTCTCAGTAATGACTTTCCCGATAACCATTTTCTCATAACCATTTTCTCCTCATAACCATTACCCCCTTTACCAATCAAATACCTTACAGTCTGCCTTAAATACGTCCGATGACTCAGCCTCCATAGCACCACCCTCTGGCTGAAGAAACTTTTCGTCTCCCTTTATTCTGAGCCAGCTCCCAAAGATTTCTTCTCTCTGTCCACCCTGTCCAAGCACTTCAATATTCAATTAATTGTTCAAATATTCCCTTGTCCTGATTAATGCGCTAAGGTTTGGCATGACATCTAAAACTTTGATAAACTTCTATAGATGTCTAGTGGTCAAAATATTGACTGGTTGTATCACGGCCTAGTATAGAAACATCAATGCCTTTGAATGGAAAATCCCACAAATCATAGTGGATACAGCCAAGTCCATCATGGGTGAAGTCCTCCCTACCGTTGAGCACACCTACATGGAGTGCTGTCGTAGGAAAGCAACATTCACCATCAAGGAGCTCCATCAGGACAGGCTCTCCTCACTGCTGCCATCAGGCAGAAGGTGCAGGAGCCTCAGGACTCGAGCCAGCAGGTTCAGTAACAGTTATTACCCCTCAACCGTAAGGCTCATGAACCAGTGGAGGTAACTGCACTTGCCCCATCACTAAACTGTTCGCACAACCTATGGATGCAATCTCCAGGACCCTTCAACTTGTTCTCGATGTTTATTGATTTTGTATTTATTATGTTTTATTTTCCTTTTTGTATTTGCAGTTTATCTTTTGCACACTGGTTGTTTGTCCGGCCTGTTGCGTGCAGTCTTTCATTGTTTTATAATGGTTCTTGGATTTACTAAGTATGCCTGCAAGAAAGCAAATCTCATATATATGTTGACATATGTACTTTGATAATAAATTTATTTTGAACTTTGAAAGGTTATCTACCTTACCAATCAGGTTCCTTGTATTAAAAAAGATGTAGTTTAGCCTTCCATTCCTCCCAGATGTCTTATCACCACCATATCTGCTTTGCCCACAAGATCTACTGTTTACTTCTGTGTTGGAGTGAACTTCCCCAGTTCCCTTCCGCCACACTGTCTCAATGTAAATCACAGCTTTCCTTTCCTGCCAACATAGGTTAACCCTTCCCAGTAATAAGCAGGTGATGTCAATAATAGGGCAATTGTAAATAACTGAGGATCAGGAGAACAATCACTTGGAAAGGCTGGTACTGATCGGAGATGGCTAGCATGTTTTGATAGGACAGATCCTTACTGACCTGTTTGATTAAATATTTTAAGTAGATAACAAAATGTATTCGACAAGGGTTTTGCAATCAGTGTGGTTCACATAGACGTGAGTAAGGGCTTCAGCAAGTCAAACATGGAAAAATGGTCCAAGAGGTTAGGGGCCATGGCAAGATGGCAAATTGGATCCAAAATTGCATTGGCAATGAAACAGATGGTAGAGGGATGTTTTTGTGATTTGCATGCCTTGCTGTTCTCCAGGTATCAGTGCTGGGACCATTGCTGTTAATGTAAATGACTTGGTCATAATCAGTAAGTTTGCAAACACAAAGTTGCTGAGGGTGTGATTAGTCCAAGGCTATAGATCACAGTCCAGTGTAAAATTTATTTTCTCAGTACATTCATGTCACCATTGAGATTGTTTTCTGCGGGCATACGGAGCAAATCTATAGAACAGTAACTGTAAAACTGGATCAATGAACAACAAACTGAGCAAGTACAGGTAATGAGAACATGAAATAACAAGATAGAGTCCTTAAAGTGAGACCATCACTTTCCATCACGTAGGTGTTGGTGAAATGTCAGATGGACTTTATTCCTGATGGGAGGTGATGCATTTTAAACCTGCTTATCAGGTTAGAACATACAGGATCAATGATAAAATCTGAGCAAAAACAGAGCAGCTGAGGGACCTTGATGTGCAATCCAAAGATCCTTGAGGGTGGCAGAATCAGAATCAGGTTTATTATCACTGGAATGTGTCATGAAATTTGTTAACTTATCATCAAGAATGTGATACATAATACAGAAGGAAAAATATAAATAAACAATTTGCAGTATATGTGTTGAATAGATTAAAAATCATGCAAAAACAAAATTATATATATTTAAAAAGTGAGGTAATGTTCAAGGGTTCAATGTCCATTTAGGAATCAGATGCCCGAGGGGAAGAAGCTGTTCCTGAATCGCTGAGTGTGAGCCTTCAGGGTTCTGTACCTCTTACCTGATGTTAACAATAAGGGCATTCCCTGGGTGCTGGGGGTCCTTAATGATGGACGCTGCCTTTCTGAGACGCCGCTCCCTGAAGATGTCCTGGGTACTTTGTAGGCTGGTACCCGAGATGGAACCGACTAAATTTACGACCCTCTGAAGCTTCTTCCAGTCCTGTGCGGTAGCCCACACCACCCCCCCCCCCCAATACCAGTCAGTGACAGCCTGTCAGAATGCTCTCCTAGGTACATCTATAGAAGTTTTTGAGTGTTTTTGTTGACTTACCAAATCTCTTCAAACTCCTAATGAAGTATTGTCTCTCTTGTCTTCTCTATAGCTGTATTGATTTCTTGAGAGGTCCTCAGAGATCTTGACACCCAGGAACTTGAAACTGCTCACTTTCTCCACTTCTGATCCCTCTGGTCTGTGTTTCTTCTTCATAGCCTTACTAAAGTTCAGTTAGCTCTTTTGCCTTACTGATGTTGAGTGCAAGCTTGTTGCTGTGACACCACTTCACTAGATGGCACATCTCGCTCCTGTATGCCCTCTCGTCTCCATCCGAGATTCTATCAACAATGATTGTATCATCTGCAAATTTACAGATGGTATTTGAGCTATGCCTAGTCACACAGTCATGGATTTAGAGAGAGGAGAGCAGTGGGCTAAGCACACATCCCTGAGTTGTGCCAGTGTTGATCATCAGCAAAGAGGAGGTATTATCACCAATCCACAGATTGTGGTCTTCCGGTTAGGAAGTCGAGGATCCAACTGCAGTGAGAGGTGCAGAAGACCATGTTCTGTAACTTACCAATCAGGGATGTGGGAATGATGATGTTAAATGCTGAACTATAGTCGATGAACAGCACCCTAACAGAGGTATTGTCCAAGTGGTTTAAGGCTGTGTGAAGAGCCACTGAGATTGTGTCTGCTGCTGACCTGTTGTGGTGATAGGCAAATTGCAACATGGTGAGATACCATGATTAAGAAGGACTTGAGCTACAGACCTTCATTTGTGGGGGTACTGTATGTAAGAGCTGTGAGGTTGTGCTCTAACTTTAGTGAGACTTCAGCTGGAGTACTGCATGTCTGGAAAGATATAATAGTGCTAGGGAGGGTGCAGAAACTGTCCTGTTGGGGGCACTCTTTCATTGATTGATTGTATTGTGTTTTGTGTATTTACTGTGGTTGCCCGTAAGGAAATGAATCTGTGCTGTATTGGTGACATGTATGTACTTTGGGAATAAATTTACTTTGAACTTTGAGGCAATTCACCAAAACGTTACCTGGGACAGTGTTTCAGTGTCTGCTTTTGCTGGCGGGTGACAGGTGAAGTGATTTGAGATCCATAAATTTGAGGGATATGGGGCTCCACCTTGCCAGAGGTGAATAAAACTAGTGGATATTGGTTCAGGGTAAGGGCGAAGGAAAACAGAAAGGGTCCGAAGACCTCCTCCCTGCCACGAGTGTGATAAGTAACTGGAATGCGCTGCAAGAGAGAGTGGTGGAAGCAGAGCTCTGACTGGAACTACTGGGAAACACAGATATGCTCACTGCGCTGCAAGAGAGAGTGGTGGAAGCAGAGCTCTGACTGGAACTACTGGGAAACACAGATATGCTCACTGGCCAGTATGGGTGTGGTAGGCGGAATGGCCGATTGCATCGCCTCTAATCTGGGTCAACATTTACGTGCTGGGCAGCACCTAATTAATTAGTTTGTTTATTTCGACTTTTTTCTTAAAGACGTGCTGGGTGCATCTCGGCTACCGCCGCACCCCTGCATGCTTTGCGGATCGGTATCGGTCCACGGCCCGGAAGTTGGGGACCACTGCCCTAATAGCACCGTAAACCAGGGACTGCATTCTTAGAGTTTCTGCTCTTTAATCTACTTGATTGATGTGTTCAGGTTTACATGAGAATGGGGTTGAGGGGAAAAATGTTTCAAATTTTATGTGTTGCTCCAGATTCCAGCATCTACAATGTCTTGTGTCACCATCCCAGTGTATTAGCTTTTTTAAGGGGTCTGAGTGGAGATGATGTATAAGTACTTAGTACTTAGACCAAGCCACTCATGTTGCTGACTCAAGTCATGGTCCACTGACCTGAGCAGAAATTTAGATCATCTTTGATGGTACAATCAGCATACAATTTGGTGATTTGTCATGAATTTTATTCAAATTTTTATGAAGTATGTACATCAATATATAAAGTGTCATTTGCAAAACAACTGCAAGTGTTCACACACGCATTCCCATACCAGTGTAGGAAGACCACAACTGAAATATGTAGCCTTGCAACCAAAACAGACAACAGCAACAGATTTCAGCACCTGCAGCATCTCTTGTATCCACAGTACTGAAGACTTTTTTTTGATAATGTTGGAATCTGCTGAAATTATCTGGTGGAGAAAATGGACCTGACATTGGATCAATAGATTAAGTTTCAGATACCGGACCACATCTGAACTTCCAATATGTACCATCACTAATGGACCACCTGAGCCAGTGGCCAGTTGTTACAAGATCTGCACTATCAACATTTTAGGTAGGTATTAAATATGATGTTCAACAGCATACAGAATCAAAACTGCTGCTGAACAGTCTCATGACTCCGAACAACCAAATATGAAATGTTCCACAGCTGGGCTAATCTGGCACCTTCCAAACTGGATCACTGCCACAAAGGACCACAATGTGTGCAGATTGGAAGTAACATCTCCATCTCACTGACAACTAACATCAGTGCTCCACAAGGATGTGTGCTTAGTCCACTGCTCTACTTTCTCTAGACCCATGACTGTGGCTAGGCATAACTCAAATATCATCTACAAATTTACTGATAATACCACAGCTGGCAGAATTTCAGATAAGAATCAATAAGGAATAGGAGCAGGAGTAGGCCATCTGGCCCATCAAGCCTGCTCTGCCATTCCATAAGATCATGGCTGATCTACCTACCTTTTCCTCATAACCGTTAATTCCCCTACTATGCAAAAATCTCTCCAATCTTGTCTTTAAGTATATTTATTGAGATAGCCTCCACTGCTTCATTAGGCAGAGAAGTCCACAGATTCACCACCCTCTGGGAAAAGCAGTTCCTCCTCATCTCCATCCTAAATCTCCCCCAAATCTTGAGGCTGTGTCCCCTAGTTCTAGTCTCACCTATCAGTACAAACAACGTTCCTGCCTCTATTTTAATCTATCCCTTTCATGATTTTATATTTATATAAGATCTCCTTTTATCCTTCTGAATTCCAGCAAGTACAGTCCCAGGCAACTCAACCTCTCCTCATAATCTAACCCCCACATCTCTGGAATCAACCTGCTGAACCTCCTCTGTACCGCCTCGAAAGCCAGTATATTTTTCCTCAAGAAGGGAAACCAGGTGCAGCCTCACCAGTACCCTATACAGTTGTAGCATAACCTCCCTGCTCTTAAATTCAATCCCTCTAGCAATGAAGGCCAACATTCTATTTGCCTTCTTGAATAAGACTGCTGCACCTGCAAATCAACCTTTTGTGATTCATGCACAAACACTCCCAAGTCCTTCTGCACAGCAGCATGCTGCAGTTTTTTACCATTTAAATAATCTGCCCTTTTATTTTTCCTTCCGAAACAGATGACCTCGCATTACTTACATTGTACTCTGCCAGACTCTTGTCCACTCAATTAACCTATCTATATCTCTCTACAGACTCCACATATCTAATAGATAATTTACTTTTCCACTCAATTATCATCAGCAAACTTAAATACACTACTCTCTGTCCCCTGTTGGGATGAAAGGGCATACAGGAGCAAGGTATACCAGTTAGTTGAGTGGTGTCATAGCAACAACCTTGCACAATGTCAGCAAGACCAAAGAGCTGATTGTGGACTTCAGGAAGGGCAAGAGGACAGCGCACAAACCAATCTTCATAGGGTGATCAGAAGTAGAGAGCGAGCAATTTCAGGTTCCTGTGTGTTAATATCTCTTAAGGACTTAACCTGGACACAACATATTGATGCAGCTATAAAGAAGGTATGACAGTGGCTATATTTCATTAGTTTTGAGAATTGGTTTCTCAAATAGAACCTTTGAAAACTTCTACAGATGTACAATGGCGAGCATTCTGACTGGCTGCATCACCATCTATTATTGTGTGTGGGGGGGGGGGGGGGGGGGGGAAGAGCTCCTGCACAAAATTGAAATAAGTTGTAGAAACTTGTAAAATTAATCAGCTCTATCATGGCAACCAGCTTCTATGGTATCTAAGACATCTTCAAGGAGTAGTGCCTTTGGAAGGTGGCATTCATCATTAAGGATCCCTACCACCCAGGCCATGCCCTCTTCACACCGTTACCTTTGGGAAGGAGGTACAGAAGCCTGAAGGCACAGCTTCAGCGATTCACAAACCCCCTCTGCCATCTGATTTCTAAATGGGCATTGAACCCATGAGCACTTCCTCACTACTCTTTTTCATTTCTCTTATTTTGCACTACTTACTTTAACTAATTAACAGACATACAAGACTTGGGGAAAATCATTGATGTTCCTTCATTGCCACCAGGCCTAAACCTGATACTGAGGACAATTAGGAATGAACAACACACGTTGGTCTTCTGATGATTCCAAAATTGAATTTAAAGTCTACAATGAGAATTTAAAGCCTTCTTAAGATCTGCTTAGATTTGAGTAAAACCTAAACATTAGAATCTTATTTTTCTAAAATGTGCAAGAATTGACAGCACAGGGGTGAAAGCAGGGGGTGATGTCTGGGAAGAACAGTTGTGAAGGGTCCCCTTGGCCATTGGCAGGAAAAGCAGTAAGATCAAAATCTGGAATTTCTGTTGGCCCTGCTGCACACTGGTGAGGTAGGGAGAAGACTAGGAGAGTTAGAGTGAGAGAGGTTTCTATTGTAAGGGGAATAGACAGGCAATTCTGTTGCCATAAATTCTAATGGTGTGTTGTTTCTCATTACATCTCTGAGCAGCACATTCTGAAAGGGAAGATGACAGCCAATGGTCAGAGGTCACATCAGTACTAATGACATGGATACAAATAGGAAATGAGATGTTGCACCATAAATTTAGGCTGTTAGACCATAAGATAAAGGAGGAGATTTAGGCCATTCAGCCCATCAATTCTGCTCTGCACTCAATCTGATGAAGATCTCATCTGGAAATGCCGACTGCCCATTTCCTTCCACAGATTTTGCCTGACTCACTAAGGTTGCCCGGGTATTTTGTGTGTCAATATGCTAAGATTGTGCTTTTCAAAATGCCTTGTTGCTAGAGGATTAGTTTTGTCTCAACTTCAATTTCAGCTGTACAGGAAAAACACATTCAACATCTAAGATATAGTTTATTAATGCCCAAGCAAGAAATATACCTTTTTTTAAATAATGGTCTTAGTTTTATTAGACACAGTTATCCACAAGTTTAAGATTAAAACTTTAGTCTCTCTTGCATTCACAGTTCAGTCAGTGAATTGATACATTTGCAAAGACTGCAGCTGATTCTGCACTTTCTGCATTCAGCTGAATCTCACATTCCAGAGCCATGGAACAGAAATCTCCCAAAGTGCACACACTGCCCTGTGATTTCTTTCCCTCAAACTGGACTCTGACTTTAGCCTGTTACAGTGCCTATTCAAAACACTGGTCAAAAGCAAAAAGTTTATGTACAGTTACCTGCATTCTGACACTTGCCCAAATAGGTCCTGCACAAGGCACTATAGAACCACAAGTGGAGACAGCACAAGGTACAAGGTCATTACTTTTCCTGAATTTGGATGGTGTTTCTATTCAGGTGGATTCTGGTGAACAGGAATGAAGTAAGAGTCAGCCCAAAAGGCTAGGAAAAACAACTGAAAGTTACAGTGATTTTATCAGCTGTGGTTAAGATTTGACCGTGTTATATTACTAAAGATGAAGTTTGTACAAAAGTGTGCCCTCTGAGCATTTAAAGTTTAGTTAGAAGTGCAAAGCAAATGATGATATTTGTACATTTAATTGCACTGAAAATTCTCTGCAGTTGCAAATGAGGTGAGGAGCCTCACCTTGGGTCTTGCTGGTGCATTTGCTTGCACCCACCATAATTATTGAAAATGTGATCTGAGAAAA
Organism: Hypanus sabinus; assembly: GCF_030144855.1. Taxonomy (NCBI): domain Eukaryota; kingdom Metazoa; phylum Chordata; class Chondrichthyes; order Myliobatiformes; family Dasyatidae; genus Hypanus; species Hypanus sabinus. Next base: position 24,475,289 of record NC_082706.1, read on the forward strand.
CATTTTCCAAACATCATCCTTCAGCATATTGGACTGCTACACCAACACAGTCAAAGGCTTCAGTGGTTTGTTAAACCTGCCCAATCCTCACCAGCTCTGTGGAAGAGCAATCAAGCTGGTCCCTTTCCCCTACCTGCTCCCCATAGTCGCTGCAAATTCTTGCCTTTCAGAATCTTTCCAGATCTTTGAATGCCACAATTAAAACTGCCTCCTGCACTGCATATGGCAGTGATTTCCAGACCCAAACACTAAGGATAAGGAGAATTTTTCCTCATCTCTTTAGCCAGTCATCTTCATTCCGTGACTCCTCCATCACCGGGAGGGTGGCAGGAGGTTTCTTTGATCAATGGCTATCGCCTGCCAATAGCCATCTGTAAGTGGAATGTTAATATTCTGGCGAAGATTACATTTAAAAGCATTTCTCCTCTCCGCACCTTTACTGCCCCACTTCCAGACCTTTATACCAAAAGGATTCAAAGAAACAATACACAAATTTCTGCATTAAAAAGTTGAAACAACATAAATACAGTATAATAGTCACAGGTTTACCAGCACATTTGCTCTGCAATGCAAAGCTGTATATGGAAGTACAATTTGCAAGGTTTTGCCCACATGGGAGGGAAAAATACAAATCGAATAAAGCAGAGTGATAAGCAGCCTCAAGAACAATATCCAAATTCCCACAGGGAACAGATTGATTTTTGGTCCCTGCAAACCCACGATCCTCATAATGAGCATTGATACATGTGTCAGTCTGGTCCCCTTTGATGACAAATTAACTGGTGTGATGCAAGGTAAACTAGTTCAATTTGTGTCTCCAAGGTCAATAGTAGCTCTGCTATCCCCTCAATATCTGCTGCAAATTAAATTTGTGTAAACAAAATGCAGGAAATCTTTTCAAATCTTGTAACATGTCTGTGGACAGATGGATGCAATTCCAAAGACTAGGAAATATTGGCTGACAAGTTTAAATGCAATTATCAATAAAGTCTAGAATTAGTCAAACTGGACACAGGTCACTTAAGCTGAGATTTGATATTAAATCGCACCAGATACAAATAACCCTTCTCCGAGCTCAGTTTTATGCGCTTCAATCGCACTTTAAAGTAAGCGAACTATTTAGCAGCAAAAAAGATTCAACATGCCAAAAAAAAAAATGAAGTTATATCAAGGGCAAGAGACATTGGTAACTCTATACCAATCCAAGAGGATGGATGCAGCCTGTCGGAGTTACTGGCAGTGGCCTGCTTGTCGAAGTGACAGAACAATTGGAATAGAATGTCACTGCAACAGCACAAATGTGACTCTGCTGCACGATGCTCATGCACAGGCAGCTCTGCTGTTCTAAGCTTTTATGATACCAAACCTGGAAATTCAGCTTTGTCCCAAAACTGTAGAAGACTGCATACTTCCCCTTTTGACAAAAATAAAGAAATCGCCTGACAGGCAAGCACATTCCATAATGTAAATTGTGACATGCCTCGCATATTCAACAGTTTTACTGTGAAATTTTATATCAACCATTCAATGAGTTTGAATGGAGCAGACTGACGCAACCATTTGTTCCCAGTGATTAATCACATCAAACAAGTCAGTTCATTAAGAAATTATACCATAAACGTCAGCACCTTTGGAAGGGGAGCTGCCTAAGATTTTGAAATGCATTTACTTGTTACAACCATGTTGAACTATTGCCTTCACACCATCTAGATTTTATTGGTGTATTTTTGGTTAAAAATAAAAAGGTTTATTTAAAAAAAAGTTAATAAAATCAACCATTTTAACTTCATGAAACAATAAAATTTGCAATGCTCTCGTCTCTTGCTGGTCCATTTAATTCCCCTGTTTTGCACTTCTTGTCGGGGCTGTGTATGCATCTGCACTATTACGGTGTTGCAAAAGATCCCATCATGAATATGTGCAAATATTGCCTAAAGTAAATGGAAAGCAAGTGTACATGGCAAGGAATAAGTTGGAGTGGCCCGACTGCCGGCAGCTCACTATACATCCAGCTTGAAACCAGGGTTTGCAAGCTTGCGCTCTTGTGTGGCCGAGAGATTGGTCTTTGAGTAAGGTTTGTGGCATTCAGGGTCTGACAGACATGGATAGTGCTGACGGTAGCAGGTGTAGGCTAGAGTCAATCCGATCAGGGAACCACACAGTACATCTGCAAGACAGAGAAGCACATTGATCATGGAGAACAAGAGGTTTCCCTGCATATAAATCTACTTTATCCAAAAGAGGCTACTCCCAGAGTCTTGGAGGAACACGTCGCAGATGTATTGCTCCATGTATGTCCCTTCAGCCCAATGAGTCTATGCTGACCACAGTGTCCACCCAGACCCCGTCCCAAATTCCTGACTTCAGACCGTATCCCAATCCCACCCCCTTCACAAACCTATCCAAGTGCTTCTTAAATTATATTATTATACCTGCTTCCAGCACTTCCTCTGGCATCTCATTCCTTATACTTATCACCCTTTGAGTGAAAAAGCAGCCCCTCAGGCCTCTTTCAAGCTTCCCCCCGTCTCATCCTAAATCTATGCCCGTAGTTTCAAACTCCCCTGCCCTGGGGAAGATTCTGCTCCAGATGGCCATGGCAGTCAGAAAACAGATGCACCACAAGCAGTTTGCCTAGTCAATGCTCAGTCTCACTGATGTAGGGGAAGCCACAAGGAGAGCTCCAAATGCAGCAGATGTTACTAGGATCATAGGTCAGCTGTCAGTTACAACCATGAGGAAAAATGGAGGCAGTCAGATTTTGGAAGGTATTGGGTATTAAGCATTTGATGGGATAACCTCCAACTGCAGAAGAGTCAAAAATCAGGGACGTGCACAAGGCCAGAACTGGAACACTGAGCAGAGTTCTCAACGACAGGTAAAGGACCTGATTCTGATATGGGTCTCTATTGTGGACTGAGTGTGGGAAGGGAGCAGGCAGAGGGGAATTATGATTGGGAAAAGGGGAAAAGAGCAGGAAACACCTGAGAGACATTCTGTAACGATCAATAAACCAAAAGTTTGGAATCAAATTACCTTGCCTGATATCACAGGGCTGGGTTAGTCAGCAACCATTCCAACTCCACCCATGCCATTCCTTCTCTGCTACCTGTCCCACATCCCTACCAGGGCGCTTCACCCTCACCGTTCCCAACATCCTTTGCTTCCACCTGGTTTACAAACTCGTTCAGTGTTCCACAATGACAAATACAGTACTATGCAAAAGTCTAGGCACCCTCAGACTCTGCCAGGAACCCTGTTCTATGTGCACTAGTCATTATTTGGGAAGTAATTATTTGGTGGGTATAGTTGGTAAGATGCTGGGCCTGTTTCTCACCTTGCCAGTGGTGCTTGTAGTCGCAGACACGTGATAGCGCAACAACGGCTGCAACATAGAGTGGCATTAGCATCACACACAGCCTCCAGCCTTTTCCTCGTCCCCCTGAGGCAAAGCAGTGGAGTTTTCCTCCCAAGTAGAAGGCAGTGAAACCAAGACCAGCAAAAGCAACTGCAAGTATAATTAAAGAACAAGATTCAGAAGCAATTCTGCCCCACTTCACAAGCACAGAATGTAATGTCCACAGGAGGATGAATCATTATTCATGTGACCCTCTATAATGGGTCAACAACACAGGACTGTCAAATGTCAGAAAACAAATCTGGGATTAGGTCAGTAACAAGAGAAGCTAACACATTGTACCAAAGTCAAAATTATTCAAATTATGACCCCATTAATACACTTTCATTCAAATTTTTCTTCTTGCAGATTTAAGAAGGCTTTAGGTTTCTCAGAAACTCATTGAATATTGAAATTCAAAAAATATTTCTTCTCTTAGAAGACATCATTATTCATTTATTCATAATGTCTACTGAGGCCCCATGTGCCACCTAGGTACCAAGAGTTCAGACGACGATGATAATGTCTACTGATGATACTTAGGACCAAATACATAGCAACGTGGGAAATCTATTGAGGTTAAATATGAAATGATAGCTCATTTTCTGTCTGAGACTGCACACACTGATAGTCCACATAAAAGCCTCCAACTCCTGACAACACAGAGAGCAAATGAATGAATGAAAGGTGCTAACTCCAAGGAAGCAAATTCCAAGACAGGTGAGTAGCTTCAGCTTTAACAAAGCAATCTTCCCATCAATACTGAAATAAACGGAATTAGGCTGAAATTATGACAGTTTGGCATTTAGTGGGTACACAGCAGCCTCAAGGGAGCAGCAGAGGACTACAGTTAGTTCCCTCAGTTCAGAAATTGTCCTTGTACAAAGCAAACAATCGAGAGGTACTTCTATTCCTATGGAAATTCCTGCTTGTGTACACAAAGGAAGAGCAGACTTTTAATTTTTAATCCTGTACTGCAACTCAAATAGATTATGATGATTTAGAGTCACAGCTGTCCAGCACAGAAAGAGTCCACCACTTCCATGATAACCATTTTGTCTATCTTCACTAATTCCATTTACCTGCGTGAAGACAATTTACATTGCATATTTAAGTCTGTTTAAATGCCTCTTCATTGTATCAAATTCCAGCATCTCCATTAGCGACATGTTTCAAACAATAACAACCACCCACTCTTTGCATTAGAAAACCTCTCCCTTCATAGAGAACTCCAACACAGAAACCGGTTCTTCAGCCCATCCAGTCTGTAATAAACTGTTATTCTGCCTAGTCCTATCTAGTCCATGATGAAATATTATTCTGACTAGTCCCATTGACTTGCACCCGGACCACTGCCCTCCATACCTCTCCCATCCATGTACTTATCCAAACTTCTCTTAAATGTTGCAATCAAACCCATATCCACCACTTTCACTGGCAGCTCATTCTACACTTGCATCACCCTCTGAGTGAAGAAGTCCCCTTAAATAGTTCACCATTCATCCTTGCTGCTACCATGCTCTATCTTTTCCCATGACGCCTACGTCTAGTCAAGGGGTTCCCAACCCAGGATCCACAGACCCCTACGTTAATATTATAACCATATAACAATTACAGCACGGGAACAGGCCATCTCGGCCCTTCTAGTCCGTGCCGAGCGCTTACTCTCACCTAGTCCTACTGGCCCGCACTCAGCCCTTGACCCTTCATTCCTTTCCTGTCCATATACCTATCCATGTTTTTTTTAAATGACAAAATCGAACCTGCCTCTACCACTTCTACTGGAAACTCGTTCCACACAGCTACCACTCTGAGTAAAGTTACCCCTAAACTTTTGCCCCTTAACTCTCAACTCATGTCCTCTTGTTTGTATCTCCCCTACTCTCAATGAAAAAAGCCTATCCACGTCAACTCTATCTATCCCCCTCATAATTTTAAATACCTCTACCTTACCCCCCTCAACCTTATACGCTCCAAAGAATAAAGACCTAACTTGTTCAACCTTTCTTTGTAAATTAATGGTAGGGGTCCATACCATAAAAAGGTTGGGAACCTCCCGTCTAATCCAATTTACTAACAAATCCTGAAGGCCAAGTGACTGAACCTTCTTGACCAATCTCTCATGTGAAACCTTGTCAAATGCCTGGCTGAAATCCACGTAGACAACATCCATTGCCTTGCGTTCATCAACTTCCCTGGTAACTTCCTCGAAACGAACTACAACGTACAAAGCCAAATTGACTATCCCTAATCAGTCCCTGCCTATCCAAATACTTATATATCCACTCCCTTAGAATACTTTCCAATAATTACCCACTATTGCCATCTGAGCGAATGGCCAATAATTTCCTGGCCTATTCTTAGAGCCTTTCTTAAACAACAGAACGACATTTGCTAGCCTCCTATCCAACAGCACCTCACCCATGGCTAGGGACATTTTAAATACCTCTGCTAGAGCCCCTGCTCCTTCTGCACTAGCCTCCCACCTACTATCACAACTTTATGTTTCTTGCAACCATCTGCAATCTCTCTACAAATTTGCTCCTCTCAATCCTGCTGACTATTAGGTGTAGTTTAAAAACTGTCCCATTAAGGTGGTCATCCCTTTCTTATTCCTCAATTCCACCCACAAACCTCAGTAGATTAGCTCTCCAGTTGCCAGGACATTTTCCCTGACTAGTAAAGCAAACCTTCCCCCCCTTTAATCCTTCCTGATCTATCATATCCAATTTCCTGAAAACTCCTTTCTCTCGTCTTAGAACTATAATGTACCTGATACGAAAAAGATTTTAACAATGTATCCTATCTATTGGGTGGCAGGTTGGAGATACATCGCTACCAAAGGAGGTCCAAGGTGCTCCTTCCCTCCACAAGCCTGCAGGTCACCCTTCCGCAAGGTGTAGCACCTGCTTAGCACCCTCCCCACCCCACCATCCCGAGTCAGGTGGTAGATGGTCATATGATGAACTGGTGCATATCACAAGTCCTGGTTATGCCACCACTGATGCCAGGCAGATAATCTCTGAGGAGTATTGATAGAGGTTGGGGTCACCCGTCTTGTAAAATCACTGCCCAGAAGAAACCGCTGGCAAACCACTGCTGTAGAAATATAACCATATAACAATTACAGCATGGAAACAGGCCATCTCGGCCCTTCTAGTCCATGCCGAACACTTACTCTCACCTAGTCCCACTGGCCCGCACTCAGCCCATAACCCTCCATTCCTTTCCTGTCCATATACCTATCCAATTTTACTTTAAATGACAATACTGAACCTGCCTATACCACTTCTACTGGAAGCTCGTTCCACACAGCTCTCTGAGTAAAGAAATTCCCCCCTCGTGTTACCCTTAAACTTTTGCCCCCTAACTCTCAACTCATGTCCTCTTGTTTGAATCTCCCCTACTATCAATGGAAAAAGCCTATCCACGTCAACTCTATCTATCCCCCTCATAATTTTAAATACCTCTATCAAGTCCCCCCTCCACCTTCTACGCTCCAAAGACCTATTTGCCAAGAACAGTCATAGTCATGGAAAGACATTGACTCCCCACGGCATGTAATGAAGGAACAAACCCTTTCTATGCCTCTCATTATCTATCAGTTCATTAGACAACCTCCTTATTTGCTCCAAGGAAAACAAGATCAGCCTACACAATCTCACCCTTTGATGAAAATCTGTGCAACAACCTGATGAATCCCCAATGCACTTTCTGCAGTGCAACCACATCCTTCATAGTGTGGTGACCAGAAATGAACACAACACTCCACAAGTGTTGCCTAAAGATTGTTTTGTAAAGTCCCAACTTTTATATTCTCTTCCTCTATGTATGAAGCCAAGAATGCTGAATACTTTCTTCACCACCTTGTCCACATGTTGCCACTTCCAGCGAACTATGGTCTTGACTACCTATGCCTTTATACATCAAAATTTGCTGGTGCCTACCATTTATTGTACATCTGCTACGCTTAGCTGAGTTTCCATAATGATTCACCCCACACTGTCAGGATTAAATTCCTTCTGTCGGCGCTCCGCTCAACAGTAAACTTACAGCCTTGCTCACCATCCACAACAACAGCACTGAGTTATCCACGAACTTACTAATCATATTTCCTGCATTCACATCCATTAATAACATCCACCACAAATAGCAAAGGCCCCAGCACTAATCCCCGAGTACATCACTAGCCACAGACTTCCACCACTGCCCTCCATCCGTTTTCACCAGGCCAGTTTTTGGGTCCAATTAGCAAGTTTGCCTTAACCTTCAGTAGCAGCCTACCAAAGTTCAAAGTACATATTATTATAAGTTTGCATATTTCATACCATCTTGAGATTCATCTCCTCACTGGCAGCCATAAAACAAAAAACCCCAACAGAACCCATGCAGGATTTTAGTAAGGCATTTGACAAACTCCATAAAAACAACATCCACTACCCTGCCTTCAGTCTCTTTTGTTACCTTCTTAGAGAAAAAACTCAATCAAACTAGTGAATCAGGTATTCCCCATCAAGCCCCACACAGAACCATTCTATCTTTAATAACAGGAGTCACCTTACCCCACCCCCAACCACCATCCTACATTGAGCCACAATTCCCTCTCTAGATGTATACAAAGCCCATCCCTAACAATTTTCTCCAACTTATCTCCCTACCATTGATGTGAAGCACAGCAACATGCCTTAACCCTTCTGCCCTTCTTAAATAAAGAAGCAACATCAGCTTTTCTCCACTCTTCTGGTACCTGGCAAAAATCTCCATCAAGCCCCAGTAATCTTGTCCCTTTCTTTCCCCATTCCATTTCAAGATAGATTCATCTGCACGTGGGGATTTATCCATCCTTACACAGTCCAAAGCACCTAACACCTCCACCTTCTTAATAATGACACTCTCTGAATTATCAACATATTCCTCCTCGAGCTCACTACCCTCCATATCCCTCTCTTTGGGGAATTGTGCAACAACTTATTTCCTGGTGTTTCAGTGACTGGAAAGTGACATCTAATACAATCAACATCATGAAATGCAGGAAAATTAAGCACTGTTGCAGCAAGAACATTATGGCAAATATTTAGCAATGTCAAATGGTCTTATTTGAGCTTGAGCCCAAATGATGTTAAACACTGACCTACCACTGAAGAATGGCAAGTCCTATGTAGCCATTTCTACAGGGGAACATGAATAGTACATGGTGACATACTTACATGAAGAATGGCCACTAGGGAAACTCTTCCTTCCCTCCAGTATCGCAGCAGGGTCGCCTGTGCACTGCATGTCCTCTGTCACCACTCCGTCCGGAAAACAACGATAGAAGTAATCTGGCCGAGGCCTGCAAGCAGTGAGCTCCGGTCAATATAGCACCATTATCTGGTCTGCCATTCCTCTCACAGTACATTAGAGTCACATATGGATATGGATGCCAGAAAGTAGTGAAAGGCACAAAATAAATCCAACAGAACATTCAGAAGAAGCTTCCTCGTCCACAGACCAATGAGAACATAAACTTGCTACCATCTGGCATAATCGAGATCAACAGCATAGAGATACTCTTCCCTGTTACTACTGAACTTCTGAACCAACCAAGGGCCCAGGGTGAAGAATGGACTAAAGGGTGGGAGGTCAGGAGGGGAACAGTGGGAAGATAGTGTGGCTGATCAGCAGATGGAGGGGTAGGAGAGGGGAAAAGATACATGCTGATTGGGGCCAGATGGAGGTGGGGAGGGGAACCAGTGGGAGTTCTAAATCAATCACCTATTTCACATCCCCTTCCCAGTGGCCCTGTCACATTCTTGGACTTTTAATTCTACCTTTCAGTTTATTCTGTTACCGTAACTTCAGATTTTCTTTTTACCTTTCTTCATGAACATATTCATAAATATACAGGCTGTGCCAAAACAAAGGGAAGGCCAGCTAACAGCAGTACGTTCCACTGACTCTATCAGTATGTGAAACTTCAGAATCATTAAGGGGGAGAGGCTTGAGAAAATCATCAGGGATCTAACAAAGGGCTAGAGTGAGGCACATCTGTGAGTCCAAACTTACCCTTCAAAAATAATGTCACACAAGATTAAATATAGTTTATTTACAAGAGGGACTGTAGATATCTGCATACACTTCCAAAAAAATACCGATTATCTACCACAAGTTTCTCTGCAAGTTGAAAGCAGTAGTGTCTGTGATGTTGTTAAAAAGTAGGAACTGACTGGAAGAAAGGAGGCAAAAAGTAATGACATACAGGTTTGAGTCAGCAAGACTAGCAATGGTGTCCTTCAGAAATTCATTTTGGGACTTTGATAAATAATAAATTATTTGGAAAATAATGAACTATTTGGCAAATAATTAAATCTTATTCTGGGAATCATTTGCCACTGGGTAAAAGTCAGAGCCAGCTACAGCACCTTTCAATGGAGGCCAACAGAGGTAAAAATGATTTGCTGTAGCTTCATTCCAGCAGAACGTTAAGGTCTGTTGCTTTCCACATACTTGAGCCACTCTGAAAGTTTCAAAATGACAAAGTGAATTCAAAGCTGTCAAAACACGAGGATAGATCTACTGCCTAGGTGCCAGCCCTTCTAACAAGCTGCAACACAGCTTTCCACAAAGGTTATTAGATCACCATTGAGATGAATTAATTCAGTCATCGCATCTTCTGCTATGCTGCCTGTACTCCTCAAGGAGTCTAATTAGACCACAAATTTTCTAGAATTTCCAAGTTCTCCAGCAGAACAGCCACATCGAAATTAAAGGGAAGAAGGTATCAACAGAACAGCAAGTATTTTTAATTTGATGTCTGTCCAGAATTAATCTTTGGAAGCTGAATCTTCTTTAAACTTAAATATTTTTGTTATTAGTTAATAGATTCCCAGTGATCTGATCATGCCTTACCTTCCAATCACCAGTTTAACAGTGTTTGTGATCACTCCATTCAAAACCAGACTCAGAGATGCCGCTGCAAGTGAAATTCAGTGATTACTTTTGATATGTAATGTTACAACAAACAAAAATCTTTGCATGGAATAGTTTACAAGATATGACAGATTCAAAAAACTACAAGCTTTTTCCACCCTGATACGGGAGCACAGAGAAGGGAAAATATTGAAGCTGCCTTGACTCTTAACAACATCTCCAACCAACTGACCCAAACTTAAGGCCAATTGTCTTCATAACACAAAGTGAGACAACTACTCTCCAAATCTACAGTCAGTCTCAACTGTAATATTTCAAGATCAAGAGCAAATCTATTGTATCCAATAGTTACAGACCAGTGAGTCTTACTTCAGTGGTGGACAAGTTGTTAGAGAGATCCTAAGAGGCAGGATTTATGAGCATTTGGAGAGACATAATCTCATTAGGGATGGCTTTGTCAAGGGCAAATCTTGCCTTACAAGACTGATTGAATTCTTTGAGGATGTAACAAAACACATTGATGAAGGTAGAGCAGTGGATGCAGTGTATATGGATTTCAGTAAGGCATTTGTTAAGGTTGCCCATGCAAGGCTCATTCAGAAAGTAATGAAGCATGGGATCCAAGGAGATCTTGCTTTGTGGATCCAGAATTGGCTCAACCACAGAAAGCAAAGAGTGGTTGTAGATGGTTCATATTCTGCATGGAGGACGGTGACCAGTGGTGTTCTGCAGGGATCTGTTCTGGGAATCCTTAATCTTTGTGATTTTTATAAATGACCTGGATAAAGAAGTAGAATGGTGGATTAATAAGCATGCTGATGACACAAAAATGTTGGGATGCTGTGGATAGTCCTAAGGGTTGTCAGAGGTTACAGCGGGACATCAATAGCAGGCAGAACCAGGCTGAGAAGTGGCAGATAGAGTTCAACCCAGATAAGTGGTTCATTTTGGTAGGTCAAATTTGAAGGCAGAATATAATATTAATAAGATTCTTGGCAGAGTGGAGGATCAGTGAGATCTTAGGGTCCGTGTCCATAGGACACTCAAAGCTGCTGCACAGGTGTTGTTAAGAAGGCATATGTTGGGATGGCCTTCATCAACTGTGGGCTTGAGACAAAGTTAAAGCTATATAACTCCTTGGTTAGACCCCACTTGAAATACTGTGTTCAGTTCTGGTCATCTTATTACAGGAAGGATGTGGATACTATAGAGAGAGTGCAGAGATTTACAAGGATGTTGCCTGGATTGGAGAGCATGCCTCATGAGAATAGGTTGAGTGAACTTGGTCTTTTCTCCTTGGAGCGACGGAGGATGAGAGGTGACCTGATAGAGGTGTATAAGATGATGAGACACATTGATTATGTGGATAACCAGAGGTTTCTTCCCCAGGGCTGAATGGTTAACATGAAGGGGCATAGTTTTAAGGTGCTTGGAAGTAGGTACAAGGGAGATGTCAGAGATAGGTTTTTCACACAGAGGGTGGCGGGTGCGTGGAATGCTCTACCAATTATGATGGAGGAGGCAGATACAATAGGGTCTTTTAAGAGACTCTTAGATAGGTACATGGAGCTTAGAAAAATAGAGGGCTATTCAGTAGGGAAATTCTAGGTAGTTTCTAGAGTAGGTTACATGGTTGGCACAACATTGTGGAGCAAAGGGCCAGTAATGTGCTGTGGATTTCTAGGTTCAATGTTCCAAACGTCAGTTTATAATTCAGCAGATCAACAAAATCATTCAAGGTACACGAGCCGACTGGACCACTTGAACATTACAAATACACTGAGAAGTAATAGATGATTAAAAATGTGTGAAAAGGGCATTTTTATCTTTAACCATGGTACTATCTGACCTGGAAGCACACTAGCCAAATGTAATGTTGCTGTAAAAAGTCCTGCCAAAATCAGGCAGAGGAAGGTCACATTACCTAAACTATTCTGATGGTGACTCAAACTGACAAAGAGGCATCTTCCAAATATTAATAAAACAGAAAACAACCATCCATATATTTATTATTTATACAAATCTGTCTGACTCATTCTCCCTAAATAACCACAATGATACTTCAAAAACAAGATGACTTGTATTTTGGATGCTCTGATGAGGTTAATTTGAGAGGCAGTTCACATCAAAGTTTTCAAAAAGATTATTCTTTGACCCAGTGCTGACAATGTGCAAGACTGAAGCAAATGGTATTCCTCACCCAAAAAGCCTTCCTTCACATCGCCACCTTCTGTTCTATTCAGCACCTTCATCAGAAGTATTGCCATCAATGGTGTCAAGAAGGAAATGGCCTGTGCAGGGATGAATGATAAATGCTGTCAAGTCATTTTATAAAATAGACAAATATGAAGTGAAAACTACATATGAAAATGATTTTAATGTGACCAATAGACAAGGCTGACCTAACTTGCAATTTGTGGAAACTGCAGATTCTGCAACATTAAAGTTTGCTGTCATTGATCATTCAATACCAAGTGCTACCCACACCCCTGTGATCCAGATGCTCATCTGGCTGAGAGAAGGAAACACAGAGCAGTGGGTGCAGCCAAGCTAGTGTCTGCTCAACAGCAGGGAAGATGGTGGGCATGACAAATTGGCTGCAGACATTCCAGACAGTCAGCCTGCCTTGCCAGTGAGAGGCAGGTGGCAGGTCAGTACAACATGCTCCATATTTTGCTGTGTCCACCATCCTTATACCAGTCTAGGTGGTGTGGGAGGAAACAGTGCAATCTCAACTAGGCTACCAATGCCAAATGCCACCACATTCACCCTCTGATTACCCTGCTGAAGAATGATATTTGACAGTTGGAGCAAGGACAGCTGCTGGTTCTCAACTGCAATCCCAAGCTAATAAAATGGGATTTAAATATCTAAAAAAAAAGTTTAAATATTGCAAGCTACACCCATCCTCCAGAAATGAATATTGTATACTGCTTAATGTTTCCTCTTCCCTCTTCTTCTATTCTTCACCCTGGCCTCTTACCTCCTTCCCTCACCTGCCTATCACTTCCCCCATCATGCCCCTCTCCTCTCCTGTCAGATTCCTTCTTCTCCAGTCCTTTACCTTTCCTATCCACCTGGTTTCACCTACCACACTCTAACTAGTCCTCGTACCCTCCTCCCCCCCACCTTTTCACAGTGGTGTCATCCTCCTTCCTTTCCAGTACTGAAGAAGGGTCTTGGCTCGAAATGTTGTGTATTCATTTTCATAGATGCTGCCTGATCTGCTGAGTTCCTCAAGCACTCTGCACGTGTTGATAATGCCTATTGACTTTTGCAAATTACTGCTATTAAGAAAAAGTACTACTCTTCCACATTTTTGCTTAATTTTTTTTTTTTGAGGATCATCCTGCACTCCAAGCAGGATATATCAGTAAGGTTTTCAATGACAGCTAACAGGCTAAGCTACTGTCCGTGCAGAAATGTATAGACCAGAATAACAGATTCATCCCAGACTCTGTTGAAATACCTAGTGTGAGCCAAGACAAGGTTTGGAAGTATTAGAAGTAGCCTCAACTAGAAAAACCATCCAGACTGGCATAGCCTATACTAATCTAGGTTGTTTAGCTAGATGTCCAATAACTGCTCTGTGCCATTAACTACCAAAGGCCTTTATCAGTAGACTGCACAAAGAATTCTGTAACATTCTACATACAAACATGTGCCAAGTAGGAACCGTGTCCCTCTCACTCCGAGGGTGTTTGTACAGCCACATCTCCTCTGGATGAATAATTCGGTGGAATGGAGTCATTGTCTCAGAAATCCTACAGAATAAAAGAAGCATGTCAGATGAAGACTGAAGAAACTTTCATCCAATGTTGACAAGCATCATATTTATTCAATATGTCATTTACACAAAGAGCTTGGTAACTAAGAAACACTAGTTAAAACCCATACACTCAAGGAGAAGAAACTGGTACTGGGGAATGCCATAGCCAATGTCAATAAACAATCACTTTCAGGTTAGGTATTGGATCAATTCATGAAAGAAAATCTTCCCTCTGCATTTTCCAACAATGGCCCCTAGCTTCAAGATAACACAAAGTTTAGTCCTGGCCATGCCACTGAAATTCCTCTTCACTACTTCCTCCCTTCCCCTACTGATCTGCCAACTTTCAGGATATCCCTAGTAATCATTTTGGAATGACCCACCACAAATTATTTCACTGGGCAATAAGCAACTGCACTCAGAGGTAACACCAGGTAAAAGGACTCAAAATAAGTCTACTTCATTCACTCACAGGAATATCCCAAACAGGAACAATCTTAGTGCAAGTTCACAGACCAGACTCGCTACCCCACTCTTCCGCATGTTGTCCTGAGTGTTATCGGTCCGCTACTTCAGTGACAATCTGTTTGGAAAGAATAGACACTATTATTCGTTTGCAATAATTTAGTAGTTTCAATTATGGGGACTCTTGTGATTTTATTCCCACTTACCCCTCCCCCATGTCATCTCATCTGCACCTTGTACCGATCAATGTCAAGAAAACAATTCTTCTACCTATTAGCCTGATAAACCAAACCCAGGTTTGAATTAATTTTCTTTTATGCTAATTTAAAATAATAGTGACAGGAACTCATGCTGTACAAGTGTGCAAAAGTGATTCAGTGCATCAACCAGTTTGTGACTTTGACATTTACCTGCAAGTGGACAACTACCACAGTGGAAACATATTACAAATGGAGTCATAAGACACAGTAATGGGTGCTTTGAACCACCTTGTCCAGGCCAAGCAACGGTCTTATTCATTCTCATCTCATAACCATGTCCGTTGCTTTCCCTGTCTTGCTATTTTAAATGCTTGTCTAGGTGCTTCTTAAATGCTGTGAGAGCACCTCCTTCCACCATTTAACACAGCATGTACTTGATTAAGACCACTGCCTGAATGAAAAAGATTCCCTTTCAAATCCCTTGCCTTGCACTTAAAGCCCTCTTGTTTTAGATGCCCCCTACCACAAGGGAAAAGATTCTTAGCAGCTACCATTTCTGTTTATCATCCCTCAGTGCCCTCTGCTCCAGGGAAAACAAACATTGCCTATCCTGTCTCTCCTTGTCCAACACCCAGTAACACAAACACAAGAAAATCTGCAGATACTGAAAATCCAAAGCAACACACACAAAATGCTGGAGGAACTCAGCAGGCCAGGCAGCATCTATGGAAATGAGTAAACAGTCAACATTTTAGGCCAAGACCCTTAGACTCTCCTGATGAAGGGTTGCGGCCCGAAACATCGACTGCTTACTCTTTTCCATAGATGCTGCCTGGCCTGCTGAGTTCCTCCAGCATTTTGTGTGTGTTGGTTAAAAATCCCAGTAAGTTTCCTGTGGCCCCTCTCTGGAGCAATCTCATTCTTCTGATTGTGTGGCGACCAAAACTGCGCATAATACGCCAGGTGTGGGCAAACCAATATGTTATACATGATTTATCTATTCTTGTATTCAATGCCACAACTGAAGGAGGCACGAATCCCACATGCCCTCCTCTACCACCCTACCTTTATGTGCTGCCATTGTCAGGATACAAGAGCCATAAGACATAAGAGCAGAATTGTGTCAGTTTTGGCCCATCAAATCTGCTCTGCCATTTCATCATAGCTGATCCATTTCCCTCTGAACCCCATTCTCCTGCCTTCTCCCTGTAAACCTTTAACGCCCTTACTAATCAAGAACCTATCAAGCCCTGCTTTAAATATGCTCAATGACCTGGCCTCCACAGCTGTCAGTGGCAACAAACTCCACAGATTCTCCACCTTCTGGCTAAGTAGTTAAAAGAGGTACCCAGACTGTACCTGGAGGTCCACACTCACTAGGGCCCTACCATTTACTGTGTATGGTCTGATGCAGCAAATCATATGCACAGGAACACAAAAAGCTGCAGGAAAACCTGCACTCTGCCCAACACATCATGGACACGCCCCTCTTCACCATCAATAATGTCTGCATAAAATCCTGCCTCAAGAAAGCAGCATCCATCATTGAAGATCCCCACCATCTGGGCCATACCATCTTCTCGCAGCTATAGTCAAGCAGAGGGTACAGATGCCTGAAGTCCTAGCAAAGAACAGTTACTCTTCTTTTGCTATGCGGTTCTTGAACCAACCAGCACAACCCTAGTCCACTAAATTTTGATCACTTTGCACTAAGATGGACTTGTTTTTATTCCAATTGTGATTTTTATCCTTGTAAAAATTGTTTTACGTTTTTCTTGTGAATGTTGCTTATATGATACTTGGTACATATAATGCTGCCGGAAGCATGTTTTACCATTGCACCTGTGCATACACGTATTTGTGCATAAGACAATAAACTCAACTTTGACTCTCAATTGAACTTCCAGGGTTCATAGTTCAGAAATAGTTTCTTGGAAAATGAGGACAGGAAATTCCTGCAATTTGATTCCATCACTCTGCAAGTAAAGATCAGTCACTTAACTTCTATCAGAAAGGCAATATTGTTTATTTGGCTGTGCAAGGTATGAACACAAATACATAAGCTGTAGAAGGAAAAGTATATGACATTCCCTGGTCACCAGTCATTAAAATAAATGCTGGTTTTTCACCACAATGCCACTTACCTGTGCTAACCACTTACCCTCTGTGAGGGGAGTAATGCAGTGAGTCAAGCTGCTGTCTCACGGCTCCAGCAAGCTGGGTTCAATCCTGATCGGTACGGCTGTCTGTGTGGAGTTTGCATGATCTCCTTGTGACCATGTCCACTGTAAACTGCCCTAGTATATGGGCATGTGGTAGAATCTGGGGAGGAAATTAATGGGAATGTGGGAAGAACAGGCTACAAGAAAAAAGAACTGGGGAAATTTAACTACCGAGTGCTAACAATGGACTGAATGATTTTTTCTACATTGTAGGAAATATGGAAATGTCCATTAATATCTAAAATTCAGTCTCCATAGTGAATATAATTAGCAAATTTAGTCTCTGCAGTTCTCTGAATAGAGAATCCTGGGGATCTGCTATCCTCTGAGTGAAGAAATTCCACTTCCATATTCAACGACAAACCCTTTGTTATAAGACGATGACCACTGGTTTTAGATAACCCAGCCAGGAAAAATATCACCCCCAAATCTACCCTGTCCACCCTCAACCCTGTAGCAATTCTCTGCATTTCAATGAGATCATCTCTCATTCACCCAGACTCTAGAGAATATAGGTGTAGACTGCTCAATCTTGCACCATTCAATGTAACCCCATCCCAGGAATCAATCTGATGAACCTTGAAACATGTGCACCATAGCAAGTACATCCTTCCTTGGGTCGGAAGGCTCATTTAAAATAAAAATCTGCCTTTCCATTATCTCCTCCTCAAAGTAGATAACCTCATGGTTTTCAAAGTAATATGCCATCTGCCATATCCTGAACCACTCAGTTCAAAGTAACTCTATTATTAAAGTATGTACATGTCATTATAAACTACCTTGATCTATATTTTATTACAGGCATTCACAGTAGAACAGAGAAACTCAATAAAAAGCTACAGAGTCTGACAACCAATGTACAAAAAGACAAACTGTCCAAATTAAAAAAGTAATAATGCTGAAATCAAGTTGTAGAGTCTTTGAAAGTGAGTCTATAGGTTGTGGAACCAGTTCAGAGTTAAGGTAAGTAAAGCTATCTGTGCAGATTCAGAAGTCTGATAGTTGAGGGGAAGTGGTGTGGGACCCAAGGCTCCTGTCGCACCCGCCTAATGATAGCAGCGAAGAAAGAATAGCTTCAATAGTGGGGGGTCCTTGATGATGGATATTGCATTCTTCTGGCTGTGCCCCATGCAGATGTACTCAGAGGTGTGGAGAACTTTGCCTGTGATGAACTGGGCTGTCTCCACCTACTCTTTGTAGGCTTTTCCATCCTTACCTACCTATATTCCCCTGAGGTCTCTGCATTCTCCTCACAGCCCATGTCACCACCCAGCCTGTAACATCACGCCTTGGAGATATTGATGTGGATAGTGAACAGCTGGAGACCTGACATCAGCTCTGCAGCACAACACACGACACAGCCTCCCAACCCAAAAGTCCTCCAGTATCTTGTCTTACCCCTATTCCTACTCTCATCTTTGCCCCCCGTCTTACCATGTCTGGACTACATGTCTCTTGAGTCACAACTTGGTCGAATCATGCTTGAGCCCTGTGGAATTCTGCAAGCAACCCAGTCAGTTCAGAGCCACTTCAGGCCGTCAGTAAAGGTGTTGCCCTAAAATCTGAGGTGATGAACTAATGGCATTTGCAAAAAATTTGTTGGCACACAGCATGCAGTGCCACCCCTCAATTCTTTAAACCGATATTTATTATCATCCATGTTATTTACTCTGTGAGCTACACCTAAGAGAGGAATGTCACTTCACCATGCTACATATGACAATAAATTAATCTGAATCTTTATCCTTTGTGTCTTTCAATGTCTAATTAAAGGTCTCAGCTCACATTTTACAATCCAGTTGTTTACTGTGATTGAGCTAAACTAGGTTCCTTAAGGTTGTTATAGTAGGGGGTGGCAATGGGGACAAGTTCCCATCACCTATTAAATGCTCCCAATGGTGTGTGTCTCAAATAGCCTCTGACAATCACGTCCAACTCCTGGAGTTCACACTTGGCTTAGCTACTAAGCCCAGCAGAACCATTCCTACTGACAGAAGGGGCAAAGGTGGGTTACTGGTGCCCTAAAACCAGTGGCTTCAGGTAAATGGAAGCTTGTCAGCCATGGTTGGCAGCTCGTCCAGAAAAAGGGAAACTCTTAACGTCCACTGCCTTGTGGTTACCCACTCATGGGGACGGCTTCAGGAGGAAACCCCCAAGGAAAGCTCTGGATTGGGAGTCCCTAAGGCAGTCCTATGTTGAGCTCAATGCCAACTAGCAACTCCTGCAACGCTCCTGGTACTAAACTGTATCGGTCTCTGCCATTCCTTTGGGCTTATCAGGTGCGTGGAGGGGGGAAACTTGCTACCTAGGCAGCAGCTTACTCTCCATGTCATATCTAGACAGCTAAGATGCAACACCGACGGTCGACCCTTACTGATGCAGGCTTCACTAACTTCCTAACTAGGGTAAAGAATTTCCTTCAGTAACCCTAACAACAATTCCTTTGTTGACCTTAAACCCCTCGATCAGATGAACCTTCAGTCTTCTATAGTCAATGGGCTACATGCTAGTCTTATCAAGAGTTTAACCTACAGTCTTAGCCAGGGGTTTAAATGTTCAATCCCAAGGTGAAAAAGAATCATGGAATGAAACCAGGTTTGAATGAAAATAGGTTGCCACCAGAATGTGTAGTGACACTTGTGGGCTGCCCCAGCACATCCTCAGGTGTGTTGCTTGTTACATACACCTTTCACAGTATGTTTCAGTGTATATGTTTTAAAAACAATTTGATTCTTAAATCTTAAAAGGTCATCACAACATTGTGGGCCATAGGAACTATACTATGCTGCACTGTTTGTTCCATGCTCTACGTTAACTATTAAGATTGTACTTTATTAAATAAAAGCTATCTTGTACAGAGCAATAAAGATCACAGAGAATATGTGGCAGGGACAGGCCAATGTTCCACAGACAGAAGATAACAGGACGAACTAGACCACATGTTAAAAGCATGCTTCAAGGGTAAATCTAACCAGTATCTAGCACAGAGAAAGACAAAGGACTGTGGGCGAGAACGCAGGTAGTAGGATTACATCACATCAGATGAAACAAGAATGGTATCAGTCAAACAGTCACTCCCTCATTTGATCATATACTGGCCTCTCCACCATGTTCCTGCTCGTTGCCTCAAATCCCTTCTGATTTAAACGTCTGACATTCTCCATCTTCAATAATGTCACCATAAGTCTACTGGGTTAAGAATTCCAAAGATTTGCAAATTTTATCTTAAGGCCTGTTTTGAAATAATGTTGCTGGTTTCTAAATAGCCCCTCAAAGGAATGTCCCCTCAGCATACATGTGCTAATCCCTCAGAGTCTTGTGTACATACAAGATCCTACAAGTCATACAAGATCCACCCAGCGGGGAGAAGGTTCAGGAGCTTGAAGACTCGTTCGGCCAGATTTGGGAACAGCTTCTTTCCCACTGTGATAAGACTGCTGAATGGATCCTGACCCGGATCTGGGCCGTACCTTCCAATACCCAGACCTGTCTCTCAGCTTTTTTTTTGCACTACCTTACTTTCTCTTTTCTATCAATGATTTATAATTTAAATTTTTATTATATTTACTATCGATTTGTACTCCAGGGAGTACAAAGCGCAGAATCAATTTTCACTGTGATGACTGTACACTCTAGTATCAATTGTTTGGTGACAATAAAGTAATAAAGATCACTTATTTTTCCAAACTATACCCACTCAACTTACCCCAACTTGCTTCATCCATCAACCCCTTCATTGCAGGAATCTACCTAACGAATCTCCTCAGCAAATATTTGTTGTTGTGGTTCTGTCATTAAGTCGAGTCGGACTCTTCATGAACTCATGGACCATAGGGTCCATAGGGTTTTCATGGCAAGAATGGGAAGTAAATTGCCAGGCCTTTCTTCTGCACAGATACTGCTGCTGCCCAGGTTGGGCCCTGGCTGAGTTTGAACTCAGGACCATCGGTCTGGAAGTCCAATGCTGATGCCACTACACTACCAGCAAATATATCACTCTTTTAATATGAAAGCCAACACTAAATACTAACACTAAAACCAACACTTTAATATGAAAGCCAGCACAGTATTAAAGTACAGACAGTACATTGGGTACAGGTCAAGCCACCAATCTGCAGGAAAGAGATCAATAAGATTGAACAAGTACAGAGAAAACCTACATGGCTGTTTCTGGACATGAGGACCTGAATTTATAGGCCAAGAATGAACAGGTTAGACGTGGGAGAATGAGGGGCGCGCAGGAGAATAAAGGGAGATTTGATGGAGCTACGCAAAAATTATGAAGGGTGTAGATAGTGTAAATGAAAATAGGTTTGTCCACTGAGGCAGGTGAGACTAGAACTAGAAGTCACAGGTTAAGGGTAAAACATGAAATATTTAAGAAGAGATTGAGAGGGAATTGCTTCACTCAGAGAGTGGTGCAAACATCAAACAAGCTGCCAGCAGAAACAGTGATTGCAGGTTCAATTTCAACATGAAAGATTAATCTGAATAAATACATGGATGGGAAGGGTCCAGAGGGCCAAGGTCCATCTGTGAGTCAATGGGACTAGGCAGAACAACAGTTCAGCATGTACTAGATGGGCCAAAGGTCCTCTTTCTGTACTGTAGTATTCCACAACTCGATGCCATTCATCACGTCCCCAAATTTTATACTCCAAATTCCTTGCAACAAAGGCTTCTATTACCAATTAACAACCAACCAATTCTCTGTTAAACTGGCTCAAAAAAACAGCTGGCCACAGGACAACATATCTTCCTTTCTGTAAGTCAGGTTCAGATTTGCTTATTGTCATATACACCACAATACAATGAAATCCTGTGCTGGTGGGAAGTTCTCAGAGTAAACATGGCAATAATAAATACACAGAGGGTGTTAGGTGCCTGGAATCACAGCCAAGGTTGGTAATGCTGGCAAATAGGTTGCAGGCATTTCAGAGGGATTAGTTTCGTTGGGCGTATAATTAGCTAGTTTAACTGGCCTGGCATATCATCGTGGGCTGAAAGGCCTGTTTTTGGGCTACGTTATAACATGTCCACAAACAACAAAATGCTGCAAAGATTGCAATACAGTCTTAAGTAGTGTACAAAAAGAAATGGTAACGTGACAAGAGGACCAACACAACCGGTCAATGGTGAGAGGGAGGTCCCGTACCACCTGCTACTGTGTCAACTACAGTCCTGCGCATTACCTGCATTTCCAGGAGAGGGTGAGGAATGCTGGAAAATAACTTGGTTGCATGTGAAGAAAATCAGTGGTGACTCCAAGCCCATCCTCGCCCGGCCCGGTGCGTCCTTTCCTCACCTGTCCTACCCATGCTTGCTCGCCATATCACCTCGCATTCGCCCTTACCGCCCCCGCCCCCGCACCCAGAACGAACTCGTACATTTTAACGTCCGTTTTCCTGTGCATTGCCATCGGAGCGCCCACCTTCGGTTCCAGGCTCCCGACCCTCGGCCGCACTCACCCCGCCGCCACCGCTGCCGCCACTCTCCATACACAAGCGCAGGTCAGGTCACCTGGAAACCAATGACGTGGCGGGCAAGAAGGAGGCTGAGGCGCCGTCTGTCACTGGTCCTCCCCAGACAGCGACCCCTCCCAGTCAAAGGGCGCAGCACGGCACCTTCAGAATTGACGTACAAAAAAGCTGGGTGAACTCAGCAGGTCGGGCAGCCTCCGTTGAAAGGAGCTGTCAACGACCTGCTGAGTTCATCCAGCTTGTTTGTACGTCTTGATTTGACCGCAGCATCTGCAGTGTGCTTTGTGTTTACCTTCAGAACTGAGACCGGGTTTTCCCAGACTCGTACAGGTGGGTCTCAATGGTGTGAGTCCCAACAACAGTACACCCGTGTTAAGACGTTGCTTAGTCTCTTTCATCAAGCTGCCAGTCACCTACTCTAAATGCTCCTCCTGTGAACTGGGGATAAGCAATTAGGGGATGTTTGACTGCATTAAAGACTGTTTATCACTGCAAGCAGATAAACCCATGTTCCCATTGATGTAGATAGAACAGTACAGCACAGGAATAGGCCATTCGGCCCACACTGTTATGCCGACTCAGCTAAAAGGTAAATCAACCCAAAAACTAATTCCTCCTACCTGCACGATGTCCATATCCCTCCATCTTCCTCATATCCATGTGCCTATCAAAACGTCCTTTAAAAGCCACTAGTATATTTGCCTCCACCACCACACCAGGCAGCACATTCCAGGCATCCACCACTCTCTGAGTAAAAAAAAACTTAACCTTAAATATCCCATTTGAAACTACCCATCTCATCTTCAATGCATGCCCTCTAGTATTTGGCATTTCCACCCTGGCAAAAAGATACCCCCCGTCAACTCCATCTACGCCTCTCACAGTCTTATAAGCCTCTATCAGATCTCCCCTCACCTTCCACCGCTCCAGAGAAAACAACCCAAGTTTGTCCAGCCTCTCCTGATAGGGCATCCCCTCTAAACCAGGCAGCACAACTGGGGAACCTCTCCTTTACATATAACCGATCAATTGAAGGTAGGAAGCAAAACGCTTGCCAAAGTACCCTGGACCCCATCCCCAGCACATGCCCTCTTTCTCATCATTACCATCAGGAAGGAGGTACAAAAGCCCAAAGGCACACACTCAGCGATTCAGGAACAGCTTCTTTCCCTCTGCCATCCGATTGCCAAATGGACATTGAACCCACGAACACTTCCTCACTTTATTATTTCCTGTTTTGGCACTACTATTTTAATTTAACTAGTTAATGCAGTATACATATATATAGTTACTGTAATTATTTTTCCCTATGTATATCGCATTCTACCGCTGCCGCTAAGTTAACAAATCTCACAATATACGCTAATGATATTAAACCCAATTCTGAAATAAGCGATGAACCATTATATTTATGTGGTTTTTAACATTGGAGAACAATCCACCTCACAGAAGCAAAATCAGATAAAGTATTCACACAGAGTGTGATTAAAATTATGAAATCGAATCCCAGAGATCTAATCGGTGACTATGAAAGGTAAAATAGGTTTCGCAAGTTGCGCATCTTAAAATAGAGGCTTTGCAAGATTCGGAGGCACCTCAGAAACTTAAACGCAGCACAGAATGGATTGCGAAAATTGCTTTTTGATCCTGCGCGCCAAGTAACAACATAAATCAACAATACAAGGCCATGTAAGGCTTGAAACAGAGCAATAAAGCTTATCATTTTAAGTTTGATGTTCACGTCTTAACTGGAACTCTAGAATGGCGAAGTAATACTTGTTAGTGCAGGATTCTTTTCCCACTACCAACTGAATCAAAACTTTAAGCCACTGCAAATGACCCAGATCAGAAGGCCTCATTGGGTGGAACGGTTAACCCGATTTCGGCGATTCTGTTGCCGATGAGCATGTGCTACAGGTTCAATTACAACATCTTGTTTTCCCGCTGTTGTGGTAGTCCTCCTACACCTTTTCCTCTATACTCATGACCTGCCCACCTCCTTCCTCTCATTCCATGGTCCACTGTCCTGTCCTATCAGATTCCTTCTTCTTCTTCAGCACTTTACATTTTCCACCTATTGAGTTGACTTTGTTACTTACGTCCTTCATATACATGAGGAGTAAAAATCTTCACGTTATGTCTCCATCTAAATGTGCAATGTGCAACTTACAGTAATTTATAAAAAATAATATGTTCAACAGGACAGTCAATATAATACCAAAATACAATTGTGTCAGCATGAATTAATCAGCCTGATGTCCTGATCAGCTGTCCCCAGCCTTTTGGTCTGGGATGGTTGCACCTGGAACAGTTTGTGACTTGGCTCCCAATGATCCTTTGGGCCCTTTTAATAATCTTGTCCCCTCTCCCACCTTTTACATCTACCCCTCATCCTTTTTTCTCCAGTCCTGCTGAAGGGTCTCGGCCTGAAATGTCAACTGTACTCTTTTCCATACATGCTGCCTGGCCTGCTGAGTTCCTCCAGCATTTTGTGCGTGTTGCTCGGATTTCCAGCATCTGCACATTTTCTCTTCCAAGAGATAATGTATTGTAATACTGGCTGGACATATTCTTAGACAAAAGAAAATCTGTAAATGCTGAGTAAGAGGTAAGGGAGAGGTGGGAGAAACACAAGGTGACAGGTGAAACTGTGGGGGGGGGAGGGTTGAAGCAAAGAGCTGGGAAGTTGGTTGGTGAAAGAGACACAGGGCTGGAGAAGGGGGAATCTGATAGGAGAGGAGAGAAGGCCATGGAGGAAAGAAAAGGGGGAGGAGCACCAGAGGGAGGTGATGGGCAGGCAGGGAGGTACAGTGAGAGAGGGACATGGGAATGGGGAAGGAGCAGGAGTAGTTGTCTGAATTAAATTGCATCTGCCACTGCTCTGCCCAACTTTCCAGCTGATCTTTTGCCCTCCTGTAAAATTAGGTCACCGCCCCCACTATCTACAACTCCAAACTTCCTTATGAGACTACAAGCATTCCCATGCAGGTCATTAGTATTGATACTGGTTTACCGTTGTCACATGTAGCACAACACGGTGAAAAGCTTGTTCCGCACACTGTCCGTACCGATCAAATCATTTCACAGTGCATTGAACTGAAACAACAATGCAGAATAAAGTGTAGAAGCAATTGAAAAAGTGTAACCAATAAAGTGCATGATCATAATGAGGTAGATTTACATCTCTATGACCAGCAACAAAGGTCCCAGCATAGAATTGGTCCAAAGGACATCTTTCAAAACTGTAGTGAAACCTAATCCATCTTTGTATTTGTGATCACTTGCAACAACAAAGGTTGTCCTCTAACGTTTACAACATCAAGTATTCCAGTACAAAGCCCAGGGTGCCTCTGCACTTTCCACATGAAAGCCAATGAAAGGTCAGTGAGCTGACACTTGGTTTTCTCTCATTCACCACAGATATCAGACGCAGAGGTTATTTTCATTTTGCAGCTACCTAATCCAGTCATTCCCATGGCTGCTCCATTCAAACTCCACTGAACAGAAAAGGCTGTCCTGGAATCATAAAGAACAAGTTCTCCCTTCTGATGTCTTGGGCTCTATGTTAAGGAATAACTGATTGAAATTACATTTTTATGACAGACACAGCATGGAATCTGGCTGTTCGGCCCATCAGGTCTGCACTGTCCCTCAAGCATCCTGAAGCCATTTTATTCTCCCCACGTTCCCACAAATTACCCTCCCCGCTCCAGCTCCTGAATCTGCCACACACCGAGAGTGATAGAGCACAGAAACAGGCATGATGTCCATGCAGTCCGAACCATCCTAATCCCAATCATCAGCACTTGCTGCTATACCCTGGCAATTCAAATGCTCAGCCTGGTGTTCCACAGGGAGGATGAAACGTGACTTGGTAGAGATGTACAAGATGACAAGAGCCATAGATTGAATGGACAGTCAGGGCAGAAGTGGCTGATATGAGGAGGGGGAAATACCTTAAAGTGATTGGAGGAAAATGTTTTATTTATTTATTGAGCTATGGAATAGGTCCTTCTGGCTCTTTGAGCCCAGCCACCCAGCAGTCCCCTAACTTAATCCTAGCCTAATCACGGGACAACTTACAATGACCAAAATTAACCAATCAACAGGTACAATCCTTGCAGTGTGAGAGGAAACCAGGACACCCAGAGGAAACCCACTCAGTCACGGGGAGAACATACAAACTCCCTACAGGCAGTGGCAGGAATTGAACCCGTGTCGCCGGTACTGTAGAGCGTAGGAGAATGTCAGAGTTAAGCTTCCTACTCAGAGAGCAGGTGCATGGAACATGGTGATGGAGGTAACTACATTAGGGACATCTTAGAACCTCTCAGGTAAGCACATGGATGAAAAAAATGTGGAGGCTATGTAGGAGGAAAGGGTCCAGTTGATCTTAGAGTAGGTTAAACTGTTGGCACTGTTCAGTGTTGAGACTGTTCTACGTTTCTTAAATGTTGTTGGAGTACCTGCCTCCATCGTATATTTAGGTGGTGCATTCCAGGTTACAACCACACTCTGTGGAAGAACCAAATTCTTCCTCAGATCCCCTCAAAACCATCACTCCACACCCTAAACCAATGCCTTGCAGTTTTAAACATTTGTGTTTTGGGGGAAAGTTTCTTTCATCCTACTCTATTTATGCCTCTCCTAATTTTGTACCACCTTTGCCGAGCTCCCCTCTCAACCTCCTCTGCTCTGAGGGAAAATGAACCCAGCCTATTTAGTCTCTTCTTGTTTTTTTAAGCCTCGTGGCACACTGGGCAGCACTTTTGCTGTTTTTGTAGCACTTAACTGTTTACACGAGGCCGAGTTGCTAGCTTGATGCTCAACCCAGCACGGATGGAAAGGGTGCAAGGGGCAAGGAGCCGGCTGGATTTGAACTCAGGACCTCAGCTTTGAAGTCAGGTGCTGATGCCACAACACCACTGGCCATCAGTCTCTTCTTAGTCAGGGGAGAATAGTTCAAGAATAAATGATATCCTTTATGATATTGGGTTGTTTTCTCTGAAGCACTGGAGGCTGAGGGGAGATCTGATAGAGGTTTATAAGATTATGAGAGGCGTAGATCGAGTGGACAAATAATATCTTTTTCCAAGGGTTGAAATGTTTCATAGCAGAGGGCACGCATTTGAGATGCGGGGGGTAATTTCAAAGGCAATGTGAGGGGCAAGTTTTTCTTTACACAGGGTATGGTGGATGTCTTAAACGCACTTCCTGGGGCAATGGTAGAGGCAGATGCATAAGAGACGCTAAGAATGGCACTTGAATGTGAGGGAAGTGGAAGTATATGGAGATTGTGTCGGGAGGAAAGATGAGTTTAGTTGGCCGTTTGATTACCAATTGAATTGGTTCGGCACAACAGTGTGGGCTGACGGCCTGCTCCTTTTGCCGCAGTGCTCTGTGTTCTAATGCATTCACATCCTGGAACCTCTAGCCCATGATGGCTCAAAGTAGACTGGAGCTTTTAGAATGCTACTGAGAATCTCGTGGCCATACCGACCATCAAGTCCTCTGTAAGTAGAAGAAGAGGTTCAGTGCCTCTAAAACAGCGGAAGCCAAGGTACCCTCAAACCCAAGGGAGTGCCCAGGTAGAAGAAAGGAGGAGGTGCTGAAATTGTTGAACTCACCAGCCAGTGCTGCTCGACC
Source organism: Hypanus sabinus (assembly GCF_030144855.1). NCBI lineage: Eukaryota > Metazoa > Chordata > Chondrichthyes > Myliobatiformes > Dasyatidae > Hypanus > Hypanus sabinus. Next base: position 24,503,377 of record NC_082706.1, read on the forward strand.
CAACGTACCTTGTGCTGTGTGGATTCTCGTTAGTCATTCTGCATCAATCTCGCCTGGTGCTGGTTGTCTTCACTCCTTAGCACTTGTGGGTTCTTCCACTTCCAGCTGCATGTTCTTCATAGCCCGAGATCTAACTGGGTCTAAATGCACATGTCAGTGATTGTTGGTTGCAGAATGATGAAGAATGTATGCAAAATGCTAATGGGTCACGTGGAACACACCCTGCGTGCAGCTCGGAAAGACTTTCACAGTGCACTGTACTACATACTGAGCACGGCTGCTGAATTTGCTTCTGTTCTTCCTGCTCCCGAGCCAGGCTTTACCATTGAGTGTTGCTCTGAGAGAGAAATTAGAGTCCCAATTAGTTGTGGTGTCCAACCTAGGACACCCCCCCCAATTGGATACTGCTTTCTACCCATGGGTCTTTAAACCCCTCTGCCATTAAACCCCTCTTCTCCCACCCCTCAGCCTCTTTCCCTCTCAGGCTAATAAGAAGGAAATGCTGAAGAATCTGACCATCATCCTGGCACCAAGATCAGGGTTTGAACCTGACCTCTGCTCTCTGTCTGATCATTTGCACGTTCTCCAGTGTGACCCCGTAGTTTTGCTCCAGGCCCTCTGGTTTCCTCCCAATCCCAAAGACCTGCGGCTTGGTATGTTGATTAGCCGCTGTAAATTGCCTCTTGATTATTATGAGCACTCAGTTGGGGCAGGGGAGAAATTGGGCATGTGAGGGAGAAAGTGGGGAATGGTATTAATGGGATGAGTCAGCAGAAACCTGATGGGTCACATCCTTCACATCGTAAGAGACTGAGACGCCAAGCAGGCCAGCTACCCCTGCAGTTGCAGAAAGTGAGAGGGCTATTGGAGTAGGAAATGAAATGACAGATTAAACATAGAGGGACAATAGGGTTCAGGTGTGAAGGTTGGCAGAAGGGATGGAGAACAGCGAGGTACTCAGAACAGGAGAAGGAGTAATATGAATTGAAACTCTGCACCTCACACCCTGCCGAGTTGGACTGCTGGGGGGGCAGGGGTGCTGCTTCTGGGTGAGGTCACAAATTGGGAACTCGATGATGTCAGGACCCACTCGTGAATCTGTCACAATAGGGAAGAGAAAATGTAAACTAGGTCAGGACATCACTGAGACAGGTTATCTGGTCACCCGCACAGTATTTGGACGTTACTGTGTGCAAATCTGACTCCACCAGTGTGACTGAACTTCAACACTACCTCACTGGTGGGAAACAGTGTAATGATGACGTTCTACAAAGCATTGGTCAGATGCATTTGGAGTATTATGAGCAGTTTTGGGCCCTATTTCTAAGAAAAGATGTGCTGGCATTGGAGAGGGTCTGGAGGAGGTTCACTAGAACTAAAGGGTTTACACAGGAGGAGCATTTGATGGCTCTAGGCCTGTACTTACTGGAGTTTAGAAGAATGAAGGGAATCTCATTGAAACCTACTGAATATTAAAAGGCCTCAATAGAATGGACTTGGAGAGGTTATTTCCAAAAGTGGGAGAGTTGTGTATTTAATATTTAAGTAATATTCGATTAATATTGTAAATATTTGTTTAAGCATTCTTTGTTGTTTATATAATTCTTAAGGTTGTTATCGCTGGGGGTGGTAATGGGGACAAGCTCCCAGTACCTATTAAATGTTCCCAATTGCATATGCCTCGAATAGCAAACTCCAGCTCCTAGCCTTCACATGTGGTTTTACAGCTAAGCTCGGTGGGACCGTATTTGCTGACAGGAGAAGGGGCAAGGTTGGGTTACTGGTGCCTGAAAACTAGTGGCTTCGGGCAGGTGGGTCTCGTCAGCCGTGGTTGGCAGTTCACCCAGGAGAAGGAGAACTCTGATCTCAAGCCTCCCTTCCGTCTATACTCTCACGGGCAAGGCTTAGGGAGTAATCTCCGAGGGAGAAGTCCGGAGCAGGAGTTCAACGCTGACCGGAGACTCCTGCGACTCTTTTGGTACCAAACTGTATTGGTCCCTGCCATTCCTTTGAGTTCATCAGATGCGTGGAGGGCAGGGGCTTGCTACGTGGGCAACACCTTTCTCTCCATTTCGTACTGCCCAGGCCTGCGTATCCAGTCAGCCAGGACACAATACCCATGGTTAACTCTGGCCAGCAGAGGCCATCACCTCATATGTAAAAAGGCATATGTCATTACCCCATCACATCTGATGCACCATCAATAACTCTCTCTGGGATGTGAAGTCGAGATATCGGCTTTTATTGATTGGAAGAAGGAACAAGCAGTGAGTGACCACCATACTACATCCTGGAGACTGAGAGAGGCCGGGCACAGACCTCAATCGCCTTTATACCGGGGTCTGTGGGAGGAGCCACAGGAGCAGTCAGCAGGGGGCGTGTCCAGACAGGTATATGTAGTTCACCACAACGTCATTTGCACATGCCTTGCTAAAAGTAAAAACGAAGTTTACTTGCATCTCTTGGGCTCCTTTGTTCTCCCTTTCAGTTAGTTTTATGGTTTGGAGTTGCAGAATGCGACAGTGCCGACGAGAAAGTTGTAGGGGGTTGTGGGCAGAACAGCAGTGCAGCCCCCTACCTCATGGCGCCGGTGTCCCAACCTCCAGGGCTGATTGTGTGGAGCTTGCACGATCTCCCCGTGACTGCATCGTGTAGGCTTCCTCCCACTTCCCACAGAGGTGCTAGGAATTGCTCCTCATGGGGGGGGGAGGTGAGTGGTGGAATCAGGGTTCATGAGGAGAATGAAATGAAATTGGTGCATGGTGGTCTGGTGGTCGGTGCGCACTCAGTGGGCCAAAGGGTCTGGTTCTGTCCTGTCCTGACTAAAGCAAACCTTTCAGCAGCACCTTCACACCGTAGCAGAGGAGCCAATGATACAACAGTGGTGGGGCGTCACCAACAACGATGAGACAGCCAGCAGAGAGGAGGTGGAAGAGCTCGAGGCCAGGAGCCAGGTAAACAACCTCTTCCTCGATGTCAGCAAGACAAAGGAGATGGTTATCATCTTCAGGAGAACTCGCGCCACATACTCGCCTCTTTACGTCAGAGACACTATAGTGGAAACTGCAAACAGTTTGAAACTTCTGGGAGTGCTCATCGCTCATGGTTCCAGAACACATCCTCCACAGTCAAGAAGGCTCACATATGCCTCTACTTTTCTGCATACTCTACTATGCACTCCAATACTCACGATCTTCTACAGGTGGACAGGAAGGATCTACAACAGGTAGTTAAATTGCTCAATGCCTCACATGCACCATCAAAGACGTGTATACAGAAAGATGCCAGAAAAATGGTCAACAATATCATGAAGGACCCCACCCATCCCGCCGATGGACTGTTTGCCCCACTACCATCAGGGAAGAGGCCAGGAGCAATAGACTCAAAAACCGTTACTTCCCCCGAGCCATCACTCACACATTGTGTTTCAAGGGTTTCCACGGATGCTGCCCGACCTGCTGAGTTCCTCCAGCCTGTTGTACGTGTTGATTTGACCACAGCATCTGCGGTATACTTTGTGTTTCAAAGGATTGCTTTTATATTCATTGTGTTTTTATCGTGTTCTTTATGTTTGTCGTGTTTTTTATATATTGCATCGGACGTGGAGCAACAGTCACCTCATTTTCCTTTACCCTCCTGATTACACCCCCTAAACAGTCTTGATTCTTGAGTAATCTTACACAAAGTGACTGTCAGCGTCCGAAGTTATGCCACTGAGAGGTTTTTAGGCAAGAATACGATCCTGGGCCACATAAAGAGGTAGTAGTGCAAAATGAGCTGAAGCTTGGACAAAAAAAAAGCAGGTAAGAGCAGGGGAGGCCACTCGGCCCCTTGAGCCTGCCCCATCATTCAAAACAATCATGGCTTATCTATGGCAATAAATGATCTGCTGGAGGAGGAATCATTAATGTTTGGGATCCAAACCCTACCTTGAGAGAGGAGAAGCAAGATGACCAATATAAAGAGGAGAAAGGAGGTGGTGCTACAGGAATCTGAGGTGATTGGTGGACCGCGGGGGTGTGGGGGGGGGGTACGGTGTAAGATGATAAGCAGATTGTGCTGGTGGGGGGGGGTGCTGGGAGACACTAGCAGCTGAATGGCTGTTCTACGCGGCTCTCAATTCTTTTTCAGTAGCTGATCCCTACAGCTCTCAATCCCTAGATTTTTTTCAAATACTCACCTCCCTCCACTCCACATACTTCCAAAGTTCTAGCTTTCACAACCTTTTAGAGCTGAGAATTCCAGAAGTTCACTTACTTCTGAGAAAAGAAAGCTCTTCATACCTTGGTTCTAAACAACCAGTCCCAAACTTTAAACCTTAACCCTTCTTTCAAGACTCTCCCACTAGTGAAAACATCTCAAAATCTACCCTGTCATGACCCCCTTAGAATTTCATATCTTTCTAGAGATAGATTTCAACAAGCATTTTAACCTTCCTACTTCATTGAGATTTGGAACAAAACCATTCGTCCCATCAAGTTATGCCAGCTCTCAGGACAATCTATCAATTCCATTTTACCATTAATTTTCCTGCAACCTATTCTTTGTCCCATGTCACCACCCACGACATGCTCTTTTCTTGTTCCAGCTATCATGAAGGAGCCTCAGGACTCAAACCACCAGGTTCAGGAACAGTTATTACTCCTCAACCATCAGGCAACCAAAGGGGATAACTCCACTTGCCCCATCACTGAAATGATCCTACAACCTATAGACTCACTTTCAAGGACTCTTCATCTCACGTTCTCAATATTTATTGCTTATTTACCCACTGCAACAGAGCGACTCAGATGAGAGAGATGTGGTGTGATAGAGGCATTTAGGGAGGAAATCCCAGAGTTTGCGGCACAGATACTGAAGGGAGAATAGATGTAGCAATCAACGTCACGCACTAGTAAAGCCCAGAGTCCATGCTGTGCACAGATTTCTCAGGTTAGAGGAGGTTTCTGAAGCAGAGAGATAATGAGGAGACAGGGACTTGAAAAGGGAAATGAAAATTTTAATGTTTGGACGTTTCTTAAGCCAGAGACAAGGAAGGCTGAAGAGCGTGGAGGTAATAAGTTTTGTAGAACTCTGCTTGGGCCATATCTGGAGTATTACAATCATTTCTGGTCACCTATTACCATAAGACCATAAGACATAAGAGCAGAATTAGGCCATTCGGCCCATCGAGTCTGCTGTGACATTTCATCACGGCTGATTTATTATCCTTCTCAATCCCATTCTCCCACCTTCTCATTACCTTTGATACCTTGACTAATTAGGAACCTATCAATTTCCACTTTAAATATACTAAGTGACTTGGCCTCCACAGCCGTCTGTGGCAACGAATTCCACAGATTCACCACCCTCTGGCTAAAGAAATTCCTCCTCATCTCTGTTCTGAGTGGACGTCCCTCTATTCTGAGGCTGTGCCATCTGGTCCTAGACTCTCCAACTATAGGAAGCATCCTCTCCAATCCACCCCATCGCGGCCTTTCAATACTAGATAGGTTTCAGTGAGATCCTCCCCATTCTCCTAAACTCCAGTGACTACGGGCCTTGAGCCATGAAGCACTCCTCATACTGTACGTTAACCCTTTCATGCCCAGAATTAATCTCGTGAACCTCCTCTGGGCTCTCTCCAATGCCTGCACCTCTTCTCTTAGATAAGAGACCCTTGCAGGAAGAACGTGACAGGAGGTTTACCAGGATGCTGCCTGGATTACAGTGTGCAGGAGAGTTCTGACAAACTGGGGTTCTTTCCTCTGGACTGGCTGACAGAGGTTCACAAAATAGTGAGAAGCGTAGGTAGACCAGACTAGGATCTTTTTGCCAGGGTTGATACTAGAGGCCATGCATTTAAGCTGAGGGGGGTAAGTTCAAGGGAGATGTGTGGGCAAGTATTTTACTGAATTGGTGAGGAGTGCTTGAGTGTGTTGGCAGTAGTGGTGGAGACAGATATGAGGGACATGTTCAAGAGGCTGTTAGACACACAAATGTGCAGAGAATGGAGGGGTATGGACCCTGCACAGCAGAAGGGATTTGGTTCCATTGGCTTAGGTAGTTTGGTACAATATTATGAGCCAAGGGCCTGTTCCTTGCTGCACTCTTCTATGTTTTTGTTCCATGATTGAGTGTCATTTGTCCACGCCAAAAGCAGGGACTCTTAATGTTGTGGATGAGGTCAAGTTTATGGAGAATAGAACAAGGGAGGATGGCCAGGAGTACTCTGGAATAATCAAATACAGAGGGAATAGTGTGGATGAGGAATTCTACGTGAAATTAGCTGGGTCAGAGGTGAAACCAGACCACTCAACGTGTCCATGGTCATCAGTCATGTCAGTGTGTTGTGCTGTTCCAAACAGGGGAGCCCTTGACACTGTTCTGCACTCTGCGAAAGTAACCTTGCTCAGTAGTCTCTGCATAAACAATGATGTCTTGTTTTCAGAACCTATCACCACTTGTCAGTTGTGTACATCAAGTCCTATCTTTCAAGGGTGTACAAATCATTGCACCGAGAGATAAAGCAAGATTAATGGACAGCTCTATTACAGGGCCCATGTTTAGAAGTTGTGAAGGACGAATCTTGTTTCCGTTGATGTTAAAGTGTTGTAACGTCTGACTGTGCTGGGGGATTTCTTCTGGTCTGACAGGAAAGTAGAGCAGACTGCAAGAATTATCCAGAGGGACAAGATTTGTAACAAGTGTAGCAAGAAGTTGGCCAAGGAGATATTGTCTGTGGAGGATGAGTGAATTGCAATGACTGCTTCATTGATTGATTTGAACGGAAGAGTCAAACTAATTCTCTACTTGAATTGACAGCTGACAATTCTGGATAAATCTCACAGAGTCTTAAAAGCAAAAAAAATTTACGGCATAGACAAAGACAATCATGGCCCATGTTGTCCAAAGCAGCTGAAGAAAGCTATTCAATCTGCTCCCACTTCCCAGCTCTCTCATAGCCTTGTAGGTCACAGAATATCAAATCCAACTATATACTGTAAATCCAATTTCCACGATGAAGCCACTCTCAATATGAAGGAGCAATGCCTCAATTCTGTCTGGGTAGCCTCCAAACTGAACAGAAACATTGATATCTCTCGCTTCCAATAAATTCCCTCGCATCTTTCTTCTGTTCCCATTTTGGCCTCCCCTTCTCCTCAGCTGCTTATTACCACCCCATCCCCCCCCCCACTTTTCCCATGGTCCACTCTCCTCTTCTATCAGATCCCTTCTTCTTCGGCCCTTTACCTTTGCCTCCCACACCTACTCAGCCACCTTCCCCCCAACTGGCTTCACCTATCACCAGCCAGCTTGTACTCCTTCCCCTCCCTCCACCTCATTCTGGCTTCTTCCCTCTCCCTTCCCAGTCTTGATGAAGGGTCGATTGTTTATTCCCCACCATAGATGCTGCCTGACCTGCTGTGTCCCACCAGCACTTTATGTGTGGTGCTCCAGCTTCGCATGTTATATCATGTCTTCCTAAAATGAAATACCCTTTGGGTGAAATAATTTTGCCTCAACTTCACTCTGATTCTTCTACCAATTATCTTCAAGCAACATCCAGTGGGTCATTGACATTTTTCAAGGGGAATACATCCTTCCTGTTCATCTTGGTCTCCCTTAATTTTATAAGAAATCTCTACCTTGCTAGGAGATTCTGAGGAACGTGACCACAAGCGACGCTTCAGATGTTGGAAATCCCAGAGCAACAAATACAAAATGATGGAGGAACTCATTAGGTCAGGCAGCATCTGTGGAAAGGAACAAACAGTTAATTTTTCAGGTTGAACCCCCTCCTTATTCCTTTTCATAGATGTTGTGTGACTTGCTGAGTTCAACCAGCATTTTGTATGAGTTACTGAGGAACACGTGTTAGTCAGACAGACAGACAGACAGACATACTTTATAGATCCTGAGGGAAATTGGGTTACGTTACATACGTTACAGTCGCACCAAACAAGAATAGTGTAGAAATATAGCAATATAAAACAGTAAATAATTAAATAATAATAATGATAAGTAAATTATGACAAGTGGAAATAAATCCAGGACCAGCCTATTGGCTCAATCCAATGTGGTGGATTGGAGATGACCAGCCTATTGTCTGACACTCCGAGGGAGGAGTTGTAAAGTTTGATGGCCACAGGCAGGAATGACTTCCTATTACACTCAGTGTTGCATCTCAGTGGAATGAGTCTCTGGCTCAATGTACTCCTGTGCCTAACCAGTACATTATGGAGTGGATGGGAGTCATTGTCCAAGATGGCATGCAACTTGAACAGCATCCTCTTTTCCGACACCACCTTCAGAGAGTCCATTTCCACCCCCACAACATCACTGGCCTTACGAATGAGTTTCTTGATTCTGTTGGTGTCTGCTACCCTCAGCCTGCTGCTCCAGCACACAACAGCAAACATGATAACACTGGCCACCACAGACTCGTAGAACATCTTCAGCAAGGGGAATGGGGAAATTTAGCAGGAAGACAACCAGTATTTGAGATACAACAAACAATCTGCTGGAGGAACTCAACTGGTCGAGCAGCATCTGTGGAGGGTAGGAATATTTTGGATTTCAGGGCTCTTTTCCCCACTGATGCTGCTCAATATAAATAAACCTCTTGAACTAAAAAGTAGCATCATCGAGATAAAGACTTGTCGCGTGTACATCAAACCATCGAAACATACGGTGAAACATGTCGTTTGCAACAAATCAAATCATCAAGGATTGTTCTGGGGCCGTCTGCAAGCATCGCCACACTTCTGGTGCTAACATACCGTGCCAACAACTTGCTAACCCTAACTTTACGTACATCTTTGGTCGTGCCAGAACTCCCAAAGGAAACCCACATGGTCACAGGGAGAATGTACGAACTCCTTACAGCCAGTGGCGGGGTAACGAACCAGTCGGTGATTGCAGGTGTTATAAAGTGATTGCACTAACTGCTACACTACCGCGCTGCCCCAAGCACGGTCCTTACAATCCTGTCACCTGATTGAGCTTTTGTTACAGTCGATCACAGTAGTGAGCGTTATACAACTATCCTGGCAAGAGTGAACCAGTGCCCTGATTTGTTCACTGATTTGATAACTAATCCAAAGGTTTAAAAGTTCAAAATAAATTTATTATCAAACTATGTATATGTCAGCATATACCACCCCGAGATTTATTTTCTTGCAGCCATTCACAATGGAACAAAGAAATACTATAGAATCAGTGAAAAACTACACTCAAGCAAAGGCTGACAAATAGCCAATGTGTAAAAGAAGACAATGTGAAAATACAAAAAAAATCACAAATAATAAATAAATGGTACTGAGAATACAAATTGTAGAGTCCTTGAAATTCAATCCATAGGTTGTGTTTAGTGATCAATTTAGTGTTGAGGTGAGTGAAATTACCCACTCTGGTTCAGGAACCTGATGGTTGAAGGTTAAAACTGTTGCAGGTGGTGGTGGTGTGGACCTGACGACCCTGTACCTCCTTTCCGATGGCAGCAGAGAGAAGAGATCACGGTCTGGATGGTGGAGGTCCCTGATGGTGGGTGCTGCTTACTTGTGGCAGTGCTCCTTGTTGATATGTTCAGTGGTGCCGAGGGCTTTTGCAGGGCTGTATTCACTAGCTTTTGTAGTAATTGATCTAACTGAACAGTAGCAGACAATTAATGACAAAAGAACATAAATGGTTTCTGTAGATACTGAGGGGAAGCTGTAACCATGGAGCTCTGCGACACATGGAGCAATGCAAACCACTTTCAATGCAATGCACCCTAAACATTCCATATTTCATCAATTATATATTTTCCATTCGACAAAGCAGGAAGCCATTTCAGTTCATTCAGTCTGTGCCAATTTTCTGCCAATTTCCAATTCCCAACAACATTTTCCTGAAGTTACAGGCACAAATTTGGAGGAAGTCAGCAGGTCAGAATCAGAATCAGGTTTATTATCGCGGATGTTCGTCGTGAAATTAGTTGGCTTACAGTAGCAGTGCAGTGCCAAACATAAGGCATAGGAGCAGAACTAGACCATTTGGCCCATCAAGTTTGCTCTACCATTCCATTATGGCTGATTTCTTATCCCTCTCAAACCCATTCTCCTGCCTTCTCCCCGTAACCTTTAACACCCTGACTAATCAAGAACCTATCAACCTCCACTTTAAATACTGTATACTCAATGATCTGGCCTCCACAGTTGTCTGTGGCAATGAATTCCACAGATTCATTACCCTCTGGCTAAAGAAATTCCTCCTCATGTCTGTTCCAAATGGATGTCCCACTTCTCTGAGGCTGTGCTCTTGTTTTTTACTCCCCACTATAGGAAGCATCCTCTCCTCATCCACTCTGCCTAGGCTTTTCAATATTCAATATGCTTCTGTGAGAATCTCCCCATTCTTCTAAACTCCAGGAGTACAGATTCAGATCCACAAAACGCCCCTCATACATTAACACTTTGTTCCCAGAATCATTCTCAAGGACCTCCTCTGTACCCTCTTCAATGCCAGCACACGTTTTCTTAGATAAGGGGCCCAAAACTGCTCACATTACTCCAATGTCTTATAAAGCTCCAGCATTACATCCTTGCTTTTGTGTTCTAGTCCTTGGAGATGAATGCTAACGTTACATTTGCCTTCCTTAGCACTAATTCAACCTGCAGGGTAACCTTTAGGGAGTCCTGCACAAGGACTCCCAAGTCCCTCAGCACCTCAAATTTTTGAATGCTCTCCTGTTAGAAAATAGTCTTTGCCTTTATTCCTTCTAACAAAGCACAAGGCTTACCCTATTTTCCATCTGCCACTTCTTTGCCCATTCTCCTAATCTGTCTCAGTCCTTCTGCAGACTCCCTGCTTCTTCAACCCTACCTGTCCCTTCTCCTGTCTTCACATCATCCACAAAGCCATCAATTCGGTCATCCAAATCACTGATGTACAGTATGGCTAAATTAATTAAGTCATGGAGAAAGAGGGAAAAAAGTAGTGAGCTGATATTCCTGGCTTCAATGTCCATTCAAAAGTCAGATGGCAGAGGGGGAGAAAGCTATTTCTGAATTGTTGAGTGTGTGCCTTCAGGCTCCCATGCCTTCGCCCTAATGGTAGTAATGAGAAGAGGGCATGTCCTAGATAGTGGCGGTCCTCAATGATGGATGCCGGCTTTTTAAGGCACTATTCCTTGAAGGTGTCCCGGATGCTGGGGAGGCCAGTGCCCATGATGGAGCAGACTGAGTTTATAAATTTTGGCAGCTTATTTTGATCCCGTGCAGTTCCCACCCCCACTCCTCACCCGGACAGTGAAGCAGCCAGTTAGAATACTCTCCATGGTACATCGGTAGAATTTTGCCAGTGTCTTTGGTGGCATACCAAATCCCCTCAAACTCCTACTGAAACATAGCCACTGCCATGCCTTCTTTGTCACCGCATCAATATGTTGGGCCGAGGATAGATCCTCAGAGATGCTGCACCCCAGGAACTTGAAATTGCTCACCCTTTCCACTTCTGACCCCTCAACGAGGACTGGTGTGTGTTCATTCAGTCCTTCAGTCTTGATGATGTTGAGTACAAAGTTGTCGCTGGAAAACTACCCAACCAGCTGATCTGTCTCCCTCCTGAACGCCTCCTCATCACCATCTGAAATTCTGCCAACATATCATCAGCAAATTTATAGATGGCACTTGATCTGTACCTAGCCACACCGTCAGGGGGGTAGTGAGCTGAGCACACAGCCCTGAGCTGTTCCAGTGTGAATTATCAGCGAGGTGACTGCTCATTCCACAGCCCCACCCAAATGTCCTAGAAGTCTGCTATGAATTTGCATACTGGTTACCACTTTTCCAGATTGTTCCAAGCAGCTAGAAGTCTGGGAAATGGATCAGCAATTTAAAATATTGATTTTGTTGAAGAATTTCGGCCCGAAATGTTGACTGTTTATTTCCCTCCATTGATGCTGCTTGACTTGCTGAGTTCAGTACTGTGCATTGCTCAAGATTTCCAGCATCTGCAGAATCTCTTGTCATCAAAGTATCTCTGATACTTGGACTTTTACTGAGAGAACATTTCCAGACATTTGGATATGCCTAATAGTGGAACTTGCATATCCATTTCTAGATGTGGAGCCTGTGTTAAATTTAGAAAGATGGTGTTTTTCACTAACTGAAAAACACTTTAAGATGCCCGTAGGCATCATCTCACTGACCCTTCTTAACAACCAGTGCATTATTTGAAGAAGCATGGCAAATGATGGGAATCTTCTTGGATGTGACATTCTGCCAAAAATTACCATATTGTATGATACAAGACATGCTTAAAGAATATGGGACAATGATAATCAATTGGAGTAAAATTGATGAAAAAGATAAAAACTTAAATTCAGCAGCTTAGGGCCAGTATTTCCAAGTAACTGGAAATGGCCAAAGACATCCCATAGATTTCAGTACAGGAATCTTTAATCCTTTTCGCTCCTTATGGAACATAGGGCCTTCACAAAAGTCCTCCACTTCCTGCGATCTCTAGCAGATGTTTTTGCAGTCTCCCAAGTTTGGCCGGCGGCTTTCAGTTCATCCAAAGGCCTACGCCTCCAGGTTTGCTTTGGGCGACCTCTTCTTCTCTTCCCTTGTGGATTCCATTCGAGTGATTGTCGAGTGACATTCGACTGGCTCTTCCTCAAGGTGTGGCCGACCCATCTCCACTTCCTCCTCCTTATCTGGAATACAATGGGCTCTTGGTTTGCTCTCTTCCATAGGCCTAGGTTTGACACCCTGTCGTACCACTTGAGGCGGAGGATCTGCCGGAGGCATTTGTTGAGAAAGGTCTGGATCTTGTTGCAGCTGGTGTTAGTGATTCTCCATGTTTCGGATCCATATAGCAGGATGGCTTTCACATTGGAGCTGAATATATGGAGCTTAGTTTTGACAGAGATGGCCGTAGATCTCCAAACAGGTCGCAGGGTTGTGAAGGCATATTGGGCTTTTCCGATCCTTGCTCCGATGTCCTCATCTGTACCTCCTGATTTACTGATTTTGCTTCCGAGGTAGGTGAATTTGTCTACATCTTCAACTATTTGTCCTTCAATCCTTAATGGCTCCTCTTGTTTGTTATTAATGCGTAGAACTTTGGTCTTCTCCTGACTGATCTTAAGGCCTACTTGCTGTGAGGTCTCTCCCAAGGAATCGACTTTCTTCTGCATATCTTGAAGCCGGTGTGAGAGAAGAGCGAGATCATCTGCAAATGCTAGGTCTTCCAATTTCCCTGTTAACGTCCACTGTGTGCCTTGAGGTCCCCTTTACTGGCCGCTGTTTCTGCTTGCTCTGCTATTTCATTGAAGTATGACCTCTTGTCCTTTCTGAGCTGTTTTTTCACCTCCTTGGCCATCACGCTGTACCTGTTGGCGGTGATTTGTTTCTGTTGCCGGGTTCTGGCCTGATTCAACTCCTGTTTGAGCTTTTTCCTCTCCTCCACCTTCTGCCATGTCTTGTCCCTGATCCAAGGTTTACTGTTGACTGGTGGTCTTCCCAGTACTTCTTCGCAGGCTCCTACAGTGGCCTGCTTGAAGGTAATCCAGGCGTGTTCCGCTGTTCTCTCATCTTGTTCCTCTATTTGAAGAGCCCCAAAGTGGTTTTGCAAGGCGATGTGGAAATCTTTCTCGTTTTCTTCCATCTGTAATTTTCTAACATCAAACTTTATTCATGTGTTCTGTTGCTTCTTCTTGGCTGACAGCTTCATCTTCAGCTTTGCAACAACCAAATGGTGGTCAGATCCAATATCTGCTCCTCTTTTGGCTCTCACATCTTGCAATGAATTTCTCCAGTGCTGGCGGACTATGACGTGATCAATCTGGTTCTCTGTTTGATGGTCAGGCGAGACCCAGGTTATCTTGTGGTAGCGTCGGTGGGGAAAGAGGGTACCTGCAATGGTCAGTTAATTGAAGGCACAAAAGTCGGTAAGGAGTTCTCCATTTTCATTCATATTCCCCAAACCATTCTGGCCCATCTCTCTCTCCCTGCCAGTGTTATCGCTGCCTACTTTGGCATTCAGATCTCCCATGACGATCAACATGTCTTGCTTAGGTACCTTTCCAACTACTGCTTGAAGCTGGGTGTAGAAGAGATCTTTTTCTTCTTCCTCTGCATTGTTAGTTGGGGCGTAGCACAGGATAATGGATACCTTCTGGAATCTGGACTCAAACCTGACTGTGATGATACAGTCTGACACTGGTTTCCATTCTAACAAACTTCTGGCTGCTTCTTTGGACAACATCAGCCTCATGCGGGTCTTCCTCTTTTTCTTTGCCGGAATAGAGCGGAGTTTCTCCCATCTGCAGTTCAGTCTCACCAAAAGTATTCCATCTTGCTTCGCACATGCCCAGGAGTGTGCGGTGGTATTGGTTCATTTCCTTCACTGCCGGTGCGCACCTACCTGTCTCCCAAAGCAATCTCAGATTCCATGTTCCAATTAGGATAGGTTTCTTCTGTGAGAGCAGCTTTGGAACCTCCATTATGGTTTTCCTCGGGTGAAGGAGGGTTGTCAGCCCTGCAGCTTCCTGACGGGTTTGCAGCGCGTCATCAGCCTCCTGAATGGGGCCCTGCCTTACCCGAGATCTGGGTTAGTGGTTGACAATCTGTTGATGGTTTCTGTAACAATTGCTTGTTTTACGTGAACGGGTTGTTAGCCCATTGCACAACCCCCAACCTGTTGGGGTCACCTTCCCCTAGGCGATGGCATTTCCATGCTAACGAGCTCCACCTGTCCGGGTTTGAAATCAGAGTTTACCCTCTCCTAGATAGGCTGCCATCCAAGGCTAACGAGTCCTATCTACCCGGGTTTGGAATTGGAGTTCCTTCTCCTAGGCTATGTTGGTTCGCGGCACCTTCTTCCATATTATCCGGTGCACCCATCACATGAGGGATCCCCCATCCACCACCCAGGGGACGCGCCTCAACGCCGTATAGCCCCAGCGCGAGGCAGTACAGGAATCACCTTTGGATATCTCCAGTGAGAACAACGTTTTGTTCAGACAACCACAACGAGACCTGGCATCTGTCAACAAACCTCAGTCAGACAAGTTAACTGGGCTCTCTAAGCTAACTAGCTATAACACAGTCGGGGTTCTTTGTAAAGGCAGAATACTTTGCAGATGCTGGAAATCCAGAGTAAAGCACAAGATGATAGAGAGACACATAAAAATTTTGTGATGCTCACAAAAAATACTTTGAAAAACTAATTCTTCACAAGACCAAAGGAAATGAGGTGTATATTGTTTTTTGAAAATGAAGATGTAATTTAATATTAATAAGTACACGGCAATGCTTTCAGAAAAAAACTTATGTGATTCTAATATTAAATGCAACTATATATAGTCAGTGCTATTGTCAACTAGAGAATTTTAAGGGAACTGTTCATAAAACAACAAAAATGCAAAAAGAAAGGTAATGGTATGAAATATAAGGGTTTTATTTACTCCTTCACAAGATGTTTACAACACTGATATGGAAACATTTATTGTCCATCTCCAACTAAATCCCAAATAGGTTTCAGAGAGCCATTAAGAGTCAACCACATCATTGGGTCTGGAGTCACGTACAGGCCAGACTGGATAGGGATGGCAGATTTCTCTTCTGAAGGACATTAGTGAGTCTTGTGTTTTAGGACAATCTGGACATTTCATGGCCAATGTTGCTGGTGCAAACCCTTTTCAGTTCCTCCAGGTTTATGTAATTACTTGATCTGAAATCCCGTGGTCATTGTGGCAGGATTCAAACTCACAAAGGATATGGGCAAATGGATCTAGTTTTCATGGGCATCTGGGCTGCCGTGGACCAAATTCCATAAAATGTGACTCTCAGGCCTCTAGATACGTCCAATAAGTTAACCATTATACCACTACAGCTTCCAAGACATATGAACATAAGAAATAGGAACAGGAGAAAGCTATCAGGCCTGCCGAGCCCGCCATTCAATCAGATCATGGCTGACCTGACCATGGACTCATCTCCGCCTACCTGCCTTTTCCCTATAACCTTTAATTCCCCTTCTATGCAAAAATCTATCCAGCCTTGTCTTAAATATATTAACTGAGGGAGCCTCCACCGCTTCATTGGGCAGAGAATTCCACAGATTCACCACTCTTTGGAAAGCAGTTCCTCCTCATCTCCGTCCTAAATCTACTCCCCTGAATCTTGAGGCTATATCCTTTAGTTCTAGTCTTGCCTACCAGTGGAAACAACTTTCCTGCCTCTATCCTTTCTTTCCCTTTCATAATGTTTTATGTTTCTATAAGATATCCTCTCATCCTTCTGAATTCCAGTGAGTACAGCCCCAGGTGACTCTATCTCTCCTCATAGTCCAACCCCCTCATCTCTGGAATCAACCTGGTAAACCTCCTCTGCACCACCTCCAAAGCCAGGAAGAGGCTGCAGCAGGGGCAAGATAGACAGTGCCTGGGGGAGAAATAAGTCGGATTGGAAAATCTAATATTTTAATTGGTAGGATGCTGATTATCTCTTGTTGACAATGTTTTAAAATCTATAAGCAATGGACAGGATATAAAAATACTTTCTGTATTTAAAGTATCTAAAAGCAGCAGCCATTGACACAAGATTAACCAGAGGGCATCAGGGGAAATATGTGCCCACAATTGTTAGGCAGTAGAAGTCATTTCTGGAATTAATAGTTGAGGAAGAATCTATTGCTGTGAATCTACATTAGATTACAAAGAAAAATGAAGAGTTAAGAGGAAGGGAAAGTGGAAATAATTAGGACTATTTTAGATGTGGAGGGTGAACTCCAGCATGAACCAATTAGGCCAGTCTTCACTGCTGCAGAGCAAGCTCAGCAGGACATTTGACACAGACTGACAAAGACTGCAGGAAAAACCCTACCTCCCTCAGACCTTCAGAATGACACTGTATGAATTTCTCCACTCAAATGAAATGACCAACAGGGCACCAATTTAACAGCTCACCACCCCAGGGCCAGACTCTTCCATTGGACTGAGATTATTGGTTCAAGTTTCTGGCATGCAGCTTGAACCAACTAATGTGCAACCCAGAGGACAACAATGGAGGGTTGGCGTTTTTACCTCTTGTGACACAGACAAAATGCCGGAGGAACAGAGCAGGTCGGGCAACATTGATGGAAAGGAACACATGGTCGATGTTTTGGCCCAAACCCTTCTTCAGGACTGGAAGGGAAGGGGAAGACACCAGAACTTTATCTCTATTCATAATAATCTTGTTGACTTTGATACAAGTCCCGACTGATATTTGGCTGGAGAGATAGAATAGATCCACCAGCTCTCATATCCAGAAACATTGATACAATTAAATCCTTGAAGTCAAGTTCATCTGCAATAAAAATTATGCCGGTTCTCTAATATCCTCAGAAAACAACTGTGCAGATGACTAGCAAATGCAGATGTAATTGCCTTTTATCGCTACGCTTTCAAAGATCCGTTTGTATATTGACATCTTACTCTTTAAACCAGGGGTTCCCAACCTGGGGTGCCCGCACCCCCAGGGGGTGCAACAAAGAGTGGCTTATGTGCTTGAGTGACGAGTCACGAGTCATCACTCAGCCGGCTGCCAGTGTGCCTTGAGAAGTGGTAGTAACGTTTGTCCCAAGCACACTCCAGTCTCCCGCTGCCCGAGTCAGCGCTGAGGATTCTCATCAGTGTTACTTGGGAGTTACACCTCAGTCTCATCAATTTACTGTTTACAATTTTTTCTGAATAAATTAGAATCTAATTGCTCAATTTATATTTGCATTTTATGCATTGAGTTAAAAGCTTATTTTTTAAAATTTAATTTGTTCACCCGCAGTATTGTATGTGGTTCAATTTGTGGTTCAAAAATTAGAAATTAGACTTCTTCATCTTCAAATGTGATATTACTTCTGTAGGGGGTGCGAATATTAATCTAGCATTTCCTAGGGGTGTGGGGTATAGAAAAGGTTGGGAACCACTGTTTCAAATAGTTGATGAGGTGCAATTTTGTTGGCTATGATTGGTTAGGACAGACTAAATTGTAATCCAACTATTTATCTATTTAATATTTAAGGTTGATCATTACACCAGTCTTGGGAGAAAGGAGGTGAATCTTTAATTGCAAACTTGCTACTGAATAGCTACTTAGAAAGCATTCCCAACTATCCAATATTGATTGGAAAGATATTGTATAAACTAGTAATCTGAAGTGCATGATTGCTACCTTGAGCACCTAATCTTGGAAATAATATCTGTAAGTACAGCAAGAGCTGGTGAATAATGTTGTTAATGAGCTTGTTTGAGCTGCTGGTTTGCAGTGAATATGTATTATTTTCCAACTGTTACACTGAATGTTATTTTGGTACAAACTAAATATTTATGTCAATATCTGTGACATAGCAATAATTGAGTCCTTAAGTGTATTGATTGATGTAAAATTCCAATTATTTTAACATAATACACCATTCCGATGCAGCTTCTTTCAAGATTAATGGCTCCAGGCCATGACCTTTCATCAAAACTTGAGTTTAAGAGACAGACTGACTGCTGCAACTGGAATTCGCCATTAGGGATGAATGTTGTCGGGGTTTAAATGTCTAATATGAGGGGGTATGCATTGAAGGTGAGAGAGGGATGTGAGGGGTAAGTTTTTTTTACTCAGAGAGTTGTGGATGCTTGGAATGGGCTGCCTGATGTGGTGGTGGAGGCAAATACATTAGAGGCTTTTAAGAGATGTTTGGATAGGCAGATGGATGTAAGGAAGATGGAAGGATAACAACATTGTGTACATTGGAGGAATTAGTATTTGATGTTTTTGATTTGCTTTTTTGCAGGTCAGCAGAATATTGTGGACCGAATGGCCTGTTCTTGTGCTGTACTGTTCTACATTCTAAGCAGTAGAAAATCACAATAATCATTATTGAGTATCGATGTAATTTTATAAAGGGACACATTTGACAAATCCAATAGAGTTTTTCTTAGAATAAGTGTTTCTTCCTGATGTAACCTACGATTTCTACTATTTGGTCTTTGCACCGAGCCCCTTTACATCAAAAGGCAAGTTACAACATCTGTTAAAATAAGAGCTCCATATTTGGTGAGACCGAAAACTGATGAACCACAAGCACCTGCAGCATTTTGGAAGTGGTGGTTGTTGTTAGTTGGGGAATTAGTTATAATTTTACAAAAAGCCATTGATCCTGAAATGGTGGCTGGAGACTGGGGGGGGTGGGAAATGTCAAATCGTTTATCATCATATACATGTATATAACCATATAATTTATATAGAAATAAGCCTTTTCTCTGAACCAGTGTGTAAAGCACAGAAGTGTGCACATAACACATGATAACTAAGGATAAAATCTACAGATGAATCACACATAAAAAACTAAAGTGCATTAATATTAAATATCATAAGGAATGGAACAGATTAACAGTAACACTTTGAATACGATGCGGCTGGGAGTTCTGAAGGCTGGGGGAGGAAATTGTTTCTCGTCCTGACCGTTCTTGTTTTTGTTCTTCTTTTGACCTCGCTCTTTCAGAAGTTTGATGAAGGGAAAATTATATTCAGCCAAACCATTGGTGTCTTTTTGAAGATTTAACCGTTTGTGTAGAACAGGGGAACAAGTAACCCCAGTATATTTAGATTTTCAGAAAACTTTTGATAACCTCACAAAAGAGCACATTTTGGCACACACGCCTTCGGAAATCAAGGTGTTGAGTACAGGAACTGGGATGTTATGTTGAAGTTGTATAAGATGTTGGTGAGGCCTAATTTGGAGAATTGTGTGCAGTTTTGGTCACCGACTCACAGGAAAGATGTCAATAAGATTGAAAGAGTGTAGAAGAAGATTATAAGATGTTACAAGGACTTGAGTTATAGGGAAAGGCTGAATGGGTTAGGATTTTATTCCCTGGAGCATAGAAGAATGAGGAGAGATTTGATAGAGGTTTATGAGGGGTATAGATAGGGTAAATCAAGCAGGCTTTTTCCACTGAGGTTGGATGAGACTAGACTTAGAGGTCATGGGTTAAGGGTGAAAGGTAAAATGTTTAAGAGGAGTGTGGGGGGGGATTTCTTCACTCAGATAGTGTGCAAGTGGAAGTGGTGGATGTGGGTTTGATTTCAAAATTAAGGAAAAATTTGGATAGACTTATGGACAGGAGGGGTATAGAGGGCAATGGTCCGGGTGCAAGTGGATGAGACTTGGCAGATTAATTGTTCTGCACGGACTAGATGGGTCGAAGGGCCTGTTTGTGTGCTGTAGTGTTCTATGACTAAGAGATCAGCACTGGCAATAACTCAGTACTACAGTAATGTTTCTCCTCACTTACTTCTCTACGTTCCTGGTACGTGTGAGTTTCTTTCTCACTATTGACAGCGTGGCTGCAGTGGGCAATCTTTTAAATATAGGATTAGTATTAAAGTTCTGCAAAGAACAAGTGATACAGAGTTGAGTTTCAGGTCCACATAGTAGAAGGAGATGTGAAAAGATCATTCAAAGCAAGGTAGAGGATTATGGAGGTGGAGGGGTTTTCTTGTACCTGGAGGGGTAAATACTGTTGAGGGCCGGTGAGGGACACCCTGACCAGCCTGAACATTCCTTCCTTGTCTTACACATTGCTAGTATTCCAGTATAAGGCCTTTCGCACAATCGATAAGCAGTCGATTCTGTAGCACTGGCTGAAGATAAGAGATGATGTCTGAAGGTCGGTACTTTGCCCACTTGTAAACCACGCAAGTCAAATGCATAATGCAAGATCACCCATCACCCTGCCAGATGACTTCCAATTTGACCTTTGCTCATTTACAGAGCGACTGGAGTCAAGATTAGCATGGAGGAGTATGCTAGTGGGAGTTGTAACCAGATGAATGAAACCTTCAGCCTTGGTCAGTTTGATTTTTTTTTCTTGTGAAGGCAGAGGTCCTCATCTAGCTTGACCAGTCTAACAAAACCAAAATGAAACGGGAATAAATCTTCCTGCGTGCCAAGGGCCGGTCATTTATGAAAGTGAACATATCATTCCCAGTTTAAATCTTCACAACGTGACCTCGGCCAGTGTGGCATACTCAGTGGCTCAAGGAAAGGTGCCTCTGACTGCTGGAGGAATCATTCTGCTACAGGACATAGCTTCAGGGTATTAAATGCTGGTTCTGCCATTGGTAGTCAAGTGTGTGCCAGATCTGCTCTGCAGAATTAATGCGCTCCAGCCAATGTAAAGCAGTGGAGGATGCCTTGTCAGTGCAGGCCCTGCTTGGGTTCATCTAGTGAAGAGCAAATCGTGGATAGGCTAAGTTAACCATTGCACTAATTAGAGACACAAGAGATGCTGGAAATTGCTTGGGCCGATGCGGGTTCCCATAGCTGAGTGAAGTTGATAGAAAAGTTATTCAATGTCAGAACAACTTTAGTCAGGTGAAGCAGGTGAAGGGTCCGCAGACCCTCCCGGAGACTGCGGTCCAAGGAGAAGATGCACAGTTGTACTGTGAAATTAGAGCCTGCCAAAGTGATGGAAACAGCAGAGTTGCCATGAACATGTAGGAAAGAATAGATCCAGGAGAGGAAGAATTAACTGCAGTGGAGCTGAAATATTCAGGCAGGTGCACTCCAGGAAATACCGCTTCAGCTTCATCGGAATACTGGCTCTACAGGTGAAAGTCGAAACTTCCTGGTGAGTTTGGAACTATCATGTCTCAGTCATGGAACTAATATCCCTTTTGCTTATCATTGCGATGGCCAAAGGCATCAATAAAATCAGGCAGCTTTGCGGGTGTTAATAATGCGCCCAGATCCACTGAAAACATCTAACTCGCCATAAGTGTCGAAACCTTTCTGACACCTTGAATTTAGTGAAAGAGCATTCAGCAAAGCAAACATTCTTGAAGTAAAACACAGAGATGATAATAAGACTTAGATGGGAAATGCTGTTGACAAAGCTAGGCAGGAATTTGATTTTACATGGTACAGCAAAGCAAGGGAGGAAGAGGCTCATCCCCCTTAATCCTCACCCCATTTAAAATGTGAGAATACATGGTTCAACGATGCAATAAAACATTTGCTGCAGCTTGATGTCACATGCAGGTTAATTTGGTGAACATTCCTGGCACTTGGATACAGCTGTTGAGAGTGTACTTGACATTGTTCTTGCTGTCGTCATAAATTTTGTGCCTGATGTCAAGTTGTCCTTCACAGAGGATATATAAAAAAAGACTACAACAGACCAAAGGCAGAAAAGCATTTGAGTGAAAGACCGACTGAGACGCAAGATGATTCCAGCCACTTTTAAGCTCTGTGCGGCAATCTCCTACCAGCATGTTCGAACAATAACAGGTAACTGGAAACAATTAATTATATCCACTTGGTTAGTTAACTGGTAATATACTGATGCTCAGTTCAACCAGAGCAGAACTGAACTGGAAAAGGAGGGGAGAATTTGAATTGACTTTTTGACTGTTTAAGGGAATTAAAGACCAAGAGAATCGTAAGTGCTTTTAAAATGGATGTATCTTATTAACCTCACTGAACTTTCTTACAACGACAGGAACTGCTGGCCAACTAAACCGACAGGTCTTCCTGAAGCTACTGCTCTTACAATCATCCACTCAAAATTTGTACCGATCAGGACATCCTTCATACTCCCAATGCAAGGACACCAATCAACAAATTAGCAATGATACCCTTGTTATTTATTGGACTTTGTATTTCCATAGCAATCTATTTTTCCAGTAGATGGACAGTGGAAATTTATCTCTACAATCAGGAAGTTTTATTGCAATTGGCACACACCCTGTTCTTGCTGATCTATGTTTGGCCTTGAGGCGGCCAACACCAATTTTAAGATCCTCATTCTTGTTTCGATTACCCCAATGTCAACCCCACCACATTCCTGTGTAACTTCCTTAGCCCCCCAACTTTCCAAGATATCTGCAGCATTTCAGTCTGAGCCTGTAGGATCCCAGAATTTAATCATTCTACCGTGGAAGCCATGCCCTCAGGCACCTGGACCCTATGTTCAGGAACTCCCTCCCCAAATCTCTCTGCCTCCCTTTCTTCCTTCAAGATCCAGTTCATCTGTGATGGGGTTCTTAGTCCCCCATGACTTGGGCTCAATCCTTTTCGACAATGCTTCTGTGATATGCCTTGGGTCCCAACATGGGAAATATCAAAAGGGTTTCATTATTTCTATCACTGACTGTACAAGAGTCTATCAACAAGATGCCACTGCAATGAATGAACCAACTACTCTGTGCCTTTGATCTTAAAAGTTTTACCACAGATATCTGCTGATCTACATCTGTGGTAGATCTAGACCAGCAAACTATTGACCCTTGATGAGATAGGAAATCTCTGTTGCTTCAGTCAGGAAGTGAATTGTACCTCTCTTTCTAGGCGATACAAGCAACTTTCCAACAATCCCGCCAGTATTAATCTGGTGAGAATAAATGAATCCAGTCGCTATCATGTCCCCGTTTGTTGGTTCCTGCTGTCCACAAATTGACTGTTGTATCTCATGCACTGATGTTAACCCATCCTGAGACTGCAAAGGGTGCATTGAATGCAAGGTTTGATGTGTTTTTACTGTGTGCATTGCAATATGTCTTCTCGCTGAAGCCAAGTGTCAGAATACCTGATTTTGAAAATAGGTATTAGTTTACTATTGTTGTCATGTGTACTGAGAAGAGTGAAAAGATTTTGTTTGGTGTGCATTCCAGACAGGCCATGCCGTTCACGTAATATCAGGGTAGCAAAAAGAAAACAGAATGGAGAGTATAGTATTGCAGTTACAAAGAAGCTTCAGAGCAGGTAGACAACTAAAGTGCAATTTTGTGGAGTGAGAATCCGAACTGGAAATTTAACGCCTTCTTTTTGATCCCAAGGCTTGAGGCATTCAGCAATGGCAGCCCTGGGACACAAGCTGAATCATCTCAGGCTGGGGAACCAAGGGCCCGGCACGTGGATAAATCTGGTTCGGAGAAGGAACTCCCTGATCAGTAAGTACAGATCTTTCAGTGCCGCGACATCGACGGTTCCTTTCCCTCCACAGATACCGCTGGACCTGCTGAGTTCCTGCTTGTTCCTCCAGATTCCAACATCCACAGTCTCCTGTGTTTCCAGGACTTTTCCTGCTCAGCTTTCAGATGTACGACTGTATATGCTGCCAGATATGCTGAGCTCCTCTTGTGTTACAGTCTCTCTTGGAATCTGCAGAATGTAGAATCAGGTTTCATATCACCAGCAATAGGTCATGAAATGTGTTGTTTTGTGGCAGCAGTACATTGCAATACACAATAATAAAAACTGTAAATTAAAGTGTGTGTATATATATATTCAAATTAAATAAGTAGCTCAAAAAAAGTAGTGAGATAGTGTTCATGGGTTCAATGTTCACTCAGAAATCTGATGGCAGAGGGGAAGAAGTTGTTCCTGAATTATTGAGTGTGTGCCTACAGACTTCTGTACCTCCTTCCTGATGGTAACAATGGGAAGAGGACGTGCCCTGGATGGTGGGGGTCCTTAAAGATGGGTGCCACCTTTCTGAGGCATCGCTCCTTGAAACTGACCTGTACGCTATGGAGGATGATGCCCGTGATGGAGCTGACTGAGTTCACAACTTTCTGCAGCTTCCTTCCATCCTGGGCAGTAGCTGCCCCCGTACCAGCCAGTTAAAATGCTCTCCGCGGTGCATGTGTAGAAATTTATGAGCGTCTTTGGTGACACGCCAAATCTCCTCAAACTCCTAATGAAATTTAGCTACTGTCATGCCTTTGTTGTCACTGCATGGACATGTTGGGCCCAGGATAGATCCTCAGAGATGTTGACACCCAGGAATTAGAAGTTGCTTAGACAATAAGACCATAAGATACAGGAACAGAATTAGGCCATTTGGCCCATCGAGTCTGTTCTGCTGTTTCAGCATGGCTGATCCAATTCTCCTCTCAGACCCAATTTCCTGCCTTCTCCCCATATCCCTTTATGCTCTGACCAATCAAGAGTCTACCCTTATATTATTCAGTGCGATATAGCGTTGCATTTACAGAGAAACCGCAGTGGAGGTAGACGGCCACACTGCAGGTGCAAGGGTAATGATGAAGTAGACTGAGAGACCAAGAGTTCATGTTAGTCAGATGAGAGATCTGCTCATGAGTCTTATAACAGTGGATAGAAGTCTGCTGGTAAGTGTTCTCAGGGTTTAGCGTTCTATGCCCAATGATGGGGTACGGATTCGGATGAGAGGAAAGAATGGCAGGGATGGAGGACGAATGTGTTGTCTCCTGACCTGCTGGTAGGTGCCATGATCCCTAGATTTCTTTACAATTTCAAGGTTTGGTGGATCTGTCACCACTCTCCAATCCTGCACTCCCCCATTACATGATGCTTTCTTGTTGAGTTCCCCAACATTATGCTGGGCAATGGTCCCTCAGATCCTGTGCCAGTCAGACCCATGATTCCGAAGGAACTTTGGGGCCGTAGATTACGAGCACAATGACATAGAACGTTATCTTTTTAAACAGTTTGATGTCTAAAGAACACTCAGTGGCCACTTTATTAGGTACAACTGTACACCTGCTCATTAATGCAAATATATAATCAGTCTATTGTGAGGCAGCATAAAGGCATGCAGGCATGGACAAGCGGTTCAGTTGTTGTTCAGATCAAATGTCAGAGTGGGAAGAAAAGTGACCTTGACCATGAAATGATTGTTGGTGCCAGACTGGGTGGTTTGAGTATTTCAGAAACTGTTGATCTCCTGGGATTTTCAAGCACAACATCTCAAGCATTTGCAATAAACAGAGTGCAAACAACAACAAAAAATCCAGTGAGTGGCAGTGCTGTGGGTGAAAATGCCTTGTTAATGAGAGAGGTCAGAGGAGAATGGCCAGATTAATCCAAGCTGACAGGAAGGCGACAGTAACTCTCATAACCACACGTTACAATGCTGGTGTGCAGAAGAGCACCTTTGAATGCAGAACATGTTGAACCTTGAAGTGGACGGGCTACAGCAGCAGAAGGTCACTCCTGCACTTAATGAAGTAGCCACTGAGTCAGCTTGGTGCCAGCAGTTCTGAAGGGAACCACTGGTACTCAGCCACTCCCGGGTCGGTAATGGGGGACTGGCTCTGCCCTGCGACTGGCTGAACAGCTGATTTTGTTGCAGCTGCCCCTCCGCTCTGTCACTGGCCTCCGCGTACACATCAACAGCGCTGCCCAGTCTCACTGGGATCCCCGAGCGTTACATCCTGTGCCCTAGAATCAGGTGCCCACGCTAGTTTTACAGTTTTACAGGGCTTTCTTGCCCCTGTTGTTTAGATGGGGAAAGGTAAGTTTATTTGTTTATACTCAATATGTTTTAATTACATTTCACACTTTAATGTGTTTTATTACATTTTATTCTTGTGCAATTTGAATGCTTTTCTATTACTAATTAAGTAACGTAAATAACTCTGAAGTCTGTACTTCCAAACGATTCTGGTGACAGAGCGGAACTGCTTCCTTACAGTGCCAGGGACCATGGTTCAATTCTGACCTCGGGTGTTGTCTGTGCGCGGTTTGCACATTTTCCCCACAACCACGTGGGTTTTCTCAGGCTGCTGGGGTTTCTTCCACATCCCAAAGACGTGCTGGGGTGGTTATTAACTGGGCACTGAAAACCGCCCCTAGTGTGTAGGAGAGTGGTGGAATCTGGGCGACGTCAGGAGAAAATTTAAAAATGGGATTAACAGAGGATTGGTGTAAAATGGCTGACTGACGGTCAATGCAATCTCAATAGGCTGAAGGCCCTGTTTTTGTATCTCTCTATGGTTCTATGAAAAATTTATATAGTCAATGATAGATATGACAGGAGACAAATCTCCTCCTCAACACTGAGACCAGGAGCCTCTTGGGTGGAGAGGGCACGGTAAGGAGAGGTGGGTATTGGTAATGAGCACTTAATTTGGCCTTGTGTGCCTGGTGTACAGGCAGACTAGGTAACCCTGGGCAGTAGGCAGAATCAGCTTGTTCTAGACCTGTCTTTCTTTCAGTTTTTAAAAGAGTAATATACCGTACATATATATAGTTAGGGTGCCTAAGACTTTTGCACAGCACTGTATTTGTCAACGTGAAGTGGAGAGGGAATGGCGAGGGTGGAGCATTGTGGGACGGAAGTGGGTCGGGTGGCAGAGAAACAGTGCCAGAAGCAGGGGGTGGGGGTGGTTGGCATGGGTTCTGTGGTGAACTACATATACCTGTCTGGACACGCCCCTCTGCTGACTGCTCCTGTGGCTCCTCCCACAGACCCCTGTATAAAGGCGATTGGAGGCACTGCTCCTCCCTCAGTCTCCAGGATGTTGTGTGGTGGTCTCTTGCTTTTAATCGTGGTCTCTTGCAGCTAATAAAAGCCTATCGTTCGCCTCCCGTCTCCGAGAGTTATTGATGGTGCATTAGGTTCATTTTAATCCAAACAAATGGTTTATTGATCATTACAGAAAGACTCTCTGGAGCTTCCCGCTCCCTCCTCTCTCCCTTCCCCTTTTCCCAACCATGATTTCCCCCTCCCTGTCCCTTAGCATACTTTCTCCAAATGAATTGCATATAAATAAACAAAGTAAAGTGAATAAATGAAATATTGTCGCTGGTGACACTTTCAATGTGATGCAGCAGGAAGTTCAGAAGCCTGAAGGCCTGAGGGAAGAAACTGTTTCCCACCCTGACTGCTCTTGTCTTTAGGCATCGGAGTCTCCTGCCTGATAGTGGGAAGTCAAAGAGGATGCTGGATGGATGGGTGGGATCTTTGACAAAACTTAGGGCCCTGTGGACTGCAGCTCCCCTGATAAATTACCCTGATGATGGTAAGGACAGCCCTATGAACCTCCCAGCCATTCTTACAGTCCTTTGTAGGGACTTCACGTCCGATGTTCAGCTGCTCCCATACCAGATGGAGATTCAGATTGTCAGGACACTCTCGATTGTGCTCCTCTGAAATTCAGTTAAGGTTGGGGGTGGGAGGCTAGATTGCTTCAATCTTCTTAAAAAGTGAAGGCGCTGCTGTGCCCTCTTGTTCAGGGGGGGTAATGTTAAGGAACTGGGCGAGGTCATCTGTGATGTGAATTCCCAAGAACTTGGTGCTCTTAACTCTCTCTAGTGTTCTAATAGCTTTACGTAAGTATGTATGTATTTATTTATTTATATACTGAAACACCGTTAAAGTGCTATATATGTGTAATACTCTTTTAATGGTGTTTCGGTATTAAATACATTTTAAATTATTTTCTTCAAGTTAAATAGTGTATTACATGATTCTAAGGTAGATGACTATTTCTGGTAGTTTACGCAGAGTAAATAGGAATATCACGGGCAAACTGTCAGTTCTCCCTGATTTTATGCCCAATTTCATTTCCCTCCCAACTTCCCTCTGAGATCAGGATTATCAGAACATTTCCACATAGCCTCCAGGATGGAAGATCGGTTGACCTATTGCAAACTGTGGTTCCTTATCAGTACAACACAAGGAGATGCAAGGTTAATTTCACTAAGATGTAATACATGGCGATATGGCAGATCTCACTCTGATGCATCCAGCATTCAGGCGAGTTACCTGCTCTGACCATGCCTACAGAATGCTGGTCGTTTGGTCGTCAGCTGGGGTTGCATCCCTTGGCCAATTCCAGCTGTATTTACATTCCACCGAGATTGTGTTAAAGTTACTCAAGGTTAGCATAAGCTGTGTTTCTCCGTGCGTCAGCTCACCCAGAATTTGAGATTTCCGAATGTGCAGCCATATTTGAGCACATCACAATTTCGTATTATCTTGATAAATATCGAAGAAAGGACAAGAAAGTCCAAAGGTAGATCCGTCACAGAAGTTAGCTGTGACAATTAACACCAAGCTTAGTTTATTCAAGATCAGCTGAAATCATCTTGGTAACCTACCAATTCTGCTACAAATGCTCAGCTTTAATTTTTTTCTCCCTCCCTCTCTCCACTTAACACTCAAATTAGGCTGCAGGCTTGAAGACAATCCTTATTCTGAGGCGGAGATGGCCTATGTTAAGCAAGGTCAAGAAGCACTGCATAAATCCCTCTCCATCCTCCAGGATACAAGTGGGTGGAAGACAGAGATGGAAGCGGTACGTTGCAAACTCCCCAGTCAATCAACATTCAGAAGAAAAATCAGTCACAGCTCACAGATAACATTGCCTCAGAGGTGACACGTTTGAATTCCTAACAAACTCACTGCAAATTCAATCCGCTTCTTTATAGTTCTTACTAGAATGCCTTGGAACAATCTGGCAAAAACGTAGGTATGAGGTCAAAGAAGCAAATTCAAATTGTTTAATAATTTCAGCCTGAAGTACAGATCACAAAATGTTTTTCATTCTAGGTTGAAAAGAATGATGGGGTTAAATGAAGTTGGGTGGGAGAAGATTCAAGTGGAACACAATTGTATTCATAGTTCAATGGGTCAAATGGCCTGTTTTTGAGCAACAAGACATTAACCCACACCTACCCTCACAGTAAAGACTTAAAGCTAAGGTCATGAATTTTACTCACTCATATCAAAGCAATAATTTGGAACACTGTCCACAATAGGACACCTGATGGGTAAAAGGAGTTGATAGAATGGATAACATGTAAATGTTGAAGGCTCTGAACTGAGTAGAGAATCTAACTTCTTGAACTCTTAACAGATAAACGGTGACAAAGTGGTCAGTAAGACGCTTCCAGATATCGGCAAAGTCTTCAAGCTCGAGGTTGTGATGGATAAGCCCACCGATCTGCTCTACAGTGAACTGTTCGACAGAGTTGAACAAATGGGAGAGTGGAACCCAAACGTTAAACAAGTGAAGGTAGGATATTTGATAGGGATCTAATCAAAGCCCACGTTAAAATCAGGTTTCCAAACTAGAGGTGAATTTAATTCCAGTAGTACATACTTAACACGGGCACCTCAGTAAGGTGGTAGTGGAGAGTTGGTAATGACGATGATGGGGATTTATCTTTGGCAATGAGTTGATCCAGTCTAGAAGAGGTTGTGTAATGCAGACTCAGCTGTAGTCTTCAAGGTGGAATTGAATAAGAACTTGATGGTGAAATCTATGTGCGCCGTCCTGGGCAAAAGGCCAGGACTGGAATGGATGGGGAGTAAAGTGATTACCCTGTCGAAGAGCCATCGCGGTGGTGATGTTGAACATTCTCCAAAATCCAGAACATTTGCAATGATAACTGCCAATCTTTGGCTAGACAAGGCAGAGCACTGTTTTATAAACTAGTTTGATTATTTTTAAGATACTGAAGAGGATTAACAAGGAAACAATGGTTACCTATGAGGCTTCTGCGGAAACTGCGGGCAATGTGATCAGCCCACGGGACTTTGTCAGCGTGCGCTATGCCAAGAGACGTGGCTCGACTTGCTTCCTAGCGGGGATGTCCACGCACTGCAACCTGATGCCTCAGCAGAATGGTTTTATAAGGTAACACATCACAGATCTGTGTCCAGGGTGCTGGCAAAGAACTTCGGCATTTGTGAAGCTGTAAAATATTCCTCATTCCAGTACAAATTACTGCCTTTGGATACCTGGAGCCCCATTTCAGTTCCAAATCATCTTTGTCCACATTACTTCCCCAGAGTCACTTAGTTTCTGTCATTGTTCTTCTAACTTATTCAATCACTCTTTGTTCAGAAACCAGAACTGAAGCTCAGTGCAGCATAGATTCTGTTTTTAAATTTATATTGCAGTAAACCTTTCAATCTTCTCCTATTCTGAAATCATTTATCCTTCCACCTCCATACACTGTTCAAATATAACGCATGGTCGAAGTTCCAAGCATTGCAAACCTATTACATTGAAAATAGTCTAGTTCCAAAGACTGCAAGATATAGGTTATCGTTTAATATCTCTGACATTTGCCGTCATTTTTGGATGATTACTCTACCTTGAAGCACTTTAGCATGCTCCACTTATTAGCTTCTGACGATCAGGAGAGTGGTACCAATGACTTCTCCCATGCAATCACCACCCTGACTAGTGGCTTGGCTTCCAGAGATAAAATTTATTGCTCTGTTGCTTCCGATACTATGTCTTTGACATACCCTGCTCTGATTACAGGGGTGAGAATGGACCCAACTGCATTGTCCTCCGTCCCTCCGCAGAAGATCCAAATAAGACCAAGTTCACATGGCTCCTGAGCATCGATCTAAAGGCAAGGCACTTGAGGATGAATGGGGTAACAGGGTTGAGTGTTGATTTAAATATATAAGTTTGATGGTTTCCAAAAATACTGGACTATGAAATACAGAACAACCTCAAAAAAAAAAGGACACAGCTTAATTCATCAGGCCAGCTCCTTGTGAAGACCTTCCTGGCTGTAGGATGGCAACACAGGGATGGCTTGGTAGTTAATGTTGCTGCCTCAAACCTCCAGAACTTCGACCCACATCTCAGATGCTGTCTTTGCAAAGTTCGAATGACACATAAAAGCTATAAATTAAATTTATATATGAAAAGAAAATTAAATTAAATAAGTAGTGCAAAATAAAGAGAGCAAAAATGGTGATGTAGTGTTAATGAGGTGGTTCATTGTCTATTCGGAAATCAGATGCCGGAAGCTGCTCCTAAAACATTGAGTGTGTATCTTCAGGCTTCTATAGCTCCCCACTAATGGTAGTAATAAGAAGAGATCACGTTCTGGGTGATGGGGATCCTCAATGACAATAATGATTTTTCAGAGAGCAAGTATGTTCATAATGGGGTAAATGCTCTCCTGCGCAGTATAATTTTAACACAACTGAAAAATTCAGGCAAGGTTTGAGCACTCAAAATGTACTCCTGCACCTCTGCAGTGGGGAAGATAACAAGATGGTATCTGAGAAATATCTGATTGACTGCACTTACATTTTATTTCCTTTTTTGGTAGGGCTGGTTGCCCAAGTCTCTCATCAATCAGGCCCTTTGTCAAACCCAAGCAGACTTTGCCCAGTGCCTGCGCCAGCACATGAACTCCAAAGCTGCTGCAAACAGTTACTGAAACGCATTGCATTCTTTCACGGGTGGAGATCGCCAAGAAACATTTCTGTTAGACTGCAACCTACTTCTACAAAGATCTTTTGGCTTCAGTCAAAATCCACTTTGTGGCTCGCTGGAACAAATATCCAAATCAAAGAAAGGATTCACCAGCACTGAAAATCTTTAATATTTATGAGGCTTTAGTTAAAACAATGGTATTCATTATTTTTAACTCAGTCAAAGGAATGATGTTATTGATGGTCAAGTAAACCTTTTCTTTACCCTGGCTGTCAGTGCTCTCAAGCCAAAATGGGTTCGGTATAGAATGGTCCCACTGTTCAGAAAAATTCAAAGTGGTTCCTGACAGCATTATTTCTCATTACATAAAATACCTACGAAAATATCTAAGAAATATCTAAGAAACCATGTAGTGTTGTGGGTTTATTGTGTCATTCAATATAAAATTTCTGTAGGAAGTTGTGTCCTCTATTTTTTTGCAGGCCACAGAAGGTTTGGACCTTCATTGGAGCTTCTGTGGAAAATGAGGGCCTGCAAAAGTATGGGTTCTTGGACTGGTACCTCCAAGTTACCCCCTGTAGATTTCAAACCACAAACTGATTGTACTGTATGTCAAACAACCCAGAATATTGCACAGTACCAGGTCTATTTCTGAGCTAATAGGAGATAGGCCAAAGCATTTTCCCTATGCACTACTGAATATAATTGATGGAGATCTGTTGACATTGACTGCATTTTCTAAGCTGAGAGAAATCCAACTCAGCCTTAAATATATTTGACGTGGCTTCCAAAGCTCCCTGTAAAGACGTACAACTCTGAAAGGGGAAAGAAAACACCTTTTCTCACCCTTATGTGACCCTTCATTCCGAAACCACATTTCCTAGTTTTAGGTACCACCACCATTGGAAATAGAGTTTCTATCCTGTTAAGCTCCTTCAGAACACTTTTTATTTATCTAGAAATACAGCACAGTATTTCTGGCTCAATGAACTAGTGTCATCCAGTTCCACCCATGTGATCATGTGGTGGTATGGTAGCATAGTAATTAGCATAACACTTTTCAATTCCCGCTACTGCCTGCAAGGAGTTTGTACGTTCTCCCTGTGACCACGGGGTGCTCTGGTTTCCTCCCACAGTCCAAAGACGTACCGGTTGGTAGGTTATTTGTCATCGTAAATTGTCTGGTGATTAGGTTAGGATTAAATTGGGGGGATTGCTGGCGGCACAGCTTGAAGTGCTGGAAGGGCCTATTCTGTGTTGTATCTCAATAAAATAAAAAATAAAATAAATTTAAAAAATAACCTGTATGTCTTTGGAATGTGGGACAAAACCAGAACATTCAGCATTCCAGAGAGTAGACGCTCAATTGAGTTAACCTTTTATTATGAATTACCTTCAGTCCAGGATTCAACTTAATGAACAATCTATGCATCTCCTCCAAGCAAGTACATCTTTTCCAGAGATCTGAGATGCAATGAATTACCAAATTCACTTTCTCCTTTGTTACCCATTTAATTGTGCCCGAGAAATTCCTATGCACCTTCACCTTTCAGTTCCAGCACTGATCCTGCGAGGAAAGGTATCAAAATGAAAAGTGGCTTACCCTGAATGACAGAACAGGCTTGAGAAACTGTTCTTCAGACATTGTGCTATTTATACGTCCAATTGAACTCTGAAGATACTTTCAGCATCAACAGCAGTGCCCCAGAGAAGGTACTCTATTTATTGCAGAACAGAGATCTTAAAGACTTGCATTGGAATGAACTGCTCTACACTATGGCCAGTGATAGTTTAGGCAGTACAAAAGGGGCTACACGACAGGATGTTGAAGTTCCTGTAGAATCGACAGTAGGGGACCATGGCAGTTAACTTAACTGGACTACATATGCTACTGTTTATATGCTACACAAATCTCTTCCTTCCTTACAGCACGTTATCCTCCTTACCCAAAGTTAATGGCTCATTCTAAGCTTCTTGCACTTGAGAAATGAGAGAGAATATTTGATAGTTGGTCTGATGGCTTTGAAAACGTCAGATTTCTCTGTCAGAGACACCTCCATCCAAGGCAGTGTGGTTCCTGGGCTTTGCACTGTGTGCACACATGAATTCCAGTTCTTGTATTTAAAATTGTAATTCCATAGCACAATTAACATGACTATTTATTAATTTTGAAACTGTTTAGAGAAAGGTCTGCAGAGAAAGCAATATACATGGATTTATATTTATTATATTTAAATAAATTTCAACTTTTAGCACCATGAAGTTGGACGTTTCTTCTTGAGGACTGTAGATACACTTATCATGATGTAATAATGGTTATCACAACCTTATTGTAGTGTTGTTTGGGGATCAGTGCAGAGGATGGGGTACACCACAATTGGGTGAAACAGGACTAAGGACATCATAAAGCACATTTCCACTCACCAATGGCTATCTAAAGCTGGCTACTTAATGATCAAATGGCCATTGCACGAGATGAGATGATGTTCATGTTGAATTAATATCTGGCAGGTTTTACATTTATTCCTCTTTTTTTCTTGTTGCTGGGATCAAGTTGCATCCACTCCCAACATGAAAGAAATCCTAAGCAGTGGGGTTTCATGCGCTTTTAAAGTCTCGCCTCTGTCCCAGCTCCAGAGTTGACTGAGCACAGAGCAGAAATATGACTCCATGCCTTCCTGGTCACATCAAACAATGTACCTTAACTGATTCTATCTTCCTTTCTCAGCATCCTTTGTATTAAGTCTGCAGGAATCTCCAATTCCATTCTGCTAACATCACTTGCTTTACTGTATGGCTCACATTTTCAATGTGGTTTCCTTCGGTACTGTGCACATCTATTTCACATTACCACATCACACAAACCATTCTGTTCCCTTTTTTCAATATGTCCAGCAGAAGGCAATTTTCCCATCAATTTTACACACAACCTACCATATCCCTGGACATTAGGTAAGCTATTATTTCCCTGAGTCTTATGCATCAAACCTCTTCTCATGACCAGGATCCTCACTGTTGCTTAGAGCCTGGACATTCTGGAGCTAACTCAAACATGGTTAGCCGCAGCAATCCACCCCATACTCCTGTGGTTATGTAATGTACTTTCTGTTCTAGATTATGCATTCTGGCAGATGCAGATGAACGTGGGATGCTGCACTTTGGGAGGACAAACTTGGGTAGGCCTTATTGAGTGAACAGTAGGGTACTATGGAGTGCAGTAGAACAGAGATCTGGGAATACAGATCCACAGTTCCTTGAAAGGATCCTACAGAGCTTTTGACACAAT
Organism: Hypanus sabinus; assembly: GCF_030144855.1. Taxonomy (NCBI): domain Eukaryota; kingdom Metazoa; phylum Chordata; class Chondrichthyes; order Myliobatiformes; family Dasyatidae; genus Hypanus; species Hypanus sabinus. The sequence goes on from NC_082706.1 coordinate 24,538,624, forward strand.
GGTTTTCATAAATCAAAGTACTGAATATAGAGGTTGAGACGTTATGTTGAAGCTGTATAAAGTATTGGTGATGCCAAACTTAAGAGTACCATGTGCCATTCTGGTCACCTACCTACAGGAAAGATATTAACAAGATTGAAAGAATACAGAGAAAATTAACAAAGGACATTGCCAGGTTTGAGGACCAGAGTTACAGGGAAAGGTTGAATAAATTAGGACTTTATTAACAAGGAGCTTTTGCCCACAGAACTGCCGCTCACTGGATATTTGTTGTTTAGCACACCATTCTCTGTACACTCCAGAGAGAGTTGTGTGTGAAAATCCCAGAACAGCAGTTTCTGAGATACTCATACTATCCATCTGGCACCAACAATCATTCCATGGGTAAAGTCTCTTAGACCACATTTCCTCGCCATTCTGATGTTTGGTCTGAACAACAATTGAACCTACTGATAATGCCTACGTGCCTTTATGCATCAAGTTGCTGCCACACGATTAGCTGATTAGGTATTTGCATGAATGAGCAGGTGTACAGTGTACCTATAAAGCACTCACAATGTATGTTTTGATTCCATTGATAACAGCAAAATGAAGATTCTTCAAAACCTCAGACTGAAAATACAGGTCAGATTTATTTACAATTAAAATACACAATGTAATACACAATGGCACTTGAATCTGAGCATTCACACTTACAATTGCCACCATTCGATAAAAAGTATTACACATTACCACTAACTTCTTTGCACCACTATCAACCCCAGCTGGGTGATATTATCCCCTGCCTCCTGGTACAATATTGGGATAAGCTGTGGTACCTGAAAATGAACTGACTGAAAAATACAGACAAACAAAGAAATAAGCTGCAAATACATTTGAGGAACAGCATGTTGATACATTTCAACAGCGAGTGGTATAAGAACTGCTTATTACAGCCAAAATTCAAGTTAATTTTTTTCAAAGCTTGGAATGAAATGGAAAGGAATGACTTCTCAAATATCAATCATCAACCCAATTTCAAAATGTGGGCTGCCTTTTATATCACCATTAATTTAAGATGAAATTGGAGATAAGTTATGACATTAGTAGATGAAAATAACATTGAAAAGGGGCAAGTTAATGAATCAATGACTGGAAAACCAATTGCTGACATTTTTTTTTAAAACGGAGAAAAGAAAGTGAACAAAGCTCACAACCAAAACTGAGATAACAACATGTGGTACAATCGCAAATCCCAAATACACAAATGTCTATTTTGGCTTTCAAAGCAGATAAATGGTATCCAAATGCACAGCTATATTTTGTGCACCCATTTCTGAGAGAGTCCTTCTGTGAACCCATTTTTCCAGCATCTTACAATGTGAGTTGTAAATGTGTCTGGAGGCAATGCTTAAAGAAGCAATCATGTGAACAGATAATTGCACTGGATTATCGGGGTTAATGCACCAGTCATGAAATTGACAACTGTATACCTCACAATTTACATGTGTATGGACATCATTGTCATCGGGCAGTATGGTAAAGGTTAATACCAGGATCAGCTCAGTTAAATCGGCGCATTCTAAAACTGTCCTGAACTGTACCGCTGATGTGTGATGCAAATACGATGCCTCGTGCTTGAAGAACCTCTTCTATTAGCTTCAGATGACCAACACATCATTAAATAATTCTTAAGTTTGTCTTTTTATTGTTAAGAGAGTTAAGGCTCCCAGGGAGGGCTTCGTCTGCCATCGACCTCTCCTTCAGCATGGTAAAGTATGTCTGCCAGTGTGTGCTCAACCACAGCATACCAGCCCATGTCACTGATCTGCAAAATAGAAAAATGACAAATGTTAGCTGAGACCACTGCTCTATTTCAGTAATGTGACACTCAGAAAGCAATAATTTTAGTTAATAATTCTAGCTCCTGCAACCCAAATATGATAGAAAGAATCTTCAGGTTATCAACTAGGTGGCAAACGTTTATCTACAGTATTACTGGACCGCTGAACAGAATCACCAGGTTGGAATAAATGTATCTACCATCAGCTGCATGCCTGAAATTTGCTTCAATTCAGCAGAGTACCATAGAACCATAGAACACTACAGCACAGTACAGGCCCTTCAGCCCTCCAAGTTGTGCCGACCCATATAATCCTTAATTCAAAGATAACTGCAGCCCTATGTCAAAAAGGTAAATCGAGGCACATCAGTGACAAGATAGCCTAGTGGTTAGCACAACGTTTTACAGAACCAGCGACCCAGGTTAAATTCTCACTGTAACGAGTTTGTAGGTTCTCCCCATGCCTGCATGAGTTTCATCCTGGTGCTCCAGTTTCATCCCACAGTCCAAAGACACATCCGTTGGGCGGTTAGTTGGTCATTGTAAGATATCCTGTGATTAGCCTAGGGTTATAATCAGGAAGGTTGCTGGACAGAGCAACTCAAGTACCAGAAGGGCCTATTCCACGCTGTATCTCAATAAATGGTCACCCCAAGGCTGCAGAAGACAGATAAATGGGTGAAGGGAGAACATCAGAAAGTGGAGAGCACCCCTGTGGCTGTCCCTCTCAATAATATTTCATTTTGCATTCTGTTTGGGGGGTGGGAGGGAGAGGAGCTACCTTGCAGAAGCAATAGTGGCCGTGCCTCTGGCACTAAGTCTGGCCCTGTAGCTCCAGAAGGGTAAGGAACAGAACAGGAAAAGGGAACTCTATAGTCGGGGGACAGACAGGTGATTCTGTGGACACGAAAAGGAAACACAAATGGTAGTTTGCCTCCCAGGTACCAGGGTCCACAATGATTCTGAACGCGTCCACAATATCCTGAAAAGTGAAGGTGAGCAGCCAGAATTCGTTGTACCAAAGACAGAGGTAGAAAAAGGGAGGAGGTCCTGAAAAAACAATACAGACAGTTAGGAAGGAAGCTGAGAAGCAGCATCTCAAGTGTAGCAATCTTGCGAATGCTGCCTGTGCCACGAGACAGTTGGGATTGGAATAGAATGAGGTGGCAGATAAATGTGTGGCTGAAGAATTGGAGCATGGAGCAGGTATTCATATTTCTGGATAAATGGGACCTCTTCTGGGACAGACGGGACCTCTACAAAAGGGTCAAGTTGCACTTCAATCTGGGGGGGGGGCAATATTCTTGCAGGCAGGTTTACTAGAGCTGTTGGGAGTGGTTTAAACTAATCTGGTAGGCAGATGGGAACCTGTACGATAGAGATGAGGATGAGCCAGCAGATTTACAAGTAGATGATGGGTGTAACATCAACGTAGAGGAGAACAAGCTGATGACTGGGTATAAATGCAGACAGAGCAAAGTGTACCACAGAAGCAAAATTCAAAAGAGTAAAGAATGCAGAACTGAAGGTGCTGTATTTAAATAAGTTGAACAAACTTGTGGCGCAAGATTGGTCAACATGATGTGGGCATCACTGAGTTGTGGCTGAAAGAAGACCAAAGCTGGGAGCTTAACATCAAAGAATATATTTTGTATCAAAAGGGCAGGCAGGAAGGCATAGATGGTGGTGTGGCTCTCATGGTAGGAGATGGAATTATATTTTTAGAAAGAGAGTTGATATTGGACCATTGGAAAATGATGCTGGTGAGGTAGTAATGGAGACAAAGATATGGCAGATGAACGTAATGGATAATTACATCAGTTTTCACTGTGGCAGACATTAGCGGTGTGCCAGAGGTCCGTGAGTTATCAGGAGTCAGTGCTATTGCTATTACAAAAGGAAAAAGTGCTATGCAAATTCAAAGGCCATAAGGTGGATAAGTCACCTGGACCAGATAAACTACATCCCAAAGTCCTGACAGAGGTTGCTGAAGAGATTGAAGAGATAAGGGATGTATTGGTCAAGATCTTTCAAGAATCACTTGATTCTGGCATGGTCCCAAAGGACTGGAAGATTACAAATATCTTTCCACTATTTTAGAAGGAAGGAAAGCAAAAGAAAGGAAATTATAGGCCAGTTAGCCTAACCTCAATGGTTGGGAAAGTGATGGAGTCTATTATTGAGGATGACATTTTGGGGTACTTGGAGACCAATAATAACATAGGTCAAAGTCAGCATGATTTCTGTAAAGGGAAATCTGTTAGAGTTTTTCGAGGAAGTAACAAGCAAAGTGAACAAAAGAGGGACAGAGAATGTCACTTACTTGGATTTTCAGAAGGCATTTGATAAGGTGCCACAGAGATGCGGCTGCTTAACAAGATAAAATCCTATGGTGTTACAGGAAAGATACTGGCATGGATAGCAGAATGGCCGGCAGGCAGGAGGCTTGAGTGGAAATAAAAGGGGCTTTTCTGCTTGGCTGCCAGTGACTAGCGGTGTTAGTATTGGGACCGCTACTTTTCACATTGTTTGTCAATGATTTGGATTATGGAATTGATGGCTTTGTGCAAAGTTTGTAGGTGATACAAAGGTAGGTGGAGGGGTACGTGGTGCTGAGGAAGTTACGTGATTGCAGCCGGACTTCCACAAATTGGAAGAATGGGCAAAAAAGCGGCAGATGGAATATAGTGTTGCAAAATGTATGATAATGCATTTTGGTAAAAGGAACAATAGTGCAGATTATTATCTAAATTGGGAGAAGGCTCAAACATCAGAGGTGCAGAGGGTCTTAGGAGAACTTGTGCAAGACTCCCAGAAGGTTAATTTGCAGGTTCAGTCTGTGGTAAAGAAGGCAAATTCAATGTTGGCATTTATTTCAAGGGAAATATAATATAAAAGGAAGAATATACTGCTCAGCCTTTATATGACATTAGTCAGGCTGCATTTCCAGTATTGCCAACAGTTTTGGGCCCGTTATCTCAGAAAGGATGTGTTGTCATTGGAGAGAGCCCAGAGGAGGTTCATGAAGATGATTCCAGGAACGAAGGGATTAACATGAGTAGCGTTTGGTAGCTTTGGGCCTGTACTCAATGGAATTTAAAACAATGGGGGGGGGGGGGGGGGGAAATCTCATTGAAACCTTCTGTATGTTGGAAGGACTAGATAGGGTGGATGAGGAGAGGAGTTTTCCTATGGTGGAGGTATCCAGAACTAGGGGTCACAGCCTCAAAATTGAGGGGTGACCTTTTAGAATGGAGGTAAGGAGGATTTTTTTTTTTAGCCAGAGAGTAGTGAATCTGTGTAATGCTCTGGTGCAGAATGCAGTGGAAGCCAACCCATGGGTAAATTTAAGGCAGAAGTTGATTGTTTTATGATTAGTCAGAGCATCAAAGGATATGGCAAGAAGGCAGATGTATGTGGCTGAGTGGGATCCAGGATCAGCCATGATGGAATGGCAGAGAAAATTCGTTGGGCTGAATGGCCTAATTCTGCTCCTATGTCTTATGGTCTTATAAATAAAACCAGAGCAATTGAGAGCTCATCTCAACAAGCTGTGATCTAATGCACAAACAAAGCAGTTGGTTAACCCCTGCCACAACTGGGTAACAAATTGGCAGTTATAAATTTCAAATCACTACAAAAAAGCAAATCAGGGCGCGGAATTCTTTATTTGAAGAAATGGTGAAAGGAATCTCTGTAAGTGACCAGTTACTTTACAAGCTGAGAATTTGCTACTTAGAGACAAAACAATGGGTATGAGATAAAGCACAATTCTTCTTTCAAAAACTCCAGTGCTGGCACCATGGCCAAAATGGCCATCTTCTGTGTTATTAAGACGTTTATAAGTGGCTCAAGTCTGATAAAGATTGATTTTTATTTGCATGGCATCTTCCAGAATCTTTGAACTTTATCCTCTGGTCTGTCACTGTTATAATGTAGGAAACACAGCACCAACCTGATACCTTCAACATTAAAAAAACTGAAACTTGAAATCTAAAACCTTCCCACATAATTCTCCAAAACACAAGTAAATCAGTAAAAATCTAATTGTGTTTTTCCCCCACAGAAGCATAGAACACTGTCAATCTCTAAATAAGCATTTATATTTCTAAAAGGATATAATTAATAATTTACGTCCATAACTTACTGGTTTGAATGGAATGTCTTTTGGAGGATACTTGAAATTTGGTCCGAAGTTGATTGATACCTAAAGAGATCAGTCAAAACATGATCTACACACTTCACTTTAAACTGTTTGAATCAGTTGACTGCTTGTTGGATTAAATGTAGTGATTGAAGTAACAAATATCAACTCAAAACATAGAAATGAGTAATAAAATTTCATCTAATTCTTCTCTAATGCACTTGTTTAATAACGCTCTACATCAATTAGTAAGTCAGACAATAAAATTTAACTTGCAGATGAAAAGATCTGTTTGCTTGTGCACAGACCCATTTAATCCATATCTTTTTTTAACAAAATGTAAATGGTTCCCAATCACAACCACTATCTCAGTTCCTCCATCTCTCACATTAAAATAAAACATGCACAGACACACAAAGTCAGGTGTGTAGCAGTAAATTTGCTTTGAGGTTTACCCAGCTTTACTGAAATTAAGAAAGGAGTGTCTTCCACGATGCCGATGATCAGACACTCTGATACATTTCACGTAAGCTACTAGCAGCTTTCAGTCCACAACCCCCTAGGTCACATGAAAGTCAAAGGACAAGTTCTTCGAAGACCCTCAGCCATCGCATTCCATGATGTTAAAGCAGTGAAACAATTAATTTGTCACCCTGACTCAATTTGAATTTTATTTTCATTCTCTATATTCATGCATGGTATGTGGGGACAGCTGCAAGATGGGCATTGATTACTCAGCCTTACTTGCTCTGGAGGAAGTGACAGTGAGACACCACCTTGAAGAGTTCATGAATGGCAAGGACAAGGATTTCAACTGAGATATCGAAAAAAGCAATGGCAAAATGATACTGAAAACCACAGACCATCAATACAGATGATGCACTAATGAACTACTACCACTAATAGATTATTTGACACCCCCCACCCCCAATCTACTCCTTGCACAGATATACTTACTGTGCAGTTCTTGTACAAAGAAATTGCAGGATGATATACACCAGCATACACATCTTCAAAGGCAGTTCCTTCGTTCTCTCCATTCTTGTAAAATATCATCTAATGAAAACAAAATATGCTTCATAATTCAACTAAATTATAGCAAATTAAATCCAAAGGATCCAAACATAACCCTCAATACAAATTGAAATTATATTCAAAACAGCGTGCTTCCAAAGATACACCATATTATCAGTACTATTGTGCCTCCCTGATTACATACAACTGAGCATCAGTGCACCTTTGGAAGAGAAGTGGGCTGGAATACAAAACCTTTCAATTCCAAGATCACATCTCCACCTCCAGTCAAAACCAAACCTTACACATGATTAGAAGATTCCATGTTCAAAGTTCAAAGTAAAATAAATATATGTAACCATATGCACCTCGAGATTCATCTTCCTGTAGGAATATGCATAAATGCCATAGAATCAATGAAAAACAGACAACAATATGGACAAACAACTAATGAGCAAAAGACAACAAACTGTGTGTCACAAAAAACACAACAAAATATCAAGAATATAAAGAATAAATATCAAGAACATAAAATGAAGAGTCCTTGAAAGCGAGTCCATAGGTTGTGGAAATAGTTCAGTGTTGGGGTAAATGAAGTTAAGTGCTCATCCCCTCTGGTTCAAGAGCCTGATAGTTGAGGAGTAATAACAGCTCCTAAACCTGGTGGTATGAGTCCTAAAGGCTCTTGTACCTCCTACCTGAGAGCATGGCCTGAATGGTGGATTTCTTGATGCACCATTCTTGTCTGAACTCCACCATATAAAGGACCAAATCTCACCTATGGACTTATGAGGTGTACATCTTTTTTTCTCTCTATTATGAGATAAAATGAGGCACGACTCTTACAACCCAACCTAGACAGAGATCAAGTGGGCTGCTCAGCCTTACTGCTCCAGGCTCTCAAGGAAGGCAGAAACCAGACCTCAGTACCATAGTGAATGATGGGGGCAACTGAGACCAGAGAGAACCTCAAGCACAGGAAGTTGTGGAATGATAGCAAGTTGATACAGAGCTGTGGGGCAAAAGTAGAAGATCTTACCTTGCTGCCCATTGCTGGTTTGAGACTTTTCTCAGCTTTGTCCACAAAATCTTTCTCCTCAAAGTATAAATAGCTTTTGAATTTAATCAGAGCCTGCAATAAAAGGAAAAATGGGCATTAACTGCACAAAACATGACTCTGCCACACCAGTTCACATGTGCCAGTGCTTCTCATTGCATACCAAAAGTAGCATTATTTACAGAAATGTTTACTTCTGCAGTACTAAATAATAGATAAGGATGCACTTCCGGATGATTCCTATATGTTGCCACAGATCAGGCAGCACAATTTAACCAATGTTGTTATCATCTCATCATGGAACTTGTCAACTCAACCCTTCACTTTGATCTGACAACCTTAAACTATTAAAATATATGCGACCATATCTCAGCTGCATAATGTCAGGACGCCCCACAAGGAAACTAAGCTGACCTCAAGTATATTTTCCTGCTCCATTCCATAAGCCTCGACCAAAACCTGTGAACTTGCATTTACAGTGACTCAGTATCAACTGCTCAAAGAATTTCAAAGATTCACAGTCCTCACAAATTAAATCTTTAGAATTGTAAGAGCACAGGTCACCATTTTGCCCATTGACCTCCTCCTCATTCACTGTAGAGCTGCCATTCACCTCATTAATCACCTGGGCTATTTACAGAAATCGATGTACAGCGAGCTCCAAAACCTGTAGGGTGTTAACAACCAGATGATTTTTCTTTAATAAGAATCAAGCTGAGGGACCAGTTCTGAAAAGGGTATTTGCACAGACCTCTATGCTATTTCTTCAAGCTAAGGCCACAGGATTTTTTTTAACCCCATCTGCTACAGCAAGTGAGACCTTGGTTTTAACATTTCATCCAACAGCCTGCACTTCTTTTTTTTAAAAATTATTTTTATATTAGTTTTTCAAAACATTTTACAAATTAAAAACCCCAAATCCCAATGAGAAACATTAAAACAGTGCAAAATTAAGCATACAATAACAATATGCTACAAAGGAAGAGAATTTAGCAAAAAAAAAGCACCTGAATTAAAGACAAGTAAGCTTAGTGTCCTCCCCAAGCCCCACAACACAAGAAAAAAACAGCAACTCCAGACCAACCACAACACAATATAGAGAGTATAAGTCAGGACAGCCAAACTCCCAGACTGTGAATACACTCAGCAACAGAGGGTAATAATGCCTTCTACCAGAAAAAAAAAGGAGCTGAAAGCAAGGGACCGAAAAGAAAAGAAAAAACCCTAGTCAAGAGGAAGGTTATGAAAGTACTCGATAAAAGGTCCTTATGGAACTTTAGATCCGAATTGAGAACTGAATAATGAATTTTTTCGAGGTCCAAACAGGCCATGATGTCGTTAAGCCATTGAGCAGGAGTGGGCGGGGCAACATCTCTCCATCTGAGGAGGATCAAGCATCTAGCCAGGAGAGAGGCAAAGGATAATAGTCGGCATTTGGTCGGACCCAGACATAAATCTGTCTCGCCCCAAAAACCAAACAGAGCAATTAAGGGGTTTGGTTCTAGGGGCTGATTCAGAATTCACGATAACGTAGTGAAGACATCTTTCCAGAATTTCTCCAAGCTAGGACAGAACCAGTACATATGGATAAGAGAGGCCACGCCCCTCTTGCATTTATCAGAGCGGACTAACGCTAGCAACAGCCTGCACTTCTGTTGCTGCTTCCCGCAGCATTTCGTCAAAACAATTACCTCCTCAATTCTTCGCAAGATGGTAACAAACATCTCATTGCAAACCAGCATAGTCATGTGGAATTTACTTTCCTGGCTATAACCAAAATCCCTAATTTAATTAAAATAAAAATATATTAAGCAAAAAGCACAATGGATGGCTTGTATCAATTGATATTCCGATCCATGCCTGAAAATTCATGCAATTTACCTTGTCTTTATAAGTGTCTGGTAGTGCCCGGGCAGCCTCTGTGTCCTCGGGAAGGTAGAGATAAAACCCAAGAACATCTCCTTGCCCGTAGCCTTCAGAATAGTGTCTACCCATTGACTGATGGAACTTGGTCCCCTTCTTACTGCGCCAAGAATAACTGAACTTATCGTAGCCCAAGGGTGCCTGGAGGTTGCCTGAAGGAAATTTGAAAAAAATTATAATGTAGATTATAAACATTTGACTCTTCAGCTCTGATAACAGCTTCCATCAATGTGTTAATACTCCTCAAAATTCTTTTGTTGGCTTAACAGTCCAGGGCTTTACAATAGATAATTGGCTCTTCCTTTTATCTTAGATTACTGGTTTTCAAAATCAGAAGTTTGGACAACCAGTCATTTTAATTTGCCTCATAAACTCTCAAAATTATTTCATCACTGGCAGCCAGGCTCTCTGGTTGCAGAATTAGCTCCACCCCCAACCAACAAACCCCCCCCCACCCCCGAAAGTTAGCCACCTTTTTTCCTGCAGATCGAACTTTTTGACCAAGCCTATCTGTTACTCCTGTGAAGTATCATGGGATGCTTTCTATTATTTTAAAACATCAGGGAAAAAACATTGTGGTTACATATTACTATGTCTTTTATGTAGGTTTGCTTAAAAATAACCTACAGTCTTTTTACCAGGAAGCAGATGTTAGAAACAGGATATATTTTGTAAGAGCGTAATAACTGCCAAAACAAGTCACCTCAAAACACTTTTTAAAATAAATATCAGAGTTTGAGGCCACATCTTGCCATTCCACTCAATGAAAAATGCAACTGCCCCTTCATCCACAAAACTATTAGGCCACACTCAGTTCAACTAATTGTCACCTGCATTATTTTTGATGACTGTCAATGTGTGTTTGCTCCAATATACCTGATCAACTACTGATTGACACTATAGGTTGAGAACACCTTATCCAAAATTCCAAAATATGAAACTTTGAGTGTTGATACAATGTCAGAAATGGAAAATTCCATGAAGCACTGGGAAGGTTCCTAGGCAATGGGCAGGTCCCTGTGCATCACAAACAGTTCTGAGAAGTGACCTCACATATGTAATGAACAAACAGAAACATAGAAAACCTATGGCACAATACAGGCCCTTCGGCCCACAAAGCTGTGTCAAACATGAACTTACTTTAGAAATAACCTAGGGTTACCCATAGCCCTCTACTTTTCTAAGCTCCATGAACCTATCCAGGAGTCTCTTAAAAGACCTGTTGTACCCGCCTCCACCACCGTCATTGGCAGCTCATTTTACACATTCACCACTCTCTGTGTAAAAAACTTACCCCTGACATCCCCTCTGTACCTACTTCCAAGCACTTTAAAACTGTGCCCTCTCATGCCGTGTGCCGTGTTAATGAAAAATAGAAAATCAATGCATAAAAAATGAAAACTGAAGATGTGGATTGTGGACTGAAAGTGTGAATTCATCAGCACTGGAGTGAACATATCCCCCTTAACAGTATGCTGATCAAGACAAACTGAAAATTGATGGTTGATTATAAATATTCAGCTGGCTGGTTGCAGAAATTCAAGAAAAGGCACGGCATTAATTTTTAAAAGATTTGTGGTGATAAAGTGTCTGCTGATCACGTAGCATCAGATAAATTCATTGATGAGTTTGCCAAGATCATCGTTGATGAAACTCTAACATGCTGAATGGATGCATCTGTACATTTGCATGATGATCAAGTGTAAGACAAAGACTGCTTACGGTACAACAGGAATTCAGAGACACGATGGTGATCCCAAGCTATCACATTATATATTCTGAAATCTGAAATTCGAAACCTTTCTGGCCCCAAGGGTTTCGGGTAAGGGGTACTCAACCTGTACTAATTCAGCCTCTTTTCCATTTAACTTTTAATTCTGTTAAAAGTTTGCACTAAACACCCAATTGGATAAATCCATGTGTAGATATTTCCTTTATTTCAACAGTCTTTCCCAAGTTTTTGTAGATCCAATACCTAACGGCTGTGACCAGCCAAGTCTTGCAGCTGTCTCCTGGGGCATTTCATCCACTGTAATCTCAAAGTACCAGCCTCCTTTCCGAATTCCATGAGATGCTCGCACCATGGAGTAACCTTTCTCTCCTGTCACAGTTAGCCGGTCATCAGAGATCTTCAGCTGAGGAGCTGGAGAACATAAAGTCAGGTTTCAAACACATTCTCCTTACTGTTTCCAATAAGTGCTTACCAGTGCACTGAATTTCAATTAGAATGTCAGTATGTGTCAAATTTCTCCCCAAATATTAGAACAATTATTAGGAACTAGTTTAGCGAATGGTGGTTTCGGAAAGTGGATCATAAAGGCACAAAGCATGGAAACAAGCTCTTTGGCCCAACTGGTCCATGCCTACCAAATTGCCCATATCCCTCCATGTGCATGTTTAGTCCATAGTTTGATACAATACATACAAAGCTTCTGATTTGTGCATTGAATACCAAGAGGCATCTGGTAAAGCAAAAGTTCATCACAAACAAATATTAATCTTGGTATGAACAGGGTTGGGTCAGGACCTCCATTCAGAGGCAGAGGTCCCGAGCACGTGGGCAGAGCTAGACCATATCTGCAAAAGAATTCATTGCTGCTTAAACATGATGAGGGAATCTGACTACACATTACATCATGACCACCCTTACCCTGATTCCACCATTCCCCATCTCAAAATTGCAAGCAAAGATGAGAACAGATAGGTGATGGATGTGCTATAAGAGACCACGTGAATGCCAAAAATACAGCAAACCAAGCAATCCCACTCTCGGGCTTTTTCCTTGGAGATCTTTTCTGCATTCTTTCCAAGCTGACACCCCACCTGGGAATGAGGCACCACCCCATAAGGCACAACTGTCTCCAACCCCTTAACGCAACCTCCAAGATGAAAAAACAGTACACACTCAAAATCCCTGCATACAAACCTCGATCATGGAGCGCCAGAAGAACCTTTTCATAGAGACAAGCCCTGTAAAGGTCCCCAGGAATTGGTTTACCAGCCCAACAGTCTAGTTCAAGTTTCTCTGGGTCTGGTGCATGGGGATCGGGCTCAGCCAGGATATACCGATATCCATCCTTATTGAACGGATGTTCCAGTGGGTATCCATGCGGGGGCAGTCGCTGAGCAGCAAATAGGGGGTCACTGAGGGAAATTAGACACAGAAAGTGAATTTAGTTTACTTAAAACAATTTCCTTGTACATCTCACACACTATTCCACTTGCTAGAATTTAGCTGATAAAATAGGTGAGTGCATGGAACGCCCTGCCAGAGTTGGTGGTAAAGCATTAGGAGTATTTAAGAATTTCTTAGATAAGCACAGGGATGATAGAAAAATGCAGAGCTATGTAGGAGGGAAGGATGAGATTGATCCTAGGGGGGGTTAAAATCTCGGCGAAACATCATGGGCTGAAGGGCCTCTACTGTGCCCTAGCATTCTATATTCGATGATACTGGTATTCCAGAGTACATGATCCCACCTAAATCCAGAAAAAAAATATTCAAGTAGAAACAATCTGCTCACAGACAAAGACTGCTGGTGTAAATTTGCACATTTCCCAATATCATCAAACCAATTGCTAAGGGTCTTCATGACTTTAACAAATTTAGTTCATTAGGTACTGGAGAACTCCACAACTACTAAGGAACAGGAATAAAGGACGAGTCACAAAAACATAGGAGAATAGCAGGAGAGGGTCACCAGGTCTCTCAAGCCTGATCTGCAATTCAATACTGAACTGGTTGTCCCATCTCAGGCCAATTCCTCATCAGTACCTACCTTCACATTAGATACTTCTAATGATCTAGTCTCCACAATTCCCTGGGGGTGGAGAATTCTGTAGATTCACCACCCTCTGCAATAAGAAGTTTGTAGTTGGGCTCTGTAGTTTGAAACTATTTTCCTTTGTCTGAGAACGTCCCATTAGCGAAAACATCTCGACATCTTCCCCATCACCCCCTCACGATGAACTTATGTCTCAATAAGGTCATCGCTAAACTCCAAAGAATGCACTCCAACACTGTTTTTAGCCTCTCTTGATAGGACTACCCTCTCATCCTGAGAATTAGCCTGGTGAATCTCCCTCAGACTGTTTCCAAGTTTTCTGTATCTTTTGAAAGGAAGTGAGATCAAAACTGCACAGGAGCAACTTCACCATTACACTACAAAACAATACCATATCATTCCCATTTGCAAATTCTACTCTATACAGGTAGTCCCCTAGTTACGAACGTCCGACTTACGGATAACACGTACTTACAAACCGAGGAAGGAGAACACCGTCCGCTATTTTAAGTCATTGCCGTTGACACTGTGTTGAGAGTTTAACTTTGTATTTGGCTTAAAATTTTCTTAGTAAGATTCACTCTGACCCTGCCCCCCCCCCCCCACTTCCTGTCGGCTGGTGGTGCAGTGATATCAGCACCAGGCTGGAGAACAGAGGTTTCCATGCCGGGCTAATGTCGATCCAGTGACTCCTGCACCATCCGTGCTAGGTTGATATCGAGCTCGCAACTCGACCTTGTAAAAAAAACACTGCCACCTCCAGTTTAAATTCCCACGCGGAATATTGTGGATGATCAAATACGCAAACCCAGCGCAGCCCCCACTTGTCCCATTCAGCCTGTCTCAGTGCGATGGTCCTTAAGACCCAGCGGACCTCAAGAGCTGGCTGAGGTCAGGACCCGATGCCCGCAGTGTTTCTGTTCCGTTGACAGTGAGCGGTTGTCCTTAAGACCCAATGGATCTCGGAAGCCGGCAGAGGTCAGGACCCGACGCCCGCAGTGTTTCTGTTCCGTTGACAGTGAGCGGTTGTCCTTAAGACCCAATGGATCTCAGAAGCCGGCAGAGGTCAGGACCCGACGCCCGCAGTGTTTCTGTTCCGTTGACAGTGAGCGGTTGTCCTTAAGACCCAATGGATCTCGGAAGCCGGCAGAGGTCGGGACCCGACGCCCGCAGTGTTTCTGTTCCGTTGACAGTGAGCGGTTGTCCTTAAGACCCAACGGATCTCAGAAGCCGGCAGAGGTCGGGACCCGACACCCACAGTACTTCTGCTCCATTGATGGGAAGCGATTGCGATTGAAAATAAAGTGGAAATAAAGTGTTTGGAAAGAGGTGAAACACCATTGGTCATTAGAAAAGCACTAGGCTACAGTCAGTCACTACTGGAACAATTTTAAAGGATAACTGATAAAGTGAGAATAATGGAGCATTTGAAAGGCCCTGCCCCAATGAAAGCTACAATTATTACTAAGCAACACAGTGGTTTAATTATTGGAATACATACGTTTCTTAAGTGTTTTATATGCATAGAAAGGTAAAATAATACTATATACTAAGACAAAAGTTTGACTGACGCCAAATAATACCGGATGTATGTGTTCCGACGTACGTACAAATCCGACTTAAATACGGACTCAGGAACGGAACTCCTACATAACCCGGGGACTGCCTGTACAGTAAAGGCCAAAGTGCCTTTTGCCTCTTTAAATGTTTGGACCTGCCTGCCAACTGATTCATGCACTACAACACCTAAATCATTCTATAACCATTCATTTGCAGTTTCACTGCATTTACAAAACAACTTGCCTTTACATTCTTCTTACCAAAGAGTACAAAATTTCAAAGTAAGTTAAACTTCAATCGCTAAATTTTGGGCCACTCACCATCTATATCCTGTTTCAGGGTTACAATACAGCATCTTCATCACAGCATTCCCGTTCACCTATTTATTAGCAAACTTGGATACCTTACTCTTTACTCCCTCCGAGTCAACAGTAAGTAACTGATTGTTGTGATATTTACATATCACAAGTATTTAAGTATTTACATATCGTAAGTATTTACATCCTTCCAAACTGAAAAGGCCCTTATTCTAGTTTTGCATTCTATGATATAGATAACTTACGGTACATGTCAACCTAATTCTTCCAAATTATGCACCCACCTCTCATGCAATACATTGACAAATGCTTTCTGGCAATCTACATACACTACATCTATATTTTCCCCTCTATCAACTCTCCATTACCCCCTCAAAGAATACATGCCAAGTTGTTCAATGCAATTTAGCCATCATATTAAAAAGCATGCTTAGTTTAATTATATTAAGCCTTCTTGAATAATTAGTCATTTCTTTTTTGATAATTTACTACATTATAGTAAATATAGCCCTCGAGTTTGCCCAATGGAAAGTGTCTCCAACTCCAAAGACCTATCCTTTCTCAGATCTCAAAATCAATCCTTAAATTTAAAATTAACAATTGCCTATCATCAAGTTGCCATTTGCAAAGACAACTCCAAATATTTGGCATGCTCTGGGTGCAGTAGTGTTCCATAACTGTTACTTCAAGGTCTGGCTTTCATTTAAATTCCACTACCTTGTCCTAAACCAGTAGAAATGATTCCTCTCTGCTCTGATTTAAACAAACCACCCTTAAATTTTTAGTTCATCCACTTTGTTCACTCAATGAACAAAGTTTTGTTTTTCTTTTAGTTATAAACTAACAGCGAAGATTTTGTGCACGATCCACTTCAGAACTCTCTTCCTGAAAGGGCAATGGAAGCAGAGTCCTTGAGTGATTTATGGCAGTGTAGACAGTGTTTCAAGCCCAGGTGAAGGGGTACTGTGGATGGATGTGAATATGAAAAGTGGCGTACTCCTAACTTGTGTGCCAGCGAGCAAGATAATTACAGCTTTTTGTGTCTCAGCTGTGGCCTATAGATGGAAAGGATAAGAGAAAGTGCATGAAACTCAGAGAATCAGCATCATTTTACACACATTGGCAAATTAAACTCAGCCTTGGGGTGGTTCACACTTTACCCATGCCAAAACAGTCTTGTATAAAAGGCCAAAAGATACAAGAGCAGAATTTGGCTGTTTGGCCTATTGAGCTTACTTCGCGATTTTCCCCTCAACCCTCGTCTCCTGCCACCCCCCCTGCAGCCCTTAGACCTTTTACAAATGAAGAACACATCAATCTCTGCCATAAATACACTCAATAAATTGCCCCCCATAGCCCTCTGTGGTAATAAGTTCCACAGATTCACCATCTTCTGGCTTAAGAGATTCCTCATCACAGTTCTAAAGGGACATCTCTTTATCACGAGGCTGTGCCCTAAGATCCTGATAATGGAAAATACTCCCCAAGTCTATTTTATCCCTATATTGTGACTTCCAAAGTAGCAGAATATTTGAAAGTGCTTTATGCCCACTAGAGTGACTTTTCTTAAAACAGCAGAGTACTTCATGACTCACAAAGCAGGAATGGTCAGAAGAGAGGAGTGCAAGTGGAACTCCTGGTGAACATCAACTCAATGCCCAGTTCAAATAGCAAAAGTCTTCACAAGACAGGAAAGGCTAGAATCACTCAGTAGGTCAAGCAAGAGTTAACAATTCTGGTCCAAGCTCCTCCAGCAGAACACGAAGGATCTTGAACCTGTAATGTTTACTCTATTTATCTTCCTGCAGATGCTGCCTTATCTGTTGAATGTGGTTTTTTAAATGTTTTTATTTCAGATTTCCAAATCACTTAGTTATTTTTATTTACAGGGAGAGTCGACGATTGTGCATGGAAGATCCTAGAAGTTATTGGATTGCTCCATGACATAGCATGGTGTCACTCCAACGTGGAATTGTCCTCCGTAGAACCATGCCTGGAATCCACTTTCAGAGGAAGTATACACTTGTTTCAGTGCTGCCCTCCTACTTATCCAAACTGCTGAACGCCCTGGATAGCATCACGTCAATTAAAAGACCCTCACCTTCGGGTCCTCTTGGCAGCCCCTCCTGAAGCTCCATCCTGTTTACGTTTTGCTCCTCTTCCTTTCCCACTTCCTCCAACAGAGCCGCCTTGAAAAGAAAAGACTGAAGACTGTGATCTGGAAAGCAACAATGTGCACCCAAAACCCAGAGCTAAGCAGCCATTTGGAGAAGCACGTAACGATTCTGAGTGTACTGAAGACAGACCAGCCCATAAGCATTTGGCTATCACATGCCTAAGGTAGGGGAGAGTCCCAAAAGAAAATTTTTTTTTTTGGCAGCACCAAAACTAATTTCAGCACGGTTACGCAAGGTTACTCACTATGCTGTCCTCCAAGGGTGTTACTGCCAGAATCTCACAGGGAACAAATAAATAAAATTAGATGATTTTAAAATTATTTGCTTCTATCCAATTGAAAGTTAAAACCATTTCAGCTTCAAATACATTATATTATCTGTCTCATCATTAAGAACAAATCAAGGAACTACATTGAAATAAATGTTGAATATACAATGAATACAAGATAAAGTGTTCAGGCGGAATTGGCCTGGATTAGTAATGCCCACCATTGTTACGTCAGCTCTCCATCACTGCACTCCCTCTCGAAAGCAGTTGTCTTCCTAATAAACACGTACAAACAAACTGGATGAACTTAGCAGGTTGGGCAGCATCCATTGAAATGAGCAGTCATGAGTTCATCCAGCTTGTTTGTACGTGTTTATTAGGAAGACAACTGTTGATTTGACCACAGCATCTGCAGTGTACTCTGTGTTTATTTTGTGTTCATAATAAAGCCGCTTCCTCTCTCTTCATGCTAGTTAACAGATCTTCACATTTCACAATGTAAGCAAAGTGGTGCGTTTCAAAAATAAATTCATAGCAGAAAATGTGGAAACACTGAATGACAATTTGCCTAATAGAACCAATTTCCAAGTTAAGATGCAGAGTATTGGAAATAAATAGATTTCTAGAGAATGCCCATCCACTCTTGACCTTTCTGTACGTCTACTTAAAGTTTACATTTAATCCAACTTAAGACCCTGAAATTATGAACACTAATATTATTTCATATTCAATATCACGCCAAAAAAGACAGTGGCAATCTATATTAAGCATTGAGGACGGGTGCCTTTAGACCAAATCAAATCCCTGGCCCATAAGGATTTACAGCTTCATTAAGCAAGCTGGTTACACTTAGGGTAGAGTCAATCTCATTAATGCTATACAGCAGAACATACATTGATGCTACTGCCTCATGACCAGGGTTCGAATGATCTAGGTAGCTTTCTGTCGGTGTCTGAGCCTAGATTCATAAACAACAAGCTCTTGGTGATGCCTCTATACTGACTTGCCTACATGATTGATACAACTTTGTCTCATTCCAACATCTTGATCCTCACAGAACTGTCAGGAGCAAGAACAGATGAAAGCTTTCACAATGCACATTTTAAAACTATGTTGCTTTTAAAATACTTCCAAAAAGTTAACATTGTTTTCTCTATGTACAAGTGTGGTGCAAATTTTCACTACAAGGCACATTAATGTTTGGGATTAGGTTAGGTTCCTGACTTGTTCCATTCACAACAGGAGAGATGCTGGAAGAAAATTGTGATGCGGAGAACTATTGATTTTTAAAAAAAGGCAAGTTTTTTAAAAAAGAGGAAGAAATAACTCTGTCTGGGAATTAAGATATATGTAAATACTAGGGAAATTGGTGCTGAAGCAAGAAAAAAGGAATACAAAAAAATGTTACCAACTTCAAGTTGTACTTAGTTCATCAGTATGAGGACAAGAAACTAACACACTACAACAATAGTTATCATTCATTCCAAGTCCCTTTCCAGAAGTTTATCAATTATCACCATCAGAGTGAATTGCTTTGCAGAAGAACTATTTTAAACCCCATTTAGAGTCTGAGATTCTGTCTTTTGACAAGTCATGACCCGTAGAGTCAAATTCTTCAAAGCAATCCCTTTTTCCAATGAGCTTTTCACTAAAAGTTCAAAGTTTAAAGTAAATTTATTATCAAAGTACATATACGTCACCACATACAACCCAGAGATTGATTTATTTTCTACTTAAGGACCAATATCCTCATGAACCATCAATAAACACTATAAACTACATTTACTCAATTCGATTAGCAGACATCATAATATACTGATTAGGAAAAAGAAACATCATCGCTGATTCTAACCAAGTCTCCAGATTTTAAAATTCTCAGAGCAACATATCAATTAAGCATTTCACCTTTTGTTACATACTGAGAGGCGATGCTGTTTACCGTTTGCTCCACCATCTCAGGCACTTAGCTATGGGTTACACTTGCAAAGTGTAATTTAATCATAGATATATTGCCCAACACATATTAAACAAATGATAATTCATACATTAACAAAAATATTCTCAAATTAACCCTAGAAGCACCTCACATAAATGTATACATTAAGGAATTTTTGTTGGTGCTTTGGGTTAGATCAAGATATTCAATATTCTGTCCATTTGTGGGAAAATAACCAGATGCTCATTTAATGGGGACGATTTCAAACAGCTGCCCAAGTTACAAAACACACTATTCGTTATTCAACTTCTGAGCTGATCTTGTAGCAAATAAAAATCAAGTTGAACATAGCCCAAGTTTAAAGCTCTCTCCACCGCTCCTGCAGCTGCAGAAGACTATCTACCCTCATCAGTCTGTCACTTCCGATTCTTAAACATATTCACCAACAGTTGGAGATAGCAGGCCAAAATACTTCCAACTTTAAGGTTGTTTAAACTTGTATTTCAACTGCAATGTAACCCAAAGCCATCAGCTGCACATCTCGACTAAATCTTTATTCAAGATGTCATATAGAAGACTTTCTAATCTCAGCTAAGCTGGCAAGTGACAAGAATGGAGCTCACAGCTGCATTATTACTGGGATCTTCTCCCCAACCGACCACGCTCTGACCTTGGCAGTTCCAGCAGAAGTCGCAACTCACCTTGAGAGGAGTCACGGGCGCGACCCCCAGTTGCGTCACTACCCACCGCACTGCTCAGTTGCCCTGCAAACACAAATTGTGAAGCCACCATTCTCGCGTGTCAGTCTGTTGGGTTTAGTCAGCAGAATGCTGCCAGTGTCCAGAAGCATAAGAGGAAGCTTAATGCAAGAAATGGAGACCAACACTTCAATAAAGGCTCTGCAAGAGCTCAATAAGGCTATTACACTGGGGTTGGGAAACTCAACAATGACTTTATTACTGATGTCTGCTCTCCTGATGTTGCCCACTTGTGCCAGGGAATAGACTCCAAACATTGGTCATGCTCTAGTGCCAGCTCTTTAGCCATGCCTTACTGAATATCCTGGTGATCAACGGTGATGACTATCCGACGCAGTGTTAATGTCGAACTAGATTTTGCTCTTAAGCAATAATCAGTCAGGGATTTAAAAAAAAAATTGATTAGCTCTTCCTAAACCCTCCATTCATCGAGGCCGAAGCATTGTCACAGAACTCACATTGCCTCTTAGTGCAAACTTGCCCCAAAACAGCAAAATCAACAGGACTTTGACTGCCCATTTACCCAATCAAAAGGCAAATAGGAAAAAAAAGCAGCAAGAGTTGCCAGGAGGAGATAATGATTAAAAGAGCAATGAGAAAGCACTAAGTGGAGGGGCACGGGTGGGGGAGAAAGGGTACTGCACACAGAAATCCAGTGCATTTAAATGCGACCCCATTCCCTGGCTGGATATGAACTACGGGAACTCACCTGGAGCTACATTGCATCGTAATTTTACAGTGACCAACATCATCGGCTGACCTAACCTCCCTTCCCCGGAGGTCGACTAATAATGCAATGTATAACATTCTACAACTGTTAGAATGCTCACCATGACAAAAACAGAACATCTCCACCACCACCACCCACTCAAAATTTCAGTTTCAATGGATCATTTGATTTGAACTGCGCAAGAAATGCATCACTACTAAAACATGGCCATCACCTTAATCTGCATTTCAATATTTCATTATTAATTACTGTTCCAATTATGGCTTGCTTGCCAACATTTCAGTTTACATTCACTGTATTAGAAAACATATTTGCTTCCTGCTGCATAAGTGCTGTATTTTGCCCAGCTCAGATCAGAGGAAAAAGGAAAAGTTTCTTTTTTTAAAAAGGCACTGCAAATCGCTAAACAAGCATTTTAAGCCAGGTACAAAATACTTAAGTCTCAGAACTTCTTAAGACACAAACTTTCACCTCCAAATGAAGGTCCACCTGGAAGAGAAGTTAGAGCATGCATTGAAGTCTGAAGTCAATAGAAGCATATGGATTCTTATGCATTTATCTTTTTGATATAATTTGAAAGCAGTGTTTCTTGGTTAGAGTGGTTAGTACAACTCATCTTCCCCGAGATTTTCTGCTGCCTCGGAAATAGCAAGACACCCAAGTATACAGCTGAGTTTCCTTCTGGAATTTCCAAAGAAAGCCCATCTCTAGATAGGCAAGTATCCCATTTGCACCACCAAAATCTTGCACACAGCTAAATGCAATGTGTGACTCTGAGGGAGTTTACTAGCCAAATGGTCTTGCCAAATGAATGGGAGGCTTGAAAACCTGCAAAGTTTTGATTGTACCTAGGATATAATTTTTTTGTAGTTAACTAAGGAATAAGTCAAAATAAATAAGTCAAAAAGCCCTCAATAGTATAAGAAAGATCATACAAAATTTCAAACCTACTTTAAATTCTGAACATAGCAAAAGGATTTTTCTAAGTATTTTGGTTGGGACAGTTGACCTTGCTCCCATGATTTCTTCTAAGCATGGAGTCTTCTTCACATCATATCTGTGTCTGTTGCAGGCAAGATGATACAGACCAATTTTATGCTTTGTTTTATAACAAAGTGCAAAAGAATAATAAGTTAAAATAATGAAGGCTGCACTCAGAACTTTTGCACAGACCACGTAGTTACTTTCAGCTAACATTTTGTTGTTCCTTTTATTGATGAAACAACTTTTATTGATAAAATTCCTAATCTAAAAACATATGCACAAGTATCAATTCACCTGCAACAACTTCAATAATCCTTCAGCACGCAAATCCAAGATGGCAGAAGTCTTTGGGTTTGCTTTCAATTCATCGTTTTCTTTAACATTCAACATTAATCCTTTCAAAAAAAAAAGGTAACCAGGAAATAACGTATTCTTGCATGAGGAACAGGAACCAGTCAGAATGTGGTATACTCAGCTCTATGGGCTTCATGTAATGGGAGAAAAATAGAGGACAAGCTTGTACTACTTCAACACTTTGGTACTGAAAGGTGATGTTCTGACTGGAAAACTAAGAAATTGGAGAGGAATTGCAAAGAGCATCGCCCTGCAGTTCCACAATCCCTGCAAGTTGTCTTCTAGATCTCCCTCGATGCAACTACCTTGGTACTGTATATCACACAAAACATTTTAGAGAAGAGCTGTCTATTAAATTAATAACTCCACATGTCTCAGTTGAATGGTTTAGGCACTAAACTAAGAAAAACCTCCCCAAGACAGAACTAAGCCAGCGAGAAGATACATTCATGTCATAAACTGGCAAAATCTCTAAAGGAGATGAGTTCAACTCTGAAATCATCCACATACCATTGAGGGTGCTTCCTGGAGTTAAGGATCCCCCTTGTTTCTGTGTGTCATATGCTGGGCCAATGTTAGAAAGATCCTGTAAGAGAGTTACAATCATCAAGCCAAATTCAATTTATAAGCACATGTAACAACTTGAGCATTCAAAGAGTTAGATGGCCCAAGAGGCCTTGCTGAAGTGCACTCAGTAGACATCAGTTAATTTTTAAACCATGTGAAACACATGATAATTTCATTTGACTTTTCAGTAATGAAAATAACCCCAATTACAAATGAGCTTGGATCACAAGACTAAACAAATGGAACCTTAAGAATAATAAAATTTCTACTTATACAAGCAAAACCCCAAACTTATAAAATTTGTACTTATACAAGCAAAACCCCAAACTTCTTCACAAACATGTAGTCAGATAAATATCATTCTTTTTGTGTGCCAACTTAAATCTCAGACCAATGTATCAATTAAAGCCCTTAAAGGGGAGATGGAGATGTATAGATGTGGGGAAATTCAGAATTCCATGGTTGAAGGGAGTCATAAGAGATTGCAGATGCTGGAAGCTGAAGCAAAAAAAAACAAACTGCTTAAATCGGTCAATTAAAGTTGGGCAGTCCTAACGCAGGGTCGACACTGTTTGACCCACAGTTTTTCCAGCAATCTGAACCATGGCTGAAGTCACAGAAATGTTGAATGGAATGGTCATGGTGATACAAGGGATCATAGCTGACAGAATAATAATTTTTACAAGAGAGCTTTAATGCAAAGGGTCATCAATTTTGTAAAGGACAAGGTGAAGGATTTGAACACAAGGGTGAAGGCTTTAAGACAAGGATTGGCGGATTGGAACCGACATGAGTTCACAAACTATTAGTGCTCAATATCTCAGTATGAAAAACATGGCAGTGAACGAAATTAAATGCAGAGAAGAGACATTGAAAAACTAAATGAAAACACATTTGGACAGGCAGATCTGGAGACAAACTTCACAGGTGAGGCTTCAGACAGCAGCAGGCTGATACATGAATGAAGAGAATTTGTTGCAAGTGTAGATTGTATTTGGATAATGATAAATATAAATGGCATTCACACCCTATCATTATAGCAGTGCACCTTACACAGCCATGGTTCTTACCTGGTCTAGTAATCCAAATTTGGGGTAATCGTCCTGTGGATCTTTGCTGCCAGGATCTGGGTTCTCTTTCACTAGAAACACATCCCGTTCTTTGGTCTGAAATTGCAGACATCCAAAACTGGTTAAAGGCTCCACAAAGTATATCTGAACACCTGGCTTTGCCCATGGCAACCCTGACTGCGTTTGCCACTGCAATTTTAGTTCCACTTCTAATGACGTGTGATGAGGAAACAACTTAGTCATAAAGTTGCATCAGTTCACACTGCAGATGAAATCTTGTATCCCAATACTGGCATCATGAGAACAAGGACTCGGAAACACACTACAATACGTTCATCCACACCATTAGCTGCTAAGTCTTTCAACCATTATCGCTCCTCTAAACTAATTTGCCTCTCTCTCCTCCTTTAAGAAAGTCCATAAAATCGCTCTAAACAGATTTTTGATCCCGCCTATCTTGGTTTGGTGCTATGTTTTGACGTGCCATGATTTAACATGCTCTTGTAAGTGATATTGGAAAGTTTCACACATTACACTGTAGTCACTCACAGGGATAACTACCCCAAAACCTGTGACCTCAGCTGCCAACAAAAGAACAGGAATATCATCACCTGCAGCCCAATACGTATTATTGCTGCATCTAAATCCCATAACTGTGGGAGTGTCTTCATTAGAAAAAAAAACTGTAATTATTGCTTCAAGGTTATTTCTCTTCTCAAAGACATTTAAATATCAGCCATAAATGCTGGCCAAAAGTGAATTGAAAACTTACATTTTACGTGCTGTATAAATCAGAACTCTCAGTGTTATTATGGTTATGGGAGTACCATGTCGGAACGGAACAGTCAACAGGGTACAAGGTGCCTCCTTTGTTTCTGCAGGAGTAATAGAACGGTGCGCATCATCTTACTTATGCTACACCTTGCTTCCATCAAGCTCGTACAATGAACAGGGAGTTTCACCGAATCCTGGTGTCTATGACAAACTAATCTGACCAGAAGACTAGCCTCAATAAGCTAGCCAGCTGTTTCATAATAGACAATGAACATGAAACAGACTAAACTTTTAGTTTTAGCTAATTTTTTCCTTAAGCCAAAATCTGCTTCTGACAAACGTACTGTCCATAATGCCAAGCTCAAGAGAACAAACAGGTTCACTATTGGGCATCATCTTAGCTCAAAGAGTTTAAGAAATCCTTAAAATACAATTCTGTAAGTTGCAGGCATTCCTTTAATTCTAGAGATCTTTAAATCACTCCAACTTTAAAGTCCCTCAACCTTGCCCTCCTTAGAACATTTGGCCAAATTTGTGGCGCGCAGCTCTTTATCAAATTTTACATGATAATGTTCCAGTGAATTGCTGTGGGATGTTGCCCTCAATTTTATGACTGCTAGCGCAAGCTCTTCAGTCACTGTCAATGACCTGTTAGTCATTTAAAATCTGAAATAAACATCTTCATTAAGATACTGTGGTGCAGAAGAGATTCACAATGATGTTGCTGGAATTGGAAGGCTTGAGTTACAAGGAGAAACTGGATAGACTGGGATTGTTTTCCCTGAAGTGGAGGAGGCTTATAGTGATTAATAAAACCATGACAGGCTTAGATAAGGAGGATGGCCACAGTCACTCTCCCCCAGAATAGATGCAGCTGAAACCTTGAGGCTTAAGAGGAGAGTGATACAGATTTAAAGGAGACCTTTGTGGTGCAAGTTTTTCCATACAAAGGGTGGTGGGTCTATGGGACAAGCTACCTAAAGTGGTACAGGAAAGTACAATTACAACATTTAAAAGACATTTGGACAGTTCTTGGACATGAAAGGCTCAAAAGGACATGAGGCAAATGAGACTAGCTCAGAAAGGTACTTTGGTCAGCATGGTTGAGCTGGGCCAAAGTACCTGTTTCTATGCTATGTAACTCCTATGAATAGAGAGATGATGTATAAATGCACAGGAAGAGGTTTATCAATAACTATTATCACCACTTCATTTGTTTAAAAAAAAATTCACAGCAAAAATGTTCATTCAGTTCTTACGGGAACTCACTCACCATTGTCTTCACGATGTTATTTGGCCAAGTGATTTTGCTAGGTCTTTGTCGGGTAGTCAAACATTCCCAGTACTTGTCAATAAAAGGTATGATATCCTACAGGTAAGCAGAGGAAAATAGAAAGAAAATGGGCTCAAACTGAAACTGCACTTAAGAAAAGAAAATATTAGACGTTACATTTCAAAAACCTCCAAATACGTAAGCAGGTTTATAATTCAATTCCCTTTGCCTGCAGATCTGCAGGGAAATCTGGCTGTCTCAGGTCAGGTCCCTTGTGGTTTAAGGTGCAGGTGGAGCTTGCTCAAGAACTGACGTGTAACAAAAGGCCTGTAACTGACAGTCAGCAACATTTGATCTCGGAGGTTAGCTCCAAATCCTCCTCCAGGCTGCTTCACCAGAAGTGCAGTGACACACAGAAATGCAGACTGTGCCGATGGACTGCTCCATGCAGTCAGATGGAAAACACTGCTTGGGTGAGTTGCAAGCAGGAAACCATTTGAGCAATTTCAACTGAGCAACGAGAAAATAGATCCTTATTCAAAATAGGGAAGTAACTCTTATTGTTGAAGACTCCTGTCTAAACAACCCAGGTGAAAATCCAAACACAACCCCACCCTCTAACCAGTCAACCAACTCTACATGGAAAGAATCCAAGCAACTGCAAGGCCAGAAGGGAATTCTCTGCATTTTATTCTTTTCAAAATCAACACTTTTAGGAGTCTAATTTCTGCATTTTTGAGTTACATTTCAGACTGTGAGCCACATAAACATTGCAAAGCCTTGAGCTTAATCACGTTATCCAACCTTCCCAAAAACGTCTCCCTCAGAAATGCAACAGTAGAACTTCTGGTTTCCCTGGTTCTTTTAAGATGTTAATAAATGTAAACAGCTCAAATATGAGGAAACTGTCTCTCTGGTTTAATAAAAGGAACCACGACAGGCTTTGGTTTCCTAGACACAGCACTTTGGTTAAGAATTAGTTAAAAACAAAAATAAAATGGTAGAAACACTCAGATCAAGCAGCATCTATGGAAAGCTGCTGCAGAGAAGCAATCTAGACTCAAGCCCTAACTGCATACCTTATCCTTCGAAAACATGGTCTTGGGATGTTCATCCTGAGTTCGAGAACGCCAGGTCAAATTAGCAAGACCCGTGAGACACATTTCCTTCAAGTCTACGAGGAGGAAAGAAAAACTTACATTTATCCTGTTCCATTCACAACATATCCCGAACCACTCTGCAGTCTTTCATACACCTCTGAAATGCCAACTCTGTTGCAATACCGTTTTCGGGTTTTGCTGCATTGCAAGGATGAGGAATAAATATTTTTGAAAACACCTGAGAATTTTCCAGCTCTTGTAAATGGTATCAAGGGAACTTATACGTGCACATGACATGGCAGATGGGGCTTCAGTTCAACCTCTCAGCTGTAAGATGACACGGCTAACAGTGTAGCATTCCCTGAGCCTTGGTAACTCATTATAGATTCTGGATGATTAAAACTTTATTAATAGATATTATATGCAAAGCACTACAGAGACATGCCTAGTGACAGCACTTCAATACATTGATCCTCCTCAGCATCTTCCCCTTTGGAGAGTTCATAACTCAGACCTTTGAGAAAAAATAGTGCATTGTTTGGACAAATTAATAATTTAACCTTAGAGAGGTAAGGAGCTAGTCCACGTTTAGAGCGAAAATAGAATTGGAGCCACAGAGCATTGATACAGAGGAGGGGGCCTAGGTGGAATCATCAAATATCTACTTATACTAACCTCCAGAATCAGTGCTGGGATCTTTGCTGTTAGACAAGGGGTGGGCACTGGATGCTATTGGCAAAGATTCTAGCAAAGCATTTGATAAGGTCCCTTGTGGTAGGCAGATCCAGATGAAAATGCAAGAGCTCCGCAATGACTTGGTGGACCGGATTCAAAGTTGGCTTGGCCATAAAAGACAGAGGAGTGCTGGAGGAGTGTTATTCTGACTGGGGGTCTGTAGCCAATGGTGTTACGCAGAAATCAGTGCTGGTACCTCTTGTTTGCTATATATATGTAACTGATCTGGATTAAAAAAAGTTTGCAGATGATAAAAAAGTTGGCGGAGTTGTGGATAGTGAAGGTGGTTTTCACACGATTCAGCAGGATGTAGATCAGTTGCAGATACTGTATCAGCAGAGAAATGGCAGATGGAGTTTAATAAAGTTTGAAATGTTGCACCTTGGGAGATTAAATTTAAAAAAAAATGTACAGAATAAATGGCAGGACTCTTAAGAGCACTGATTTACAGAAGGATCTTTAGGTCCAAGTCCTTTGATCTCAGAAAGTAGCAAAACAAATCAAAAGGCTAGTAATTTAGTTAGAGCTTTATTGTCATTGCTGAGGACAACGAGACTGCTGTGCTACTCCATTCGGTATACTGGCAATTCAATTTCTAAAGAACACTGACGACATGCTTTCCCTCTGCATTCAGCGCACTGAAAATGAGAGTCAGGAAATTCTGCAATTGTATAAAAGTATTCATTTGGCACATTTGGGGTACTGAGTTCCATTCTTCATTAGAGAATGGATGTGGAGGCTTTGGAGAGGACGTAGAGGAGGCTCACCAGGATGTTAACATGAATATATAAGGAGAGGATGGTCAGACATTGTCTTTTCTGGAGCATGGAAGCATTGAAAGAAGTTTATTACTTCCATTTGATTACTGCAGGGCATAGCTTTAAGGTAAGAGGAGGAAAGTTAAGGGAGTTGTGCATAGAACCATAGAACACTACAGCACAGTACAGGCCTTTCAGCCCTCCATGTTGTGCCGACCCATATAATCCTTAAAACAAAAGTACTAAACCCACACTACCCCATAAACCCCTATTTTTCTTTCATCCATGTGCCTGTCCACGAGGCTCTTAAATACCCCTAATGTTTTAGCCTCCACCACCATCCCTGACAAGTCATTCCAGGCACTCACAACCCTCTGTGTAAAAAAACTTACCCCTGATGCCTCCCCTAAACTTCCCTCCCTGTAATGTGCTGTACTATTCTATGTTCTAAGATATTAATTTTGTACATATGCCTTCTGGTGTTTGCTACTGGCGCCCTGGGAAACAGGTACTAACTATCCACCCTATCTATGCCTCTCATAATCTTGTAGACCTCTTATCAAGTCCCCTCTCATTCTTCTACGCTCCAAAGAGAAAAGTCCCAGCTCTGCTAAACTTGCTTCATATGACTTGTTCTCCAATCTAGGCAACATCCTGGTAAATCTCCTCTGCACCCTCTCCATAGCTTCCACGTCCTTCCTATAATGAGGTGACCAGAGTTGAACACAATACTCTAAATGCAGTCTCACCAGAGATTTGTAGAGTTGCAACATGACCTCTCTACTCTTGAACTCAATCCCCGTTAATGAAGCCTAGCATCCCATACGCCTTCTTAACTACCCTATCAACCCCTGCAGTGACCTTGAGGGATGTATGGATTTGAACCCCAAGGTCCCTTTGTTCATCCACACTCTTAAGCAACTGACCATTAATCCTGTACTCAGTCTTCTGGTTTGCCCTTCCAAAGTGCATCACCTCACACTTCTTCGGATTGAACTCCATCTGCATTTTTCTGCCCAACTCTGCAGCCTGTCTATATCCTCTTGTAACCTTCGACAACCAGCAGCTCCATTCACAACTCCTCCAATCTTTGTGTCATCCGCAAACTTACTCACCTATCCTTCCGCCTCTACGTCCAGGTCATTTATAAAAATCACAAATAGCAGGGGTCCCGGGACAGATCCCTGTGGCACTCTATTAGTCACCGACCTCCAGGCAGAATACTTTCCTTCCACAACTACCCTCTGCTTTCTTTCTGTAAGCCAATTTTTTTATCCAAACAGTCAAGGTTTCACTCATCCCATGCCTCATGACTTTCTGGATGAGTCTCTCGCAAGGGACCTTGTCAAATGCGTTGCTAAAGTCCATGTAGACCACATCCACTGCCCTACTCTCATCAACTTCTTTTGTTACCTCTTCAAAAAACTCAATCAGGCTTGTGAGGCACGATCTTCCCTTCACAAAGCCATGTTGACTATCCATCAGTAGACTGTACTTCTCCAAATACTCGTAGATCTTATCCTTAAGAATCCTTTCCAGTAGTTTGCAGACCACCGATGCAAGAATCACCGGTCTATAGTTCCCAGGTGGAACTACACTTGTCATTCTCCAGTCCTCCAGCAGGGCACGTTTTTTTAAAAAGCACATAATGATATGTGCCTAGAATGTGCTGCCTGGGATGGTGGTGAAAGTAGAAAGAATAATAGAGTTTAAGAAGCACTTGGACAGACTCATTTAATATAAAAGGATAGCAGAGATATCATGGGCCAGAGGGCCTGTTCTGAGGGTACTGATCTAAGTTCTTGTAATATATATGAATCATCTGGATGTGAAGATAGGAAGCAAGATCATCAAATTAACACATCATGGAGATTGATGCAAGCTTTTGGGTGTATTCAGCTTATTCTTAGGCTACAGAGCGATATTGTTGTGATGGTGAAATGCCTAAGATATAGCTTCATCCAGATACAAGTGTGATGTAGTATTTCAGCTACTACTTCAGCTTAAGTATTATCCTTGGAGTGGAGAAGGTTAAAAAACCATAAGACATAGGGGCAGAATTAGACCACTTTGCCCATCGAGGTTGCTCCGCCATTCGATCATACCTGATTGATTATCACCTCTATAAGACATTACTGAGCTACATATAATTGAAGGATATAGATAAAGTAGACTGCAGGAATATTTTCCCCACAGAAGAGGTAGATTAAATTGAAGACATAGCTTTAGGATAAGGGTTAGAGATTTACAAGGATTCTGAGGGGTTCTTTTCCCAACCAGACAGTGTTAAGCATCAGGAATAAACTTCTTGAGAATGATGGAAACAGTCACTAGCAGCAGTTACAAAGTGTCTGGATGAGCACTTGAATTACCTAGGCATAGAATTATATGGGCCAAGATGCTATTGTACGAAAAGGTATTAACATGTTTCATGACTCTAGAACACACTCAGTAGGACATGTCCATAGCCATCTAGTCCTAGACACACTGTTTTGTGCAAATTTTTTTAAAACTATCTACCTTATGCATTTTACAGGCAAGAGAATACGGTTGAGAGGAATAATAAATCAGCCATGATTAATGGTGGAATAGATTTGATCGGCCAAATGGCCTAATTCAGCTCCTATGACTCATGGTCTTAGTGAGAATCTTTAATTTCAGCAACTCTCTCCAGTTTCTTCTGCGTCAAAGAAAACAGACACCATCTATCTGACCTCTCCTCACAGCCAAAATATTCTAAGCAGACAACGACCCAGTGAATCTCCCCTTCACCATCTCCAATGCAATCAAGTCCTTTCTGAAATGTGGTGAACAGATCAGAATGCATATTCCAGCTGTGGCATAAACATTACTTTATAAAGCAATGTCCCAGCTAATGAACACAAGTGTCGCTCCTTATGTTTTCATCCCCTTCTCTGCCTGTGCTGCTGTGTCCTTCAAAGATATTTGGACTGAAACGAAAAAAGTGAAAGCAGGAATGCATAAAGGCTTCAATTATAAGGGCAGTTTGTAGATTCTGGATTTGATTTCTCCTAAAGATATAAGTTTAAGAAATGATCTAACTGGTGTTTAACTTCATTGAAAAGAGTTCAATTGAATAATTTTTGAGATTGACCAGATTAATCAAACTGTAAGCTGTTCCTCATTAAAAAAATGTTAGTGAAGAGGATGCTTTCTACAGTAGGAGTGGGGGGGCAGGAGAGAAAGAGTCTAGGGCCAAAGGACACAGCCTCAGAATACAGGGATGTCACTTTAGAACAGACATGAGGAGGAAGTTCTTAGCAAGAGGGTGGTGAATCTGTAGAATTCATTGCTACAGATGGCTGTGGAAGCCAAGTCATTGAGTATACTTAAACTGGAGGTTGATAGGTTTTTGATTAGTAAGGGTGTCAAAGGTTGCAGACAGAAGGGGGAAGAATGGGGTTGAGAGGAATAAATAAATCAGCCATGATGAAAAGGTGGAACAGATTTGATGGGTCAAATGGCCTAATGTCTTTTGGTTTTAGTGGGAATCTACAAACACTCAAGGCTGAATGGCTCCTCTCTTGGGAGTTCTTCCCAACAAAGATGTTGAGCATGGTGATCAACTGGAAGTATTGGTACATTTATAAATCTCTGTCAGACAAAGCCAGTAAGGGGAATGGAACCCAGGAGGCTAGATGGAAGAAATGATGGATATTAACTTGCCCCACATAGCACCTTACCGTGATGCAATTTTTCCCTAAATCCAGTTCTAGGACCTTCACATCAAACAAAATCAATCATTGTTACTAATTTTCACAGCATAGTCAACACCCAATACCTTTAATCACACTTTAAACCAACAATCAAACAAAATGAGGTTTTGCTGAATTTGTAAGCTTACTTGCTTGTTTTCGGAGAAAGTATGTATTCCCACTGTGGTGACACTGGTTGCAGTGAAAAATATAGTTGGTCATGAACGGGAGGCAAGAGCTGTAAAAAAAAGGTCAGAAATGAAAGACAAAAGAACTACAGATGCAGGAAATAGGAGACAAAAAAAAGTGCAGAAAACACTCAATGAGTCAAGCAGAGCGTTAACATGGTTAACATCTCAGGTTGATGAAATAATGAACCTGAAACATTAATTCTGTTTCTCTCTCCATAGAGGCTGTGACCTGTCGAGCAACTCCAGCCATAATCCGTTTTAATCAGAATTAGTTACAACCCATAAATGCATCTATATGAAGGATTTCAGGGTAATCTTATTTCAACCAGCACAAATAAGACACAAAGGTGGAGTGGTTATATGACTGATTCAAATCCCTCCTTGTAAATTCTTATTTACATTTTTTAAATGTGGAAAGAAATTCTGACACTCTGAAAATGACACTGTAGTATCAGACTGGTAACACCCACTTGGTTTGCTTTTCACCACAGAAAACCTATTTGTCTTTCCTCACCTGGCAACGTACAACATTACCCAGTTCAGAAAGGACAAACGTAACCGGGAGAGAACAGTAAAGACTGGTGCCGAACACAAAAAGATGAAGGCTCACTGTATCTGGTTCCTCGCATGACCTCTGGTGGTGAAGAGTTTTGGAACAACCAACGAAATAGAAATACAAAACCTCTAAAAACTACAGTACATATCATGCATATGATTCCACCTTACTCGTGTAGACAGATAAATCCAAGGGCAGCCTCAAACTCCTCTGATGATATGAGGGGAATGGGGGCATATGAGTGCTTGTGAGGGTGAAAGAATGCCAATTA
The DNA here is from genome assembly GCF_030144855.1 of Hypanus sabinus. Classification (NCBI taxonomy): domain Eukaryota; kingdom Metazoa; phylum Chordata; class Chondrichthyes; order Myliobatiformes; family Dasyatidae; genus Hypanus; species Hypanus sabinus. Next base: position 24,572,464 of record NC_082706.1, read on the forward strand.
CATCACTAGTTGATTTTAACTCCAAAAAAAAAATGCAGCACCTGGCTCAGTGGTGTTGTCATCTACTGACCCACTTCTCAGTACAACTGTCAAACACAACCAGCTAAGTGAGATGCATCAAAGAACTGACAACACTTCTGCAACAGAAGAGGGAGAAAGCCTAACCTGGGTTGGTGGATCAGAATAGATCCCCATTAAAACAACAATGCGTACTCTTCTTTGTGCAACTCAGCAGTTATATTGTCCCCAGTTGAGCAAAAGGGCAGTCAGCCCATGGTCAATGCCTTCACAAGAGCCTTTCCTGAACCCTCTTCACCAAACACCATAATCTTTTCAGCCCTTTATAACTAGCTCTTCCTTCAATGTTTCAGCCTAAATCAGCTCAACTCACTGCAGTGGTGCATTCCACATTCTAACATGCCCTGGACAATTATTTTTTTATATAAATCCCCTTTTGAATTTACCAGGGTCTACTTCTGACTCAAAGCACTGCTTGAGTTTAAGGCCATAAGATATAGGAGCAGAATTATGCCATTTGGGCCATTGTGTCTACTCCATCATTTCATCATGGCTGATCCAATTTTCCTCTCAGCCCTAAACTCCTGCCTTCTCCCTGCCTCCCTTCAGGCCCTGACCAATCAAGAATCTATTCAACTCTGCCTTAAATGCATAAAAATTTGGGCTCCACAGCTGTCTGTGGCAAAGGATTCACCAGATTCACCCACCCCTCTATTCTGAGGCTATGTCCTCTGGTTTTAGATATTCCCACCATAGGAAACATCCTCTCCACATCCACTCTATTAAGGTAGGTTTCAATGAGATCACTGCTCATTTTTCCAAATTCCAGTGAATACAGACCTAGAGCCATCAAATGCTCTTCTTATGACAAACCATTCAATCCTGGAATCATTTTTGGAAACCTCTTTTGAGCCTCTCCAGTTTCAGCACATCTTTTCTAAGAGCCCCAAAACTGCTCACAATACTCCAATTGAGACCTCGCCAGTGTTTTATCAAGTCTCAACATTACATCCTTGCTTTTATATTCTAGTCCTCTTGAAATGAATGCTAACATTGCATTTGCCTTCCTGACCACAGACTCATACTGCAAATTAACCTTTAGTGAATCCTGCAGAAGGATTCACAAATTTTTGTATTTTCTTTCCATTTAGAAAACAGTAAACCTTTTCTTCTGCCAAAGTGCAAGTCCATACACTTCTTACACTGTATTCCATCTGCCATTTCTTTGCCCATTTGTTTAATCTGTCTAAATCCTTCTGTAGCCTCTCTACTTCCTCAAAACTACCTGCCTCTCCAATTATCTTCATATCTGCAAACTTTGCAACATAGCCATCAATCCCATCATCTCTAAATCATTGACATATAACATAAAAAGAATCAGTCCCAACACAGACCCCTGTGGAACACCACTAGTGATCGGCAGACAACAAGAAAAGGCTCCCTTTATACCTACTCTTTGGTCCCTGCCAATCAGCCATTGTTTTACATATGCTAGAATCTTTCCTGTAATACCATGAACTCGTAGCTTGTTAAGCAGTCCCATGTGTGGCACCTTGTCAAAGGCCTTCTGAAAATCATCAACCATTTCTCATTTGCCTTGTTATTTCTTCAAGGAATTCCAACAGATTTGCCAGGTGAGATTTTCCTTTGAGGAATCTGTGCTCTCTACAGCCTATTTTATCACGTCCCTCCAAATACCCTCAGACCTCCTTAATAATTGACTCCAAAACCTTCCCAATCACTGAGATCAGACTAATTGGCTTATAGTTTCCTTTCTGCTGCCTCTCTCCCTTCTTGAAGAGTGGAGTGACCTTTGTAATTTTCCAGTCTTCTAGAACGATTTCAGAATCCAGTGATTCTTTAAAGATCATTACCAGTGCCTCCACAATCTCTTCAGTCACTGCTTTCAGAACACTGGGGTGTACACCATCTGGTCCATGACTTATCTAGCTTCAGACCTTTCAGTTTCCCAAGAACTTCCTTTCTAGTTATGGTAACTTAACTCACTTCATGACACTGTCTCCTGGAACTTCCACCATACTGCTACTGTCACTCACAGTGAAGACTGACACAAAATACTTAGTCAATTCATCTGCCATTTTGTTATCCCCATCACTACCTCTCCAGCATCGTTTTTCTACAGTTCGATATCCATTCTCAACTCTCTTTTACACTTTATGTATCTGAAGAAACTTTTGATATCTTCTTTAATAATATTGGCTAGCTTATTTTTGTATTCCATCTTTACCTTCTTAATGAATATTTTTTAGTTACCTTCTGTTGTGTTTTTAAAAGGTTCCCGATCCTGTAACTTCACTCTAATTTCTGCTCTATTATATGTCCTTTTTGGCTTTTATGTTGGCTTTGTCTTCTCTTGTTAGCTACTGTTGTGTCATTTTGCTTTTAGAATACTTCTTCCTCTTTGGGATGTATATATCCTGTACCTTACAAAATAGTTCCAGAAATTCTACCCATTGCTACTCTGCCATCATCCCTGTCAGTGTTCTTTTTTCCCAATCAATCCTGGCCAACCTTTCTCTCATGCCTCTATATTTCCCTGTACTCCACTGTAATACTGATACATCTGACTTTCACTTCTCCTTCTCAAATTTCACAGTGAATTCAATCATATTATGATCACTTTTCCCCAAGGGTTTTTTAACCTTAAGCTCTCTAATCAACTCTGGTTCACTGCATAATACCCAACCCAGAATAGCTGATCTCCTAATAGGCTCAACCATGAGCTGCTCTAAACAGCCATCTCATAGGCACTCTAGAAATTACCCCACCTGGAATCCATTACCAACCTGAATTCTCCAATCTACCTGCATATTGAAGTCCCTCATAACTATTGTAACATTGCTTTTTTGGCATGCATTTTCTATCTCCCACTCTAATTTGCAGACTACATCCTTACTACTGTTTGGGGGTCTATATACAACTCCCATCAGGGTCTTTTTACCCTTGCAGTTCCTTAGCACTATCCACAATATTTGACACCTCTTGACCCCATGTCACCTCTTTCTAATGATCTGTCTTTTCACTGTTAAATTTCTCTGACTTTTCTACAGAGAAAGAGCTGACACCCCAGTCCTAGAATGCAAAGCACTCTTCACTAGAATAATGGAAATCAAACTCTGTTTGGCTAAACCAAAGATTGAAATAAATTTTACATGACTTCCCTGCTTTTTAATTCTACTGCTTAGAACAAGGTATGTATGAGTTGTCCCCAGATCCATCCAATGCAAAGTAGTGGGTTCAAGTCATGGATTCAAATTAAAATGACTAGTCAGATTAAACTGACTAAGAAATAATACCCCAACTTAAATACACAAGGCAACAAGCTTTAAATGGAATTCTTGATACAGGAAGGAACCTGTGAACCGTGGAAAGCAAGAAGTTTATTACATACGTTGTGTCTAGGCCAAATGTTTCTGCTGAAAACCACTTTACACAGATTCCACACTGGAGCTCCACTCCACCAAGATGCCGTACAGATTCCTCCTCTATTGTCCCTGCCTGTTGGGTATCAGTGGCTTCAGTGCTGTCAGCAGATACCTCCTGGAAATGTAACACATGGTTCGATTACTGAAGAGGGAACTGAGCAGCACTCATGGCAGTTCAACCCATACATACATGAGTTTAACAAACTAAGCAATTAATATAGCAATCAACAGCCCATCATGTCACAACTATGCAAAGAGAGCCATGTGGCTTGAGAATGGGTGGTCACATAGTATGGCACTACAGGTTTCAAAACAAATCCCTCCCTGCAGCAACTCGCCAATCCTTCAGCTGTATGGTCTGAACAAAAGACGTAGGTGATGAGAATATCACAGCCTCCAAGCTCCCTTCCAAATTGTTCACCACACTATATGTGAACATCCTACCAGCTCCTTAAGATAAAATTCAGATTTACAGGTAAGGCCCATTTGGGGTGAAGATGGAAACCTTTCAAAGTTGTTACTTTCAAGCACATTTCAACAGGCCAGTCTAAGATTTGTGACCCAACAGACTGCTTCATGCATTTGTTTAAGTGTTCAAGATGATGATTTTAGAATTATAAACGAGTCATCCCTGAGCTAACATTTGCAAATGAAGGTCAATGTGAGAGAGAGGGTTGGGTGGTGAGAGTGAAGGGGGAGAATCAAAGAAGGAATCATGATTGTAAACACAGACAGAGATAACAAACACACCAAACAATCAGTGATCAAACTCATTCAGAAACACTACCATACTTACAATATCTTTACAACCAGACATCTCTGTATCCATGTTAACAGTTACATCTGCCATCGCAGAATCACTGAAACAGATCAAAATGCAACCAATAATGTAATGTGCAGCCCAACACATTTACACAAACGTTAAAAACTTTGACACCTGTCCCCCATCCCTTGGCCTATGTACTCTGCTTACTCCAGTTGGTCCTCCTACTCCATTCCATCTTGCCCAGTCTTCGATTCATGCTGTCCCTACGCTCTCCACAGACCATTGTCCATCGCACTTCATGCCCTCTATAAAATCATGATCACGTCCTACTGACCCCAAATATCTCACTCCCCGCGATGACCCTGTGCTTCTCATTCCCTCAGACCCCAACGCCTTTGCCCTTCCATGACACATGTGCTCTCGCTCCCTCTAACCTGTAAACTTTGTGCTGTCTCTCTTTTGACATGTGTTCTCCTTCCCTGATCACATGGCTTCCCCACCCTGCTGCCTGACCCTACTCACCGTGGCCTCGGGCTCCCTGCACCCTCTGCCCCCAGCCACCTATCCCCGGGCTCCCTCCCCCCTACCCTCCCGACCCCTGGTGATAAACCTATCCCGGACTCTCTCCCACCCCTGACCCCGGGCTCCCACTCATTCCCAAACCCCGCCCCCTGACCCCACGCCTCTCTCTCTCTCGCCCTCCCCCATTAACAGCTCAGGCTCCGCCTCCTCTCATTTCAAGTCTCTGAGCCCATGATGCCAGCCCCAGTATGGCCCTTCAACCCTACACCGAAGCCTCCTCTTCTTCCGGTGATACCTGCCGCAGCCGGCGGGCGCCCGGGGTCCGGACGGGACGTCCTCCTCCGCGGCCGCTCCACCTGCCGCCGTTCCCGCCTCCCCAACCGCCGCCATCTTCCAGCCCGCCCCACTCTCGCGAGAATTCACCTCACTGCTCTCGCGAGATCTCCGTACGTCACTAGGCAACAGCTATGGAAACGGACGAACAGGCGAGGGCTCTACAATAACAGGTATTCATCTCCATACAGGGTGTCTGACCTGCTCAGTTCCTCCAGCATTTTGTGTGCTTCGGTCTGGATTTGCAGCATCTGCTCAGTCCGCTTCTCTTAACGGGGCAGAAACAGCACTGATCTCAAAAAAGGTCCCTGACCAGCTCTCCGCTGCACTCACTATTGTGCAGTTCAAAGAGGAAAAATAAAGTGTGATCCTTTTATAGTTAAAAAATACTGAGGAACCAGGGGTTTTACTCCTTGGGTTTGTTAGTTGTGTTGACACTGCATTATTCTCCAACCCTGAAACAATGGAAACTAATTGTAGATTAAATTATCCCCCATCTCCGTGTATTCAGATTCCCAACCCCTGGATGTTTATTGCTACAAATCATTCATCGACTGGCATTGACTTCTCTCTCAAAGTCCACTGGCTGTCCAGCAATCTCTTTTTTCTCTCTCTCTCCCACAGAATATGCAACTATTTGTTTCCATTACTCGAAGGCTTTTATAAAAATCCAGAATTCCAAAATCTGTTCATGGCCAGAGTAGTCTTTAAAGGTGGCAAGAGGCTACAGAGAGAGGATCCTAAAGTGCTGCATCGCTGTATGGTATGGAAACTGCAGACAGGAAGGATCTAGATTGGGTAGTCAAAACTGCCCAATACATCACTGGCACCTGCAATTGTAGGGTATCGTAATTGGTGGAAGTGTACATAATTCATAACCACCAACATTGAATTGTGGGTCACTTTAAGAGGCTGGTCTGACGTGAAGACATATTACATGCAGTTCTGTTACCGTGCTTTGTGTTCAATTTCTGAGGTACAATAAATGAGTTGTTATGATTTTTCTTAAAATAAATGTCATTTTTATTTGCGAAACCCTACATTGGTGACCCAGAGTTACTGAACATGTCGGTCAATGCAGTCGCTTTAAAAACAAAATGCCGATGTTTGGTTTGTATAAGCCGAGACCCAATTCACTCTGCAAGAAATCACTGTCCTCGTTTTATTTTTAAAGAACTCTTCATGTAGCGAATGCCTGATCAAGGTCACATAGCCCTCACCAATGCACCCATGAAGGACTATAAGAAGCTTTCTAAAGTGACTAATAATCTACACTCAGCCAGGCAGCACAGCATAATTTAACAATTCCCTGCCTCAATAAGCCCGGTCAGCAAGGCCTCCAGCATAAGCACGTCAAGTCCGTGTTTTTACAATGCTTGCTTTGGTACAAAAGTCAGGAAGTTCTGACCCCCTTGAGCTTTGCCAGTGCCAGTGCATCAGGACATCAGAGGTCTGTGAACTCCGTGGGTTCCAGCTGCCAGCGACATCTACAGTTCATTACAGACATTTTTTCAGGGCAATCCTTCCTGTGTGACACAGGTGCTCGAGTCAGTGTGCTGCTGGCATCACCTATTGATGTAAAGGCAAAGAGCGACGAAACCTCATTGGAAGCCAGCAATGGTAGCAGGGTGCAGACTTACAGGACACAACAGATACTCTGCTTCAGTGGGTGATAATTACACATGGGTCTTCATCCTGTCTAAAGTGGCTAGACCTCAGTCCTGTGCAGATTTCCTGTATGCCCAAGGACTGTTAGTTGATCCTGAGAACTGCTGGCTTGTGGCTGTCAAGGACTTTGTGTCATTACCCTACTTGCCCGGTAAGTTACCCATAACGACTCGTGTCAAGTGCATGCGCCACCACATGCAACTGCTGAGCAAATTCCCAAACCTTAGTAAGCCGACATCCTCCACTACAGTCACAAAATGTGAGGTCGATCACCACATTTCCACAACTGGCCTGTGCGCATAGACTGGACCCTGAAAAGCCGGCAACGGCAAAGGCTGAGTTTGCCAACATGCAAAATTTTGAGTAGGCCAGTCAAATAACTCCTGGGCTCCCCCCAACCCCGAATCATCCATAAGTCCAATGGTAGCTGCCACCCATGTGGCAATTATCAATGCCTTACCATCCGTGATCACTCTCCAGTCCCTCTAATCTAAAAATTTTCAGCACATTTAGCTGGAAAGTTAATGTTTTTCCAAAGTCGATTTAGTTAGAGTCTATCATCAGGTGCATGTGTGCTTGGATGACGTTCCCAAAACGGGTGTGATCTCCCCATTTGGCCTCTTTTTTGCATGCTGTTTGGGCTGAAAAATTCATTACAAATTTTGTAGGTGGACTCTGTATTAAAAGAAATAGATTTTCTTATTGTTTACCTGGATGACATACTTGCCACCAATGCATCCAAATCTGAATACGTATCTCATCTCCGCACACTTTTCAGGCACCTAAGCCAACATGGGTTGATTATTAACCCTGATAAATGCCTGTTTGGGTTGTCAACCATTGACTTTCTTGGTTATCAAAACCCCTCACATCAAAAGTAGCCGCCATTATAGATTTCCCACCGCCCCGCACTACTAAGAAACTACAGAAGCTTTTAGCTTGGTGAGTTCCTGTGACCACTTCATTCTGCAAGCTGCTGAATTTATGCTCCGCCTGTATAGTGTGCTTAAAGGCAATAGCCTTAATCACATGCTTGACTGGTCAGCGGATGTGACCAGGGCATTTGATGACACCAAGCGAGCTCTTTCCAACTGTACTCTACAGCGCACTGATAGCCATTACTACTGACTCTTCAGAGTATGCTGTGAGTGCTGTGAACAAGCAGCTAGTCAGAGGCCTGTGGCAGTTGCCCGCTTTCTTCAGCTGGCAGCTCCATCCCACTGAAGGGACGTATAGCACGTTCGACCGTAAGCTTCTCAGTCTCTATCTGGCTGACCACCATTTTCGTTTTTTTCTAGAGAGTCAACATTTCACAATTCGTTGACCACAATCTCTCATGTGATTTCACAATCTGCATGTGATGGCCAAAATATCAGACCCCAGGTCTGCAAGGCAGCAACGCCACGTGGCCTACATTTCAGCGTTCATAATTGATATACAACATATAAAAGGGAAAAATAATGTCGTGCCCGATTACCTCTCACAGCCAGCTAATGAAGACAATCACTTAGGGGTTGACTATGCTGGCACAGCAGCCGACCAAGCTGCTGACCCAGAGGTCCAAGCTTACTGTACTGCAGTCACAGCAGGCCTGCTGTCGGCTGACATCAAGTTTAGGGAAGCTGGGGCAACGTCTCAACGGGTCACCCTTGCACCATAGTTCCCGCAAACTGGAGGCAGACTGTTTTTAACTCCATATATGGCCTTACACATCTGGGCTGGAAGGCATTGTGAAAATTGATAGCACTAGAGTTTGTTTGGCACGGCCTCAGAAAGCACAGGCATGATTTTGGAGTGCCAGTGGGCAAAAATTAACCCACATGTCCAGGCGCAATTGGCACGTTTTGAGGTCCCTGAGCAATGGTTTGACCTCGTCGATGTGAACTTTGTTGGTTCTCTTCCCCTCTCCCTCTGTGGTGTCACGCACCTCCTTACCATGGTGGACTGTACCACCAGATGGCCAGAGGTTGTCCCTCTACCATTGGCAATGGCCGCAGACGTAGCTCGGGCATTCATCAGCATTCAGGTAGCCGGCGTAGGGTAATGTAATTGGTGGAAGCGCACATAATTCACAACTACCAACATTGAGTTGTTCACTTTAAGGGGCTGGCCTGATATGATGATCTGTTACCACTGTGTTCAGTTTTTGAAGTACAATAAATGAGCCGTTACAGCTTTTCTTAAATATAAAACGCATCACATCATCTTATTTGTGAAAACCTACACGATCAAAGAAACGTGTGCAGAAAGCTGCCAGAAAGAGGCCAGCACCATCATGAAGGATCACACTCACCCTGTTCGTGAACTGCTTGTCCCACTCCCATCAGGGAGGAAGCTACGTAGCTTCCAAACCAGGACCGCCAGACTCAAAAACAGTTGCTCCAAGCAGTAAGGCTGATCAACTCCTCTAGCCATTAACCCACCACCACTACTTCATTATTCCTATCAGTCACCTTATGTACAGACACTCCTTTGCCTAGAGTCACTTTGTGGACATATTTACAATGAATCTTTGTATATAAAGTATTTTTGTGCTTATATTTATTCTGTTTTTTATTATTATTTTATTCTTTATCTTTTATGTTTATTCTGTGCCGCGTCAGATCCAGAGAAACAATTTTTTGTTCGCCTTTACACTTGTGTACTGGAAGTGACATTAAACAATCTTGAATCTTGAAAAGAGTAGAATTATTAAATTTGTATGGGCACTTGTCACACAAAGTTTGCATCAAACCACTTTTCCAATATCATTTAAGATGAAACACAAGCATTGAGGGTAGAATATTATCCCTTTTTAAAATAACTAAGCTAATCCTTTTCTCAATGCTAGATATAAAAGCTTTTACTGCCTGAAAATTCAGTAACAGGACCAACAGCAGCAAGAGATGTTTAGCAGAAACCAGAAATTAATTAGTGTCGGGATGATCTATCTAATCTTAGAATTTGTGACTGCTCCTGGAAAATTAGTTTATAAAGAGTTCTTATATTTTTAAGTCTTGAAAAGGTAATTTGTTCATCAGACAAGATATTTATTCCACAAGCTACTTTTAAGTCATCAAATTGCTATGATACAGTGAACTAGCAGATCTTGCTGAACAGTGGTAGCTGTTCCTGTTAACAACATACTAGCCACAGGATGGCAGCAGGACCTGAGGGCAGTCATGTTAATGGCCATGTAAATTGGGATTATTCTGAAAAGATGCTCTCTATGTCTCCCACCACCAGGTACCTTCTTGCTATGATCTTAAACTTTATGATAGGAAAAAATTAAATTTTATAGAAAATCAGTTCAGTGGATACCAGCTAATTGGGACTCATTAACTCATTAATTGGGATGAAGAGCCATTCGGCTCTAAAATTCAACCACCGGGGCAAGACATGTTAAAGTGCCGGGGTTGGGACTGAGCTTAAGTTACCACTCAATGCACTTTAGTAAACTATTTAAGAACTTTTTAAAAGCTATTTATTAATGCTTTTTGGGAGGGTGATTTTAGATGCATATCATATTTATACTGAGTTAAATACTGTATGTAATTAGTTTTGCTACAATAAGTGTATGGGACACTGGAAAAATGTTGAATTTCCCCTTGGGGATGAATAAAGTATCTATCTATCTATCTATCTATTAGAAACTTTTGGCCCAATTAAACTGCTGCCCCAATTAACTGAAGTTTCCTGGAATAGTTAAGAAGGTAGAAAAAGACATTTAACTGAGTAACAAACTATGTATTTAAACAGATTAAGAATAAATTAGAGCATTTTCAGAGGAGTTAATTTAGTGTACCCTGCCATGTTTTTTTTTTTGATTGTCTGTAAATGACCAAAATCACTGTAGATTAGAGGCTAGCACAGCACTTCACAGGACAGGCGACCGGGTCCCTGTAAGGAGTTTGTATGTCATCCCTATGACCACGAGGGTTACTCCAGGTGCTCTGGTTTCCTCCCACAGTCCTAAGTAGTACTGTTTGGTGAATTAATTGGTCATTGTAAATTGTCCCATGATTAATGTTTGATCAAATCAGAGGATTGCTGGGCAGCATTGCTTGAATGTCCGAAAGGCCTACCCCATGCTGTATCTCAATAGATAAATGAATAGAATCAGTACAAATAATCATTTCATTCAAAGTATCATCAAAATCTTCATTAAAGATTATTGTCAATATCTGCAAACTATTCATTGTTCCTAACCTGTTAATGTAGTGAAATCATTTTCACTCCCAACATTTCTGGCATCTCCAAGCCTTAATGCTGAAACTGCAGTGAGCAAAACAGCTCGGAATTATCTTACTGCAACTGTCAGTGACAAAAACCACTATTTTCTGAAGACAAACAAGTACACATGACCTTGTTTTAAAACTCTTTGCTCTAAGCACTGTGTAGTGTTTAACAGCCACAGCAAGTGCACTGACTCTAGTTAGAAACTGCTGTGCTCTTTTGAATGACTGTAAATGAATGAAATCAGTGCAGATAATGGACTGCCTTCATTCAACATTTTCAACAATTCTTCATTCTCATTGTAACATTCAAGATGATTGTCAATACCTTTAAATTCTTTGTAGCTCCGAACTTGTAGAGGTAATGAAATTGTACAATTTTCACTCCAGGCCATTTTTAGCATCTCCGAACCTGAATACTTGAAACCACAGTGAGCAAAACAGGTCTGAATTGTCTTACTGCTTATTTCTCACCAACTATCAATGACAAAAAGGAACACTGTTCTTTGAACACCAACACATGCCACAGGTGCTATTTAAAAACAGTTCGCACTTCTTGTGTCTAACAGCTACAGCAAGTGCACATGACTGACGCTACAGGACCTTCGAAATCCTGCACTGCTATTAGCTCTGAACTCACAGAAACCACTGGAACCCAAGTACAACCCTGTACAGTGTGGAGAAGTATTGTCAGAAGTAATCTTCATGGAAGAATTACTGCCAAAAAGCCAGTCCTTTGAAGTGGAATCAAAGCCAAGATTTACCTATGCACAAAAACATAAGGACTGGGGTGCTGAACATTGGCAGCAAGTGCTCTACACTGACAAGTCAAAATTTGAAAATTTTCACTCAGCCTGTAGACGAGCTGATGAGTGCTCCATGGATAAGTGTCTGCAGCCAACAGTGAAGCACAGTGGAGATTCCCTGCCTGTTTGGGACTTCATTTCTGCAAAAGGAGTTGGTGATCTGGTCGGAGTTTATAGAATCCTCAATGCTGAGAAGTACAAACAGAATGTCATCCATCACTCAATACCATCGGGGAGGCATCTGATCAGTCCCAACGTCATTCTACAGCAGGACAATGACCACAAACAAATGGCCTGGGTCTTAAAAAAAACCATCTCCAGTGGCAAGAACAACAAGGAATTCTGTAACAGGTGGCATGGCCTCCACAGAGCCCTGATCTCAACATCATTGAGGCTGTCTGGGATTTCCTGGAAAGACAGAAGCAAACGAGACAGCCAAAATCTGCATAAGTACGGTGGCAAGTTCTCCAAGATGCTTGACAATTTTCTTTTAAAACTGCTTGACAGTGTACCTAAGAGAACTACTAGTTTTAAAGGCAGAGGGTATCTCACCAAATATTGATTTGATTTAGATTTTTACTGTTTGCAGTTATTTATAGTAATTTTTTTTTGATATTTGGAAACTTTAGGTGTATAAGATGACAAGAGGCATTGATCGTGTGGATAGCCAGAGGTTTTCTCCCAGGACTGAAATAACTAACTCGAGGGGGCATAGTTTTAAGGTGCTTGGAAGAAGATACAGAGGGATGTCATGGGTAAGCTTATTTTACTCAATTGCTGGCGACAGTGGTGAAGACGGATACAATGGGGACTTTAAAGAGAATCTTAGGTACATGGAGCTTGGAAAAATAGAGGCCTGTGCATTAGGGGAAATTCTAGGCAGTTCCTAGAGTAGGTTACATGTTTGGGACTACATTGTGGGCCGAAGGGCCTGTAATGAGCTGTAGATTTCTATGTTCTGTTAACAGTCTCCTATAAGTGGCATAGTGTCCCAAATAAATGAATGGAATCCCAGATATTTTCTTGATTAGTTTTTGTTCTTTGTCCCAAATAAGCAGCTGCCCCAATGAACCGATGTCTCAATTAGCTGTATTTGGATTGGTATTGGTATATATTGTCTCATGTACAAGATACAGTGAAAACCTTGTTGTGCAACCTTTTCATACAGATCACATCATTACACAGTGCACTGAGCTGGAGTAAGGTAAAATGATAACAGAATGCAGAATAAAGTGTAAAAGCTACGGGAAAAAGTGCTGTACAGGTAAACTATAAAATGGAAGAGCATAATGAGATAGATTGTGAGGTCAAGAGTCTATCATATTATTTTCCTGTTGACACCTTACATATCACAGGGTGGCAGCAGGATTTAAAGATCACCTTCTTGTTGCCCATGTAACAGTTCAAGAAGGATTTATTCCAAAGAACTGCTCTCTATGTCCCCTACCATCAGGAACCTTCACCCCACATTCAAAACCTTCATGACTGGAAAATCTAGTAATACTATGAACACAAGTTCCAATATAATTCAATCAGGCACATCCTCTCCGTGATCTTCTGAATAAGCTGTGGAGCACCCTTTCAAACAGGCTCACTTAGCTCCGCTGTCACAAGAAACTTTCCTACCAAATTCTGTGCGACAGGAGATCACACATCATAGTACAATGGTCTCTGTTTTATTATTTCCTACTTTGTTATTGCACATTGGTAAATAATTGTGTATATTATTATTCTGTACTTTATTATTAGTTAATGTTATTACATTTATTATTATTGCTAAGTGTATGTCTTTAAATATTGCTGCTGGAATGCAATAATTTCCCACTCAGGATCAATAAAGTTATTAATAATAAATTTGGCAGAAGAATTAAACTTTTAAGAAAAGTATCAATAGGAGACAAATGCGCATTAATTACTGGTATATCCTGTCTGTACATAATTTGCTAATGTACTTTATTCATCTTATCAAAGAAAGGATTTGCTGATGTTGGAGAAGGTCCAGAGGAGGTTCATGAGAATAATCACAGGAATGAAAGAGCTAATGTATGAGTAGTATTTGATGGTTCTGGGCCTGTTACTCACTGGAGTTCAGAAGAATGAGGTGGGGATTTCATTGAAACCTATCAAATATTGAAAAGCTTAGATAGAGTGGACTTGGGGAGGATGTTCCCTGTCGTGGGGGAGTGTAGGACCAGAGGGCACAGCCTCAGAGTACAAGGATGCCCTTTAAAATAAAGATGAGGGGGAATTTCTTTACCCACAGCATGGTATGTGGAATTTATTGACACAGATGGATGGCCGTGAAGGACAAGTAAATTGGGTATAGTTAAAGCAGAGATTAATAAATTCTTAATTAATCAGAGCATCAAAGATTACAGGGTAGAGGCAGGAAATCGTGGTTGAGAGGGACAATAAATCAGCCATGATGGAATGGTAGAGTAAACTCAAAGGGCCAAATGGCTTAATTCTGTACCTATACCTGATGGGCTATGGCTAGTAATCTTCCAGACACAAACTAATATTTGAGGGTTGTTGAAACTTAGGATTCTATTGCTTGAGGCCACTGAATATTCCCAGTTTTGGAATTAAATCCTTGTATCTGAGATTTGTCTACTCCCAGATTTAGAATCTACTCTAGTTAGCCAGTGTCATGGGGAGACAGATGCTGGGTGGAGGGTCCATCAGTACTAGAGAGTCATATTTGTACATGCAGATCAAAATTTCCGAAGCTTGTTTTACTCATCCGAGTACCTTTTAAGTATTGTTGATATACCAGCCTCAATAATTCTGGTAGCTCACTCCATAAACTGAACACTCTGAGTAGAAAAAGTTGGTTCTCAAGTTCCTTTAAAATTTTTCCTCTTTCATCTCAAATCTACACCCATAAATTCTTCGTTCCCCAAGCCTGAGAAAAGAACTGTACGCATTGACTCCATCAATACCTCTTGAAAGTTTATATACTTCTATTACATCCTAATTCTCCTACGCTTGAATGAAAAAAAGTTTTAACCTGCTCAACCTGTTTCTATAACTCAGTCCCTCAAGTCCAGGCAACATTCTCGTAAATCTCCTCTGTGCATAATGACATATTTTCTGCAGTTGGGCAACAAAAACTGAATGTAATATTCCAAACACAATGTCACCTACATCTTATTCAACTGCAATAAAATGTCCTGTACTTCTATACTCTAGTAAAGACTATCACAACAAAAGCCTTCTTCTACACTTTATCTACCTGCAATAACACTTACTAGAAAAAAAATACGTACTTGTACTCCTAGCTCCCTCTTTTGCACAAATCTCCCTCAGGTTGTACTTTTTACTGTGAAATCCTACCCTGATTTGGCTTCCTAAAATGCAATACCTACAACTATAGGAGTTAAACTCCATACCCATTCCTCGGTGTTCTTCCCCGGTTAATCAAGAGCTTCTTTTTGATAGCCATCTTCGCTGCCAGTGACACCACGTAATTCAATGTAAACTTATTAACCATGCCTTGTGCATTCTTATCCAAATCGTTGATATAGATGACAATTACCAATGGGCCAAGCAGCAAGCCCTGGGGAACATCACAAGTCATGGTCTCCAGTCTGGAAAAACAACCTTCCACCATCTCCCTTCACTTCCTACCATAAAGCCAGTTCTATATCCAGTTAACTAGATTTCTCATGATCCTGTGCGATCTAACTTTCCATAGCAGCCTAATATGCAGAACCTTATCAAAGGCCTTACTGAAGACTACATAAACTACATCTACCGCACTGTCCTCATCAACCTTCTTGGTTACTTCTTCAAAATACTCAATCAAATTCATGAGACAACAGCTTTCACAGCACAAAGCTGTAACCCTAATCAATCCTTGTCTTTCCAAATGCTCATTTATCTAGTCTCTCAGAATCCCCTCCAATAATTACCTACCACATACATTGGGCTTACTGGTCTATAGTTCTCAGGTTTTTCTGTGCAGCCCTTCTTAAACAAAGGCACAATGTCAACTGCCCTCTAGCCTTTCAGTATTTTGCCTGTCACCAATGATGATGCAGATATCTCAACCAGTTTCTCAACTGCAATTTCTTCTCCGGTGCTCTTTGATATACCTGATCAGGCCCTGGAAAATAATCTACCTTCATATGGGCTCACTCTTAAGCTTTAAGAATAAATTGGATAGATACATGGATGGTTATGGATTGTGTGCAGGTCAATGGGACCAGCGGAATAAAGTTTTGGCACAGACTAGAAGGGCCAAATGGCCTGTTTTCTGTGCAGTAGTGTTCTATGGTTCCAGTGTTCTATATGCTTTAAGACATTCCATACCTCCTCTGCCATTATTCAGAATATCCTGTGACATCCCCATTGACCATCTCAAGTACCTAACTTGTCCTGTCCTTCTCCATTGTAAAAAGAGGAAAAACGTTCATTGAGGATCTCACCCACCTTATGCAGTTCCACACAAAGATGTCCACCTTGATCTTTTATGAGGTGCCCCCTAACTACTCTCCTCCTAACTACTCTATTGCCTTGAAATACTTACATATCACCATTACATCCAGCAGGGGATTCAGGAGAAAAAATGTCAACCAAATATAGATCTCATTCCTTGAGGGACATTGAGGAAGATGAACAAGAAATATTTGAGGAGAAGCAACTTAATCACAAGGGGGGAGTAGTCCTAGAGGTGAGACTTCAGGATGTCCCCTCATTGTAGTAGAGAGGCTTGTGAGTTCCTTTGATCCCAAGAGTGATGCCACCTGGAGCTTAGCTTCTGCTGGTAAAGTCAAGGGGGAAGTTCAAATCAAAGAGTGATCCAACCAAGACCTTAATGTTGGAGCTGGCAGAAGAAGCTGACACATCACAACAGCAGTGGAGATGGAGGAAGGTTTGCAACAGTGAAGGGTACCCAGTCACTGTGTATGTCAACGGACACTGACACCAATCTATCTGTGTGGTAGCTGCCTGTGCATCAGCTTTCCCATCTTAAACCAAGCTGTACACAGGCACTATCCATCATACTTGACTCAAGTGATCACACTAGAGGCACGTGAGGAAGCCAACAAGGAGTCGGGATACTAGCACAAACAAGAGAGGCAGAATGGCCTGTTCCTAAGGCATATTGAGAGTAGTAAGATTAAGCAGGTGCATCAGACCAGTTGGAGGGTGCAAGGACTAAGAAAGTTGGTCCATTTGGTGAGGTGGGAATAATGGGTATGATGGGGCAGTGGGGTTTGATGGACATGAGAAGCAAGAGGGTGTAAATGGATGTGAGCGAGGGAAAGAGAGTAGAGTCCGGGGTAGGGAGGGGAAAGGGAGTGAGGCTGGAGAAAGCAGCAGTGGATGGGTATGGGGTAATGTGGGTGGGCCGAGGATCTGGTGCAAGGGCGAGAGAATTAATACCACGTGCCCATTGCTGACAACTGAAGCAATAATGATAACCCCGGGGATCCTATCAACCCTCGGGCGAGGAGTCCCCAGCCAGCAGACGTCTCACTACGCTCCGTGGCTGGGACCCAAGCACGAAAGCAGCCGGCAATCCAGCCGAGGTGTGTGTTTTGGGGGGTGGGGGGAGAGAGAATGAGCGTATAATTAAATGAACAGGCCTGGTATTCGGCCCATTAGCAGCTCGTTTTCTCCACCAATTCAAAGATGTCGGCAGCTGACACCTCGGTGACTGAAACTAACCCGAAATTCCACCCCGCCCATCCTCCCTCCATTGAGTCCGCGGTGTTGTCCTCATCTCGTAGTTATTCAGTTATTTCTACCGAGCAAATTCGGAGGGTGGAGGGAGAGATTCTTAACTGGTTTCGCTATTACGGGAAAAAAATCTTCATACAATTTCCGTCATCTAGCTTTCATCCTTGTGCGTGCGGTTAAATTTATTGATAGGCGAAGGGGCGTAACTCTCCAATCTGGATTAGGGAGATGTGAGTTAATTGCGATGGATTAAAAACAGGATTGGGATTTGAATAGGGTCCTTTATTCCAGAGATGGTGATCTCGTTTGCGACAAATTGTTTTGATCATTTGCATGGGGAAGCAACGAGCGATGCTGCTCTGAGTTAAAGTCGGCAGATTAATCAAGTCGCACAAAGCACCCGCTCAAAGTTCAAAATAAATTTATTATCGAAGTACTTATATGTCGCTATATGCTACCCTGAGATTTATTTTCTTGTGGGCCTTCCATCCCAAAACAACAAAGAGCTGTTAAAACTATTTTATTTGCACCCCCAACCCGAATCTCAACCCATTTTAAAATCTGGCAGATGCGAGGCAATATTTCGGAAGTTTTTTTTTGCTAATTGTTTCACTCGCAAGACGGGAATTACTGCCCACTTCCACATTTAACGCATTTGTTGCGGAGAAGGGGACTACCTTTGGCTATAAAACATGTAGTGAAGACAGTGTTCTAGGGAGTCTGTAGTTCAGGATGGGGTGAGCCGCGAACTTGTGTGTATTGGGGTGAAGGAAATTGAAGTCTGCCAATAAGGAGGCGGCGAGATCAATCCGCCGTCCTGGACTATAAGAGGCGGGCAGTCACTGAGCGGCCAGTTTTCCTCCAACTTTCCCATCAGCCAGACACTGACAGCGGCTCGAAGATCCGTTCCAGATGGCTGTCCTCCTCCTGCTGCTGGTCTCTGCCCCGCTCCTTGCTGTAGTCGCTGGGCACGGGAGTCCGGCACAGGAGCGGGACACCCTGCATCGCTTCTTGGGTAGAACCCAGCCCGTACCGGCCGAACGGAGAGAGGCGAGCCCCGGGCACCGACCTCGGTACCCGTTCTACATGATCCAACTGTACAAGGCTGTGACCGGCAGAGGCGGCAGGGACCTCTCCGCCCGGGACCAGACGGCGGTGCAAGAGGCAGACGAAGTGGTCAGTCTGATGGCGAGGGGTGAGTGGGTCTTGCATTTTATTTTTGGAACTCTGCAGGTGCCGAGACCGGAAACAAAACCAGATAATTCGAGATATACTTGTCAGGTCGGATGGCATCTGTGGAGAGAGATGTTAATATGGTTAGTGTTGTAGACCAGAACTCTCTTCGTCAGCTGTCTGATCTGGGAAGGTAGATTCTGCTTTGAGGGCGTTTCCTTCGGCATAGTTCTGGGATCAGACGGCGTGAAACTCGTACACAGTTTTGGGATGGGATTCTGACCCGCCTCGTTAAAGGACAATGTTTTCTATTGCTTTTCAGGGAGTTCCAAAGCGTTTTGGAATTGGTGATTGTTGGAAGTGTGGTCGCTGTAGACGAGGGTTGGGAGTAAGGCAAGGTTTAGTTGGCCAGCGAATCCGTCCTCCATCCTCACAGGGGTTTGGGTGTCATTTGGGTCCCTTTCCTCACGCCTCAGTTGTGCAGAAGCCTGCTTCCAGGCGGAGGCACAGCTCATCTCCCGAATGAAGTGAGAATGTGGACGTGTCTAATGTTATGTGTGGAGGGGGTAGAGACAAGAGAGACCTACATCCTCGTGGAAGGAACTGACGCTTTCCTAGAATATTTTGGGTAGCCCAGAAATATCCTAGGTATCTGGTATGGATTTTTTTTTAATGAAGGGTCTTGGCCGAAACGTCGACTGTTAACTTCCTCCAGTGTGTGTGTTACTCTCATTGGGAGTTAGCTGTAATGTAGGAAAAAGAGCGGGCAATTCACAGCTAGTGAATTCCCTAATGGCAACACGGAACTGTCCAGACGAGAAGCAGATTGGGGTTAGAAATCCTGTCCAGAATACCTATTCTGTCCTATAGTCAACCTGCAGTTAACATAATTAATTAGTTTACCCAGTCATTTACAGGTCGAATTGTAGTCAGGGTTGCATTGTAGGCAAGCTTGTGGAAACTTGCCTACAATGCAACCCTGACTACAATTCAACAGTACTTTATTGGTGATGGAAGGCATTGTATAAAAGCAAATATACAAATTAGTATCTGGGAGTACACCACTCGGCCCCTCGAGGCCCATTACCTGATGTATTTGTGTGTGACCTGATTACATCTTCAGCCCTGTGTTCTGATTAAAGATCGAAAGATTAGATTTATTTGTCACTTGTACATCGAAATGTACTGACGGTACTGTGCAAAAGTCTTAGGCACACGGGTATATAGTCAGCGTGCCTAAGACTTGCGCACAATGCTGTAGTAATTTTATGTATTGCACCGTCCTGCTGCAAAAATTTTTTTTCCTGACCTGATTCTGGTATGGGTCTCTATTGTGGAAGGGGGCACGGAGAGGGGAATCATGTTTGGGAAAAGGGGAAGGGAGAGGAGATGGAGCAGGAAGCACTTGAGAGATATTCTGTAATGATCAATAAACCAATTGTTTGGAATCAAATTACATTGCCTCCGGGCTGGGTGTGTCTGCACCTGGGTGACCCACTGCCCTGCCACTCCTTCTCTGCTGCCTGTCCCACACCCCTCCCACGGCGCTCCACCGTCATCATTCCCATCATCCTTTTGCTCTCATTAGATTTATAAACTTGCGCTCTGCACCATTTTGACAAAAGTCATGGTACCTCACCTGTATATATGTGCCTAACACCTTTCCACAATACTGTAAAGTGAAATGTGTCATTTGCACCAAAGTCCAATACAGTCTGAGGATATTCTCGGGGTAGCCCACAAGTATTGCCATGCCTCCGGCTCCAAAGCCCACAATTTAATAGCCTTAGCCAGTCTGTCATTCGACGATGGGAGGAAACTAGAGCGCCCAAAGGAAACTCGCATGGTCATGAAAAAGTTTAAAGTTCTACAGACAGAGGTGGGAATTGAACTGTGATTGCTGATCACTGGCTCTGTAAAGCATTGAGCTAGCTGTTATGCTGACATGTTGCCTCATGATTATCTTTCACCCCCTCATGTTTATCAAGGGTCAATCCACCTCTGCCTCAGAGAGGTTAAAACATTCTGCTTCCCTATGAAGAAAGTTACAAATGAATGCCACCCCTGGTGTCAGTTCAGTGTGAAATTGCCAACATTTTTTTGGCATCTTTCCCACACCTCTTCATCCGTTCCAGGTATTGATCCAGTAAACCTCTAAGCAGCTCCCAGTGGATTAACAACCACCCTAACTAAGGACACCATTACTTCCAGATGTGGTCTCACCAATGCTCCATATAACTGATAACACCACTTCTTTATGTTTAACCATATCCTCAGTGGCTGCTTTATGAGGGGCCTCCTGTACTTAATAAAGTGGCCGCTGAGTGTATGCTCATTGTCTTTTGCTGCTGTAGCCCATCCACTTGCAGGTTCAACATGTGTTCTTCTGCACACACTGTCGTAACATGTGATTATTTGAGTTATTGCCCCCTTCCTGTCAGCTTGAACCCGTCAGGCCAGTCTCCCCTGACCTCTCTCATTAACAAGGTGTTTTCACTCATAAAGCTGCCACTCACTGGACGTTCTTGTTTTCTGCACCATTCTCTGTAAACTCCAGAGACCTGTGCATTAAAATCCCAGGAAATCAGCAATTTCTGAGATACTGGAATTGCTTTATCTAGCACCTATAATCATCTCTAAGTCACTTATCATACTTTGCCAATCTGGTGTTTGATCTGAATAACAACTGAACCTCTTGAGCATGTCTGCTTGCTTTTATGCTTTGAGCTGCTGCCATGTGATTGGCTGATTAGATGCTTGTATTAATGAGTAGGTGCACAAGTGTACCAAATAAAGTGGCCACTGAAAGTACAACCCCAGCTTTACTTCTGTATTCAATTTCCCATTCGGTGAATGACAACCATTCTGTTCAGCTTTTCCGCTGCTGCTGTATCTGCAATTTAGCATATAAACCTATTATCCTACCAAAATATACAATTTCACATTCCCCCCCCCCTTATAATCTATTTGCCAGATCGCCTTCCACTGACGTTGCCTATCAATATTCCTTTTGTAATCCTAGCCATCTTCACGACACTTTCCTATCCTTTCCCTAGTCAAGTTTATTGCTGCATGTATGATGTAGAATTACAGGCACGGAGACAGAATTGATGCACAGTCCCTAACCCTGTTCCATAAACACACTTGTTTCTCATACAAGTCATTGATATCAATTGTAGAGACACTGAGACTGCAGATGCTGGAAATCTGGAGCAACACACAAAGCTGCTAGCTCAGTAGGTCAGGGAATATTGACGGAGTGAAATTTGTTTTATGGCAGCAGTGCAGTACAAAACTTTAAAAAAATTTACTACATGCTGGTATAGTGAAAAAGAGGAGTAGAGAAATTAATTGATTCATGGACTGACAGAAGGGAAGAAGCTGTTCCTAAAACTGTGTGGGTCTTTGGACTCCTGTACCTGTTACCTGATGGTAGTATTGAGAAGAGGGCATGTCCCAGATGGGGAAGGTCCTTAATGATGGATGGTGGGGAGGGTTGTGTCTGTGGTGAATCTATTTATTTGTTATTTATTGAGATACATTGTGGAATAGGCCCTTCTGGCTCTGAGACATGTCACACAGCAATTCCCTGATTTAACCCTAGCCTAGTCATGGGACAATTTACAATGACCAGTTAACCTACCAACCAGAATGTCAACCAACATGCTGCCTGTGAGGAATTTGTGTACGCACTCACCTAGTGTGTCGCAGAGTGGCAGAATCTGGAGGAATTGATGAGAATGTGGACAATTTATTTTGAATCTGACTGATTCTTTGACCAATTTCAGTGTTCCTTCCTTCTATGTTACAAACAAGTTCAGGGAGTCTACAATTAAATGTAACTACTGCATTGAGTGAAGACCAGTACAGCACAGGAACAGATCCTTCGGCCTACTGAATGTCCTGAACTAAGTACCAAACGAATCTAATCCCTTCTGCCTATACAACGTCCCTCTTTGCCCCACTCCCCATTCTCTGCACATTCATGTGTCTGTGAGCCTTTGAAATGTCTCTAATATACTTTGCATTTCTACCTCCACCACCCTGTCACCAGATTCCAGACACACACCGTTCTGTGTATTTATGAAGATCTGTGCACCTCACCTTTGAACTCAACCCCTCAAACTTAAATGTAATGAATGTCCTCAGTATTAGTTGTTTTGACCCTGCAGTAAAAGAGATTGCTATCTAATCTGGGCCTCATGACCTTAAAATCGTCTATTAGGTCTCGGCGTGCCAGAGAAAACATCCCAATTTTGGCCTTCCCTTCTGGCACCTGCCCCCTGACCCAGTCAGCATCCTGATAAACCTTTTCTGAACCCTCAACAAAACCCCACATCATTTCAGTAATGGAGCAGCCAGCTGGGGCAAATGTTGCTCCAGACAGAAGCCTGCTTCTTCAGAGGATGGAATTGCACAACTTCTTTCTGTGCTATGGGTTTTGTTAGCTTGATAATTCTATCTCTTTCAGGTTGGAATCACACTGAAGATGGCTGGGTTATCAATTTTGACTTGACCTCCATTTCGGCCCATGAGACTGTGCAGTTTGCCGAGCTTCGGGTCCGCCCACCTCTGTTCTCCGCCTGCCAGAACACCACAGTTGTCATTAACCACAGCCACATCTACAACTGCCACGGCAACAGGACTTGCTACGACCACTTGACTCTCGGCTCCTTCACCGCAGGCCCTTCCAGTGCCAGGTTGGGTTGGCAGGTCTTCAACATCACCGGCCTCCTCAACACCTGGCTGGGCCATGAGTCCTTTGAGGGATCCGGGCAATGGGATAGTCACCAGCCTCTGACCGGGGACTGCCAGGACAGCGAAGAGCGCCAGCGGTTGCCACTGGCGAAGCGGGCCAGACCAGGAGCCATGGCAGGCCAGAGGAGGCCTCCCAAGCGGAATGCTCACCAGATCATGATGGTGGTGTTTCTCAAGAGGAACAACACCAGGCCAGGAGGGCAGACATCCACGCTGCTGAGTACCGTGCTGCAGTCAGAGCACCGGCTGGGCGCCAGGCACCGGCAAGAGGCTGGCAGCAAGAGGCACAAGAGGAACAGGAAGGAAAGGCTGAACATGGGCAACAGCACGGTGGAGCTGAGGAAGGACCAGTCCCTGTGTCGGAGGATGGACATGGAGGTGAACTTTGATCAGATAGGCTGGGGCGAGTGGGTCATCTACCCCAAAAGCTTTAATGCCTACCGGTGTGGCGGGGAATGCCCATCGCCAGTGGACGAGACATTCATGCCCACGAACCATGCATACATGCAGGTAAGACAGAAGAGGTGCCTCACCAGCAGTACTCGTGGTAATGCTGACCACAAAGCCAGCAAAGTTGAGGAGGAGGTGCCCTGCCTTGGTCATTTTTCTTTAATCTTGGGTGACACCAGACGCCTTTCACTCCTTCCCAGAACCTGCTGTCCAACATTATTAACCATTTCTGGTTAACTGCTCCTCTATCTCAAACTACAATTAGACCCACTATAATAACATCAAATATTTTGTAAAACATGTTTATTGAAAGTTAGACACAAGTATCTCACTTTTACTACACTGTCACTCCATCAGACTTCATTCACTGTTGAGATATTTGATAAATATTTTACTAATCTCCACTATCCCTTCCCTAGATAATCCATCTACTGCAGACTCTAATCCCAGGTGTATCATCTCTCTCTGAAACAAAAATTAACTTTGAAAACATCAATTATAGTGGTGCTAGAAAGTTTGTGAACCCTGTAGAATTTTCTCAATTTCTGCATAAATATGACCTAAAATGTGGTAAGATCTTCATGCAAGTCCTAAAACTAGATAAAAAGAACCCAATTAAATGAATAACACAAACATTGTAGTTCACTTATTTATTGAGGAAAAGTGATCCAATATTACATGTATTTGTTGGAAAAAGTATGTGAATCTCTGTGGTAATGCCTTCTAAAGCTGTTTGGAGTTGGTGTTCCAATCAATGAGATGAGATTGGAGGTGATATTATAGAGGTGTCGTGCCCTGCCATATTTTTACAAAAAGCACACACACACAAATTCAGACTCTTAAGAAAGATCTGTTTGTGTGCACCATTCCTTGATCAAAACAACTTTCAGAGGACCTTTAGAAGAAGAATTGTAGAGATGCATGAAGCTGGAAAAGGCTACAAAAGCACTTCTAAGGACCTGAGTGTTCATCAGCCCATAGTTGGAGAAATTGTCTACAAGTGGAAGATCTCAGTACTGTTGCTAATCACCCTAGAACTGGGCATCCTGCAAAGATCACACCAAGAGCACAATGTGGAATGCAGAAGGAGGTGAAAGAGAACCTAAGGGTAACAGCAAAAGACTTGCAGAAATCTCTAGAAGTTGCTAAAGTCTCTGTTCATGTGTTCACTATAAGAAAAACACTGAATGAAAGGACACCACGGAGGAAACCACTACTCTCCAAAAAAAAAATCAATGCTGCACGTCTCAAGTGTGCATGTTCTACAACACTTCTGGGACAATGTTCTGTGGACAGGTGAGACAAAAGTTGAACTTTATGGCAGAAATGCACATTGCTATGTTTGGAGCAAAGGGCGCACTGCACACCCGACACCAAAACCTCATTCTAACTGTGAAGCATGGTGGAAGGAGCATCATGGTTTGGGGCTGCTTTGCAGCTCAGAGGCTGGGCAGCTTGCAATTGTTGAGGTAACAATGAATTGAAAATTGTATCAAGACATTTTCACAGGATAATGTCAAGGTAACAGTCTGTCACCTGAAGCGTAATAGAAGTTAGATGATGTAACAAGACAATGATCCGAAACATGTGTAAATCAACAGAATGGTTTAAAAAAGAAGAAAATTCCTGTTTTGAAATGGCTAAGTCCAAGTCCTGACCTTAATCTTACGGAAATGTTGCAGATGGACCTGAAGCAAGCAGTTCCTGTAAGGGAATCCACCTACATCCCAGAGTTGAAGCAGCTTTATAAGGAGGAATGGCCTAAAATTCCTCCAAGCCAACATGCAGGATTGATCAATAATTATTGGAATTGATTGAAGTTATTTCTGTACCAGTTACTGAAAGCAGAGGTTCACATGCTTTTTTCAACATTCATTTTTCTCAATAAATGAACAAGTATAAAGTTTTTGTTTTGTATTATTTAATTGGGTTCTTTTCATCTAGTTTTAGTGGAGTGAAGATCTGATCACATTTCAGGTCATATTTATGCAGAAATACACAAACTTTCTAGCATCACTAAGACTAAATCATTTGATATGATTACACATTCATGGTGTGGAAAATTGAGCATGTCCACCTTCTGAGTTGTTTCTGTGCTCGTTTCTTGACTCACTTCCTTAATTAATGTTCCTACCTTTCATGAACTTTACACACTCCCTTTCAGGAACTGTTTTGTACTGTACATCATGTAGCCTAATCTTCTAGAAATTTACATTTGTGTCACAACATAGGCCCAAATCTTGAATCCACTAATGGGAGATGGAGGGGAATTTGCTCTTCTCTCTTATTGTATGCTGACCCACAAACCATCACACTGAGAGGCTGTGTTACTATGTTGGTGAAGGAGAGGGTCAGTTTGATCTTGCTAATGGTTCTGAGGTTTTCCAGTGGGGGTTTGGACTGACTTGTTCACTTGAGCATTTTGATCCTTGCCTGATCTATGTGTGGGTCCTGTCCCATGGCAATGTGGCTCAGTCTTGAATAACCTCTGAAGTGGCTAATTCACTAGGCATATCAAACCGTTCCTGGCCACTTAAGAAGACTCCCCATCCCTATTTAGATAAGGAGGGGCCAAGTCAAAGATTGGGCATGACCTTACTGAGGGGCTGGAGAGCTAATTTCCTGATTCTAGGTTTTAATGTAGTTCTAGTGAAGTTTCTCTCTCAATAATGAACAACAAAAAAAAACTAATTTCCCTGCTAAGGGTTTCCTTTAGATTTGAAACTCTTGAGGTCTGATTCTGTCTTGGTACCACCTCTGTTACTGAATCTACAGGTGAAGGAAGGCTTGGGTTCAAGCTGATGCTGGAAAAACACAGGAAGTGTCAAGGAACAGATGAGATCATTTATTGCATTAAACATCCCTGATCTGCCCCCATTCTCCCACCATAATATGACTTAAATATCCTCCTGGCAGCATATTCAATGTTTGAATGAGCCGGAATGACCAAGTCCTCCCAATCCCTACTTTGGGACCACTCATTCTGACCCTTTAAACACTTCCTGTAAACCAGATGAGCTAACAATGGGTCTGACACTTTATTCATGTTCCAAGTCTGTTGTGGACTCTGATTATATTGCTTGGAATGAATAGTCTAAGCAGTCCATTCAGCCTCATAGTGGCTTCTGAGTTTAACCTATCTGTCTCATTTATTATTTTATTCACCGAGGACATTAAAGTCCTTTTTCTTGTACACCTTGTCTATTTCCAGCCTTGATATACCATTGGTTTCAGAGGTGGTCTCGTAATCCCCTCAATGTCCAACTTGCTGGAATGTAGTATCTCCCATACTAGTGCTCCCTGTCCTCGCAGCCTCACAGGGTTTGAAAATTTTGTGCATCCTTTGGTTTCCATTTCAAATTTCAACAGTTATCCATCTCTGAGCCTCTTATTCTGGCCTTTTGTGTGTCTACCTGATGCAAGTGAACTTAACAAGAGTGCTTCACTTCTGTGGACGTCTTCATTCACCAGATCTCTTTCCCCTCTGTGCTTTACCACACACCTCTCAACTCCCTTTTAAAAAAAATTCTTCTTGTGAACAAAACCTCAAGATATAGATATAGTCATATAGTAAGGAAATGCATATCCCTCTAAACCAGGGTTTTTAACCTGGGGTCCATAGACCCCTCGGTTAATGCTAGGGGTCCATGGCATATAAAAGATTGGGAACCCCTGCTCTTAAACCTTTCCAATCCATGTACCTGTCCAAGTAAATGCTAATGTAGCTGCTTCACCTACCTCTGATGTCATTCTGTGTACTGACTACCTTCTGGGTGGAAACTTGTCTGGTGGGTTTCTATTAGACTTCCACCTTAAATTTATCCTCTCTAATTCTTGATGTTTGCTAATCCTGAGAAAAGGCCTATGTGCGTTCACCCCATCTCTGTCCCTCATAATTTTACACAACTCTCTATGAACTGGATTCCTACTCTTTTTATGCCATGGACCCCTACCATTAACCGAGGGGTCTGCGGACTCCAGGTTGGGAACTCCTGCCCCAAGATCGTCCCTCATTCTCCTACACACCAATGGATGAAGTCCCAATCTGCTCAGACCCTCTCCATAACTCAGTTCCTCAAGTTCTGGCAACATTATTCCTATTATCCTGTCCCCTTGTGACCCACAAATTATGATGTTGTTTAATCTCTACTCATGGGTAGATGCTGTTCAGCCTAAAATGTCAACTTGGTCCTTTTCTCTTTAAAAGTGGTTCTCCAACTGGTCACCTTCCCCAGCCCCAAACCCACCTTTACGTGCCGTTATCCACTTCTCCTTTCAAAAGCTTCTGTTACATCTGTGTCCCCACCCACTTGCAGGGAGATCGCCGCAGTTCACTGTTACTTTGCCAAATAAAGGTTGTTATCCTTTTTTTAAAGTACATCTATTGTTGATGTGCATATATGTCACAGTGTAAAACTGAGATTAATTTTCTGGCAGGTATTCACAGTAAATGTAAATAGACACAGTACAATACAAAACTGCACATAGGATGGGCAAACTACTAATGTGCAAAAGATGACTAACTGTGCAAATACAATAAATAAATAAGCAACAAGTATTGAGAACGTAAGATGAAGTGTTCTTGAAAGTGAGGCCATAGGTTGTGGGAAGAGTTCAGTGTTGGGGTGAGTGAAGTTGAGTGAGGATCTTCCCAGTAGAAATCCTTTGTCTATAAGACTCCTATATCTTGGATAATAAATAATTTCCTTGGCCACCTTTCTATTTGGAGAAATTTATTGATCCAATAAAGATCCATAGAAGTTGACGTTGCTGTCCATTCCAAGTTGACTAATGTGTTCTGTTTGTGCTTTTGTTTGTAGAGTCTACTGAAATCCTTCCATCCTGAGCGGGTGCCCTGTACGTCCTGTGTCCCAATCAAAATGAGTGCCTTGTCCATGCTTTACTACAAGGACTGGGAGGTGGTGCTCAGTCACCATAAGGACATGATTGTGGAGGAATGTGGCTGCCATTGAATGAAGCCACACAAATGTTTGGCTCGTCAGTTTAAAAAAATGTAAATAATGAAAATACTGTATATAGGCTACAAAATATATTTTTGTACAAACATAATAAATGTAATATGAAAATGTTGATGGTGCTTTGATCCATCAATAAATTAGAATGTGATCTGGATGATCCCAAAGCTTCACTGTGCTGGGCCCTGACTGCAGTGTGCTCCGTCGCCATTTCTATACATTTCAGATTGAGACTGCGGGAGATGCAAAACAGAGCCAGATCTTTCAACCCACCATATCTGCTTGTCTGTCAAGCTATTTGTACTAATCCTACTCTCATCCTCACTTGTATTCTTACATCAGCTCCTTCTCCCACCCCAACTGGTGCAATTTAGTGACCAATTAGCCGAGCAACCTGCAGGCCTTTGTGAAGTTGGGAGAAATTGGAGCAACTTGGAGGAAACGTGCATGGTCACGGTGTCTGTAAGAATGTTGTGCTAACAAATATGCTACTGTGGGGCAGCACGGCTGAGCAATGGTCAGGGTAATGCTATTACAGCACCAGTGAGCTGGGTTCATTCTGCCTACAAGGAGTTTGTATGTTCTCCCCATAACTCTATGGGTTTCCTCCCATGTGTAATGGGTGCCATGTACTTAGTTGAACCAGAAGGTCCTGTGACTGTACTACATCTCTAATTAAAACAACAGCCAAGAATGGGATTGAGCCTGGTTGCTTGGCGCTGTGAAGCAGAGCCCATGTTATTTGTGACCCACTTTTTATGGGAATCTGCAGGGGCGTACCACCATTTACAGAGGCTTCCTTGAGAGTCTGTCAGTATTTACAGGAGTTACAACAGTACAAAGGTCCCTGAAGTTAAGGACATAGGGTGAACCACTACAGTCAGGATTGATCCTCTCCAAGTCCTACACTAATTCCCATTTGATAATCTCTTTATGTTCTCATCAACTCAAGGTTCAGGTTTACAAGATAGGAGTTTATTTATCACATGTACATCAAAAATCAAAACCAGCACATCTGAGGGGGTACTGGGGGCAGCCTGCAAGTGCCTCCACACAGCATGCTCACAAAGCTACCCCCAGATTCTACTATTCACTACGGGCATCTCACGGCAACCAATTAGCCTATCGACCAATGTGCGTTTGGAACGTGGGAGGAATCTGGAGTACACAGGGGAACTTCTAAACTCCACATGGATAGCAGCTGAACTCAGGGTTGAACCTGGGTCCCTGGCATTTTGAGAAAGTGGCTCCAGCATCTGTATCACTGCCCCACACTGTAAGCTATCTCAGATCCTACAGGCACACAGCTGAGATGGAGGGAAATTATCTTGAATATTGTTTGGGCCAATTTTACAAAGAATGCAAAGGGCCACAGGAGGACATAAAATAGATTTACTCGGTGGGCTCCAGGGAAGAGAGATATCAGCTTCGAAGTCCGATGGGAGAAGTTAGGCTTGTTTTCTTCAGAACAAAGACAATCGAGAGCAGATTTGATAGGGGTGGGGAAGATAATGATGGGTACAGAGTAAACAGGTGTTCCTGGTAGTGGATATTTTGAGAGATGGGGTCACAGGTTTAAAATGATGGAAAGTCTGTAGGAAGGGACCATGAAGGCAACTTTGTTTGTGGAGAGATTTGTAATGACGCTGGAATAAGGGAAAAGGAAGCAGCATCAATCAGGGCTTTTGAAAGGAAGGCATTTTGCAGTCTCTGGGCTTGGGATTGAGCCCAGCTCATTCTCCAGACATTTTGGATAGAGTCTTCTGTGTTGTTACAGGATAATAAGCACTTAATTTATGGATGCCCCGAAATGGCCAGATGGATTGGGCAGGTTTGCTGGCTCCTGTGGAGCTGCAGGCATCTTCTGCTGGGAGGGAAGGGGGCATTTCTGTGTGACTTCTCTACCCAAATCCCTCCCAGCAGAGCTGGGAGCACCAAGCCAACTCAGTGGTCACTGAGAGTGGCTGGCGGCCACTCTTCCTGCCCCTGCTCGCTTGCCCATCACCGCTATTTCTGTGGAATCCTGCCCCACCCTGTAGTTGCTTGTTTCCAACTCACAGAAAGCTTGGGTTACAAACAGTTCTCAGGAATGGGTAATTGCTTGTTCTACGATTCTGTGAAGTCGCAGGGACTATATTTCAATATTGGGTGTCACGGTAGCCTAGTGGTTTGCACGAGCTACTGCAGCTCGGGGGGGGGGGGGTGGAGTTCAGAGTTCAATCCCAGCATCCTCTGTAAGGAGTTTGCATGTCCTCCCTGTGGAATGTGTGGCTTTTCCCCAGGTGCTCCAGTTTCCTCCCACAGTCCAAAGGTTCATAGGTCATTGTAAATTGTCCCGTGAATAGGATAGTGTTAAATCGGGATTGTCGGGGAATGCTGGGCAGCATGGCTCGAAGGGCCAGCAGGACCTGTCCTGTGCTGTGCCTCTAAACAAATAAATAAAAATACCAATATTGAATCAGCCAAATACAAGTTAGTGCTATTTACATAAGGGCTTTGAGCAGAGAGCCCCTTTACACAGTAGGAATGTTAGCTTTAGAAGCATTAAGCAGCTAATCTGTTAGTTCACTGGCAGCCCACTGAGAGGGAGCTGGTGTATGTTCCACCAGTAACATTCACTGAGAGGGAACAGGTGGCAACTTGCCTCATGACCAGTGTCTAGGGCTGGCAGGCAGCTGCCTGAGGCCTGGTGTCAATGACCCCAGTGACAACCTGCTGCCGTGCCGTGAGAGGTTGCGGCCCTCCTTCCCTCCTCCCTCCCTCCCTCAGCCTGTCTGGAGAGCTTGCGTTTATTAGCAGTCACACCTGGAACCTACTGGGAATTCTGGAAGGGGCCGAGGTAAAGCCTCCGAAGAAGGCCTGGTCAGTGATTCATGGGAATGTGCGGCGATCGGAGATTGCAAGGGGAGTTGCGGGCAAGGTATCGGGAATCGTTCTACATATCCAGCAGAGAAAGCACTACATTTGCAAAACACCGCTCATCCTCAGAAATTCCTGTAGTAATAGTGCAGGAAACAGAACAGGCAAATCAGACATGGGGGCATGGCATGGCTGGTAAATCCATTGCCTCACAGCACCAGCAACCCGGGTTCAATGCTGACATCAAGTACTGTCTGTGCGGAGTTTGTGTGTGCTCCCTATGATTTACTCCACGTCCCAAAGATGTGCAGGTTGATAGGTTAATCAGCGGCTGTAAGTTAAGCCCTCGGTTGTGTCCGAGGGGAAGTTGATGAAAATGTGGAGGGGGATTTTTAAAAATAGGGAATAAAGTAGGATTGGTAGAAGTGGGTGGCCGATGATCAGTGAGATCCCGTTGGGCCGAAGGATCTTTCCAAGATCCTACAAACAGATGAAACAATCGGTGATTTTGATTGGTGGATGGGTATTGGGACGGGGAAGAAATTTATTTAAGGTATTCATTGAGATACAGCGTGAATAGGCCCTTCTGGCTCTTTGAGCCTCACCACCCAGCCACCTCCTGATTTAATCCGTGCCTAATCACGGGACAATTTCCAATGACCAATTAGCCTACTGACCGGACTGTGGAAGGAAACCGGAGCATCCGGAGGAAACCCGCGCGGTCACAGGGAGAGCGCTCCAACTCCTCGCAGGGGGTGGCAAATCTCTCTTCTTGCAGCGGCAGCTGTCTGAGCTTTGCCATCACCTGAGACACATGCTTGTCCACTCTGGAACTCCAGAGCCACCGTTCGACCACAGGGCAGCATGGGGAGGGCTGGAGGTGGGAGGTGAATGTATTCCCCTCTTCTCCACCCTTTGCACCTCCCCTCTTTGGGAGCAGGCTGATGTAATCCCAACGTGGAGCCCCTGATTACCTCACACAGCTGAGTTTGTTGCACAGGTCGACTCCAGGCCCCACCACCTACCTCACCACAGCAGTGGCAGTTCTGAGAACGAGAGCACCCTCGATCATAAGGGATAACGTGTCTCTCAGATTCCTCCAGCACTTCACAAGTCAACCTCTGACTGACGCCACAGAGCACCACAGCGCCAAATCAGGCTTTTCAGCCAGCTTTCTGCATCCTAACCCTCAAGTATCTAGAGAACCATAGAACACTACAACACAGAAGCAGGCCTTTTGGCCCTTATGGGCTGCGCCGAACCATTTCTCTGTCTACTCCCACTGACCTGCTCCTGGCCCATATCCCTCCATACACCTCTCATCCATGTACCTGTCCAAGTTTTTCTTAAATGTTAAAAGTGAGCCCGCATTTACCACTTCATCTAACTCATCCCTTTACCAACACTCATCCCATTCTTGCAAATGCTTCCTAAATGACATGAGAATCTCTGCCTGCATCACTCATCACTCACGCCGGCAGAGTGTTCCAGATTTTTACAACCTTCTGTGGGGAGAAAACTATTCTTCCTCAGTTCCCCTCGGAACCTCTTCCTTCTTCCCTCAAACCCATGCCCTCTAGTCTTAGACATCTGCTCTAGGGAAAGGTTTCTTCTGTCGCCCATGGTAACCCAAAGGCTGAGCTCAGCAGCGGGAGGAGTGGAATGGAAATCTTTGCCTCTGGCCCTCAGTATGTTGCTGAGGTTGGGGGTGGTGAGGGGAGGGGCTGAGTAGCTTGGAAGGGTGATGTCGAAGCTGCATTTGGTCCCTCAACCTTCCCAAGCCTGATCTTAGAGCTCTCGGCCTGCACTTCCAGCCGCTCGAGAAGGATCAGCCTCCCACTGTCCTCAGCACCGACACACAGCAGGCGACACTGCGGTTGCACGGAAACGGGACGAGCTCAGCTACAGACAGTGGAGACGGTGTGCAGGATGCTGGGTGAGCACGGGGGCAGGTGGGGGCCTGAGGAGCTCGAAAGAGCGTCCGGGAGAGCGGGGTGCTGAAAATGAGAGTTTTGGATGCAGCTCAGCACGTCAGAAAAACGAACATCTGTCTGTATTCTGGCGGCCTCAGTAAAGCAGCCAGCTCAATCGAAGCCCATTCCTATCCCAGACTTTCTGTCCTCTCCTCTCTTCCAGTAGCCCGAAAGCATCTACAACCTGGCTCAAGATTGCGCGGCCTAGTACGGGGGTAGGGGCAAATAAATTACAGGCTTCTAAGAGACATTTATGAACGTGAGAAAGATGAAGACACTGTGTAGGTTTAGAGAAATTGGATTTTGGGGTATTTTGATTTACCTTTTAGCTGCCTCGGCTCAACATTGTGGGCGGAAGGGCCCGTGCTTGATCTGTACAGTTCTATGTTTGAAGAGTAGCTTTATCCCACCGCTATAAGACTATTGAATGTTTCCCTCATGTAAGATAGATTCTTGAACTCACGATCCACCTAGTTATGACCTTGCACCACACTCTCTTGGCGGCTGTTACACTTTATTCTGAATTCTGTTATTGTTTTAACTTGTTCTACCTCAATGCGCTGTGTAATGAACAGCAGGCAAGACAAGCTCAGTACATACGTCAATAATAAACCAGTTCCAATTCTAAAGCTGCACTCTCAAATACAAGAGGACATACATTTAAGGCGAGGGGGGAGAACTTACAGGAAAAGTGTGTTTTTTAACACAGAGAGCTGAAGGTGACTGGATCGGGCTGCCAGGAGACGTGGAGGAAGCAGACGCAACAGTGATATTTAGGTGAAATTGAGGAATGTGGAGCATGAACAGACAGAGCAATTCAGTTTAACTTAGCCTCGTGTTCAGTGGGCCGAAGGGCCTGTGTGGTTCCCCTCTCGGTTTTACACTGCACTGGGAATGTCAGCCTGTGCCTTCAGGGAGGAGGATCCGAACACACAGCTTCTGACAGAGGCAGGTGTGCTCCCTCACAGTATGGGCTTTGCCAGCAGCTGTCGCGAGCCATGTTTACTCGAGGCGGGGGGTGGTGGACTGCCCCAGAACCTGCCGGTGCTCGTCATACCTGTCAATGGTGACAGGCGGTCTGGCCAGGGTTCATTAACAAACGACTCTGCAAGCAGGAAGAAAGGAGGCTTCCCTTGAATTTAGCCTGCTTGGCAGCACCACTCTCGCCTCCTCCAGCATTCTGGGGTCTGATCCAGAAGACAACACGCACAAAGAGCTGGCAAGAGCCAGCAAGTCAGGCAGCATCTGAAGAGGGAAATAAACAATCAGTGCTTTGGGCCAAAACCCTTTATTGGAGGAGCCTCAGCCCAAAATATCAACTGTTTATTCCTCTCTGCCGTACCGGCTGAGCTGTGTGTGTTGCTCAGGGTTTCCAGCGTCCGCAGAGTCTCTGTGTCTCTAACGCAGGCAGGATCAAGAGGGCAGGCTATTCTCTCTGAACCGAAGCTGGGGCTATATTTAAATTTAAATTAAACTCAATTTCTAATTAAATTTTACTCATAGTTAAACAGAGGAATGTCGAGTTCAGGAACCAGCTTGTAAGATCGTAATCTTACTTAGCAATGGAAGAATTTACAGGCCATCTCTTGCGCCACTGTGGACTTGCCAGCCCCACTTACTTGCTGTTTTCCCATCACTCTCTGAATCTTTCCTATCCATGTGCTTGTCCAAGTTCTTTTTTAATGTTGTTAATGCAAATGCATCAGTCACTTCCTCGGGCATCTCATTCTGCATATGGACCAGCCTCTGAGTGAAAATAAGTTCCCTCAAGGGTTCCTATTAGATCTCTCCCCTCCTACTTAACCCAAGGTCTCTAGTTCATGGTTCCCCGACCCTGGGGAAAAGATTGTGTGCATTCACCCCATCTGTACCCCTCAAGATGGATTTGGTGACTTGTTTCTAATTGTGCATTTGCATTAATGTCCAGTTTTGCAATCTTTCTTCACTGCCTTGTATGACTCATGTATAATTAATGTTTGTGTATTGTCTGAACCTGCATGCCCGTGATGCTGCAAGCATGCTTTCCTGCACCCTGTACCTCAGGGTAATTGTGTTTTTGACAGTGAGGTCATACCATTACTTAGTCATACCATTACTTTTGTTGTTTGTCACAAGCAATTCAACCCATTCACTGACAATATGTCAATGTCACTAATTCCATCTCTAAACACGGTATCAGTGGTAAGCTTGAGAGCTGGTTACACAGGGCCCGGTGGTAAAAGGACCCTGTCCTAACACCCTTCCCATAGTGGTGATTACACCGAGCTTCAGTGCAGCTCCCAGCACATACTCCAGCAGCCTGTAATGTGCCCGTCAGCAACACTTCTGCTTATTCTCAGCTCTAGAACAGCAACAGGTTCCGGGCAGATCGAAGTGTGTCTTTCACCAAACTGAGGAGAAGGCCATTTTCCTCGGGTTCCCGGACCTGCGCCAAACTCCTGTCTGCTGACCGAAAGGTGGGCTTTTGGATCCTTCCTGCTGGCGAGGGCTGAGACGTCAGGTGATGTCAGAAACTACAAGATTTTAAACTCAGTCGGAGGCCTCTTGAACGCCTGTGAATGACAGTACAGTACAGGGGCACGGTGTAGTTTCCTGCAGAGAGTGAGGGGTTCTAAGCCAGCTCTGAATCAGAATCAGAACAGGGTTTATTACCACTGGCATGTGATGTGAAGTTTATTGTCTTGTGGCACTGGTAAAGTACTAGACATAAAAATTACTACAAGATTCAATATGAAATATACAACAGAACAAAAGAGGGATAGTGAGGCGGTGTTCATGGGTTTACAGACTGTTCAGAAATCTGATGGCAGAGGGGGGAAGGGACTGGGGGAGGGTCTTGCAGTCCCATTCAGTGCCCTTTGACTTCCTTGGGAAAGGGAATGAGCGCATGGTGAAATATGTCCAAGTCAGAGGGCAGGTGACATGGCGGGGGCTCTGCAGGTGAGGGGGTGCCTTTGTTGATGATGTTGAATCCACCCTTGCTGGTGGAAAGGTGACGTTCCGTCAGCTGAGCGGTCCGCGATCCCGTGAACACCACCTCGTTACGTCTCTTGCCCTGTACTGTTGCCACAAAACGGCACCTTTCAGCACTTTTGTCTCTGGTAACAAACCTGCTTCCAGAGTGCAGGCCAGTCAGGAGTCACACTAACTTTCAACGGAAAAGATCTCGGCAACGAGAGGGCCATTCGGTCCATTCCCTGTGCAGACTCCTAAGACTAACTGTCTCTGGTACGGAGGGGCCACTGTGCAGGACTGGGAAACGCTGTGAAGGGTTAGAAGACTCAGCCAGATCCATCATGGGCACTGACCTCCCCAGCATCGAGGATATCTTCAAAAGGCGAGGACTCAGAAAGATGGCATCCAACATTAAGGATGTCAGAGGGGAGGTACAGGAGGAGTCTGAACAGCTTCTTCTCCTCCACCATCAGATTTGTGAATGGACCTATGAATACTACCTCACTATTGTTGCTTTCTTTCTGTACTGCTTATTTAATTATATTTATATATCTTTTATAGTAATTTTTATGTATTGCACTGTACTGCTCCACAAAACAACACATTTTATGACGTATGCCAGTGATATTAAACCTGATTCTGATTCTGGATGGTCTAACACTAATTCTGTTGCAGAACTTCCTCTGCAAGTTTTTTTATCCACCCAAAGCAAAGCCCTGAACCAACAACAGACTCTCCCCTGTATCAGTGCTCGTCTAATGCCAGTGTTCTTGATTCCTTAGTCGCAGAATAATCCCACTAGTCTACCTTCTCCCCGAGTTTCTATATTGAACCCAGGCGACATTCCCACATTCACAGACCAACGTGGGTTGTAGTTCCAGAGTAATCCCACTGCCCAACATTCTCCCCAAATTCCCTTGTCTGTCTCAGAATAAACCTCCAAGAGGACCACAACCTTGCCATAGGGTTGGAGGTTTGCATGCCTCGATGACCTGGAGAGCTACGTTGGCTGGAATCAGGGCTTATGCTTTGGCTCTTGGTAGGGTCACGTGTGCCAAAGAGGTCAGAGGCCAGGCTAAGAGAGGTCCACCAGTCCTCCAGGTTCGAAGGTTCAGCTCAGGGCTAGCAACCCTGATTGGTCCAAATAAAAGATTGTTACAGAAACAGCAATGAAGGATCTTTCTATATCTGTGTGAGACAGTATAATAGAGAGAGGTGGAGGATCTTCATTGATGCCCTAAACGCCAGTGGCATAACAGGCAGTGATTTTTGTTCCAGATTAAACTTCCCCACTATGATATCACAACCCTGTGTCAATCTCCAACGAAGCCCCCCTGCCCCACCCTCTCCCTATTCCATAAGACATAGGGGCTCCCTGGTACGATAGCGCTTAGCGTGACGCTGTTACAGTTCGGGTACCATCTATAAGGAACTTGTACATTCTCCCGGTCACCGTATGGGTTTCCTCCAGGTTCTCCGGTTTTCTCCCGCTGTCCAGACACAGTAGGCTAACTGGTCCTGTGATTAGGCTAGGGTTAAATTTGCGGGTTGCTGGGCAGTGCTACACCTTGGCCAAAAGTACCTGTTCCACATCGAATCACGAAATAGATAAATAAAGCCCTTCGGCCCATTGAGTCTGCTTCACCATTCAATCACAGCTGCTTTATTATCCCTCTCAACCCCTTCTCCCCGTAACCTTTATTGTCCTGACTAGTCAAAGACCTATCAACCTCTGCTTTAAATATACCCAGTGACTTGGCCTCCACAGCCGACTGTGGCAATGAATTTCACAGATTCCCTGCCCCCTGGCTGGAGAAATTCCTTCTCAGCTCTGTCTAAGGGGATGTCCTTCTTTTCTGAGGCTGTGCCCCCTAGTTCTGGACTCTCCTCCTGTAGGAAACGTCCTCTCCACATCCACTCTATCTAGGCCTTTCAATATTTGATATGTTTCAATGAGATCCTCCTTCATTCTTCTCATAGATTGTGTTTCTGTTTGAAGAAGGCAGCGATTTTCCACCTCACCGAAAGCATTTCATATTAAACACCATTTATGGAAAACGGTTCTTCCAAGCTCTCTCCCTCACCTTTTTTTCTATCCATCTTAAATGAATGTTCCTTCATTTCTGACACTCAACAACAGGAACCTCTCCTTCTGGTTTTAAAAACCTCCCGTTAATCCCCTCTCAGCCTCTGCGTTGGGTAGGAAACTCTCAGAGCTGCCCACTTCCCGTCATCAGCTGTGTCTTCTTGATGAAGATCAGACTGGTTATATTATTGATGAAGAAGATCATTCCCCGGATTTATGTTATCAGCCTTCGTTCAGGCAGTGAATTCCCATCTCCAATTGGACAACTTGATCTGCCTGTTCACACACAACCCCCTGCCTGGGAACCCCTCAGATCAAAGACGCGGTCATATCCTTTTGATAGTGCTCAAACCTTGCAGCATTGAAAGGAATATTGTTTTAAGCCCAGCTATGCACCAGAATCTGACTTCTCAGGACTTAACAAAAGGATTCAGCTGAGCAGCTCCAGTATAAACAAGCTCCTCTGCCCTCTGAAGCCAGACACCTATTTGTTTGTTCAGACTAATGAAGATTAGTTCAATACACATCAGCCTGGGCATGAGAAGCTGTTACAAGTCCCCGCCTCCATCTGTTTCTTGTACAATATCAGCAGCCACACTTCAAACCTGCGCCTCTGTGAACTCTAGACACCATTATTCAGAACGTGGAAGGAAACCCATGTAATCGGGGAAGAATGTGTGAACTCCTTATTGACAGCGGTGGGTCGACACTTGGCTGGTGTCGAGAAGGGACCCCCCCCCCCCATCTGCCAGGTTCTTCACGCACAGCTGGAATTTCGAGCCCGCTGCGCAGTGGGGATGAGATCGTGATCCGTCCCCGTCAGGTGGGAAACAATGTGCCGTTTTGGGGTCCATCCTGAGCAGTTGTGTGGCGGAGCACTCTGCGGCCGGGGACACCGTACGTGTTGATGTATGTGTGACAGACAAGTGAATTTGTATCTGAATCTGAGACCACTGCAGAATGGTAGCGTAGCGGTCAGTGCAATGATATTACAGTGCCGGTGACCAGGGTTCAATTCCTACCACTGTCTGTAAGGAGTTCGCACATTCTTCCCCTGATTACATGGGTTTCCTTCCACGTTCTAAAGACATACGGGCTAGTAGGTTAATTGGTCACAGGGGTGTAAGGCTCGTTGCTGTATCTCTAAATTAAATAAAAGATCATCGACTCACTTAAAGTCTAGTCTGTGGGGTATATTTAAGGCAGAGGATGATAGGTAATGAAGGAAGGCAGAGGAAAGGGGCTGAGAGGAATAATACATGAGCCATGATGGAATGGTGGAGCAGACTCGATGGGCCAAATGGTCTAACTCTTCTCCTATGTCTTTTCGTCTTATGGTCTGCCTGAAAC
Organism: Hypanus sabinus; assembly: GCF_030144855.1. Classification (NCBI taxonomy): domain Eukaryota; kingdom Metazoa; phylum Chordata; class Chondrichthyes; order Myliobatiformes; family Dasyatidae; genus Hypanus; species Hypanus sabinus. Next base: position 24,612,505 of record NC_082706.1, read on the forward strand.
TTGGAGCCCAAGTGACTAGATGCTGGAATATGGAGGAAAAAAATACCCACAAAAATGCTGGAACATAAACAGAAGAGCAATGCGCACAAGTTAGTGGAGGAACTCTGCAAGTCAGAGGGCATCTATGGAAGAGATAAGTGGCTGATGATTCAGGACCGGAAGGAAAATGGGTAGAAACCAGAACAGGAAGGTGGGAGGAGGGGTGGAGTACAATCTGGCAGGTGATAGGTGAGATCAGGTGAAGGGGAAAATGTGTGGGTGGGGGAGAGGGGAAGAGGTGAGAAACTGGATGGGGAGGGGGAAGAGGTGAAGAGCTGAAGAAGCGGGAATCTGATTGAAAGGATAATGGACCATGGAAGAGAGGGAAGGAGGAAGGGAACCGGAGGAGCTGAAGGGCAGGTGAGGAGAAGAGGGGTAAAAAGATAACCAGAACGGGGAAAGGAAAAAGAAAGAAGAAGTGCAGGGGTGAAGTTACTGGAAATTGAAGAAATCAGTCTTTGTGCCATCAGCTTGGAGGCCACCCAGATAAAATAAGAGGTGTTGCTCCTCCAACCTGAGTTTAGCCTCATCAGGGCAGAACAGGAGGCTATGGACACACATGTAAGGACAACTGTATGTACGTGTAGGACCAATCATTTGCCAGCTTGGACTCCGCCTCCTCCACCCATCTTCATATTCTGGCTTCCGCCCTCTTCCTTCCCAGTCCTGATGAAAGATCTTCACCTGAAATACCAACTCTTTATTCCCTCCATAGATGCTGCCACACTTGCTGAGTTCCACCAACGTTTTGCGTGTGTGTCAACCAGACTGCTGGAGGAGCTCAGAAGGTCAGAGACATTGGACAGTCCCAGCTCACCAGCAAATGCCACACTCCATATCCTCTGGTCCAAGTGTATGTGCCCGTCCCTTCCATCGAAACCTCTCGCCGCTCCAGAGTGCCATTGTTCTCAAATGACTCTGTTCCCTCTCCAGCACAGGAATCCCAGAGAAAATTAATTGCATGCTCCACTTCTGTAAGGTCTGAAGAGTTCTTGGCAGATTAAAGACTTGTATGAAAGCGCAGTGGCTAGATAGGTCTTAATACTAATTAAATACTTTGAGAACTCAACAGCCAATCAGCGCACAGCAAGCTCCACAAGCAGCAGTGTAATTATGGACACACCTTTTGATTGAGTAATGTCAAGTGAAGAGAGAATAAATATTGGCCAGGACAATAGTAATGTGCTCTTTGATGAACGACCTAGGACTCTTCATGCCCACGGAAGTGTTCTCTAATGTCCAGCCTTGGTATATTCCATAAATAGAGTAACAGGTTACTCTGCAACCTAGGACTGAACGTCACCAGGAGCCTGTCCAGGTCCAACCACATTGGCATCATTGGTCAAGGAAGCTCAGCAATGCCTCTACTTCCAGAGGAAGATGAAGAAATTTGGCATGTTCCTGTCAATCCTTAACAACTTTGTCGATGCTCCATGGAAAGCATCCTATCTGGACGCACCTGGGATTGGCATGGCCGTTGCTCTGGCCGTGACCACAAGAGCTGTGCACACAGCTCAGCACATCACAGAAACCAGCCTTTTCGCTGCCTCGCTAAATCAGAGAGGGTCAAACACCCCACCCATCCCAGGCATTCTCTCTTCTCCCATCAGGCAAAAGTCTCAAAGTACATACCACCAGGCTCAGAGACAGTTTCTCCTCCATGTTATGAGACCATCGAATGGATCTCTAGTTTGATAAGATGGACGCTTGACCCCACAATCCACCTCGACATGATCTTGTGCCTTATTGTCCGCCTGCACTGCACTTTTCTCTGTTGCTGCTACACTTTATATTCTGCTTTCTGTTCCCTCAGTGAACTGCGTAATGATGTAATCTGTTTCACTGCAGCTAAGTACAGGTGCCAATAACAAACAAATTCTGTTTCCAATTACAGTTCCAAGTGTGGTATACAACTCATTGATTTGAAACGTGACTAATAGAAGCTCGCAGCGGAGTGACACTGCTTTCTGGCTGGGTTGGGAGGTGTCAGCAGGCACCTGTCAATCTCATCTCACCAAAGTTCAAAGTAAATGTATTATCAAAGTACATATATGTCACATATACAATCCTGACATTCATTTTCTTGCAGGCATACTCAATAAATCCATAATAGAATAATAACCAATAGAATCAAAGAAAGACTTGGGCATTCAACCAGTGTGCAAAAGACAAAAAAACTGTGCATATATTAAAATAAAGTGATAATTATCGAGAACATGAGATGAAGAGTGTTTGAAAGTGAGTCCATGGGATGTGGGAACATTTCAATGATGGTGCAAGTGGAGTTGAGTGCATTTATCCCCTTTGGTTCAAGAGCCTGATGGTTGAGGTGTAATAACTGTCCCTGAACCTGGTGGTGTGAGTCATGAGGCTTCCTGTACCTCCTTCCTGATAGTAGCAGTCAGAAGGGAGCATGTCCTATGTGGTGGGGTCCCTGATGGTGGATGCTGCTTTCTGGTGACAACATCATGGTGCGGAGGCCTTTACCCCCTGATGGACTGGGCCATATCCATTATTTTTTGCAGGATTTTTTTCTTTCGTTCCAGGGTACAAATACCTACTACTCAACCAGAATAAGCTCTCAATATGGGGCAGAGACTTGGATGCCTAGTGCCGGTGTTACCTCCCAGTAGGCACGTAGGTGACAGCAAGTTACACACTATGCCAATCTGTAACTCTCTGTCACTCCCAGATTTAGCAGGTCACGCAGGTCCCTAGGATTTGGAGCTCGTGCACCTTGAGTATACTTAGCAAATCTTAAGCAGCCACTGGGTTAAAGACAATTCCATGCGAAGACTGGGGACTGGATTTTAACACAGCTTTCGTCTCTTGATAAATTTGCAGCCAAACCTGAGAGAAACTCCCAAATCAGTTATCCTCACGCATGACAACAGTGAATAGACTTCAAAAGGCTTCACAGGCTGTGAAGTGCTTCGCAATGCCCTGAGGTGCTACAGAAATGCAAGTCTTTCTTGCTTGCTGTGTCAACTAACCTGATTACTTTCCTTGGGACTCAAACATTTAATATGTTTGCCTTGACCCAGCTAATCCAAACTGGCGTACTGGGGAAGGCCTACATGCAGGATTTTGACTCAAAACATCAAAAATTCTGTTCCCCCCACCGATGCTGCTCGATCCGCTGAGTTCCTCCAGCAGATTGTTAGGCTTTCCACTGCCAGCTGCACCTTGTGCATTAATTTAACTATTTCACTCCCAAGCTACATCACAGTTTGGAACGTACTAGCAGGATAGAACTGTGTCATTTAATGCAGACGCTTAACTATAACTCCTCCATGAAGACCACAAATTTGCCGTAGGGTTGGGAGGCTTGCGTGCCTCAATGACCTGGAGAGTTACGTTGGCTGGAATCAGGGCTTTATGTTTTGGCTCTTGGTATGGTCACTCATGCTAAACAGGTCAAAGGGTAAAGGCCAGACTAAGAGTGGTCCACTGGTTCTCCAGGTTCGGGGGTTCAGTTTAGGGATTACAACCCTGACTGTACAAAAGCAATTGTTACGGAAATAGCAAGAATGAACCCTTCTATACAGACGGGTGGAAGATCTTCATTGTTGCCCTAAACGCCAGTGGTGTAACGGGCAGTAAGTAAGTTAACTATATCTGGGGCCTAATGAGACGAGTGTTCAGAGGTCAAGTAGCAGAGAGAGAAGACAGAGAGAAAAAGGACAATTTAACGAGACTAACGTGAACCAGATTCAAATCAAGAGGCATGTTAGAGGCATCAGCTTCTGGCATTCCCTCCATCTGCGGACCACCCAACACATTCTCCCCCACCTCAACACCTCCACCCCCCATCCCTCCCTTCCCACAGCCAGTAATGAGGGAACACATTCAGTCAGCCTGATTAGCTCAATCAACATCTTCAGAGGAACAAAGAATAAACAAATGCTTGTCTGGTTCTCACAGTAGCGACGGAGCTAAGCTGATCACACGGGGCGGACAGGCACAGGGAAACAATCTGCAAGCCCTCAGACAGCAAAGGGTGTGTAGGAGTATGACTGATTTTATCTAAGGCCATCTCATAATCTCGAAACGACCTACGTTAAGTGCCATAAGACACCATGTTCCTTCCCTCATTTGAGGGCTTGTGTAAGTCATTATAGGATCACTGATATTTAACCATTCACGCAGACGTTAATCCACCCATTACTGCAGATCTTAAAGTTTGCCTGACAAATGAGCCTACGCTGGAAAAATCTTTAACCATTGGTCTGCATGAGAGGGAGAGTTCAAAGTTCAAAGCAGTTCAAAGTAAACTTTATTACATCTATGTCACCACATACAACCCTGAGGTTCTATGCCTGAACCTCTGCAGGCATACTTAGCAAATCCGTAACTATAAACAAGAGAAAATCTGCAGATGCTGGAAATCCACACACAACACAATGTTGGAGGAACTCAGCAGGCCAGGCAGCATCTATGAAAAAGAGTATCGTTGATGTTTTGGGCTGAGATGCTTCATCAGGACTGGTGGAAAAAAAGATGAGGAGTCAGAGTTCACTATAACAGGATCAATGAAAGTTCAACCAGAAGACAACAAACTGTGCAAATGCAAAAATAAATAAATAGCAATAAATAACAAGAATGTGAAATAACAAGATAAAGAGTCATTAAAGTGAGATCATTGGTTGTGGGAACATCTCAATGGATGGGGCAACTGAGTGAAGTTATCCTCTCTTGTTCAAAGGCCTGATGGTTGAGGGGTAGCAACCGTTCCTAAACCTGGTGGTGCGAGTCCTGATATTCTTGTACCTTTTACCTGATGGCAGAACATGGCCTAGGTGGTGAATGGAGAGAACATGTTGCCGACATGCAGGGCACACTGCCCTGAGAACAGGAACACTGACACAATGAAGCCATTTAGTCACAAAGAGTTTCTCAGCCTCGTGATGCCAAAGACCTGGGTTCGCCCCTGATATCCGTGTGTGGTATTTACATCCTCTCCCTGTTGACTGGGTGTGTTTTCCCCAAGTGTCACTGTTTCTTCCGACTTTCCAAAGATGCTGTGGTAAGTTGCGCCTAGTGTGTGGGTGAGTGATAGAACCTGGGGGCGGTGGGGGGGGGGGGAAGTTGATGAGAACGTGGGACAATTTAAAACAAGCGGATTAATGAAGACCTACTGTAAGTGGGGGGGCTGGTAGATGGGAGAGAATGGATGGGCTGCAGGGCCTGTATCTGTGCTATCCCTCTCTATGACTCCATTAGCCCCTTGAATATATTCTGACAGCCTCCTTCTTTGTCAGTCCTCCAGTGCCGAGGGGGACTTGCTTCTCCTCTAGTTGTGTGGGTTCTGAAGTCGATGTGGGAACCACAGACTGTTCCACAGCTGGGACAGGAGGTGTCTGAATGGGAGAGATGGCGGGGTAATTGGAAAGGTGGTGAGTCCGTTCTGCCACTTACAGGGGGGCTTCCATGCGCGCGGCACTCACGGTTTCCTCCGGGCACACTGCTGCCCTCCCACCTTCCAAAGATGCACGGGCCAGGGTTAGTGCGTCGTGGCAGTGCATCGTTAGCGCTGCGAGCACGGTGATACTTAAGGGATGCCCCCAGCGCCATCCTCACTGATTCGATTTGACGCAAACAACGCATTTCACTGTGCATGCAATAAATAAAAAGCTAATCCTTAATCCTATGAATAGAGATGAGAATCTCAGCAGGAAGCCTGGTTGAGAGCTCTCACAACAACCACCTTTCACTCAGCCCAGTAAAACTACAGAGCTGATTACAGGAATGGGGAAGAGGGACAACATGCACCAGCCTGCATTGAGGGGGTGGGGGATCAGTGCTGGAGAGGAGCAGCTTTAAACGATAAAACGTTAATATGTCAGATGACCTATCTTAGGCCCAGCACAACGATAAAATCATGAGGAAGGCACTCCAGTGTTCTCACTTTTTTTTAGAAGGTTAAGGAGGCTCTGCATCTCACTGAACACTCTAACAAACTTGGCGACGGTACTGTTGAAAGTACTTCATCCGATTTTGTCATCTGGTATAGCAATCTGAATGCCTAAGGATGTAAGAAGCCGCAGAGAGAAATGGATTCTGCCCAATACATCATGGGCACATCCCTCCTCCTCCCCCAACACATGGAATATTTAGGGGGATACTGCTTCGAGAAGGCACCATCCATCACAAAGATCCCCACCATCTGGGCCACGCCATCTTCTCACAGCTATCTTCAGGCGAGATGACCCACACCAACAGGTTCAAGGACAGTTACTTCCCTTTAACCACTCTGTTCTTGGATCAACCTGTACAACCCTAATCAGATCACTCGGCACTGTGGACCGTCATTTTAGTTTTAATTGGTTCTTTCTTGCAAAAGTGGTACACGGCTTCTGTTCCTATTGTGAGTGTCGTGCATCAGGTGTTCTGTGCAAGCACACTTGCACCTGCGCATTTGGCTGTGAAGTTGAATTTGACTCAGCAGCCTCCGGAATTCACTCTCCTCGTGCTAAGTGATCAGAGGACAGGGATTCCAATTCAGAGGGAAAGTTGGAACGCTTTGAAGCAGCTTTGAAAATAACCTTGAACATTTCCGTCTGTCCGCCTGATAACCTCTGCAGAGCTTGAAATTCAGTGTCTGTTTGGGCCACCTGGTGCCAGGCATGTGGTCAGTTTGAAACTTTTCACTGGCCACAGGTGACTAGAACATAGCAAATGTGGTCCCTTTATTCAAGAGCAGCAGCAGGGACCAGCCTGATTATTCCAGGTCTATGAGCCTAACAGGTATCTAAATTGTATCTAAAAATCTAAAAATCTAAAAATGCTGAGGGACAGGTGTCATCTACACTTGGAAAGGGAGGGACTGATCAGGGCTAGTCAGCACCAACTTGTTCGTGGGAGATCCTGTCCAACTAACTTGACTGAGCTCATTCTTTTAAAAGAAGTAGCACAATATATTGATGAGGGCAGTGCGATTGATGTGGTCACATAAACTTCATTTGGGTCTTTGACAAGGTCCTGTGTAAGATGCTGGTCCAAATGGTTCAAGCCCAGGGAATTCAGGGCTCACTGGCAAAACAGATCGAAAATTGGCTGGGTAATAGGAGACAGGGTAATGGTGGAGGAATGCTTTAGTGACTGGAATCCTGTAACCAGTGGCATACCACAGGAGATGGTACTAAGATCCCTGCTGTTTGGACAATAAGTAACGATCTGTATATGTTTATGTTTAAACTTTGGGATATAAATTTAGGAGGTATGATTGGAAGATCTGCAGAAGATCGAAAAATTGGGGATGTTGTGGAGTGTAGTGGGTAGCCTGGGCTTGCAGATCGCTATTGATCAGAGATCAGAGTTCAGTTTCTGCCGCTGTCTGTACATTCTCCCCATGACCGTGTGGATTTCCTATGGGTGCTCTGGCTTCCTCTCACAGTCCAGCGATGTACAGATTAGGGTTATTAAGCTGTAGGCAGGCTGTATTAGTGTTGGAACATGGCAACACTTGTGAGCTGCCTTTAGCACATATCGGACTGTGATGGCCTTTGATGCAAATGCCACGTTTCACTGTACTGTACATGTGACAAATAGTAAGGGTAGGACATACACCATGAATGGTAGAGCCAGGGAGCAAAGGAGTCTTGTATACAAGTTTACGGATCCCTAAAGGTGATGGCACAGGTAGATAATATGTTGAAGAAGGAATGTAGGGTGTTTGGCTTTGTTAGCTAGGGCCCAGAACTTAAGTGTAGGGAGGTCTTAGTAGAACTTCATTGAACATTGGTTAGGCTTGAGTATTAAGTGCTATGTACTGAGTATTGTGAGCAGTTCTACAAGAAAGATGTGATGGTCTTGGAGATGGTGCAGAGGAGATTCACCACGATGTTGCCTAGGATGGAGGGCTTCTGGCTGAGAAGAGACCAAATAGACTGGATTTGTTATCCTTGGAGCTGAGAAGTCTGAGGGGGAACCTAATAGAGATGTATAAATTATGTGAGGCATAGATGTGGTGGATAATGAGAAACTTCTCACCATAATGGAGACATCTAAAAACAGAAGGCACAAATATCAGTGAAGAGTGATAGGTTTCGAGGTCACCTAAGGATTGCTCTTCACCCAAAAACTGGCTGCAGTTTGGTAGGCATTGCCTGAGCTGCTGGTGGAGGTAGAAACTATTGCTAATTTAAAAGGTCATACAGCACAGAAAGAGGCCCTTCAGCCCATGGAGACCATGCAATCACTGATCCTATTTATCGGCGCTTGACTCATCAATGTAAAGAAGGCTACAGACCAAACATCAGAAAGCACACTGGGATATCCTAGGTTGTATACGTATTATATAAGTGCAAAATCTCTTTAGGATAATTTGGGATGAGACAATAACATTAGGTTAAATGGGTATTTTATGTTTTGTTAACAAAAATGTCCAAAATAATAACTTTATTATCAAATCTCCCAACGACCCTCGCCACTGTGATCAACATTAAGCCACAGAGTCCAGCAGCACAGAAACAGGCTATTCAGCCCAACTCACCCATGCCAGCCAAGTTGCCCATGTAAACTTTTACCCATATGAGGGCTATATTTCTCTAAACCAAGGGCTCCCAACTGGGAGTCCATGGAGCCCTTGCTTAATGGTATTGGTCCATGGAATTACAAAGGTGGTGACTCCCTGCTCTAAACCTTTCCTATCCATGTACAGTACCTGTCCAAGTATCCTTTAAATGTTGTTCCGATACCTGCCTCAACCACGTTCCACCTGTATGCCATGCCCTGCATGAAGTTCCCCCTCAGGTCCATTTCAAATCTTCCCTTTCACCTTAAACCTATGCCCTCTAGTTTTCGATTCTCTTTCCTGAGTAAACAAAATGTGTGCATTCATCCAATTGATGTCGTTCATTGTTTTATACACCTCTGTAAAGTCACTCCTCAATCTCCTATGCCTCAAAGGAATAAAGTCCTCCTCTGCTCTATAATGCAGGCTCTCGAATCTCAGCAACATTCTCAAGAATCTTCTCTGCATTCTCTTCAGATTCTCTTTTCTGTAACAGGGTAATTAAAATTGTGCTCAACACCTTTGGCGCATCCTCAATGGTGCCTTGTGCGAATGTTACATAACATTTCACTTCCTATTGACTGAAGGCCAGTGTGCCAAATGCCTTTCGCACCACTCTGTCAACACCTCTTGCAAGGATTTATATTTTGGTACTCCTAGGTCGTTGTTTTCTAAAACAAAGTCCTCCCCTCAAAATGAAACACTTAATCCAATTAACTCCACTTGCCATTCCGTTCCACTTACCCTGTTGATCAAGATTCTCTTGTAGTATCTGATATCCTTCTTCACCGTGTACAATGCCACCGATTTTTGTGTCATCTGCAAAATTACTGACTGTGACGTGTACATTCAAATCCAAATCATTCACTTTTAGAAAAGAGAGAGAGGAATCAATCACCAGCAGGGGGCAGCGTGCCACAGTCTCCAGGAGGAAAGATCCGACCCATAAGCTGTGCTTTAAGCAATGCACACACAAAATGCTGATGGAACGCAGCAGGCCAGGCAGCATCTATAGGAAGAAGTACAGTCGACGTTTCGGGCCGAGAACCTTCGTCAGGACCCTTGTAAGCTGTGCTTTGAATGCTCTAAAACAGGACAGTGGGAGATTCTCTGAAACAATTTGACACGGAGTCACTAACAATCACGAGGAAAAGTCAGATGCCCTAAGAGTTGGGTTTAAAGGGCAAGAACCACTAGGCTTAAGGGCAGCTTCTAACTCATGGTTGTAAGACAATTGGACGTTCACCTAATGTGAAAAGATGGACCCTAGACCTCACAATCTACCTCACTATGGTCTTCATCTTGTTATGTGCCTGCACTGGACTTTTTCCAAAACTGTAACACCTTCTGTTATCGTAATTCCTGAATGTATTGATCTATACGATGACATGCAAAGTTTTAAAAAGATTGTGTTATTTTGTGATACTGTGCAGAGTAGACCTTCCTGGCCCTTCAAGCCACAACAACCCCACAACCCCCAACAAACCCTCTTAATCCTAACCTAATCACGGGACAATTTACAATGACTAATTAACATACCCGATAAGTCTCTGGACTGTAGGAGGAAACTGGAGCGTCCGGGAAAAACAATACATTCCACGGGGAGGACAAATAGAGACTCCTTACAGAACAGTGCTGGCATTGAAATCTGAACCCCAGACCTCCCCGACCTGCAATGGTATTGCGCTAACTGTTATGCTGCTCTGGACCTCAATACGTGTGACAATAAACCAGTTTGCCAATTTTTAATTTAATTTGAAAAGGACAGTTGAGGGAACTCCCACGACTCAGCCCAGGGGTCTGGAGAGACAAGGTAGGGAGACAAGAGAGAGGGAGTACAGGAGCAAGATATACCAGCTGTCACAGCAACAACCTTGCTCTCAACGTCAGTATGATGAAAGAGTCGATTGTGGACTTTGGGAAGGCTGCACAGGCTGCATCACTGGTAGGGGGTGCTACTGCACAAGACCAAAAGAAGCTACAGAAAGTTGTAAAATTAGTCAGCTCCATCCTCCATCCGTAGTATCCAAGACATCTTCAAGGATCTGTGCCTCAGAAAGACGACGTCCATTATTAAGGAACGTGCCCTCTTCTCATTGTTACCATCAGGAAGGAGGTACAGAAGGAGGTAATGAGTCAGGAGCTGCTTATAACCATATAACAATCACAGCACGGGAACAGGCCATCTCGGCCCTCCTAGTCCGTGCCGAACTCTTAATCTCACCTAGTCCCACCTACCCGCATTCAGCCCATAACCCTCCACTCCTTTCCTGTCCATATACCTATCCAATTTTACCTTAAATGACACAACTGAACTGACCTCTACTACTTCTACAGGAAGCTCATTCCACACAGCTATCACTCTCTGAGTAAAGAAATACCCCCTCGTGTTTCCCTTAAACTTCTGCCCCCTAACTGTCAAATCATGTCCTCTTCCCCTCTGCCATCCAACTCCTAAATTGACATTGAACCCATGAACATTATCTTATTTTTTAAAACTATATATTACTTCTGTTTTTGCACTACTTTTAATACATATATATATACTTACTGTAATTGATTTACTTATTTACTTAGACCATAAGACTTAGGAGCAGAATTAGACCATTTGGCCCATTTGGTCTGTTCTGACATGTAACCATGGCTGATTCTTTCTTCCACTTCTCAGCCCCACTCCCTGGCCTTCTCTCTATAACGTTTGATGCTGCATCAAATCAAGAACCTATCAAGCTCTACCTTAAATACACCCAATGACCTAGCCTCCACAGCTGCCTGTGGTAATAACTTCCACAAATTCACTACCCTCTGGTGAAGAAATTTCTCTGCATCTCTTTTAAATGGACGCCCCTCTATCCTGAGGTTGTGCCCTCTTGTGCTAGATTCCCGCATCATGGGAAACATCCTTTCCATATCTACTTTGTCTAGGTCTTTTAACATTTGAAAAGTTTCAATGAGATTCACCGCCCCCCTCCCCCCGCCACCACCATCCATCTAAATTACAGCAAGTACAGACCCAGAGCCATCATACATTCCTCCTATGATAACCCTTTCATTCCCGGAATCATTCTTGTGAACCTCCTCTGGACCCTCTCCAATGCCAGCACATCTTTTCTTAGATGAGGAGCCCCAAACTGTTCACAATACTCACCAGTGCCTTTATAAAGCCTCAGCATCACATCCCTGTTCTTGTATTCTAGACCTCTTGAATTGAATGCTAACATTGCATTTGCCTTCCATACCACTGACTCTAGCTGCAAGTTAACCTTTAGAGTGTTCGGCACAACGACTCCAAAGTCACTTTGCATCACAGATTTTTCAATTTTCTCCCCATTTAAAAAATAGTCTGCACATTTATTTTTACTACCAAAGTGAACGACCATGCACTTTCCAATATTGTCTTTCATTTGCCACTCTCTTGCTCATTCTCCTAATCTGTCTATGTTCTTCAGCAGCCTACCTGCTTCCTCAACACTTCCTGCCCCTCCACCAATCTTTGTATCATCTGCAAATTTGGCAATAAAGCCACTTCTTCCATAATCTAAATCATTGATATACAGCATAAAAAGAAGCGGTCCCAACACTGACCCCTGCAGAATACCACTGGTCACTTGGAGCCAAGTCAAAAAGATTCATTTTATTCCCAATCGCTGCCTCCTACCAATTACCCAGTGCTCTAACCATGCCAGTACCTTTCCTGCAATACCATGGGCTTTTAACTTGGTAAGCAGCCTAATGTGCAACACCTTGTCAAGGACCTTCTAAAAGACCAAATATACAACATCTACTACATCTCTTTTATCTATCCTCTGTGTAATTTCCTAAGGAATTCCAATGGGTTCATCAGGCAAGATGTTCCCTTAAGGAAACCATGCTGACTTTGTCCTATCTTGTCCTGTGTACCAAGTACCCCATAACCTCATCCTTAACAATTGACTCCAACTTCTTCCCAACCACTGAGGTCAGGCTAGCTGGTCTATAATTTCCTATCTGCTGCCTTCCTCCATTCTTAAAGAGTGGCGTGGCATTTACAATTTTCCAGTCCTCTGGCACCATGCCAGAGTCCAATGATTTTTGGAAGATCTTTACTAATGCTTCCACAATTTCTATCACTACTTCTTTCAGAACCCTAGGGTGCAGTTCATCTGGTCTGGGTGACTTATGTACCTTAGGTCTTTCAGCTTTTTGAGCACCTTCTCCTTGTAATAGTAACTGAACTCACTTCTCTTCCCTCACACCCTTCAACATCTGGGACACTGCTAGTGTCTTCCACAGTGAAGGCTGATGCAAAATGCTCATTTGGTTCATCTGCCATTTCCTTGGCTTCTATTATTCTCCAGCCTTATTTTCTAGCAGCCCTATATCCACTCTCATCTCTCTTTTTTTTACATACTTGAAAAAGTTTTTACTATTCACTGTCATGTTGTATGCTAGCTTGCTTTCATATTTCATCTTTTCCCTCCTAATGATTCATTTAGCTGCTCTCTGTGGGGTTTTAAAAGCTTTCCAATCCTGTCCGCCCACTAATTGTTGCTTTGTTGTATGCCCTCTCTTTTGCTTTTACATTAGCTTTGACTTCCCTTGTCAGCCATGGTTGTTCTATTTTGCCATTTGAGTATTTCTTTGTTTTTAGAATACATCTATCTTGCACCCTTCACATTTTCGTAGAAACTCACACCATTGTTGCTCTGCTGTCATCTCGGTCAGCATCTCCTTCCAATTTACTTTGGCCAACTCCTCTCTCATAACACTGTAATTTCCTTTGCTCCACCGAAATACTGCTACGTCACACTTTACTTTCTCCCTGTCAGATTTCAAGTTGAACACAATCATATTGTGATCAATGCCTCCTAAGGGTTCTTTTAATCTCCTTCAGTTCATTACATAACACCCAATCCAGTATAGCTGATCCCCTAGTCGGCTCAATGACAAACAGCTCTAAAAAGTCATCTCATATGAATTCAACAGCCTCATTCTCTTGGGATCCATTTCCAACCTGATTTTCCCAATTGACCTGTATATTGAAATCTCCCATGACTGTCATAGCATTGCCTTTCTGACATGCCTTTTCTATTTCATGTTGTAATCTGTGGTCCACATCTCCGCTACTGTTGGGAGGCCTGCTGCCATCAGGGTCCTTTTAACCATGCAGTTTCTTAACTCAACCCACAAGGATTCAACATCTCTGATCCTATGTCACAGCTTTCTACTGATTTGATGCCTTTTTTTACCAGCAGAGCCACACCACCCCTCTGCCTACCTTCCTATCCCTCCAATACAATGTGTAACCTTGGACCTTTAGTTCCCAACTACAACCATTTATTTGCTCTTCTGTTTTATCATGTATTGCATTGTTCTGCTGCTACGAAGTCAACAAATTTCACAATACATGATATACCCACTTCTGATTCTGATTCTAACCTTAATGACTCAGGACAAATCTTTCATCAGAACTGGGAATGAAACTAAAGCAGTTTGTTCAGCTGCAAGGAGTGTGGGTGGGATGACTTTGATTAGATGATACAGAACCAAAATGCCAGGAGCTGTGCTCAATGAATGAATGGGAACCGCTAGCGAATGAGAGTGTAGACAAATAATGTGGGGGTTGTGAAATGCAGAGCAGGAAGACATGCCAAGCTGGCCGGGCTGTCTGACCGATGAACATTTCCATTCATCCTGTTACTATATTTTTCAGCAGGATTTTGAGGATTTGCAGAGTTGCAGGAGATAAGAAAGATAGCAAAGTCACACCAGACCAAACTGTGAAGAGATTTTGAACTTAGAAAGCAGGTTCGCTGTTTATCAGGTACAAGGTACGTGACTTTGAACTAAGAAAGCAAAATCTAAACATGATCTCTTGAATACTAATAAAATTTCCATCTATAAAAAACTATGTGTGTTGTGAAGAGAGATTTACACTATAAACCTAATGTTTTCCTCAACTCAAAATTGATTCCTGTTGGGGTACATTCAGTTCTCTGGTTCTTCATGAGATGGTGAATATTAACAGATTACTCAACTGCATGAACCATCACCATCAAACATGATCACATTTATTGGGAAGCGTAGTAAAATAATTATTAGTGTGCAATGTGAACTCTGCAGGTGATCTTCTCATTATGTAAAGTGCTTTGTCCCTAGTGTTGTATACAGAGTCGGCCCTCCTCATCCGCGGGGGATTGGTTCCAGGACCCTCCACCCCCCCGCGGATACCAAAAAATGCGGATGCTCAAGTCCCTTATATAAAATGGCGTAGTATTTGCATATAACCTACGCATATCCTCCCATATACTTTAAATCATCTCTGGATTACTTATAATACCTAATACAATGTAAATGCTATGTAAATAGTTGTTATACTGTTTTGTTTAGGGAATAATGACAAGAGAAAAATGTCTGTACACGAGACGTGAGGCGAACAATGCTCTTCAACGAGTGCTGGAGAGAGAACTTCCAGGCTTTCCTGATCCGCGGTTGGTTGAAACTGCGCATGTGGAACCCGTGGATAAGGAGGGCCGACTGTACAGGTCAATTGAGATAACTATGGTGCTCGTATTGGAATAAGTAAAAATAAGGCTTTTTAATTGCTCTAAGTGTGGTGCAATATTCAGCATTAAAATCAGCCCAGGGCAGTCAAGCATCACATGCATCTGTAATTACAATACTAAAGGGGCTCCAACTGTTGCATTAAGTTCTTGCAGGAAAGGTAGGCTGTCATTTACTTGGATTGAAAGGAAACAGGTTTACTCTGAGAACTGAAGCATAACCATGCAGGTAGGAAGAACACGAGCTTCTTAGACCATAAGACATAGGGCCAGAATTAGACCATTTGGCCCATCGTCAGCTCAGCCATTCCATTGTGACTGATTTATTATCCCGCTCAATCCCATTCTCCTGCCTTCTCCCCATAACCTTCGATGCCCTTAACAGTTCAACAATTTTAATAACTAATGAGATTAATTTGAAGCAGATATCCAACAAACGCTGGAAAATTGAGTTTAATAAATAGTAAATGGTTTTAATCTGTTAAACTTTGGATAGAGGGCTTATTACAGATATTAATGATTGTTAGTGAGGATAATATTTATCTGAGTGTCTTAAATTTTGATGCAGATTTCTGTAGCCATTTGTTTGACCTTTTACAGAAGTCCAATCTTCCTGTTCTCTCTGTGAACGTCTCTCTTTCTCTCCCACCATCTTCAACCTTGCAAGTACCTCCCAATTATACTGGAGCCAGAATTGGGACAATTTATGAGAATGATTCCAGGAATGAAAGGGTTACCATACGAAGAACATCTGGAAGCTCTTGGGCTGTATTCCCTGGAGTTCAGGAGAATGAGGGGAATCTCATAGAAAATTCCAAATGTTAAAAGGCCTGAACAGATTAGATTACGGCAAAACTATTTCCCGTGGTGGGGGGTGGGGTGGTTTAGGACAAGAGGGCACAACTTCAGGATTGAAGAACATCCATTTAGAACTGAGATGCGGAGAAATTACTTTAGTCAGAGGGTGGTAAATCTGTGGAATTTGTTGCCATGAGTGGCTGTGGAAGAAAAGTCATTGGGTGTATTTAAGGCAGAGATAGGTTCTTGATTAGCCAGGGCGTCAAAGGGTATGGGGAGAAGGCAGGGGAATGGGGATGACAGGAAGAATTGGATCACCCGATGATTGAATGGTGAATCAGACTTGATGGGCCAAATGGCCTACTTCTGCTCTTATATCTAATGGTCTTATGGACAGAAATCCTCAGATTTTTTTTAAAAGATCACATTTACTCAAAGTAATTTTTTTAAAAAGCTCCTCCTAGGGACTGACTTGGTGAGATCAAAAGAAGATTTGGTCTTTCTGGGAGCACTGATGTGGATATGGAACACCACCACTTTAGGGACCTCTGAATCATTTAGGAAGTAGTCACCAAAGTAGGTGGAGTGAATGAGGAATGGGATGGGAGAAGGGTGGAGATACAAGACTCACCACAATATCACAGAATGAGGACAGAGACTCTAGGTGGCCACAGTGGTGGTAAAAGACAGTTATATTTGAGATTGAACCCTTTAATATTCTCTGTCCAAGCAGTCAGCAAATCAGCAGGTCAGACAATGCTCCTTGCATAGTACAAGCTGCCCTCAGCTTGCAAATGGGTTCCATTTTTATGTGTCGGTACCTATTTTTATCCATAACACAGAAAACATACAATGTCACTCGGTATGATAAGTATACCTTCATGTTATTGTAATGAATGACATTGAAAACATAAAAGACTGAAGAGAAAGAACAATATTTGAAGGCTGTGTGAGAGAGGAAACGTTTTAGGAAAGGATTTGTGTACATTTCAGACTTTTGAATTTAATATCATGGGAGCTCATTCATACATTATTGCACATGTAAAAAACCAGTAAAGTGAAGATATTTTCAAAAATAATGAAAAGTTTCTGAACATCAAAAAAAAACTACCATAAAGAGCAGTAAACAGTTGAAAAAAAAACTAAATCAAATCAATATTTAGTGTGATCATCCTTTGCCTTTAAAACTGCATCAATTCTCTGTCATGCAATCTTATAAGAAAATTGGCTGGTGTTGTTTGAAGCATCTTGGAGAACTTGTCACAGTTCTTCTGCAGACTTCTGCTGTCTTGCTTGTTTTTGTCTCTCCAGGAAATCCCAGACATCCTTGGTGATGTTGAAATCAGGGCTCTGTGGAGGCCATACTACCTGAAACCATGTAAAAAATCTAGGGTGCCCAGGACTTTTGCACAGTACAGTATGTACAGGTATTGGGTGTTAATATCCTAAGGATGACCTGCATGTCCTTCTGTTGTAGTTGAATCATTGCTGTGACACAATGAAATGTGTTAAGACTCCCTCCTCCATCAGTTCCTGCATAAAAGGACATCTGTCTTTAACATTTACTGTTTTATCTGCTCACTTGTTTTACTGCATCTTTAGGCATTCAATGCTACAACTTAACATGAATTGGTACAATTAAATTTCAACTTGGAATTATTACCTGCACACTTTCATAAAATTATTTTAACTTTCTTACATGACACAGGAACAGAGAAACCTAAAATAAATCCTTAATTCCAGGAGATAGGAAATTGTCCCAAGTCCATAACTCTCTACAAAAGGCAGCACAGGGGTATAGAGTAATGGAATAGACATCTGTATGCTTGATTTCATAGGCATTGGGTGTGAGAGGTGGGATGTCATGATGTTGTTGTACAAACAACTTTTAGATTGCACTTGTGTACCATTCTATTTGCCATACTACTGGCAGTTGTGGTAGCAGTAGTACGCAAAAGAGATTCATCAGGATATTGGCTGGGATGGAAGGCTATAGTTATAAGGAGAGACACAATAAGGCGGATTATTCTTAGTGGAATGGTAGAAGTCCAAGGAGTAACAGTAGAAAAGTTGTTAAAATTTGAGGGACCGGGATAGGATAGATGATCAGAATTGTTTTCCCTAAGGCATGGGAGTCGGGAACTAGAGGGTCCCAGTTTAAGTTGAAAGTAGAGAAATCTAAAGAAGATCCAAAGAGTAGTTTTTTTTCCCCATACAGAAGAATGAGCTGCCAGAGAGGTGTTAGATGCGGATACAATTATATTTAAAATGATTGGATAGATGCTTCAATAGGAAAAGATTGCATGCCTAATGTAGATGATGTAACAGGCAAATATAGGCCAGCTAGCTTAACATCTGTAGTCGGGAAAATGCTTGAAGCTGTCATTAAGGAAGAAATAGCCAAACATTTAGAAAGGAGTGGTTCCATTTGACAGATGCAGCATGGATTTGGAAAGGGCAGGTCCTGTTTGACAAACTTACTGGAGTTCTTTGAGGACTAATGAGTGCAGTGAATAGAGGGGAACAGGTGGATGTCGCATACTTAGATTTTCAGAAGGTGTTCGAAAAGGTGCCACACAAAAGACTTATAAATAAGATATGGATGCATGGAGTTGGAGGAAGTATATCGGCATGGATGGTGGATTTGTTAACCAATAGAAGGCAGAGAATTGGTATAAATGGGTGTTTCTCTGGTTGGCAGTCGGTGGTGAGTGGGGTGCCGCAGGGGTTGGTGCTGGGCCCGCAGCTGTTTACCATTTACATTGATGACTGGGAAGAGGGGAATGAGTGCAGCTCAGCAAAATTTGCTGATAACACTAAACTGAGTGGAAAAGCAAATTATACAGAGGAGGTGGCGAGTCTGCAGAGGGATGTAGATAGGTTAAGTGAGTGGGTCAAGGTCTGGCAGATGAAATACAACGTTGGTAAATGTAAGATCATCCACTTTGGAAGGAATAATAGAAGAGCAGATTATTATTTAAATGGTGAAAGATTGCGGCATGCTGTCGTGCAGTGGAACTTGGGAATGCTTGTTCATGAGTCACAAAAAGTTGGCTTGCAGGTACAACAGGTTATTAAGAAGGCAAACGGAATGTTGGCCTTTATTGCCAGAGGGATTGAACTCAAGAGCAGGAAGGTCATGCTGCAACTATACAGGGTACTGGTGAGGTTGCACCTGGAGTACTGTGTGCAGTTCTGGTCTCCAAACTTGAGGAAGGGTATACAGGTACTGGCTTTGGAGGCAGTGCAGAGGAGGCTCACCAGGTTGATTCCAGACATGAAGGGGTTAACCTATTAGGAGCGATTAAGTTGCCTGGGACTATACTCTCTGGAATTCAGAAGAATGAGAGGGGATCTCATAGAAACATACAGATTTTGAAAGGGATAGATAAGATAGAAGTAGAAAAGTTGTTTCCATTGGTAGATGAGACTAGAACTAGGGGACATTGCCTCAATATTTAGGGGATAAGATTTAGGACAGAGATGAGGAGAAACTGTTTTTCCCAGAGAGTGGTGAATCTGTGGAATTGTCTGCCCAGGGAAGCAGTTGAGGCTTCTTCACTAATTATACTTAAGATACAGTTAGATTTTTACATACAGTAGTAGGGGAATTAAGAGTTAATGGGGAAAAGGCAGGTAGATGAAGCTGAGTTTATGGACAGATCAGCCATGACCTTAGTGAATGGTGGGGCAGGCTTGATGGGCTGGATGGCCTGCTCCTGCTCCTATTTCTTATGTTCTTAATGGACTTAGAGGAGATAGGCATCAGGGTCAGCATGATTGAGGGGGTCAGATGTGCTGCTTATCTCGAATTCTACAATTCTGAATGACCTCTTGATTCATGAGCTGCTCTTGCTTAATGATCTAACTATCATGCTCTGAAGAAGCATGAAATATTAATTGTTTCTCTCTTTGCAGGTGAAGCATTTCAAGCTTTTTCTGATTCATCTGCAAGAAATTAAAGTAGAAAGATCTCCCTAGGCATCAGGGAGTGGAGAGTACTGAGTCTTGAGCAATCTGGCCCACTTTTGGAAACCGATTGAATGGCTTTAATTTGTAATATTGGCAAGGCATAAAAGCCAAATTTGCTGATATTTTTGAGATTAAGAGAAGTCAAACTCTTCTGCTTGATGGTTGAACAGAACTTCATGTACTTCTCTGGAAAAGCCTGCTGTGTCTAGTTTTGCAATGGTGAAGTAACTGCTTATTTCATTGTACTACAGGTAATTTGTTACTGGAATTATAATAATTTCCCTTTCAAATTTACAAAGGTTGTTTGGGCAGGAACATCACAAGCACAAGCACGTGGACATCAGCCAGTTAGAACAGCGAGAAGAGTTTAAAAGGAGACAGCTTTATAGAGCAGACATCCTGGTAGAGGGAAACAGAGTAGGAGGGCTTTAGTTCAACGCAGCTTAGGCGATAACGGGCCAAGGCGAGGTAGGTTGCCTGTATAGAATACAGACAGGAAGTATGTGTGTGAGGCCAGTGTTTTGTGCTGGGTGTCAGATGTGGGAAGTCCAGAAGACTCCCGGGCTGGCCAGGTGCATCGAGCTGCAGCTCCTTAGCAACCAAGTTAGGGAATTGGAGATGCAGCTCAATGACCTTCATTTGGTGAGGGAGAGTGAGGAGTTGATAGATAGGGGCAACAGGCAGGTAGTCACACTGGGGCCTTGGGAGACAGATGGGTAGGTAACAGTCAGGAGCAGGAAGGGCAGGAGTCAGATGCTAGTGAGTACCCCTGTGGCTGTCCTCTTAATAAGAATTCTATTGTGTTCTATTGGAGGGGGGGGGGAACTACCTGGGGGAAGCAACAGCGGCTGCGCCTCTGGCACAGAGTCTGGCCTTGTGGCTCAGAAGGGTAGGGAAGGGAAAAGAATGGCAGCAGTGATAGGGGACTCTATAGTTAGGGGGTCAGACAAGCCATTCTGTAGACGCAGGAAAGCAACTCGTATGGTAGTTTGCCTCCCAGATGCTAGGGTCCGGGATGTTTCTGATTGTGTCCGTGCTAACCTGAAGTGGGAAGAAGAACAGCCAGAGGTCGTGGTACATATTGGTACCGACAACATGAGAGGAGGTCTTAAAAGCAGACTACAGGGAGTTATGAAGGAAGTTGAGAGAAGCAGGACCACAAAGGTAGTCATTTTGGGATCACTGCCTGTGCCACATGACAGTGAGTATAGGAATTGAATGAGGTGGAGGATAAATGCGTGGCTGAAGGATTAGAACAGGGGGCAAGGATTCAGATTTCTGGATCGATGGGACCTTTTTTGGAGCAGGAGTGACCTGTACAAAAAGGGCCAGTTACACTTGAATCCCAGGGGGACCAATATCATGGAGGGGAGGTTTGCTAAGGCTACTGGGGAGAGTTTAAACTAGAATTGCCATGGGGTGGGAACTGAACTGGAGAGACTGGGGAAGAGGAGGTTGGCTCACAAATAGAGAAAGTTTGGAAACAGTGAGAGAGGGAAGACAGGCAAGTGACAGAGAAAGGATGCACTCAGACTGATGGTTTTTAGATGTGTCTACTTTAATGTAAGGAGTATTATGAACAGATGAGCGGATGAGCTTAGAGCGTGGATCAGTACTTGGAGCTATGATATTGTGGCCATTACAGAGACTTGAATAGCTCAGGGACAGGAATGGTTACTTCGAGTGCCAGGCTTTAGATGTTTCAGAAAGGACAGGGAGGGAGGCAAAAGAAATGGGACGTGGCAATGTTGATCAGAGATAGTGTCATGGTTGCAGAAAAGGAGGAAGACATGGAAGGATTGTCTACAAAGTCCCTGTGGGTGGAAGTTAGGAACAGGAAGTGGTCAATAACTCTACTGGGTGTTTTTTTTAATAGACCACCCAATAGCAACAGGGACATCGAGGAGCAGATAAGGAGACAGATTCTCGAAAGGTGTAATAATAACAGGGTTGTCTTGGTGGGAGATTTTAATTTTCCAAATATCGATTGGCATATCCCTAGAGCGAGAAGTTTAGATGGGGTGAAGTTTGTTAGGTGTGTTCAGGAAGGCTTCTTGACAATATGCAGATAAGACTACAAGAGGAGAGGCTGTATTTCATATGGTATTGGGAAATGAACCTGATCAGGTGTCAGATCTCTCAGTGGGAGAGCATTTTGGAGGTAGTGATCACAATTCTATCTCCTTTTCCATAGCATTGGAAAGGGATAGGAACAGGCAAGTTAGGAAAGCGTTGAATTGGAGTAGCAGGGGAGACGAGGCTATCAGGCAGGAACTTGAAAGCATAAATTAGGAACAGATGTTCTCAGGGAAATGTACGGAAGAAATGTGGCAAATGTTCAAGGGATATTTGCGTGGAGTTCTGAAAAGGTATGTTCCAATGAGACAGAGAAAGAAAGGTAGGATACAGGAACTGTGGTGTACAAAGGCTGTTGTAAATCTAGTAAGAAAAGCTTATGAAAGGTTCAAAAAACTAGGTAATGATAGAGATCTATAAGATTATAAGGCTAGCAGGAAGGAGCTCAAGAATGAAATTAGGAGAGCCCGAAGAGGCCATGAGAGGTCTTGGCAGACAGGATTAACAAAAACTCCAAGGCATTCTGCAAGTATCCAAAGGGCAAGAATATAAAACATGAGAGAATAGGACCAATCAAATGTGACAGTGGAAAAGCGTGTATGGAACCGGAGGAGATAACAGAGGTACTTAGTGAATAGTTTGCTTCAGTATTCACTACAGAAAAGGATCTTGGCAATTGTAGGAATGACTTACAGCAGACTGAAAAGCTTGAGCATGTAAATATTAAGAAAGAGGGTGTGCTGGAGCTTCTAGAAAGCATCTAGTTGGATAAGTCACCGGGACTGGACAAGATGTACTCCAGGCTATTGTGGGAGGCAAGTGAGGAGATTGCTGAGCCTCTGGCAATGATCTTTAAATCATCAATGGGGATGGGAGAGGTTCCAGAGGATTGGAGGGTTGCAGATGTTGTTCCCTTATTCAAGAAAGAGAGTAGAGATAGCCCAGGAAGTTATAGACCAGTGTGTCTTACCTCAGTGGTTGGTAAGCTGATGGAGAAGATACTGAGAGGCAGGATTTAAGAACATTTGGTGAGGCATAATATGATTAGGAATAGTTAGCATAGCTTTGTCAAAGGCAGGTTGTGTCTTATGAGCCTGATTGAATTTTTTGAGGATTTGACGAAACACATTAATGAAGGAAGAGCAGTAGATGTTGTGTATATGGATTTCAGCAAGACTATTGAGAAAGTAAGGAGTCATGGGATCCAAGGGGACATTACCTTATGGATCCAGAACTGGTTTGCCCACAGAAGGCAAAGAGTGGTTGTAGACGGGTCATATTCTGCATGGAGGTTGGTGACCAGTGGTGTGCCTCAGGGATTGGTTCTGGGACCCCTACTCTTCACGATTTCTACAAATGATCTGGATAAAAAAGTGGAGGGATGGTTTAGTAAATTTGCTGATGACACAAAGGTTGGGGGTGTTGTAGATACTGTGGAGGGCTGTCAAAGATTACAGTGGGTCATTGATAGGATGCAAAACTGGGCTGAGAAGTGGCTGATGGAGTTCAACCCATAGAAGTGTGAAGTGGTAGGTCAAATATGATGACAGAATATAGTATTAATGGTAAGACTCTTGGCAGTGTGGAGAATCAGAGGGATCTTGGGGTCCAAGTCCATAGGACACTCAAAGTTGCTACGCAGGTTGACTATGTGGTTAAGAAGGCATACTGTCGATTAGGCTTCATCAATCATGGGATCGAGTTTAGGAGTATAGAGATAATGTTGCAGCTATATAGGACTTTGGTCAGACCCCCTTGGAGTACTGTGCTCAATTCTGGTCACCTCACTACAGGAAGGATGTGGAAACCATTGAAAGGGTGCAGAGATTTACAAGGATATTGCCTGGATGGGGAGCATGCCTTATGAGAATAGGTTGAGTGAACTTGCCCTTTTCTCCTTGGAGAGATAGAGGATGAGAGGTGACCTGATAGAGGTGCATAAGATGATGAAAGGCATTGATTGTGTAGATAGTCAGAGACTTTTTCCCATTGCTGAAATAGCTAGCAGAAGAGGGCACAGTTTTTAGGTTATAGTCCTGAGGAAGGGTCTCGGCCCAAAACGTCGACAGTGCTTCTCCCTATAGATGCTGCCTGGCCTGCTGTGTTCCACCAGCATTTTGTGTTTGTTGCTGCAGTTTTTAGGTTTTTGGAAGTAGGTACAGAGGAGACATCAGGGGTAAGTTTTTTTACGCAGGGAGTGGTGAGTGCGTGGAAATGGCTGCCCGCGACAGTAGTGGAGGCGGATACAATCAGGTCTTTTTAAGAGACTCCTGGACAGGTATTTTACAAAAATATAGGGCTATAGGTAACACTAAGTAATTTCCAAGGGGAGGACATGTTTGACACAGCTTGGTGGGCTGAAGGCCCTGTATTGTGCTGTAAGTTTTCTATGTTTCATAAGTATTTCAGGCTCTAAAATTAAACCAGGAAATTATGGGCCAGTGAGCATGACATCAGTACTGTAGTAGAAAAGTTATTATAAGGTATTCTAAGGGACCAGATATGAGTATTTGGATACACATGGTCTGATTAAGGATAGTCAGCATGGCTTTGTGCGTGGAAGGTCATGTTTTCAAGGACATTATCAAGAAGGTTGATGAAGACAAGGCAGGGAAGTTAATGATGTTGTCTTCATGGACTTTAGCAGGGAACTTAACAAGGTCCCATATGAGAGGTTGGTTAAGAAGGTTCAGTTGCTTGGCATTCAAGATAAGGTAGCAAATTGGATTAGACATTGGCTTGGTGGGAAAATCCACAGAGTTGGTAGTAGATGGTTGCCTCTCTGGCCGGAGGTCTGCGACTAGTAGAGTGCCACAGAGATTGGTGCTGGGTCTGTTGTTGTTTCTCATCTACTGTATATTATTGATCTGGATGATAAAGTGGTTAACTGGATCTGCAAATTTCTAGATTACACCAAGAATGGGTTGTAGTGGACAGTGAGGAAGACTAGTAAAGCTTGCAGTGGGATCTTGACCAGCTGGAAAAATGGCAGATGGAATTTAATGCAGACAACTGCGAGGTGCTCCCCTTCTGTATGACCAGTTATGGCAGGGCTTACACAATGAATAATAAGGCACTGAGGAGTGTGGTAGAACAAAGGGATCTGGGAATACAGGTCCATAATAATCTTCAGTGAGACTCAATATTACTTACCACTTAATGTCGCATTAGCATTTAGAAGTAACATGGTTCTGATCAGCATTACTAAACCCTTTAGGATCATATGAATCTATGAAGTGGTAACTAGGAAGAATTACTTACCTTAAAGACTGCAGACTCAATATAACCAAGAAGTTCAAGCTGCAAGTAGGAATAGGTATTTGTTGATCCTGGCCAATTTAGAGAATGACTATTCTAGCATGCAAGTGTGACCATGCAAATGCATGCATTTCCTTAATAATTCTGCATTTAAAAGGCAATACATTATTAGCAAGAACCATTCACTATCCTCATGTCCACTTTGTCTAAGTGTGGATAACACAGATCAAATGTCTTCTATAAATGTATCAGTGACCCGACTATTAGTATAATCTCAGATGGTGACGAGGAGAGTTCCATGAGTGAAATAGCTTGGCTGGTTGAGTGATGTCAAAGCAGCAACCTCACACTTAATGTCAGGAAGACCAAGGAAGTGGAAGCAAAGAGACCGCACAATAGTCCTCATTGAGGAGTCAGCAGTGGAAAGGGTGAGCAGCTTCAAGTACCTGGGTGTCAACACCTCACAGGATCTATCCTGAGCCCAACACACATACAATCATGTGGAAGGCACACTAGTGGCTCTACTTCATTAAGAGTCCGAGAAGACAGAAGTTGATTCAACAATTCAGGAACAGCTTCTCCCACTCTCTGCCATCAGATTTCTGAATGATTAGAGAATCTAGGAGCACTACCTCATTATTTCTTTTTCTGCACTCTTATTTTTGTAATTTATAGATGATTTTTGCTTTTTCTTGTTACTGCTGTTGCAAAACATCAAATTTCATGTCATACATCAGTGATTATAAATCTAATTCTGGACTATAAAGCCAACACCTCTTTATAGCAGTAGCCTGCATAATTGGACAATAATTGTGAACAGAAGTGAAGTTAATGAGATACCAGCTTTCAAATCATAACTAAATTGTAAAGCTATTTTGCCTTGTTGAGTGCAGAAACTGTCATGAAACTTAAGACTCTACAGAAGCACATTAAATGATTGCAGAATGCATATTGGAAATGGTGTCTCAAATTGAACTTATGCTTCAAATTGAACTTAATTTGATCTTGGGCCAAGCTCTGTAGCCAGTTTCCGGTTAGTGTAACTGCCTTCTTCCCCCTCTGGATTGGGAGACAAGATGAAATTTTAAGGGATGATATCCTAAAAACTGAGAATGAGGGAGCCACTGAAATCCTCCTGTTGGCCACACTATAATAAAGAGCATTTTGGAAGGAATATTAACTGACATGCAAATCCTTCTATTCCTTCACACAATAAACCTCAAGGATGAATGGAAAGTTAAAACAAGACTGCTCACGCACTGACAGGAGATGGTGGCACGCTCATGTAATAAAGCTGCTCAGTGGGCTTGTCTCCTCCATGACATTCAATAATAAAGATTATGAAGACAGAGCTCATCAGACACAAGCAACCAAAATGAGAGGCAAGCTATTTAATAAAGAGGTATAGCGTATTTCTGTGGGCAGAGCAAGATAAGTAATCTAAATAACTTCTGGAGGATTATTTACATGAATGTAGACCAAATTTTCTGATGTTGTTTGCACTGTGATCCAACAACTGAACTCATGAAGTCCAACTGTGCAGTGTCCTTCATATAGTTATGAAGGGAAATCTGGGAACCAAAGCCAGATCAAGTTAGACTTCATTCAGTTTCAGTTACTCTATTTAATTCAATGCCAAGGAAAGGATCCTTGGTATTGACTACATTAACTTAAATGTAAACTAATAAAATTAAATGCACTTCAGTTGGTTTAATTATTTCTATGTTTAAAAATTTAAATTAGATTAACTTTTAATTTTAATGTTTAATCATTAACAGTCTTGTTTTTAAATAATTGTGAATTTCAGACCACTGACATTCAAAATATTCAGTCCATTTCAGAGAGCTTCTGACAAAAGATTACTGACGTGAATTGTTGACTATCCCTCTCTCTGCAGATGTTGCCTGAGTTTTTTACCCCCCCCCCCCCCCCCCATTTACAGCAAGAGAGTATTGTGCTTCTGAATTCAAAGTATTTTGACAACTAGATCTGAGCCCATGAATACTTGTCACATTATTCTGAGGGCAGAACTTGCCACAGGCATTTCTTCTATAATTAGAGCTAGCTTTGAAAAACGAACTTATGCCCCAGGTAAAAGAAGATGGCAAAGTAGGGAGTGTAACTGGCTCATTGTGATGGGTCGCACAGTACTTCCCTGCTGACCTGTTCTCATGTACACAATATTAAAATAAAATGGAAAGCTAGTTTTACTTTCAAGTTGTACTTTATTTGGCCAAGTGTGTTGCTTTGCTCCTGGGCACTTTGGAAAGAGTAGCACTCCACAATTGTACTTTATTAACAAACTAGGAGCCATGCTGAGAAAGTGCTCAAGTCAGGACACAACAAATTTGAATTTACTTGTATTTCATTTTATTTCATTGGCTTTCCTTCTCCTGCTCTTTCCCCTCCTCTCAACACGAGTTACATCTCTGAAAGGTTAACCTTTAGCCTCGATTACCAAAGGTATATAAAATTGAAACCAGATTAAACAGATCAAGAACCAGAGAGATGCCCACTCTTTAGAAAGCTTGTCGCCAATTAGAACAGTAGATGTTCTACCACGTAAAACACGTGGCACACGCTTTTCACAGCATTTGGAGTGTCACTGTCTATAGCTTCACAGAAGTGTATGGGTTCCATCAATGGCAAAATTTGCATATTTTTTTTTTGTTAATATGTAGAGCTGGTGGCTTGGAGAAGACAATGGGCCGATGCACAAGCCCAAATGGAGACGTTCCAGGACTAAAGCTCCTCATCCCGGAGGAAAACAAAAGGGTGTTCCTTAAATGTCCATCTCAAATTGGGCATCATCTCCTGTTACAGAAAACACACAAGAATGCAAGTGACCTTCTAATCAGTTCAAATCCTATAATCATCCTATGGATTATTTTTCTTGCTTTATTCCCTCATCTCCACCATCTGCACCACCTCTGGCACTGCTCAACACTAATTTCAAAATTAATATCTCTACTTGTTCTTCACCCATAGTCCATGTTAATAAGCTTAGTTGCACTATGATAAGGTCGATATCTTCATGCACATATTTCACTGAACGGTTATCAATATTGAGTTCCACCTGATTTTCCTTGCTGGCCCATTAACAAGAAAGCCCAATGAAGTCCCCCAATTTTGTCCAGGGCCAGTTCCTGCAACAGCAATTGCTAATCAAGGTCGACTATAGTTCACTCAAGTTTGTATGATACCAATTGTGAACCTTGTGACTTAGTGTTGCTGTCTCTTGGCTCCATGTTCGAGTCTGACCCTACTTGCAGGGTATGCAGAATTTGCATATTATACAGCACAGAACCAGGCACTTTGGCCCATTCAGTCCATGCTAACCATCCAGTATAGCAATCCAATGTACCAGCACTTAGTCCATAGGCTTCTATGCCTTGGTCATTCAAGAGCTTGTCTAGATACCTCCCTCTGCCTTCATCACTTTCTCTCCTAATATACAATAGATTCCACTACTATTTGGAAGAAAAATAATCCTTCTTCAACCCCCTCTAGACCTTCAGTCCTCATCCTAAACCTATGCCCTCAAATTTTAGAACCTGTTACCTTTGGCTAAGTAGGACCTCCCTCTAACCTCCATGTTGCCTATCTTTTTAACACATTTCCAAATGTAGCTTGACCATGTCCCTCAAGACTTACCTTCAATAACTTCCCTACTATTGATGTTAGATTCAATGGTCTGGCATGAGTTGCTAGAGGGCTTATTCTTGCTGACCTGGTTGAATAAAGGTACTACATCTTATGTTTTCCAGTCCTTTGGCAACTCGCCTGTAGCCAGTGAAGATTTAAAAATCTATCGAGGCCCCAGTAATCTTATCTCCCATGCCCTCCCCGTTACTGCACATACATCCATTGGGTGCCAGATCTGGTTTGTTCCCCAGATCTGAAAAGCTACCTTGTTTTTTTTTGCACTATTTATTTGACTCTTCAGTCCAAACTGACTTCTGCAGATTACTCCTGGTGCAGAAAAGTGGAAGAGACAGAATAAGTTACAGTGCTATAGGGACATATAGAGAAGGGAACAGAATTAATGAGATTATTTTGTTGGGAGCCAACACGGGTGGCTCTCAAGCCCTGATGAGTAAGCAAGCTAAAGGGATTTTCACTAACAGGTGACTTCAACTAAGTTATTGCTACTGCAACTTTCAACACATTTTTTTGTTAAGAGCATGCGGTAAATAGTAGAATTAAGCTATCCTCTGAAGATTTAACAAAATACTTCAGGTGAAATTTCCTAGCTTTGAAAATCAAACTTGTTATGGCAGTGCCCAACTTACAACCCTTAGGAACTGTATGTATTATTATACCCATGATTGCTACTGCCTGCTCTCACCACACAAAATACTATCCAACCGCAAGCAAGTGGTGCAGGTGCTTCAGCTAAAGCAGGCAGACAGAATCAACCACTGATCATGATTTCAAACAGCACAGAAAACACTCATTTAGACTATGTACAAGTAGGAATGCTTGAGGAATCAAATACTTCAATCTGCCCACGCCAACAGTGAAAGAGTGAATGCTTCACCCTTTTGTACTGTCTGGATGACTATAATTAATATCAATAATTTAATACAAAGGCAATTGTACCCTCCCCCACCAAACCAGCTTTCACTGAAATCTGAGCAATCCCCTTACCACCGGCCCCCTTCTCTTCATGGCTGTTTACATGGTTCACTGCTGGCTTCACTTCTGTGGTATTCGGACTTGTGACACCTGGGATGTTTGGGAGGTCACGCGGAGGTGTCCTGGCAACAGGGGAGTTGCGGCATTCCATGAGGAACTTGCGGTCATAAATAATACGTGTGCCTGCAACATAACAGTGATGCACCTGTTAGAACAGGGACGGAGGACTACTCTGTAACCATTCCAAGTTTTATGGAATGTGGTGATTTTTCCAAAATGCAAGGCAGCCGCAATGACATTGAAATTATTTTATTTGTCCAAGAGACACCAGACTGCTTCACGTTAGCACCTAGCATTAATGAGACTGCACTTCGAATAGTCCTGCACAGCAATTCCACTCAAAGTTTTATGTCTACTCACAGCTCAATACCAAAATATAAAACTACTGTACACAAGTGAAACCATAGAGTATGGGAAAGGTTTTCATTTCAAAAGCTATTTTTAACACCTCAATGATCTTTTGGTCTTTTCAGTAGCAATTCTTTTATGTATTCTGTTGTCTTTAAAACATTTACAAACAACCTGCAGTCATGAGAAGCACTCTTTTTATTTTTAAATCTGTCCGAGTTAAACTCTCATCTTTCTACAGTCCCTTCAAGAATTTTAATTTTAGGGATGATCATATTTCAACTACGATTCCTGGTGGAGAGACTTACCAACCAGGTGTAGGATATGTATACAATCAGCGGATGGGAGTGTGTGATGGAACTGAGTGTATATCAAAAGACCAGAGTAAAAGGCAAGCATTCCCAATTTGGGGTTTTTATGCACATTATGGTTACGCATACACTCCTACTTTTCTAGCCTTTATCATTTCTTCGTTTCAGGCAGTGTTTTTGGGCATATTTATTAAAACCGTCAGAAGACTCTCAAGACACAAGCAAGTCTTCCTGCAGCATCACAGTTGTCCTATATGATATTCTGATAAAATTAGGCACCAAAGGCATTTGGCCCATCATGTCCATGCTGAGCAGGAACTGAGTAAGTTTCTACTTCTACCACCTTTGAAGTAGCAAACTCACCACCCTCTCTGTTTAGTGAATTGTTTTTTAACCCTCAGCTCCACTCTACTCCTTTCACCAGATTCAGATTAGTTAATTGTCGTATTAACTATTGCCAGGGTACAATTAAATTCCTTCTTCACGTGAAGCTCAGGTAATAACAAGTATAACAATAAATGCAACGATTGTGTGTGAACAGAAAATAGTGCAATGGTTGTCTTGCAAACAGAAGAAGTGCAAAGAGAAATAATGAAACGACAACACCAGACTGAGCGAGGTAAAATTACAAATGTGAGAACATGGCAGGAAAAGGGTGTGAAAGAGGTGACGGTTCAGAGTCTGATCACAGTGGGGGAAGAATGAACTGCTTTACGTCCATTATTGTTGACTTTAAGGGAAATAAGTGATTTCTCATCACTCATGCCAAAGCCACTTGTCATACAAATCTTCCCTCATCTCCTCCGTTCTAAAGAAACCCCTGATAGTCTCTCCTCCAAACATTAATTCTCCAGCTCTAGCAACATTCCCATGCGCATACTTACATGTTCTTTCACATCCTTCCTCTGGTGCGGAGATATAACAAACCCTGTACAGACACTGTGAAAATTTTACCCTCAGTCAATAGAGGCAAATGTCCTGCTTTCCTTCTGAATCACATAATCTGCTTTCGGGATATGTGGCATCTACATTTCTCATTCACTGTGTACTCTCTTCACTTGTTCATTAACTCCAAATACATTATCTGCCTTTTATTTTACAGTGTTCACTGGCATTGTAAGGAGTTTGAACGTTCTCCCCATGACTATGTGGGTTTCCTCCAGGTGCTCCGGTTTCCTCCTACAATCCAAAGACATTGGTAGGTTAATTCGTCACTGTAATTTTTCCCATGATTTGGCCGGGATTGAGTTGGTGGACTGCCTGGGCAAGAAGGCAGATTCCACACAGTATCTCAGTAAATATATTCTTGCCACCACTGATATTATCCTGCAACTTAGAACTTTCTGCCTATTGGCCATACAGCTTATTGTGGTATCACTGGCAAACTTCATAACTATGACCACAATATTCAAATTTGAATTATTAATTATTCCACAATAAAAGGGGCAGATCCTGATTCCTGCTACATAGAGCCATGCAGTTACTAAAATTATTATTCTTTTGCATCTTCTAACAAATCAACTTTCAATCTAACTTGCATTTTACATTGAATCCCTTGGGTTTCAATCTTGTGATCAATCTACCTCAAGGTCTTTGTCAAATGTCAGAGCTGGAGAAGGGAAAGGATCATGGGACAGGAGGCCTCAAGAGAAAGAAAGGCGGGGGGGGGGGGGGGGAACACCAGAGGGAGATGGAGAACAGGCAAACAACTAAATATGTCAGGGATGGGGTAAGAAGGGGAGGAGGGGCATTAACGGAAGTTAGAGAAGTCAATGTTCATGCCATCAGGTTGGAGGTTACCCAGCCGGTATACAAGGTGTTGTTCCTCCAACCTGAGTTTGGATTCATTTTGACAATAGAGGAGGCCATGGATAGACATATCAGAATGGGAATGGAATGTGGAATTAAAATGTGTGGCCACTGGGAGTTCCTGCTTTTTCTGGCAGACAGCGAAACGGTCTCCCAGTCTGCGTTGGGTCTCACCAATATTTAAAAGGCCACACCTGGAGCACCGGACGTAGTATACCACACCAGCCGACTCACAGGTGAAGTGTCGCCTCACCTGGAAGGACTGTCTGGGGCCCTGAATGGTGGTGAGGGAGGAAGTGTAAGGGCAGGTGTAGCACTTGTTCCGTTTATAAGGATAAGTGCCAGGAGGGAGATTGGTGGGAAGGGATGGGGGGGAGGACGAGTGGACGAGTCGCGCAGGGAGCGATCCCTGCAAAAAGCAGAAAGTGGGGGGGGGGGGGGGAGGGAAAATGTGCTTGGTAGTGGGATTCCGTTGGAGGTGCCGGAAGTTACGGAGAATTATACGTTGGACCTGGAGGCTGGTGGGATGGTAGGTAAGGACAAGGGGAACCCTATCCCAAGTGGGGCAGCGGGTGGATGGGGTGAGGGCAGATGTGCGGGAAATGGGAGAGATGTGTTTACCAGCAGAGTTGATGGTGGATGAAGGGAAGCCCCTTTGTTTAAAAAATTAAGACATCTTCTCCGTCCCATGATCCTCTCCCTTCTCCAGCTCTGTATCACTTTCGCCAATCACCTTTCCAGCTCTTAGCCTTCATCCCACCCCCTCCGGTCTTCTCCTATCATTTTGCATTTCCCCCTCCCCCCACTACTTTCAAATCTCTTACTATCTTTCCTTTCGGTTAGTCCTGACGAAGTGTCTCAGCCCGAAACGCTGACAGTGCTTCTCCCTATAGATGCTGCCTGGCTTGCTGTGTTCCACCAGCATTTTGTGTGTGTTGTTGTTTGAATTTCCAGCAACTGCAGATTCCCTTGTGTTGGCTAACCTCGGGAACTTTTTCCCAACATTTTGCAATTAAGCTAACTAGCCTGTAATTACTTGACCTGCCCCTTTCTCCCTTTGGTGAAGAGGAGGAGCACATCAGTAACTTCTTGCTCCAGCATCATACTGTAGCCAAGACAGAACTGCAAGATGACAACCACAGCACACACCATTTCCTTCACTTCTTCCTTTACAACTTATGCAAGACTGCCGAATTATTTACTTCTCTAAGTACTCGACCTCTTACTATATCCTCTCCAGCTCACTATCTTTCATTTTTATGAAAATGGATGCAATGTAATCATCCCAAAGTTCACCACCCTGTCAACTGATTTGGTCTCTAATTGTAAACAAGAGAAAATCTGCAGATGCTGGGGAAACTCAGCAGGCCTGGCAGCACCTGCAGAAAAAAGTACTGTTGACGTTTTGGGCCAAAACTCTTCGAAAGTACTGGAGAAAAAAAGCTGAGGAGTAGATTTAAAAGGAGGGGGGAGGGGAGAGAAAAACAGAAGGTGATAGGTGAAACCTAGATGGGGGGGGGGGGGATGAAGTAAAGAATTGGGAAGTTGATTGGTGAAAGAGACAGAAGGAGATAAGGAAAGAAAAGGGGATGGGAAATGGAGAAGGGGGGGGATGGGGCATTACTTGATATTTGAGAAATTGATGTTCATGGCATCAGGACGGAGCTTACCCAAATTATCAATAAGGTGTTATCCCTCCAACCTAAGTGTGGCCTCATCATGGCAGTGGAGGAGGCCATGGATGGACTTAACAAAATAGGAATGGAAAGTGGAATTAAAGTGGGTTACCACTGGGAAATCCCGCTTGTTCTGGTGGACGGAGTGTAGATGCTTGGTGAAGCGGTCTCCCAATCTACACCGTGTCTCGCCAATATATAGAAGGCCACACCAGGAGCACCAAACACAGCAAGTAACCCCAACAGACTCACAGGTGAAGTGTTGCCTCACCTGGAAGGACTGTTTAGGGCCCTGAATGGTAGTGTGGGAGGAGGTGTAGGGGCAGCTGTTTGCAAGGCTAAGTGCCAGGAGGGAGATCAGTGTGGAGGGACAAACAAACAAGGAAGTCACATAGGGAGTGATCCCTGCAGAAAGAAGGAAATGGGATGGGGGAAGGACGACGTGCCCAGTGGTGGGATCCCGTTGGAGGTGGCGGAGGTTTCAGAGATTATGCGTGGACATGGAAGCTGGTGGGGTGAGGGGTAAGGACAGGAGGAACTCTATCCCTGGTAGGTTGACAGCAGGATGGGGTAAGAGTGGACGTGCATGAAATCTCCTGCTACACTGGACTCAAACCAGTTAACCTATAAACAGGTCCGTGGAGGATGGCATCTCATTAGCTCTTGACAATGTCCTGACACATCTGGAAGGAAAAGGTACATACGTGAGGATGTTGTTTGTTGATTATAGCTCTGCTTTTAATACTGTCATCCCCAGCAAGCTCACCTCCAAACTCCAGCTAGGCCTCAGCTTATCACTCTGCAACTGGGACTTGAATTTCTTGCCAGAGTGTCACAGGTAGAGAGAGTGGGCCCTCACCTGTCCTCCACTACTATTCTGAACACTGGTACACCACAAGGTTGTGTACTGAGTCCCATACTCTACTCCCTCTTCACTTACAGCTGTGTACCTACATTTAACACCGATACCATCGTCAAATTTGCAGGTGACACAACAGTGATCAGGTTGATCTCCAACAGAGACGAATCAGCATACAGAGAGGAGGTACAGAACTCAGCGAGCTGGTGCTCAGAGAACAACCCGTCTCTTAATACAGCAAAGACTAAGGAGCTAAATATCAACTTTGGAAAGTCACGGGATGACAAATACACTCCAGTCTACTTAACGGAGACATAGTGGAGAGAGTGTCCAGTTTCAGGTTTCTGGGAATACACATCTCAGAAGACCTTACATGGTCCACTAACACCAAAACAATAGTTAAGATTGTTTTTCCTCGGGATGCTGAATTAATTGTTTATTTATTTTATTTGTTTTATAGCATCGAGAACGAGAGTTGCAAACTCATTTTCGCTGTATTGGTGCATGATAAATTGTACTATGCAATGACAATAAAGATATTTCAATTTCAAATGGAAGACATGCAGTTGAAAGCAGCATTGCTGGTGGAGGAAGGGAACCTCTTTCTTTGAAAAAGGAGGACATCTCCTTCATTCTAAAATGAAAAGCCTCATCCTGAGAGCAGATGAGGCAGAGACTGAGGAATTGAGAAAAGGGAATGGCGTTTTTACAAGTAGTAGGGTGGGATGAGGTGTAGTCCAGCTACACTAACTGTACTTTTTTCCCCCATAGACGCTGCCTGGCCTGCTGAGTTCTTCCAGCATTTTGTGTGTGTTGCTTGGTCTCTAATAGGATCGACTTTTATCTTTGTTACCCTCCTTCCCCTTAAGTACAGATAAAATACCTTAGGGTTTTACTAGATCTTACCTCCCACGTACTGTCTTTGCCTTCCAAATTTCCTTTTCAACTTCACCTGCATCCACTACATTACTCTGGGTTTTCTGTGATCGAATTAATGAAGGACTCATAGACAAATGCAACATCACCAAAATGTAGAATTAGCCACCTGATAAAGCAACACGAAGCATATGACTAAAGGCAAGTATATAACAACACAAATGAGCAACTACCCAGTTAACCATTAAAAACAGATGATCACTAGGCAGATGATCATAGACAATGAAAATTTTAAGGCAATACAAGACTAGGATTGGGCTAGTGAAATGTCTTCCCTTGTTTCACATTTTAGAGTATGTCTGTTTAATTGCAACTGGTAGACATGGGGTAATTTGACTACAGCAGCAAGTATGAGGGAGGGTGAGAGGCATTTCTGGGGGTTGGGGGGGGGGAAGTGAGAATATATACCACCAATCCCTAAGTGATATGGCTCAGAACAAAAACAATGACATATTGCCTGGGGTAACCAACAAGCAAAGGGCACCAGAAACTGAACTGAGATTGATGAAGCCCCTTCCATACGTTTGCCTGAGTGACTTAACTCAGCATATATTAAGTTCACATTGAAGCAATAAATATAAACTCCTGGTTACCAGAAATATTATACACTTGTGGAAATCGCATTAGAAAATAGAACATGCCTATAAAACGGGAATGTAGAAATGTTTCCCCAAACTGCAATTTGGATTAGCCAGCCAGTGGTGTAGAGGCAACCACACTGGACTTCGAGGTGCGTGGTCCTGGATTTGAATCCGGCCAACTCCTTGCACACTTTACATCTGTGCTAATTTGAGCACTGAGCTAGCAACTCGGCCTCATAAAAACAAACAAAAGTACTAAAGAAATGGCAAGGTTGGGGCTAATATACCACAAAACAAGGGAGGGAACAACAACTACTACTATTTGGATGCAACAAATCCATTATATGGATTCCAAATGATTTTTACCTTGAATTTGGTCCCAACAGATAGTCCAATTTGAGTTGGCACTGTGTCTTTTTTAAAATGTACCCGGCGCATTTCAATCCATGATAGCATTTGGATACAAGGTCGTTAAGAAGAAACACTTGTGAGAAATTTTGTATTTGGTAAACACAGGATCATATGGCCTCTTTCCTCAAGAGGTGATGGTGGGAAAGCAAACTTAGTAATTAATCACGCTTCTATACAGATGATGAAATGTTGCATTTTTCTATTAAAGGGGTGAATTTCACAATGGATACACAAGATAATAACTAATATTTCCTGGATTACTGCATTAAGTACACCGTGCAGTGTTTAGTTTATACTGTCAAGTGGGGAAGACCCAACATGAGGAAGGTTAGGATAAAACAAGGAACGAGTTAGCACAAGAGAATTGTTCAACTTCTCAATCACTGGTAGCTTAGTCACAGAAAGACACTGTACAAGCCAGTGCAGGTGAACAAACAGTTCATTGTTCTCACCTCCACCCACGATTGTATCTTAGCTGTCAACATGTATAGACATGTTACATTAACAGGGCTAGGTGGTACTCACGCCCTGTTTCCGGAACAATTTCAGGACCAGTGTCAACCAAAGAGTAAATAGGTGGCACAGAAAGTTTAGGTGAAAACATTGAGAAGATTTTCTCAATAATATATTTTGATCTTCATTAGTGATCAGTTACAAAATCATAATAAATCAGTTTATCTGCCAATAATCATTCCATAAGATTTGAAAGTTACCTTTATTTGCTTCTCATATCTTTTAACACAGTAGGATTACTTGAATTTGTGTGACACATATTAGTTTTCGGAACTAAACCAATGTTATCCAATGCCTTCAATTAATCTTTAGGTTGTGATCATTGACAACATGCAGAGGTCACACTTTTCTGTGCTGATGGCAATAATGCAAAAAAACTTGCTGCACCGATTTATGCAGCAATATCTATATGACCAATCAATCAATATTTAAGCCTGTTCTAATATTTAACCAGGAAAAGGGTTTAAGGCCAAATTGCCATGAACGCAGACTGGAGACAGCAACATTTCCCCAAACGTAGCCAGACATGTAGGTCTCAGTTCCAACACTGCTTCCAATTTTGATGATGCAAAATAGTCTCCTGCACAGGGACCGAGAGGTCAAGTATCTAACCATCGCTATCTGGCAATTGCCTTATTGACAGAATGTGGATTTAGCTGTTAAACTGTTTACGAATTCCTATTACTACTAAATTGCAAGAAGCAAATGATATTAAACTTCAGACATAAAAACGTAACTAATCAACACCACACTTGACAAACCTTAAGTCATCTCAAAGCATTAAGGATTAATCGCTTTTTGATGATAAATCATGCTTCTTAGCATCCTTTGGACTCACATGCACCACAAGAACCAATTTTCCCAGTGCAACATTTGACCCTTTTGGTTACAGGGGCTGAGAACAGGGTCATTCACTAACCAACTAATCTGCAGTACTGCCATTTAAACAAAACACTGGAGCAGCATTTCTTAAGTATGAAGAAATGAGTGATAAAGCTTTCTGCATGTTACTGATAGAGATCTAGAAAGGATCACACCACATCCTCTAGAAGAACAGTGTCCAGTAAAAGATAACAAGCAGACATTTATCTTCTCATTAATTTTGTCTTCTGCCTCACCAGCAGAACACAGTGCCTGGCTGAGGAACATGATAATGAACAAGATTCCAACTGCCAGTTCATCTGTGTTAAAGGATAAGTTCGAGACCAATCATTAATTGCTTTAGTTGTCCAACCTCAAACATTAACTATTTGCACTACAGTTGAAGATAAAATTAGGAATCTTACTCTTTGGTAAAGGAATGTGAACAACTGAACATTATTCAGCACCATAAGTAAACGATCATCATTCTTTGCTTAGCCTCTGGGTTTGTACCAACTAGCTGTGCTGGAAAGATGCAGCAGCAATAGTCATCATAGAGTCATGGAAAAGTATAGCAATAAACAAACCTTTCGGC
Organism: Hypanus sabinus; assembly: GCF_030144855.1. NCBI lineage: Eukaryota > Metazoa > Chordata > Chondrichthyes > Myliobatiformes > Dasyatidae > Hypanus > Hypanus sabinus. The sequence goes on from NC_082706.1 coordinate 24,651,303, forward strand.
CCATCTAGTCCATGCCAAACCATTTAAACTGCCTACTCTCATTGATCTGCACCCATACCATAGACAGCGATACCTCTACCATCCATGAACTTCTCCTAAATGTTGAAATAGAGCTTGCATGCACCACTTGCACTAGACAGTGAACTGATGGAAAAGAAGTGACAGTGACAGGATGGCAGTGGAGATGTAGCAAGACAGCTTATGGTGAACATTGGAATGGTTAAACCAGGTGTCTTGCATATCTGTTAAATTGAGCTGGCTGTCACCAGGATGAGAGTTTTAATGCAGAGATGGTCATCAAAAGGTACTGCATTCACTTCTTGTAGAGAAGGCAATGGAGAACATCCCCCTTCCTGTCCAATGAGCCAACAATCACCCAACAATCCACCTATTTAACCCTAGCCTAACCACAGGATGATTTACAATAACCAATTAACCTACTATTGGACTGTCAGAGGAAACCTATGCATTCAGAAGAGGAACTCCAAACTACACTACCATGGTACCCTAAACTGTGGTTTTCAATAGAAGGGAAACAACACATCTCTATAATCTCATCAGGGACAGCAAACAATCCAAAATGGTCTCAGAGTGGCATATAATGAGCAACGGTTGCATTCTACACCCGGTACCTGATACAATTCCAATTTCTTTTCCTCTCTTGTACAATATCCAACAAAGAACAATGATTAGAGAACAGCACCTGCAGAAAAAAGCCACCACAGCACTCTTGTACAAATATGGTGAAAGGAATTTTTCAGATACCATTTGCATTTGAAAGGGAATCTCGAAATTGTCTGGGTATCTGAAGACCTGGTAGTTGCCACACAAAACAATGTAGATTAGAACAACAAACAATCTGTTGGAGAAACTCAGCGGGTCATGCAGCATCTGTGGGGGGAAAGGAATCGCTGAAACCCTGAATCAGGACAAAGAGTGCACAGGCAAGATGGTCAGTATGAAGGGGTGAGGCAAAAAAGGATTCTGAAGTGATTGGTGGACTGAGGATGGGTACAAGATTGGAGTCTTCTGGATATTGTGAACTTCCAACCTGTACACTATCATGGACAAGTTTCAAGAAGCGGCTCCTCAAGAAGGTGGCATCCATCACTAATGACCCTCATCATGCAGGACATGCCCTCTTCTCATTACTACCATTGGGAAGGTGGCACAGCAGTATGAAGTCCTATGTTTAATGATTTAGAAATGGTTTCTTCCCTTCCCCCATCAGATTTCTGAATGATCCATGAACCCAACCTCATTATCCCCCTTTTTTGCACTACTATTTATTATATTTATAGTAATATTTATAACATTGTACTGCACTACTGCTTCAAAACACCAAATTTCACATCAAGGACATCAGTGATAATATAGCCAATTCTGACTGATTGACACCGGCTCCTCATAATGGATCATGCAATTGAGAAAATTAGCCAGCATTCCACTTGTAAATTTTGGCATTGAGAAGTGAGTGAATGCTATCAGGCAAGGAGAGTCTCAGCTGGGTGATTTCCATTATTGTTTCATGCATCAGACCCACTACTTGCTGAGGAGTTTTTATGAATGAAAACAAATTAAGATAAAATTATGGACAATAAAGGTGGTAGGGTTGGAGACAATGAGACCACGATTACCAAACAAAAGGTTAATTGGAAGCTAGGTGACCATTTTAGTGATTCTTTTAATAAAATTGAAAATGCAAACACACTCTTTACATAATGACATTAAGCCAATTTTGCAGGGCACAAATCTTCAGCCAGTATTAAAAATCACAAAAGCCATAAGACTGAATAAAGCTGTATTTAATAGGGTTGTAGAGATCTGTTTTCTGTTGATCAGCATCAAAAAACCCAAATTAGATCAACTGTGATTCAGTATTGTAAAACAATAAAACAAGAAAACTTCGGTGGGGGAGAAGAATACTTTCAAAGGCACTGTATACAAATTATTTATTCCTTACACACCAATGAAAATGCTTGCACTTCTATTATTCTTGTCATCTCCCTGTTAGAACATCTTGAAGTAAGCAAACCTTGAAGAATCTTTTTGTGATGTGTAATAACTGCCGTGGAGTAGAAACCATTACATCCAACTTGTGTTGAATAACAATTAGTGATACTAAGCATGGGGTAACTTCCTTGTACTTCTTCAAAATAACTTGATGGGATCTCTTTCTTTAATCTTTGTGGCCTTCTCACGTGAACAACAAATAACTTCAAAACCATAATTCCAAACAGACTCATCTCCAAACTCCTGGGCCTAGTAACTCTGCACCCAGCTCTGCAACTGGCCAACAGATCACACAGTCAGCAAGGATAAGTCACAACACCTCCATGATGAATTTCATTCCCCATAATGCTTTACTACACTCATGAAAGCATGGCCAAATTCTACTCTAACTTCATTGACAAATTTGCAGATTATGCCGCCGTAATGAGCTGGATCTCAATGATGAGACCTAGCACAGGAAGGGGAGAGAGAGCCCAGTGGCAAGGTGTCAACAACAATTTTCTCTCAATGTCAACAAAACAAAGGAGCTGGTCACGGATTTCAGGAAGCTGAGTGGAGCGCATGCCCATGTCTGTGGCAATTGGTGCTGAGGTGGGCATGGTTGAGAGCTTCAAATTTCTAGTTGTAAGTATCACAAACAATTTATCCTGGTCCAGTCATGTTGACATTAGAGCCAAGAAAGTACTTCCACAGAAGGCAGAAGAAATTTGACATATTCATATCGACTTTTACCAAATTTACTAATGCACTACAGAAAGCATCCTATCCCAGGTGCATTACATTTGATGCTTTGGATTTCCAGCATCTGCAAACACTCTTGTGTTTATGATAACATTAATAGCTCCGCCCCAGACCAGAAAAAACCAGAGTTGTGAATATGTCCCAGAACGTCATGCAAACCAGCCTCCCTTCCACTACCTCCATCTACACTCCCCACTGCTTCAGAAAGGCAGCCAACATAATCAAGGACCCTGTCTTGCTCTCTCCTCCCCTCTCCCATCAGAGAGAAGACACAAAAGCTTGAAAACGCATACCACAAGCCTAAAGGTGATCTTTTACCCCACTGTTATCAGACTCTTGATGGACCTCCCATAAGCTAAGCTGAAGATGAGATCTTGATTTCCCAATCTCTCCTGTTGTGACCCTTGCACTTTCTCTGTTGCTGATGATGGCATGCAAACAAAAGTTTTTATAGTACATATGTAATCAATTCCAATAGTACAGGACTCCCTGTCTTGGAGTGTAAACCTTGATTTTTGTATTCAAACCTCGAATATGGTGTTTGAAACACAACATGGAAGAAAAGTACGAACCCTCCTGAAATCTAAACATTGATTAAAAAGGCTATAATTAACCTAGTCCTCAAACACGACCCCACGTAAAGTTACACATACAAAATGCTGGAGGAGCTCAGCAGGCCAGGCCAGCAACTGCAGATTTTCACAAACAAGAGAAAATTTGCAGATGCTGGAAATCCGAGCCACACACACTGGAAGAACTCAGCAGGCCAGGCAGCATCTATGGAAAAAACGTACAGTCGTCGTTTGGGGCCAAAATCCTTCGGCAGGACTTCAGATTTTCCAGTGTTTGTCAACTGGTAATGTCAGTCGCTTTAATACACGTTGCTCTACGTCAGATTACAAATTAAAAAAATGTTGACACACGTGTTGCCCTGGCTTCTTCCAGATAAACGCAATGACATGCAACTGGAGGTTGATTTTTCAAACACCGAACGGGGATCGGGTTTGGTGATAGTGGGAGGAAAGGAGAAAGTTTAGAAGTGGGTCGAGGTCAGGAGTGCGGCGATGGGCCGAAGCCCGCTAAGGTCTTACCTCCTGGGGTGGTGCTGAAGAGGGTGCCCCCGGGAGTGGTACTGAAGTCGTGTGGTAGCTGAGCCGCATCGCTGACGGTCACCCTGCGGGTGGGAATGGCGCGGCTCTCGGTCTTCTGAGCTGGGCCGGACATCCTCGCGTCGCCTCAGCCACTCGCACCGGACGGGGCACAGGAAGGCGGGGCCTGATCGCACTCACTCACCCACCCACCACACACACTCCCTCCCTCACACACACACCCACTCCCTCCGCCCGCCGGGACCTCACTCAACCCCCCCAACCCCACTCACTCACTCACTCTCGCCACCAGACCCCAGCACCCCGCCACTGACAACATCCGCTCGGGCGTGGCGGAAAGAACCGAGCGCATTCGGGGCCAGTCGACTGACCTCGACCGCTGCAACACCTTCGGCGACGGGCGGAAAGAGCCGAGCTACTTCGTGAGATTTGTCCATCATGCTCCCAGCACGAGTATGCGTCACTTGCGGCGAATGGACGGAAAGGGCCGAAGGACTTCGGGCGATCTGTTCCCAACCACCAGAGCTGAGCGTTGCATCATCTTCGGTAGTGCGGCGGAAAGAGCCGAAGACCTGGCCTTCTGACAGTCGGAGGGCGGGTCTATGTGGAATGACAGTGGCGCTTCCACAGCGAAAGTACTCCGGCTTGTTGACAATCTTCAAACTTCAAAGTAAATTTGTTATAGAAGTACATATATGGCTCCAATTACAACCCTGAGATTCATTTTCTTACGGACATAATAAAAACAATAACCATAACAGAATCAATGAAAGACAGTGTGCAAGGCAACCAAGTGCCAATACAAACTGGAGGAAAAATAATACAGAAATATATAAGTAACCAATACATGTCAAGAACATGAGATGAAGAGTTCTTGAAAGTGAGTCTGTAGGTTGTGCGACCAGCTCAGTGACGGGACAAGTGAAGTTGAGTGAAATTATCCCTTCTGATTTAAGAGCCTGATGGTTGAGGGGTAACAACTGTTCCTGATCCTGGTGGTGTGAGCCATGTGGTCCTGTACCCTCTTCCTGCCTTTGTAAGGAGAAGGGAGAATGACCTGGGTGGTGTGGGTCTTTTTTGATGGATGCTGTTTTCCTATGATAACGCTCCATGCAGATGTTCTCAGTGGTGGGGAGGGCTTTACCTGTGATGGACTGGGCCGTATCCACCACTTTTTGAAGGATTTCCACTCAGGGCAATGGTGTTTCCATACCAGGCTGTGAAGCACTTTCTTTCTTTCCTTTCGTATACCACACATCTACAGAAGTTTGTCAAAGTTTTAGTTGTCATGTCGAATCTTCCCAAACTTCTAAGGAAGTAGAGGTGCTGCCACAATTCCTCATAATTGCACTTACGTGCTGGGCCCAGGACAGGTCCTCGGAAATGGTAACACCAAGGTATCTAAAGTTGCCGACCCTCTCCCCCGACGAGGGCTGACTCGTGGAAAACCAGCTTCCTCCTGCTGAAGTCAATATGCAGCTCTGTGGTCTTGCCAACATTGAGTAAGAGATTGCTGTTGCACCGCTCAGCCAGACTTGCAGTCTCCTTCCTGTATGTTGCTTTGATTCGGAATTTCCACTTCGCCCATGAGGTTGCTTGCAATCTTCTTTGTCACCGGACTTGAAGGCCTCTGACGTGGCCCTCAGCAGGTAGTGTATCTCATGGTTCATCTAGGCTTCTGGTTGGGGAAAAGTCCGAACGATTTTGTGGGAACGCACTCGTTTTTTTATATATAAAGTCCGTGGCAACTGCAATGGTTCGTTCAGATCCCTGATGAGTCCTTGAATCCAGCCCAGTCTATGGACTTAGCCGCTCCTCTGCCTCCTGCGGCCAGCTCTTCTCCAAAGTCTCAAGCTGTAAACGTTTCAGCGGCTTTCCAATAAGGAATGCAGCGGTTTTCTTTTTTTCCCACTTTTAACCGTTGACTTTTAATCCATTTAAGAACTTATTCAACCAGTAACTTTTTTTGGGGGGGGGGGAATAAATTGCTTTTTTAAGGCTACTGCAGTGCAGCTGCAAATAAATATTTATGTTTCCGAGTTGCTTTTCGCACACTTCAAGGTGTTTCACAACCAATGAAGTATTTTTGGAATGTCAACAACAATGTGACAATGATCAAATAACCCACTTTTAACTGAGGGATAATTAGCAAAAAATACAAAAAGCCCAAGGAGAGTTTCTATCCTGCTGTTATAAACCTCTCCAATAGACTTTGTACAATAAAGGTAAACTCGCGATGTTACAAGCCACCAGGTCGTAATCTTTGCACTTGCTGTTCTGGACTGCTTTTCTACCGCCTTAATGTGCTGATGTATGGAACGATCTGTCTGGATGGCAGGAAAATGACGGGTTTTCACTGATCAAGGTACATGCCACAATAACAAAGCAATTAGCAACACTGGTCAGGGCTGAGGCCCAACTGCTGCCTCAATGTGCCAGAGACCCAGCTTTAATCCTGATCTCTGGTGCTGACAGTGTGGAGTCCGCACATTCTCCCTGTGAGGGCCCTGGTTTCCTCCCTCAAAGATATGTGGTTTAGCAGATTATGGGGCCACAGTGAACTGTCCCCAGTCTGCAGAGTCTGGGGGATATCTGCAGTGCCGGTGGGCTAAAAGACCTGTTACCTTCCTGACTTTCTGGCATCGGGGTAACTCTCCTCAACTTCAGAGCAGTTAAACTTCATGTTTGCCTCTGTTTAACATTGCAGCACCTCAACACTGATAGACAGGAACATCTCCAGAGATTTTGAAAATACAACAGAACAGTCCTTTAGTCCACAGTTGTACCAACCTATATAAACCTATTCCATGATTAATCTAACACTTTCCTCCTACACAACCCATAACCTTTCATTTTTCTTACATCCATGTGCCCATCTGCGAGTCTCTTAAATGTCTCTAATGTATCAGCCTCGACCCCCTGGCAGCATATTCCAGACAATGTCTCATGATCTTAGACACCTCTGTTAAATCGCCTTTGTTAAATCATCTTTGGTTCTAAAGAAAAAAGCCCTAGTTTTCTCATATGTTCTCAAACCAGGCAGCATCTTGGTAAATTTCCTTTGTACCCTCTCTAAAGTTTCCACATCCTTCCTATAACGAGGTGACCAGAACTGAACACAATACTCCAAGCGTGGTCTAACTAGGGTTTTATAGAGGAGCTCTCTCTTCGCAGCTCTTGAACTCAGTCCCTCGACTAATGAAGGCTAATGCACCATATGTCTTTGTAACCACCCTATCAACAAGTGTGACAACTTTGAGTGATATGGGCATGGACCTCAATCCTCTTGTCCAATTTTTGTGCTTAAGGTTGCTGCACGCAACCTCCAGCCCCACTGCAAGAGAAGGGCCCTTGACTGCCATTTTGAAATACACCAGGCTGAGTTTGCTGATGACCTTTGGCCTTGTCGCATCAGGATATTTGGGGTGGTCAGGAACCCACTTTGGGCTGTAACGCAGTGACACAAAAAAAGGAAACCATTTGAAATACACAAAGTTGATTGTTAAAATCTGGGCGCGGAATAAAATCCCATAGGGTGGGGAGCAGATTAACCTTGCATTGTGCACAGTTACTGATATTTAATTCCTGTCAACTAATTTAATTTTAGATCAGTTGTTGTGAGTCGCTGAAAATTGGCTCAATGCTGCTTTGTTTTGCCTCACTGCTCAAGACCAATTCTTAACGCAAAGACTTGGCACTTCTCATGATCCCCAAATATTCCGAAGCATTTTCCAACATTTAAGTGGAAATCACGGTTACAGTGCAAAAAGCGGTGTCAAACTGCATCCAGCAAACAGGTAATGTTTTAGTGATATTAAATGAAGGATAACACTGGCCCCCTTCCCTGATCTTATACTTTCTCCCACTGCGGAAGGCACTGGCCCTGTACAGGAATGTGCACTTTCGACACGGCGGCAATCCTTCAATACTGGATTGGTGTGCTAGATGAAAATTTGTACCCCGAATGGAGATGCATTTGCAGATTTCCAATTATAAAGCCATAATTCACAACTTTTAAAGAAAGTTAGGATCAAATCACTCTTGCCATATCAGTGCTCTGATTCAAGATTTTTAAAATGTCACTCCCCATACACAAGTGCAAGGAGAATGAAATAATTGTTACTCCAGCACAAATAAAATACAAATAATTTAAAAAAAAACAAAATAAATATAAATACACAAGATGGCCTCTATACATAGATTGATTGTATGCCCATAAAGTGACGATTTAGAGTGAAAGATCTTCCACTGCAGTTGTTATTTCTGTTTCTCTTTCCATAGCTGCTCCCTGCGCTGCTCAGTGTTTCCATCGTTTTCTGCTTTATTTCAGACTTCCAGCAACGGCAGTTCTTTGAGTTACCACCACTTGTCACTTTGCAGATTCACTTGGTACAGCTAACATACCAGTTATTTCGTAAGTGTGTTTGTTAAAGTGTTTAACATGTTAGGATTCAAAAATGGAGTTAGGACTACAAAGGTAGAGGAGTTGTGTTGAATCTGTAGAAAACATTTCTTGAGGTAATAACTGGAGTACTGTGTTATATCTGGTTATCTACTTATAGGAGATGTGTATGTCGATCTGCCTCTTTACCAGAGGACTTTAGGTTCAGACCCAGGGAGTAATTGTCAAACACAATTTACTTAAAAGTACATACTGTTTACTAGCAAGCTTGTGTTGCTCAGTTGACAAAACAAAGTTGCCGCTCATAGAGCCTGGGAAGGTCCGCCATCGAGTGAGCCCCGAATACTGTCGGGGGCTGCTTGTTAAACATTCATTATCACATACATACTCTGATAAGGGTACAAGGAACAGCTTTCTCATGCAACAAACACTTCTCTGTTCATGCTTAATTCTCACAGCACACCTTGTCCAGCTGCCAATAAGTCAGTTAGATTTTAGCCCTTTTAATTCTGTATATAATTCCTCATGTAGGACTGAGAGAAGGAATAGAGCAATCGCAGGAATGAGAGATAAGTTTTAAAGTTTGACGAAGCTAGGTTGTTCTTCTCAGGGCAAATAAAAATGGGCGTGGGGTGGGGTTAAGTAGATGTGTGCAAGGTCAGGACTGGTTAAGGGGAGTTGTTTCCATTGGCTGACAGATAAGCATGGAGGGGAGTGAGCAGATTGATTTTTTTTGTTAACAAAATATACAATATGAGGAAAAAATTCATATCCCCAGTTTTGGCTTTGAGGGAGAATAATGTAGAAGGTAGAATATGAGAAAAATTGATAGATCATAATTGATTGAACTACCAGGAGCCAGCCCAGACTTGATCAGCTGAATAACTTCCTTTTATCCCACAAAAGTAAAGAGTCAATGTTTCAGGCTGAAGCCTTTCATCAGGACTCAGTCTAAAATGTTAACTCTTCAGTCCTTTCCATCGTTGCTGCCTGACCTGCCAAGCTTCTCCAGCACTTTTGTGTGTTGAACTGTGGACTTCCAGCGAATGCTTCTATCCCAGAACAATTCCACAATTCTCTAAACTTCACATTACCCACTTTTTTTTTGCTAAAAGATCAACAATCCCAAATAGCTGTTCCAATTTGAATGCAAAGACAGTTGCTCACTGTCCAGAGGGAAGACTGAAAAATTGAATCCAAAGAGAGTTACCCACTCTGGATGGAAGACTAAAGAAAGAATGAGACAGAAAAGGCAGGTGAGAAAATTTAAAAGTGTCAGTCAATTCTTTCATTTGCAACTCACCAGTTCCAGTAAAGCGTCCTTTGAAATTCTATCCCAGAGTTGCTTCAGCACTTTTACCTGCCAGCACTTGCTGAATATACTTTCAAAGACATCCAAATCCATTCAGAAAAATTGGCTGACTAATTTTCTTTGATTATAAGCTCTGTGAATTCATTAATTAGTTTCACTTCGGATGCACTATTTCACGTGATGCATTATGCAATTGATTGATGTTGGCTTTGCAGCGTTAATGGACACAGCTTCATGACTGTGTATTCTTCCAGGTGAGAGAAAGACAATTGCCTGGCCAAAGTTGGCCCCAACACGCTTTCAGTGTAGTAAAGTGTGCTGGCGGGTGGGGAACAATTTTTAAAATTTCCTTTCAAATGTTGCTACAGGATAACATTTCGTTTCTACAATATCCTATATCATTTCCATCAGCAGTGCCAATAGTTTCCAAAAGAGGCTAACTGATGAGAAACACTTATCCAGAAATGCGAAGGCAGACAGAAGCTATTCAGTTCCAGTGACTTAAGCAGAAATGAAAACATGCTGGAACTCTTGATCAAGCAGAGAGATCAGCACAGGTACCCCAATCTTAAACACAGGAGATTCTGCAGATGCTGAGATAGCACATACAAAATGCTGAAGGAATTCCGCAGGCCAGGCAGCATCTATGCAGAGAATTAAACAGTCAACGCTTTGGGCTGAGAGCCTTCATCAGGACCAGTTCTAATCCTGCGTGGGAGGACTTCTGCAGGAGATTTCTGAGCAGAGACCCTCAAAGATGACAGACTCAACAACAAACGAATATTACACGTGAGGTATCATTTAAAATCAGTTTCACTGCTAATTGAATTACATGAATGAGGGAAATCAAAAGCTGCATGTCCAAGCTTATGGATGACACTCGTTTAGGAGCGAGTTGTGTAACAGGATTTTCAAAAGAATGGCAGATAAAATTCAAAGCTGCAGATGCTTCATCTGGATCTAAGAAATAAGAATCAGAGTATTTCCTCAGTAAGCTAGAGATGGAACAGGAGAGAGCAAACATACGTAGGAAATCGGAAGACAATGAAGAAGAAATGCAAACATTTTAGATCATTAGCCTCAATTTCAAGGGAGCGGGAATACAAATTTGACTAAACAGTATTTCAGTTGCAGGGTGAAAGCCCACACACTGGACAACCTCCATTTCTGGTTGTTACCTCTAGGGTACAATTACCCTTTGAGCATTTACGGAAGGCTTCACCACAATTATACCAGTGAAAGGACTGCATTCGAAGGATTCCCTAAAAGAATGATTTTACCCTGTTGGAAAAATGTGGAATGCAAAGCAATATAAGAACTGGGAAGAAAAATGTTTTAAACACAAGAGATTCTGCATATGCTGGTAATCTACAGCAATGTACACTAAATGCTGTAGAAACTCAGCAGGTCAGGCAGCATCTATGGAGAGGAATAAACAGTCAATGTTTTGGGCTGAGTCCTTCCACCTGGAAATAATGAGTTGCAAATGAAAGAATTGACTGACCTTTAAATTTCCTCACCTGATTTTTCTGTCTCATTCTTTCTTTAGACTTCCCTTGAGAGTAAGCAACTCCCTTTGGATTCAAATTGGGATAGTTATTTGGATTGTTGATCTCTTAGCAGAAAAGTGGGAAACATGATATTTAGAGAATCATGAAATTGTTCCGGGATAGAAGCACAAGAGATTCTGCAGTGCTGGAAGTCCAGAGTAACACACACAAAATCCTGGAGGAGTTCGGCAGGTCAGGCAGCATCTATGGAAAGGAGTAAAGAGATAATGCTTCAAACTGAGTCCTGATGAAGGGTCTCAGCCTGCAACATTGACTCTTTACTCCTTCGGGATAGAAGGAAGCCATTCAGCCCATCAAGTCTGAGCTTGCTCGATCAATTATGATCTATCATTTTTCCCCATACCTTCCAGATTATTCTCCCTCAAAGCCCAAACAGACATGAAACACTTCCTCATATCTTCTCTCGAATATTTTGCCAAAAAATTCAGTCTGTTCCCCTCTCCCTCTATCCTGATGAAGGGTCTTGGACTGAGATGTTGGAATGTTTATTCCTCTCCATACCATAAACTTAGCCTGACCTCTTGAGTTCCTCCAGCATTGTGTGTGTGTTGCTCAAGAAAAACATAATGCTTTATTTCAAAAGGAGCACATTCAAGAGTTGATACCCTTTTTAATTGAGAACCTATCAACCTCTGATTTATACATACCCAATGACTTGGCTTCCACAGCCATCTGTGGCAATGAATTCCATGCATTCACCACCCTCTGTCTAAAGGAATTACTCATCTGTTTATTCTGAGGCTGTGCCCTCTGCTGCTAAACTCTCTCACCCGTTGGAAGCATCCTTGCATGTCTGCCCTGGCTTTGCATACCTTTTATGTAATTTATGATAATACTGTGGAGGTATGGTTTCTATATGGCATATTTTGTGAATTTTTCAATTTATGGTCCAAATCAACTTATGCTATAACAAGAACCAGTTCATTACCCTGGACCAGCCTTTGTGAGCTTCAAAGGGAGGATATGCTTGGAAGATGGAATAATAAAAGGTGAATCCTGAGGCGATGGCTTGGAAAGGTGATGAGTGATTAAGCAGACTGTCCTATACTATTGTTTCTTTCAGAAGGACGAAAGGTAATCTCTGTGGAATGAGAAGTCTTACAAGGCTTGGCAGGATGGATGGAGGATATTACACCCAAGCCTGGGGTGTCGAGAACCAGGAATCAGCTATTTGGGACTGGACTAATGAGAAGTAAAATGAGAAAGTATATTTCCATCAAATAAAGGTCAGGGCACTGCTGATTACATGAGATTGTTAAGACTAAGAACTGTATACTTTTGTTGGTTAGCTTTAGCAATGCTCTCGTACAAAGGTGTTCATAGGTACACTCAATGGCCATATTATTAGGTACACCTGCTCGTTTACGCAGACATCTCATCAGCCAAACATCTCGCAGCAACTCAATACATAAAAGCTTGCAGACATGGTCAAGAGATTCAGTTGTTGTGTAGACCAAACATCAGGATGGGTAAGAAATGTGGGCTAAGTGACTTTGACTGTGGAATGATTGTTGGTGCCAGATGGGGTGGTTTGAGTATCTCAGAAACGGCTGATGTCCTGGAATTTTTCATGCACAGCAGTTTCTATACATTGCAGAGAATGGCGCGATAAACAAATCAGCATTCCGTGAGCAGCAGTGAGGCGCAAAACATTGCTGTTAATGAGAGGGGTCACAGGCAAATGGCCCGACTGGTTCAACTTGACAGGAAGGTGACACTAACTCAAGTAACCACAATGGCATACAGAGGAGCAGCTCTGAATGTACAGCAGCCAGACATTGAAGTGGATGGGCTACAGTGGCCACTGAATGTACGCAGGGGTGTGTGTGTGTGTGTGTGGCATGTGGGTTAACAATGCAGCAGAGCTTGGTCTTGTGGTTTTCGGCCTGGTACTCAGGTTTCTTCCCACATCCCACTGATGTTCTGGTAGGGATATTGGCTACTGCAATATTACCCTGAGTGTAGGTAGGGTCAAGTTGATGGGACTGGGAGAGAGAAGTGAAAGTAAGTTGAGGGGGAAATGGGACTGAATGGATGTTTGAACTGGGAGCTAGTGTGGCCTCCTGAGACATGTCGAGTAAGTGTTGTCCTGGGTCCATCTCCCAGTGAGACTGTGTGGTTGTTGGAGTACAATGGCCAGCCTATGTTCATACACAAATTTAATATTTTACCGATTTATTTATTTAAGAGATACAGTGTGGGACTTTCCAACCCAACGAGCCGCACTACCCAGGAACCCACCTAATAACCCTAGCAGGACAATTTACAATGACCAATTAACCTACGAAATGGTATGTCTTTGGATCTATATAGGCCCTCCATTGGTCGGGGTTGACCGTGGATACAGTATTGTGTCCTAGCACTCGAAGTCAATATGCAAGCCAGGGTGGTATTATATGCAGAGCAAGCTGTTGCCCATGCAGAAGGCTCCCCCACTCCATGCAGCTGATAAATCCAAAGGAACAGTGACTGATACAGTCATCCCCAAGGGTCAGCCTAACAGGAAGAGCATCATGGCGGTGAGAACACTTCCAGATTACTCGGTTGCCTGCAAATGGCTTTGACACTTCACGAAGTTCACAAAATCCACCATATCCCAGGATCAAAGAGAATCTTTCATGGCCGACGTGGACATCTGGTGACAATACTCAGGAAACTCTGTGCTTCAGAATGGGTAAATCTGCAGAGCACAACAATAAAATGACCAACAAGGTAGTGAATTGGCAGCAAAGTTTTCTTTTAATACATGAATATTACACGTGCCACATAATGCCACTTCCTAGTTCTCTGTTCAGCACTACATAAGCAACATCAACCCGGTACAAAAATATTTCTTCGCAATGAAAATATCGAACAGCAATTATCAATTCAGGATAAGAAAAGACAATACATTAATTCATCTGGTTACTACATTTAACAATTATCTTACGTTAAAATATCTAATAATAAGGTACCAGTTTGACATATTGCACAGCCAGGGCTGAGCACCACTCATGGACTAAGCATCTCACCCTTCAGATTTACTTAAACACCTGACAGTGGAAAAGCAGTTGACAGAAACATGGGGGGGGGGGGGGAGAGAATAATTTAATCATCCCATTGGGAAGCTGGAAGGGGTTTTACATCCTGGCTGCGCTCTACTAACTCTAGTCCCTTGCACATTTCTGATATTAATCATTTAAATACTGATGGACATGTCTTCAAGGCTCTTAGCGCTGGGATTCCCATTCCAAAACCTCTCCCACACTCTCCTTTAATGAATTCTCAACACTTTCCTCTTGGTCTGAGCCCTTGGCCACCCGTCCTGGCATCTCCTTAACGCTGCTGAGTGTCGAATCTTCTTTGTAAACACCCCTGTGAGGTACTGCAGGGTGTTTTACCAAGTTGGGGATCTGCACAAATTCCTTCTGCCCAATTCACTCTCAACTGAGGTCAACAGGGATGTAAAACCAGACCCTCCTGGGATTTCCTGCTTGGCCAGTTAGGTCAAAGTTAGCTCCCCAAAGTCTTCCCAATCCACAATTTTCAATCTCACAGGAAAGCATTCCCGTGAACTCCTTTATCTGGAAAACCAAATATCTGCACAGAACACGACGTCTCATTTTCACAAGACCAATTTATGGTGGCAGTAGTGATGTTCTGTCCCAGGAGGCAGGTTCAGGTTATATACATTAATTTGTAATCCCCCAAGGCACTTCTCATGCTGGAGCTGGAGATGCCAGAAGCTCTCCAGATGCTTGTTCAAGGGGCTTTTCAGCTTTCGAGAGCCACGAAGGGAGCCCCAATGTACAGACGGCAGAGGCCGTCGGTGCTGCACTCAGTTCCATCCTCATAAAGAAGTACCCTCCCCTGCTCCAGACGATGTGTACACTTTGCAGTGTGGGTGGGATCACTAGAGGCACTGAGGCAAATTGGGACATCAACAATTGCCGCACCAGCTGTAACCCTCTCATTCAGCACAAGGTCACCTTTACAACCTTCTTGGCCTGTCAGTGTGAGCAAAGAAATAACCCAGTCCCAAGTGAGATTTGAATTCAAATATATTTCTTCCATTTGTTACGTCAACCATGCTCGCACACACTGAGCTACCAAACCTTTCCCAAAAGGAGGATTTGCTCCTGGTGGGGTGATGAAACCAACAGGGTATGTGGATGTCCTTAAGGCTAAGTAGCCTTGTTTTCATGCTGTAAATTCAATGTTTATACTAATCATGATGTCTGAAACACTCATGGAGAGGTAACAGCAGTGACAGAGAAGTATTTGGAGAAATGGTATCCGGGAGAGCTATGGGAGCCCCATTTGATTCTGATTCCCATTTCTGTTTGGTTGGAATTTGCACGCGCTCTCCTGAGTGCTGGCGTTCCAGAGATGTGCTGACCTGTAAACCGGCTCCTGTGCATATTGTCCCTACTATAGGTGTGCCAGGAATCATGGAGCTACACAGCATGGAAAGGGGTCCCTCACCCCAACTGGTCCATGCTGACCCAGATGCTCCATCCAAGCCAATTCCAATTGCTGGTGTTAGGCCCATAACCTTCTAAACCTTTCCAATTTGTGTACATGTCCAAGTCTCTTTTAAAAGTTATTATTGCACCTGCTTCCAACTCTTCATCTGGCAGGTCATTCCACATACATGCTAAATAAAAAACGCTGCCCCACAAGTTTTTGTTGAACCTTTCCCCTTCTCGCCTTAAACCTATGCCCTCTAGTTTTTGATTCTCCAGCTCAGAGAAAAAGACTTATTATACCCCGCATGATTTCATACACCTCTATAACACCACCTCTCAAGGAATGAAGTCCTAGCCTATCTAAGCTCTCCCCATAACTCAGTCCCTCAGGTCCCAGAAACATCCTTGCAAATGTTTTCTGCACTCTTTCCCACATAATAACACCTTTCCTGAGCTGAGAATAGATGAGATGGAAAAAATGGGGAATGAGATTGATGGAATTGCTCTGCAATCTAACCTGGATTAAATTGGCCAAATGCCCTTCTTCAATATTGTGAAGAGGGGAGGCATGGACTGGATGGATTGAAAGTCCTTTTTCTGTGCTGCAGTGCTCCATTTCTTTATGATTCTAAGATTTTTGCAAGGGGATTTCTTTAACTTTGTCTCAATGACTCCTGCACAGTATTCAACATTTACTTGCTTAGAAACAGTTTACAAATTGTATTTGTCACATTTCATACCTGAGAACTTAAGGGAAGTTCCTAGGTTCCAGTAGTAAGGGCCTGAAACCCTGGCCAAGGTAGATGAGAAAGCTCTCTACCCCAGGGTACATGTCTGTTTCCAGATCCCCGGTAGCACACTATCTGCAAACATTGTTTAATTCACGATAGCCCCCACCTCCCCATCACTCACCAACAACTTACAATCTCTCTTTTGTGTCTACACGTTTGGGGAGCTCCCCAATGGAGCCAAGCCTGCCCACAAGGTGTTGAGCTTGTGCACGTGAGCAACAGCACCCCTACCCTTTCTCTTAAATTGACCAGATGGCGCGGGGAAAGAAAATATGATCTCAAAGAGAAAGGAAAGTCAAAGAGCAGGGGAAGAGGTTGAGAAAAAGAAAAGCCATCAGAGGATGGTGAGGGCATAGGAGAGAAAGGGGGGGGGATGAATGGGGGAGGGGGAACAGGGGATTGAAGTGGAAACATAAGAGCAAGAGGAGGGGCAAAAGTGACAGAAACTGAAGAGTGTACACCTTCAAAGTCATCAAGTACACACTGAGAGCCCAAGCACCATGTGGCAGTACTGGTTGCCAGTTGAATAGAGCGTTTATATTGTTCCTGAACAATCTCTGAATGTGCTTCAACAGTGCTCTCTAGTTATATGAACTACTTATTATTTTGGAGCTTTTATGCAACTCTCAGTCTGCTGAAAGCTTTCACTTTGCTACATCATGTGATCTACATTTTTATGTCCTGCCTGCATTGCTTCACTCACTCATGCATAGACTCTAAAAATTTGTTCTAAACACAAGGGACATCACTAAAAACCTTAGAGACAGCCATCGTGGTACAGGCCCTTCAGCCCCTTTGGGCCAGGACATTCATCTAAACTAGTTCCATTTGTCCATACTTGCCCCTCTAAAACTTTTCTATCCGTGTACCTCTCTGTATCTTTCAAACATATTAATATAGCTGCCTCAACCATGTCCTCAGGCAGCTCAGTTATTGACAGTATTTTCCAGACACATTTGTTTAAAGTGACTAATCAAAAAAAAATTGCAAGGAATTTAAAAAAAACCATTAAGACCAACAGAGTCCAAAGGATTCCAAGTATATCTCATGAAGAGCAACTTCTTTGAGGCAAAATGAGCTTTTGTCAGTTTGCAGTGGTTGCTAAAATCTACGTGTGACACCCAGTGGAAGAAAGACATTACTGCAGAGGTGTTTACAACATCTGGGCACATAGTCCATTTGGTGTCAGAATTCTCCCTTTCGTTGGATCACTCAGCCTGTACTGGCTCTTGGGCTAAATATTCTGTCTTCCTCTTCATCTCTCCTTTGCAGTTGTTGATATAACTGGAAGACGTGACCAATGTCCCTTTCAGACAAGATAATAGGAATCATGAAGCAATACAGCAGGAAGTCAGGCCTTTCAGCCCCTCTTGTCCATGTCAACCGGGCTGCCTACCTAAGTTATCACCAGTTGCCTGTGTTGGGCCCAAATCCCTCCAAAACTTTCCTATCTATGTCCCTGTCCAAATGGCCTTTAATCATTCTAATTGCAAGCATCACGATTGTAAAGTCTGGTTTCTCTGATAATTTTGTCAGCTACCTTTTCCACAGATGATGGACTATTCTCACTGTCACTAACCATTGTTTCATCCATACTTGATTCAACTTAACGATCAGTTTTACTGACCCCTTCCAAAGAGTGTGCTCAGAATTAAGGTTATGTGCTGGTTTTAAACTACCAAATAGGAGAATTTTTGCAAACAAACAAGAACATTTTGTGGTACTTTGGACATTTTCACATTTCTAAAAAAATACAGTGAAGCCCTTTAATAGTATCACAGCAGAGAAGGTTACATCCATTGTTAAAAGCGCTTTTCAACAATCCCACCACCCAGAGTGATGGACATTTGGCTAACAATGATGTTATTGTGTAATATTTATAGTGAAGAGGTTTCTGATGTTTTATGTTATATACACACACACACTTGTTCTGTGACAGCTACATTCAAAGCTGTACACAGTGTGTTACATTGCAGTCTGCATTATCATGAAACGTGGATGGCCTGGTTTTTCCATTACAGATAGAAAGGTGAACTGAATCAAAGTTCAGAGTGCATAAGACACTAAAAGATAAGGTGGGTATTTGAGTGCTGGCGATAATACATTCCCAGAAATAGTGATATCAGGAAGCCGTTCTTCACAAAGATATTTAACTGTCCAGAGCCAACAAGCCTTTTGAGGCTGTACTTATTAGATGTTTGATAGGGAAGTGTATTAAGGTTTATGTCGCCAAAGCATGTAGATGAAGCTGAGATACAGATCAGCCAAAATCTATCCAGCCTCCGAGGATCTGAATGTTCCTCTCCCATTCTCCTGTTCCTAGCAGGTGTGATATATCAAACATGCTCATGTTTTTGTCTGACAATAATTGGTTAAAACACAGACTCTAGTATCTCCTACCATACTGAAGTCCCACACCACCAGGTTCATGAACAGCTACTTCAACCATTTGGTTCTTGTCACTCCAGTCACTAACAGCTTAGCAACATTTTGATCACTTTGCACTAAAATATACTTAGTTTTTGCTCCAATTATGTTCTTTCTTGTACAAAATATACAATTTATGTGTTACTTGTGAATGCTGCTGATATGATGTTATGTGCCTGTGATGCTTGTGCATAGGTCAATAAAGTTGACTTTGATTTTGACAGTGCCCAATGTCATTATGAAGAAAGTGGCAACCCTTTAAAGTGCACTATTGTTGTGCATATCAGTAACAAATGGGAAAGTATGGTTCCAGTCGTTTCAAGACTCAAGAATGCAAATCTCTGCAGGGTGACGTTGAACCTAATTCACAGGGTGGAGAACTATGAGATCTATATTTTCACAGAGACTTCAGCAGAGCATCAAATTGAAACTGATGCAAAACTAGTGATGTACCCGATTCAGTCAATTTCTCAATGCATGTGTTTGAACAAGATTGTCCCCGTTTTGACTGCACCTACAATGCAGTCACCTGCAGTAAGCAGCATTCATATTTGTAGTGTAGGACGAAACCCGACTACTGGGAGGAAACCCACACAATCACGGGAAGAACATAAAACTCCTATTAATATTTTAAAAATTGTGATATTTCATCCATTGAATTAAAATAATTCAAAACTCAATTGTTTAGCAGCAGCAATTACAAATTGTAAAGATTTTTATTTCATGCAAGGTACTTTGAAAATTCAATCATAGATGTGCTCAGTAGTTGGTTTTGTGCCTTGCCAATACACTTGACTGCAAGTCAAATTTATGAATCAAAGGAGTTAAGCAAAGGTTTGAAGAATCAGACAGGACCGTAACTACCTGCTAAAAGCAAACCACTCTCCATAAGGCATGCACAATATGAATATATTTCAATACCGCGCCTCACAGCATTGGCAACAATGATCTCATGGATCAGAAAGACATCAAGTTTGCCTGGGTTCAGTTATGCAGCACAATTAACAACTTCTTCAACTTTCCTCATCATTAATTAATATTGTCTGAAAGCAGCAATTCACTTCATCCTCTAATATCAACCTTTGCATTTCTGTCATCTTTCCACCTAGTTTCATTTTGGAGCCCATTGATTTCAGCTGGTCTGGTGTCTTTCTTTCTGCAGGCTTGTCTTTGCAAGTCTCTCACCAGTTTTAACACTCCTCCAGTTCAAAGTAAGGTCGACAAGCTTTTACTGCCATCTTGGTCTTACTCCAAGAGCACCAAGTAGATTTCTCCTTCATTCCCCACCTTCCCTTCCACCTTCAACAAAGTGACCTGCCTTGTAGGTTTTGACAGCACAGAAGGAAGCCATAGGTTCTGAAAGTGCACCCCAATCTCTCTCACCTTGACTAACGTCTCTTGTTCTTACCATTCTCCCATTGCAAGGTTACAATTAAGTCAAGCGCCTGTCAGTTAATGAACTTTAATCACAGTTCACGCAGGAAAAAAATCTCACCATTTCCACTCTGGTGCTTTCAGAAAGTCTGGAGTCCCTGGTTACTGAACTAATACTTTTACTGATTAAACGGACTCCACCTGTCTTTTGTATCCTCAGGTAATATTTGTTCACGCATTTTTCTTGTCTTTGTTTCATTAACTATTCAGTGGTCTTAATGAATAAAACATTGTTCTGCAGGGAAGTTAGATGGGCAAACTATTTGACCAGTGACAGATCTCCATCACACACCTTCAGTCTTTTTTCCTGTTTGGATCCCATTGTTTGGTTTGTGCAATAGAATATCAAACCCTAGACCTGGAAAGAAATCTCAATACAGAGCTTCTAACTGAAATTCTTTATTCAGGGCCACTTTTTTAGGTACACCTATTTCATGAAAATATCTAAACAGCCAATCACGTGGCGGCAACTCAATGCATAATAGCATGCAGTCATGGTCAAGGGGTTCAGTTGTTGTTTAGATTAATCAGCAGAACAGGGAAGAAAAGTGATCTAGGTAACTTTGACCGTGGAGTGATTATTGATGCCATATGGGGTAGTTAGAGTATTTCAGAAACTGCTGATCTCCAGAGAATGGTGTTTAAAACATATAAAGAAAACCTCTAGTGAGTGGCAGTTCTGTGGGCGAAAATGGTTTGTTCATGAGAAAGGTCAAAGGAGAATGGCCAGAATGGTTCAAACTGTCAGAAAGATGATAGTAACTTAAATAACCACATGTTACAACAGTGGGGGGCAGAAGAGCACTTCCAAATGCACAAAATATCAAACCTTGAAGCGAATGGGCTACAGCAGAAGACCACACCGGATTCACTCCTGGACCCAATAAAGTGGCCACTGATTGTATGTTTATTGTTTGTTATGTTCAATCACAATTCTAATAATGCAATTGTTAATGTTTCAGCTGATGAATTTTCATTGAAACTTTATAGTTCGATGGACCAATGCTTACCTTAATAACGAACAACTTTCAACCACAATTTGGCACATTCCACAACATGGTTTACAAGGGAGAAAGGTTTTAACCACATTTATGCAATGATTCCAGTTTATTTATACAACAAGTTCCACAGTCAAAAGAGAAAACCTATCAATAACAACATTTAAAATACCTTCACATTTCTCTTACCCTTGAACTGGCCTAAACAAAATCCTGTTTCCTTAAAGCAATTTCTTATTGAATTCTCAACAAGCAAAAAAATAACGTAAACATTTGGTCCTTTCAAATGTTTACAGAGATTTAGATCCTTACAACAAATATGAAATTATAGGGATAAGAGCACCACGATGCAGAAATTTTCACCACTCAACGGGAGCTCTGTCAGTAAAATTACAACTCAGCATTGGGTTGGTTGGAGACTCAGAGCTTGACTACACTGAGTTCAGATATTCTGAAGTATTTCACAAAATGTAACAGAGACTTTAACTTGTTTCGACTACTGTCACACAGAATTGATATCTAACTGCCTTTTTCGGGATCTTCCTCAGGTGAGTGGACACACCTTGTTGCTGAATGGCAAACTGCTTGTTACATTTGCCTTATTTCAAACCGTTAAACACACTCTGTTTTTGGTGCATAATATCTTGGATAATCAAGGTGCTGCCCCAAGGATTATGTGCAGTGCAAGCACATGATCCCGGGAGTGGACAGAGGCCATTTAAATGGTACTTGGGTGCAATGTGCTGAAGTCATTGAAGTCTTTTTTTGCAAATACAAAGTATCAATACCTGATCTTCTGTTTAATCACACTGAAATTATAAATTGCATGACCTGTCCTGTCAGAACCTAAAACAATAGTCAAAAGATTGTCATCTTTTTTTCCAGAATCCTTTCCAGGTCCTCATTGACATTACAAAAGAAGAATGTCCTTAGAACAAGCCAACGTTCATGAAGCAACACTGAATGCATGTCACTGCCCAGTAGTTACACAAACTTAATCCAGCTACACACTTCTTTGTTGCTAATATGATCCTAGATTAGACTTCCTCGGGTTGTCCTGTTGATTTAGTGCAGTTTAGTCAAAAGATGGTGGTAGAAAAACTGTGATTTTTTTTACTTAAAATATCACAAATTGAAAATTATCACAAGCAAAGAAAGAACACTTTTCCCCAATATAACTGTAACTCACCAGAGGGTTGTGAGGAAAAATTATTCTACATGTTTTGTAGCAGTCCCACAACACCTCATATTGCAACTAGAGGGAGACACATGGTGGCTTGTTAATTCCACTTTCTCATGCACTGCTTCTACTTGTAAGTAACTTGTAAGTAAAGTACAAAAGGAACAGCACTGTTCCTGATTCAGATCTATTTGCTAATAAATTCGGTTTATATTTTTTATGAATATTTTTGAATACAAAATGTGTGTGTCTTCTACACAAGATCAGTGTGCAAATGAGGAAATAACAAATTCAGGGATTACTTTCCTAATCAACTGTTCAAAAAAAAAGAATTAAGCGCAGAATCTTATTCCTCGGTTTCTCTGAAATGAAGCCCTGATTTAAGAGAAGGTATTAGGTATGAATATGAACTCAGCAAAGCATCCAATTTGTACCCAAATATGATTCCTGGAATATATATCAATTTGTAATCAATCTGGCTCAGCTAGAGCAATATCCATGCAAGGAAGAGCATCATGCTTTCTAGAACTGAACCATTGTGCTAAACAACCACACCCATGCCAGCAACAAGGTTTAATAACAGTCACCAGTTACTGCTCCAGGGTCTAATGCCTCTCACCTATTCCCCACAGTCTGATCTGATCGATGTAGCAGAAAAGGTCTGGGCCATCAGACCTGCTCAGTCAGTACTTGGGTATATTGCGCCTTTCTATATGAGTGCATGTTTGGACGTGAGAGACAGAGAGAGGGAGAAGTTAGCACTGACCGTCAGGGGATTAAAAAAACTCACTTTGATTGCCATGATCTATCCAGACTGCAGTGGTCTGGTTGCTGGTTGTTAAAACCTGGTAAGTGTTTGGCTGACTCGGAAGAAGGCCTTCAAACTGTTGGATGCTGGATTAGCTGTTAGTTTGAAACAGGGGTCCATGGCCTCAGATGACAGTGGAGGAGGAAGAGGCTGCAGACGGCGAGCTTGTGTTCCAGAAAAACCACTTGCGCTTCAACTGACGCTTCTGGCACAGGTAGTTCTCCTTATCGCGCTCTCTCCTTGCTCGCTGGTAATGATCATCTTCTTTGAGATACCAGACAGGAGGCCAACGGTGCTTTTCGAAGTAGTCCTGGTTCTCTGAAAGTACATGTCAATATAACGGTTAGCAAGGGTGCTCCCACTTCACCTTCCATTTGATATGACTGAGGGAGCAGACCCAGCAAGTCCACATTGTCCCAGTGCAGATTTTCACAGCTTCCTCCAATTGCTCGGGGGGCAACCGTCACCACCCCAGGCCCAAGCGGAGCCTGATTGCTTTTTCTTTGTCAATCCTGACCCAGCCAACACTGTCAGTACAGAAGACTCCAGTGTGCTGGGAATATTGCCCTGGCCTCGTTCAGGTGCTGGACCATGCTGTGCTGACAGGAATGTGGCCTGAACCACCCTTAACACATGTGCTTTGTGAGCGGATACATCTAACCCAACATTGGCCCCGAAATTAGTGTTTCGTCCTGTCAGGTTCAGCTGGTGTAGCTGATCTCCATTTCAAACCCTCAAGAAAACAAGGATAAAACTTCAGTTATGTATCAGACATCATAATCTAAGGACACCCAACACACATTGAAGCCAATGCCATACTTTTGCAAGGTACTCAAATGTAAGAAACAGGTCTGCAAATTTGTATATAGCACTTAGTAACATTGTGATAACTGGATAATTTATTTGAACATTATTCTTGGGGGATAAATACTGGGCAGGATACCAGGAACTATTTATTCAAGCAGCGCATTGGAATATCTTACGCTCATTTGGTGCAACAAAAGAGACCTTAGTTTCACTAAAAAAAAGACATTGTAAATGCTGCGCAAGCCAATCAGCATGGAGAGAGAAACAAAGTTAGTGACTTCATCAGGTCCAGGAAAAAGTTTAAAATTACAAACACAAGAAACTCTGCAGATGCTGGATATCCAGAGTAACACACACAAAATGCTGGAGGATCTCAGCAGGTCAGGCAGTGTCTATGGTTGGGCGTTAACAGTTGAAGTTTTGGGCCTAGACACTTCATCAGGGCTGGAAAGGCAGTGGGAAAGAAGCCAGAAAAAGGTGGTAGGGGGTGGGGAAGGAGTACAAACTGGCAGTGATAGGTGAAACTAGGTGACCGGAGGGTAGGGGGAGTTAATGCTTCCAACTATTAACAGAGAATGTATACAGTCTACAAACCTGACATTCTTAGTCTTCGCAGACATCCACGAAAAACAGAAAAAAACCAAAATCATCAACGCATCATGGGTGGGGAGAAGGGATGAAGTGAGAATCCTGGAGGTGACAGTTGGAAAAGGTAAAGGGCTGAAGAAGAAGGTTTATCCATTTCCCAAGACGCTGCCTGATTTGTCGAGTTCCTCCAGCATTTTGTGTGTGCTACTCAAGGTGTGAAATTAAACTCACTTTGAATTGCGGAGAAGTAGGAGGAGCGGTGGGAAAGAAAGGATGCTTGTAATAGGGTAGAGAGATTAAAAGACACAAGTGGTGGTGGATGCTGGCTGGGAGCGGTTGACGGAGGCTTCTTGATCCCACCTGATCTGATGGGAGGAGGTAGAAATAGGCAATGAATGAGAACACAGGAGACGGAGAAAAATACAGGAATGGTGGGAATTATGATGCTGCAGTTGAAAATTTTAAATAAAATGGAATGCCTGCAATATCCAGTGGCTTACGCAATACCTGTGGAGGGAGAGAAACAGTGGATAACTTTTCTTTAGAAATGGCCAGTCCTGATACAAACTGGAATAGGTTAATATCAAAAATTGCTGCAGCACTCCCCACCCCCGTGATTGTAATGGGAAAGTGCCATGAGAGAAGGAGTGGATGTTGGTGGAGATAGAGGACTGACCATAGAGTCATAAGGAGAAGAATTTCTTTGGAATGCTGAGAGGGATGGGTCCGACTGCTTGTGGGAATATTCCATTATAGTCTGCCGCTTAGAAAGATGTGCATCTCTAACAGGACATTAAGAGCCTCTTTCAACAAAAAAAAACTGTTATATTTCTGAATAAAGTATTTTATTGATGTTATAAATAATGTGACGCTAGTAAATATTTAAACCACCGTGTGTTGGATATAACTAAATAATTAACTGCAATTAAAAATAAATTATTAATGACAGTCCTCATATGTTCATAGTGAATGAAGAGCTTAGAGGGTTTGAGTTGAGTGACAGGTTGCAGAAACTAGCCTCAAATTCCCTCGAGTGTAACATATCAAACAGCATCATTACTGAGTGAGGAAAGGTATCGGAATCTTACCGGGAGACTTTGCCTTCATTTCCCTGGGAAACTTGCGACAAACGTTGTTGTAGTTTGTACAGATGTGGTGCAAGCACCATTCAGACAGTTGATGGGCACAGTGGAACTGCAAATAAGATAAACACAAGTCAATTCATTAAATTTATTGCACAATAACACATGTTATCAGTAACAAGGCATCATTTGAATAAACTATCTCAGAGTATCATCAGACAGATTAACTGGCTGTTGTTTTGAAAACTGGCCAGAAAAAAGGCTATAGTGAAGGAGTGAGGATTTCCCAATTGTTAAAAGTACCATATCAATGGTACTAATGACTCTCATCATTAATAAATCCCCATCATTAACATTTAAGAATATTGCACACATTTTTAAGTAGTTTAAATAGGCATTATTAACGTTCCTCTCAGTCGTAGAACCACAGAACACTACAGCACAGTACAGGCCCTTCAGCCCTCCATGTTGTGCCGGCCCATTTAATCCTTTAAAAAAAAGTACTAAACCCACACAACCCCATAACCCTCTATTTTTCTTTCATTCATGTGCCTGTCCAAGGGGCTCTTAAATACCCCTGTTTTAGCCTTAACCACCACCCCTGGCAACCCTCTGTGTAAAAAAACTTACCCCTGATGTCTCCCCTAAACTTCCCTCTCTTAATGTTCTACATATGCCCTCTGGTGTTTGCTATCGGTGCCCTGGGAAACAGGTACTCACTATCCACACTATCTATGCCTCTCATAATCTTGTAGACCCTATCAAGTCCCCTCTCATTCTTCTACATCCAAAGAGAAAAGTCTCAGCTCTGCTAACCTTGCTTCATATGACTTGTTCTCCAAACCAGGCAAAATCCTGGTAGATCTCCTCTGCACCTTCTCCATAGCTTCCACATCCTTCCTATAATGAAGTGTCCAGAATTGAACACAATACTGTAAGTGTGGTCTCACCCGAGATTTGTAGAGTTGCAACATGACCTCTCTACTCTTGAACTCAATCCCCCTGTTAATGAAGCCTAGCATCCCATAGGCCTTCTTAACTATCCTATCAACCTGTGCAGCGACCTTGAGGGATGTATGGATTTGAACCCCAAGGTCCCTTTGTTCATCCACATTCTTAAGCAACTGACCATTAATCCTGTACTCAGTCTTCTGGTTTGTCCTTCCAAAATGCATCACCTCACACTTCTCCGGATTGAACTCCATCTGCCATCTTTCTGCCCAACTCTGTAGCCTGTCTATATCCTCTTGCAACCTTCAGCAACCTGAGCTCCATCCACAACTCTTCCAATCTTCATGTCATCTGCAAACATACTCACCCATCCTTCCATCTCTACATCCAGGTCATTTATAAAAACTACAAATAGCAGGGGTCCCAGGACAGATCCCTGTGGCACTCCACTAGTCACCAACCTCCAGGGAGAATACCTCCCTTCCACAACTACCCTCTGCTTTCTTCCTTTAAGCCAATTTTTTTTATCCAAACAGCCAAGGTTCCACTTATCCCATGCCTCATGACTTTCTGGATGAGTCTCTTGTGAGGGACCTTGTCAAATGCCTTGCTAAAGTCCATGTAGACCACATCTACTGCCCTACCCTCATCAATTTCTTTTGTTATCTCTTCAAAAAACTCAATCAGGCTCGTGAGGCACGATCTTCCTCTCACAAAGCCATGTTGACTATCCATGAGTAGACTTTACTTCTCCAAATACTCGTAGATCCTATCCTTAAGAATCCTTTCCAGTGGTTTGCAGACCACCAACATAAGACTCACTGGTCTATAGTCCCCAGGTTTCTCCATATTACCATTTTTAAACAAGAGAGCTACATCTGCCATTCTCCAGTCCTCCGGCACTTCCCCTGCAGCCAAAGAGGATTCAAAGATCATAGCTAATGTTCCTGCAATCTCTTCTCTCAATTCCCACAACAACCTGGGGTGTATCATATCCGGCCCTGGGGATTTATCAATCTTAATATTTTTAAGAAGATCCAGCACTACTTCTTCCTTAACCTCCACATTGTCCAGCACACAGGCCCGCTCTACTTTGACCTCATCCTGATCAAGATCCTTTTCACTTGTGAATACTGCAGCAAAGTATTCACTTAGGACTTCCCCAACCTCCTCTGCCTACAGGCACATGTTGCCCTCTTTATCCTTTAGCGGTCCCACCTTCATTCTCGTCATCCTCCTGTTCTTCATATGCGCATAGAACGCCCTGGGGTTCTCCTTAATCCTAGATGCCAAAGCCTTCTCATGCCCCCTTCGAGCTCTTGTAAGTCTTTTCTTTAGCTCCTTCCTGGCTACCCTATATTTCTCATAAGCCCCTCCTACTTCCTGCTTCTTATATCTAACATATGCTTCCATTTTCCTCTTGATGATTTGCCTCATGTGTTTCGTCAGCCACGGTTCTCTTTTTCTACCATGTTTACCTTGCCTCAGTGGGACAAACCTATCCTGAACCCAGCTCAAGTGGTCCCTAAACTTCTCCCAAATTACTCCTATGCTTTCCCCTTTGAACATCTATTTCCAATTTACTCTTGCTAGTTCCTGCCTCATCCCTTCAAAGTTAGCCCTTCCCCAGTTAAGCACTTTACCGTTTTGTCTGATTTTATCCCTTTCCATAGCTGTTGATTCCATTTGATTCCATCCTGTGGTTCTTGAAGCTGTTCTCCATCAGAATCATAGAAATACACAGCACAGAAGGAGACAATTATTTGGTCCATGACATCTGTGCAATCCAAACCAAAGGGCTATTTTGAATAATCCCACTTCCTTGATTTTAGTTTACAGCTATATGGTTTATGGTTCTCCAAATACTCTCCTGGAAATTTGTAATTAGAAACATAGAAAACCTACAGCACAATACAGGCCCTTCAGCCCACAATGCTGTGCTTACTTTAGAAATTACCTGGGGTTACCCATAGCTCTCTATTTTTCTAAGGTCCATGTACTTATCCAGGAGTCTCTTAAAAGACCCTAAAGTATCTGTCTCCACCACCATCCCCAGCAGCCCATTCCACACACTCCAGCACACAGTTTCTGCATAAAAAACTTACCCCTGACGTCTCCTCTGTACCTACCTCCAAGCACCTTAAAACTGTGCCCTCTTTTGTTCGCCATTTCAACCCTGGGAAAAAGCCTCTGACTATCCACAGGATCAATGCCTCTCATCGTCTTATATACCTCTATCAGGTCACCTCTCACCCTCTGTCGCTCCAAGGAGGAAAGGCCAAGTTCACTCAACCTATTCTCATAAGGTATGCTCCCCAATCCAGGCAACATCCTAGTAAATCTCCTCTGCACCCTTTCTATGGTTTCCACATCCTTCCTATAGTGAGGCGACCAGAACTGAGCACAGTACTCCAAGTGGGGTCTGACCAGGGTCCTATAGAGCTGTAACATTACCTCTCAGCTCTTAAACTCATTCCACGGTTGATGAAGGCCAGTGCACCATATGTCTTCTTAACCACACAGTCAATCTATTTAGCAGCTTTGAGTGTCCTATGGACTCAGACCCCAAGATCCCTCCGATCCTCCACACTGCCAAGAGTCTTACCATTAATACTGTATTCTACCATCATATTTGACCTACCAAAATGAACCACCTCACACTTCCCTGCATTGAACTCCATCTGTCACTTCTCAGCCCAGTTTTGCATCCTATCGATTACCCACTGTAACCTCTGACAGCCCTCCACACTATCCACAACTCCTCCAACCTTTGCGTCATCAGCAAATTTACTAACCCATCCCTACACTGCCTCAACCAAGTCATTTATAAAAATCCACAATGAGAAGGGGTCCCAGAACAGATCCCTGAGACACACCACTGGTCACTGACCTCCATGCAGAATTTGACACATCTACAACTACTCTTTGCCTTCTGTGGGCAAGCAAATTCTGGATCCACAAAGCAATGACTCCTTGGATTGCATGCCTCCTTACTTTCTCAATAAGCCTTATCAAATGCCTTACTGAAATCCATATCCTGTACTAAATCTACTGGTCTACCTTCATCAATATGTTTAGTCACATCCTTAAAAAATTCAATCAGGCTCGTAAGGCATGACCTACCTTTGACGAAGCCATGCTGACTATTCCTATTCATATTATGCCTCTCCAAATTTTCATAAATCCTGCCTCACAGGATCTTTTCCATCAGCTTCCATCAGCAAAGGGTAAGACTCACTGGTCTATAATTTCCTGGGATATCTCTACTCTCTTTCTTGAATAAGGGAATAACATCTGCAAAGCTCAAATCCTCTGGAACCTCTCCCATCCCCATTGATGATGCAAAGATCATCGCTAGAGGCTCAGCAATCTCCTCCCTCGCCTCCCAGTGTAGCCCGGGGTACATCTCGTCTGGTCCTGGAGACTTCTCCAACTTGATGTTTTCCAAAAGCTCCAGCACCTCCTCTTTCTTAATGTCAAGCTTTTCAATCCACTTTAAGTCATCCCTACAATCGCCAAGATCCTTTTCCATAGTGAATACTTAAGCAAAGTATTTATTAAGTACCTTTGCTATCTCCTCCAGTTCCATACACACTTTTTCACTGTCACACTTGATTGGTCCTATTCTTTTGCTCTTCACATACTTGTAGAATTGTGATGAATGGTAAATATTCTGTCTTTAAACTCAGTCTAAATTTTCTAAAATATACAGTACTGTACTTCTTTCTTTAATCCGCTTGGATCAATTTCCTGACTCTTCCAAATCAATGCCCCTTGTTTTTAATAAACTCCTTGCAAGGGAAATACATCCTTCCTGTCAACTGTACCCAAGCCTCTCATAATTTTACGCACCTTCATTAGATCTACCATTCTTTCCCTTTGTTTTAAATTTAACAACCCAAGCCTAGTTATGCAGTTGTCCTGTTAACATGCTCATAAATCTCTGCGTACTTTCCTGGATTATTGCATGCCTTCTATAAGGCGGTTAGCAGAACTCAAAATGGTACGCCATCCCTTTCTGAACTAGTAATGCAAACATTTCTAGCATCACCTTCCTACTCTTATATTCTACTCTGACTGATAAAGACAGGTATCCAGTGTGCTCAATTACCTCATACTTTTGTCAGGCTACCTTTACAAACCTGTGGTCATGATTCAGGAGACCCTGTTCCATACACTTCCAAGTCTATAACCATTCTCTTACCTTCACTGTCCTTTCCCAAGTGTAAATACCTCAAGCTTCTCCGGAATGAATTTTGTACACTTCTTCCCTTCCGCCTAAACAATCTATTTACATTTTCCTCTATCTGAGAACTTCCATATAATTAACCAAAACGACCAAATTTTGTATTACCTGCAAATTTCTTCAGCATGGTCCCCACAATAAAGCCTGTTGTATATCAGGAAAAGAAATGCACCTCATACAGAGTTTATAAGAGTCCAAATTTTCATAGCTTTTTAATCAGTACCACCAATCATTATGGTTTATTTAGCGGCACTGAGCTAATTTTGGTTTCCACTCACTAGTTTCCTTGGGATTTTACATTTCTGACTGGTCTGCTATGAAGGACTTCATCAAGCTCCTTGCTAAGGTCCATAAACATCACATCAAGGATGTAAAACTCCTCTAACCTCCTCAAAATGTTCAATGAAGTTAGTCAGGTGTGATGTTACCTTGACAAATCCAAATGGCTGACCTTGATTTACCTGTACCTTTGGAGTGGGAATACCTTTACCACACAGATTTGTGAAGTGATTACACTGGGCAAAATGCAGAGAAGGTTCCCCAGGATGTTACCTGGGATTAAATACTTCAGTTGTGAGGAGAGACCTGATAGGCTGGGTTTATTTTCCTTGGAACAGAGGAAGTTGAGGAAGAACGTGATAGAATTATACATTATTAGGAGCATAACTTCTCCGTGGCAGAGTTAATAAAGCAAGAGGATGTTAGTTTAGCGTAAGGAGGTAAGAGGTTTGAAGGGGAACCGAAGATTATATTCTCCCCAGAGGGTAGTGGGAATCTGGAAGGTAGTGCCTGAATTGGTGGTGGAGGCAGGTATCCCACAGTTAAGAAGGATCTAAACAAGTATTCCAATTGTCAAACATAGAAGACTAATAGCAGAAAGTGGAATTATTGTAATAGGTGTGTCATGTTG
The DNA here is from genome assembly GCF_030144855.1 of Hypanus sabinus. Lineage (NCBI taxonomy): Eukaryota > Metazoa > Chordata > Chondrichthyes > Myliobatiformes > Dasyatidae > Hypanus > Hypanus sabinus. Next base: position 24,683,121 of record NC_082706.1, read on the forward strand.
GGCGTCAATGGAAAGTACAACTGTTTCTGTACTGTCTCACTTTATGGATCGGAGTTCTGAGAGGCGGGACTGCGCAGGCGCGTGAGGAGGCCTGGGAAGGAGGGAAGATATAAAAAGAACGCAGCCTTAAGAAGCGGGCAGCTTCGTTTGCAGGCAGCGGAGTGAGCTGGGAGCAGAGTGTAGGGCTTGGGCACAGGGGGCTTAGGCGGAAGAGGGCACAGTAGGCTTATCTTTTAGTTCTTGTTATTTTTCAGTTTTTCGGGAAGTATGAGTGTGAGGGCAGCTTGTTGTTCTCGGTGTCGGATGTGGGAAGTCCTGGAGTCTTCGAGCCTCCCGGACGTCCAGATCTGCGCCAGGTGCACCGAACTGCAGCTCCTGAGGGACCGAGTTAGGGAACTGGAGCTGCATCTCGATGACCTTCACCTGGTCAGGGAGAGTGAGGAGGTGATAGAGAGGAGTTACAGGCAGGTGGTCACTCCAGGGCCATGGGAGGCAGATAGGTGGGTCACGGTCAGGAAGGGGAAGAGGCAGGTACTAGAGAGTACCCCGGTGGCTGTATCCCTTGACAATAAGTACTCATGTTTGAGTACTGTTGGGGGGGACAGCCTTCCTGGTGGAAGTGACAGTGGCCGGGCCTCCAGCACAGAGGATGGCCCTGTAGCTCAGAAGGGTAGGGATAGAAGAAAGAGGACCATAGTAATAGGGGACTCGATAGTCAGGGGTTCAGACAGGCGGTTCTGTGGAGGTGATCGGGAGTCCCAGATGGTAATTTGCTTCCCTGGTGCCAGGGTTCGGGACGCTTCTGATCGCGTCCAAGATATCCTGAAGTGGGAGGGTGAGGAGCCAGAGGTCGTGGTACATGTAGGTACCAATGACATAGGTAGGAAAGGGGAAGAGGTCCTGAAACGAGAGTATAGGGAGTTAAGAAGGCAGTTAAGAAGAAGGACCGCAAAGGTAGTAATCTCAGGATTACTGCCTGTGCCACGCGACAGTGAGAGTAGGAATAGAATTAGGTGGAGGATGAATGCGTGGCTATGGGATTGGAGCAGGGGGCAGGGATTCAAGTTTTTGGATCATTGGGACCTCTTCTGGGGCAGGCGTGACCTGTTCAAGAAGGACGGGTTACACTTGAATCCTGGGGGGACCAATATCTTAGTGGGGAGGTTTGCTAGGGCTACAGGGAAGACTTTAAACTAGTAAGATGGGGGGGCGGGAATCAATTTGAGGAAACTATGGGAGAGGAGGTTAGTTCACCAGTAGAGCAAGTAAATACACAGAGTGTGAGGGAGGAAAGGCAGGTGATGGAGAAGGGATGCACACAGCCCGAAGATGTAGGGGTGAAGAAAGAAAAGGATAATAAATTTGAATGCATTGTTAGGGATGAAAAGAGAGGAGGGGGTGGAGAGTATCTTAAATGTATCTATTTTAATGCTAGGAGCATTGCAAGAAAGGTGGATGAGCTTAAAGCGTGGATTGATACCTGGAATTATGATGTTGTAGCTATTAGTGAAACATGGTTGCAGGAAGGGTGTGATTGGCAACTAAATATTACTGGATTTAGTTGCTTCAGGTGTGATAGAGTAGGAGGGGCCAGAGGAGGAGGTGTTGCATTGCTTGTCCGAGAAAATCCTATGGCGGTGCTTTGGAAGGACAGATTACAGAGCTCCTCCAGGGAGGCTATTTGGGTGGAATTGAGGAATGGGAAGGGTGTAGTAACACTGATAGGAGTGTATTATAGGCCACCTAATGGGGAGCGTGAGTTGGAAGAGCAAATGTGTAAGGAGATAGCAGATATTTGTAGTAAACACAAGGTGGTGATTGTGGGAGATTTTAATTTTCCACACGTAGACTGGGAAGCTCATTCTGTAAAAGGGCTGGATGGTTTAGAGTTTGTGAAATGTGTGCAGGATAGTTTTTTGCAACAATACATAGAAGTACCGACTAGAGATGGGGCAATGTTGGATCTCCTGTTAGGGAATGCGATAGGTCAGCTGACAGATGTATGTGTTGGGGAGCACTTCGGGTCCAGTGATCACAATAGCATTAGCTTCAATATAATTATGGAGAAGGACAGGACAGGACCTAGAGTTGAGATTTTTGATTGGAGAAAGGCTAACTTTGAGGAGATGCGAAGGGATTTAGAGAGAGTGGATTGGGTCAAGTTGTTTTATGGGAAGGATGTAATAGAGAAATGGATGTCATTTAAGGGTGAAATTATGAGGGTACAGAATCTTTATGTTCCTGTTAGGCTGAAAGGAAAGGTTAAAGGTTTGAAAGCACCATGGTTTTCAAGGGATATTAGAAATTTGGTTCGGAAAAAGAGGGATGTCTACAATAGATATAGGCAGCATGGAGAAAAGGAATTGCTCAAGGAATATAAAGAATGTAAAAGGAATCTTAAGAAAGTGATTAGAAAAGCTAAAAGAAGATACGAGGTTGGTTTGGCAAATAAGGTGAAAGTAAATCCGAAAGGTTTCTACAGTTATATTAAAAGCAAGAGGATAGTGAGGGATAAAATTGGCCCCTTAGAGAATCAGAGTGGTCAGCTATGTGTGGAGCCGAGGGAGATGGGAGAGATTTTGAACAATTTCTTCTCTTCGGTATTCACTAAGGAGAAGGATATTAAATTGTGGGCTGGACAGCACCTTTCTAGCAGTCTAACCGAGCTGGTCAGCACCCACACAAACCTTGTCTCTCGTCACCCGAGGGGGCCGGCTTAGCCCTCTGACATCCAGGCCTTGGGAGCATCTCTAATGCCTCTCTTGGTCTCATATCATAACAAGGGAGGGAAAAAAGGAAGAAAATAACCACAGCAACACAAAGACAGCTAAGCTACTCTTATCAAATGGATCAGGAGTAGAGGAAATACAACAGTCATAAATTGGTCCCTTAGAGAATCAGGGTGGTCAGCTATGTGTGGAGCCGAGGGAGATGGGAGAGATTTTTAATGATTTCTTCTCTTCAGTATTCACTAAGGAGAAGGATATTAAATTGTGTAAGGTGTGGGAAACAAGTAAGGAAGTTATGGAACCTATGACAATTAAAGAGGTGGAAGCACTGGCGCTTTTAAGAAATTTAAAAGTGGATAAATCTCTGGGTCCTGACAGGATATACCCCAGGACCTTGAGGGAAGTTTGTGTAGAAATAGCAGGAGCTCTGACGGAGATCTTTAAGATGTCATTAGAAACGGGGATTGTGCCGGAGGATTGGCGTATTGCTCATGTGGTTCCATTGTTTAAAAAGGGTTCTAGAAGTAAGCCTAGCAATTATAGACCTGTCAGTTTGACATCAGTGGTGGGTAAATTAATGGAAAATATTCTTATAGTATTAATAATTATCTGGAAAGACAGGATCTGATTAGGAGTAGCCAGCATGGATTTGTGCGTGGAAGGTCATGTTTGACAAACCTTATTGAATTTTTTGAAGAAGTTACGAGGAATGTTGACGAGGGTAAGGCAGTGAATGTAGTCTATATGGACTTCAGCAAAGCCTTTGACAAAGTTCCACATGGAAGGTTAGTTAAGAAGGTTCAGTCGTTAGGTATTAATGCTGGAGTAATAAAATGGATTCAACAGTGGCTAGATGGGAGATGCCAGAGAGTAGTGGTGGATAATTGTTTATCGGGATGGAGGCCGGTGACTAGCGGGGTGCCTCAGGGATCTGTTTTGGGCCCAATGTTGTTTGTAATATACATAAATGATCTGGATGATGTATTGGATTAGTAAGTATGCCGATGATACTAAGGTAGGAGGTGTTGTGGGTTTTCAAAGCTTGCAGGGAGATTTATGCCGGTTAGAAGAATGGGCTGAACATTGGCAGATGGAGTTTAATGCTGAGAAGTGTGAGGTTCTACATTTTGGCAGGAATAATCCAAATAGAACATACAGGGTAAATGGTAGGGCATTGAGGAATGCAGAGGAACAGAGAGATCTAGGAATAACAGTGCATAGTTCCCTGAAGGTGGAGTCTCATGTAGATAGGGTGGTGAAGAAGGCTTTTGGAATGCTGGCTTTTATAAATCAAAGCATTGAGTACAGAAGTTGGAATGTAATGTTAAAATTGTACAAGGCATTGGTAAGGCCAAATTTAGAATATTGTGTGCAGTTCTGGTCACCGAATTATAGGAAAGATATCAACAAATTAGAGAGAGTGCATAGATGATTTACTAGGATGTTACCTGGGTTTCAGCACTTAAGTTACAGAGAAAGGTTGAACAAGTTAGGTCTCTATTCATTGGAGCGTAGAAGGTTGAGGGGGGATTTGATCGAGGTATTTAAAATTTTGAGAGGGATAGAGTTGACATGAATAGGCTGTTTCCATTGAGAGTAGGGGAGATTCAAACGAGAGGACATGATTTAAGAGTTAGGGGGCAGAAGTTTAAGGGAAATACGAGTGGGTATTTCTTTACTCAGAGAGTGATAGCTGTGTGGAATGAGCTTCCTGTAGAAGTAGTAGAGGCCAGTTCAGTTGTGTCATTTAAGGTAAAATTGGATAGGTATATGGACAGGAAAGGAGTGGAGGGTTATGGGCTGAGTGCGGGTAGGTGGGACTAGGTGAGATTAAGAGTTCGGCACGGACTAGGAGGGCCGAGATGGCCTGTTTCCGTGCTGTGATTGTTATATGGTTATATGGCTCTGTTCCAAAAGGACCCTGCTTCTACCTTTGAAGAACTGTAACTGGGCAAACAATGGCCAGTTTGCCTTACCTAAATGAGGAACACTTAGACTTGTTTTAAGTCACAGAAATATCTTTACGTTCTCACTTATTGTAGATCACAAACAGTTTTTACCTGAGCAATTTCCAAGAACAGTAAAACATCTCCATCTATGTCCACACCCATCTGTGTAGCTTCAATTAAGCCACATACAGTGTACTGCTCTGTAACATAAGAATTGAATCATTCAGTTAATCATAGAGTCATAGAAAAGTACAGCAAGAAACAGGCTTTTCTGGCCATCTTGTCTGTGGTGAACTTTTTAAAACTGCCTATTCTCATCGACCTGCACTGGGACCAGAGCCCTCAATACCCCTACCATTGAACTGCATTAATCCACGCAAAATGAGAGATCTCCCGTTTAGACACTGGAATGGTATGGGATACCCAACCACTGACCTGCTCCCACACTGACAGCATTTGTGTCGCAGGACCTGTTGAGCTTCAGGTCAAAGGTGGACACCAGGATGTTGACATGGGCAGGTTCGGCATTGGCAATACCATGCAACGTCATGGGCAGATGGTCAGGTTTTCTCTTTTGGATACAGACATTGGCATGTTTGTAGCATTTAGCACGTTCCTTGCCTTCATGAATGTATGTAAGAACTCAAGGGACTGCAGGTGTTCGAACCCAGACGATCATATGAAATATTGGAAAAACTCAGTGGGTCAGGCAGCATCTGTGGACAGAAGTGGACAGTAGACATTTTGGGTCCAGATAAAGGGTCTCGGCGAGAAGCTTTGATTGTCTACTTCCCTCCAAATTGCTACCTGATCTACTGAGCTCCTCCAGTGTTTTGTGTGATACATGAACATAGTCTCATGTCTTGTTGCTCGTAGATATAGATTGGTGATGTGGTGAAGAACTTCTGCAGTTATGTTCTGGAGCTGGGCTGATGGACTATCCTCCTTTGAGCAATAGACTCCGGCTATTGAAATGTTCCCCTTAATTCCCATTAACTTGTTTCATTGGTGATCAAAGTCAAAGTAAAATTTATTATCAAACTACGTATATGTTACCATACATTACCATGAGACTCATTTTCTTGCAGGTATTTACAGGAAAATTTTAAAAGTTAAGCAGAGTATATGAAAAGTTATACACAAACAAAGACTGATAAACAATGTGCAAAAGAACACAAGTTGTGCAAATAAAAATAAATAACGCTGAGGACACGAGCATGATGATTGCAGGGTAAGAACTGTTCCTGAGCCAGGTGGTGTGGGGACCACATCACACTTGATCAAATGCTCCATTGGTAAAATGGACAGACACCATCCCATCTCTACAAATCAGATCTCTGTCCATAGTTGAACCAAAGCTGTGCTAAGCCTCAGTGAACCTGGTTAAACACTAAATACGCTTTGTTGACTACCGATGTTACAGATGGTTGAGGGCAGACTGACTAGGTGGTAATTAGCCAGATTCACTTGGACCTGACTTTCGTCAGCAGACTGTATGTAAACTCTTTTTGGCATGTTGGTGTTGTAACTGAACTAGCACAGCTCAGCTAGAAGCACAAATAGTTCTTAAGTTTTACAGCTCAGTACGATAACTTCTGCTGTGCTTACAGCTGTCAATCGTTTCTTGATATCCAGTAGAAAGAGTCCCATTGGTTGAAAAGTTCTGTTTGACAGGATCCCAGGAGGGAGCTGAAATGTGTGACTTGCTCAGCGATTCTCGTTGGACACAGTTGAAAACGCTTTAGTAACACACACAAAATGCTGCAGGAACTCAGCAGACCAGGCAGCACCTATGGACGGTACAGTCGACGTTTTGGGCCGAAACCCTTCAGATCCTGCTGAAGGGTCTCGGCCTGAAACAGCGACTGTACTGTGCTCCATGGATGCTGCCTGGCCTGCTGAGTTCCTCCAGCATTTTGTGTGTGTTACTTGGTTTTACAGCATCTGCAGATTTTCTCTTGTGGGTGATAGGTGAAGCCGAGTGAGGGGGAGGGAATTGAAGTGAAAAGCTGGGAGGTGATAAGTGGAAAAGGTAAAGGACTGAAGAAAGCATCTAATAGGAGAGGAGAGGTGATCATGGAATGAGGAGGGGCACCAGGGGAAAGTGCTAGGCAGGTGAGGAGAAGAGAAGGGACAAGAGGAGAGCCAGATTGGGGAATGGAAGAAGAGAGAAAGGGGAGGAGGGGGATAATTACTGGAAGTTACAGAAATCGATGTTCGTGCTTTCACATTGGAGGCTACCCAGACAGAACATGAGGTGTTGCTTCTCCAACCTGAGACTGTCTTCATTGTGGTGGGAGGGGAGACCATGGACTGATTGTTGGAAAGGGAATGGGGATAGGGATTAAATGGTTGGCCACTGGAAAATCCTGCTTTTTGCAGATGGAACAAAGGTGCCCGATCTACATTCGGTCTCACCAATGCAGAGGAGGTGGCACCGGGAGCAACTGACACAGTAGATGACCCCCAGACAGAAGTGCAGGTGAAATGTTGCTTAGGTCAAGAAAGCAAGTTGTGTCTCCAATTCCTGAGGAGATTGAAGCAAGCGAGGTAACCCCACCCCATTTTTACAGGAGAACCACTGACAGTGCCCTGACCAGCTGCATCACCACCTGGTGCAGGAACTGCAAGACATCTGACTGGAAAGGATTTTGAGGACTGCCAAGAGTATCATCAAAGTCTCTCTTCTACCCATCAGAGATACTTATCAGGTGTGCCTCTTTCACCTTAGATAGCTGAAGAAGTTCAGCATGAGTCCCCAGATCCTCCGTACTTTTCTACAGGGGCACGATCGACAGCATCTTAGCTGGCTATGTCACTGCCTGATATGGGAACTGCACTTCCCTCAACCGCAGGGCACTGCAGAGAGTGGTGTGGACAGCCCAGCGCATCTGTAGATGTGAACTTCCCTCTATTCAGAACATTTACAGCAGTAGGTCAGTAAAAAGGGCCTGGAAGATCATCAGGGACTCCAGCCACCCCAGCCACAAACTGCTTCAGCTGCTACAATCTGGCAAACAGTACTGCAGCATTAAGGCCAGGACCGACAGGCTCTGGGACAGCTTCTTTCACTAGGCCATCAGGTTGATCGATACATATTGATCTGATTGCATACCTGACTGTACATTGATCTGATTGTGTATCTGACTGTACATACGTGCATACAAAACAATTATGTATACAAGATTAGTGTCTGGGCAATATCCTCCCACATTTCCCTACCTTATCGCTTGAGATGCAATATAAATATTTTTACTTCCTTGGATGTAATAAGTAAAATAAATACAAATACACAGAGTTCCTTGTACTGTCAAGGTTTCCTCCCATCCGTCCCACAATCTCTTTGACCTCCTACTATCGGGTAGGAGGTACAGTAGCATTAAGACAAGGACTGTCAGGATGAGAAACAGCTTCTTCCCCCAGGCCACGAGACCACTGAACTCCCAGGCAATATCCAGGTCTCACCACTTAAGAAGCCAGTAGTGCTGTACGGTTTACTTTTTAAACTTGTGTTGTAAATGCACCTTTTGGAAAATGTCATCTTCTGGAATATATTTTAGTATTTGTTAATTTATTTGTGGTAATATTACTTAATGTGCTGTGAGTTTGTATATGTGCTGTGTTGTGCACCTTGGTCCGGAGGAACATTATTTTGTTTGGTGGTATAAATGTATAGAGTTGAACGCCAGTAAGCTTGAACTTAATACTGAGGGGCATTATCACCTGCAAGCTTCTCTTACACACTATTGTGACTGAGAACTATTTCAGCAGCAGCAAATCAAACCACTAGAACTTTTGGTATAACAGCACCTTCAACGCGAAGACTTGACCAGCCAAAAATGCGATTCACCATCATCTTTCCAATGCAGTCCGTGTTGGGTAATAAAAGTGGGTCTTGTCAGCACCCCCCTTAAACAAATTTCTTTAGCTCTGCCTGCCAATTGTATCCAGGTTCTCTGTATTCACTTGTATATACTCAGCGTACAACCGGAACTGAGAAGAACGTCTTGAAAGCAAAAGCTTTAATCCAGAATATTAGTTGAGGTCTTGTGTGACTCACTGTACGGCACTGTTAACAACATTATTATTTCATGGGAAAGCCTGCCTTTCACATTTGTGATGAAATTTTGGCTTCAGTTCAACACAGGAGATCGTTTGATCTCTGTGCCTGTGCTGGGTCTGAGAAAGAAGTTTCCAATTAGCAGCGCGTAAGCCTCCTTGCCCAGACTTCAGCAATACTTTCTTTTCCGGTATGTACTCGGTTTTCTTTTGAAATGCAAAGTCTGTTCATAATGATTCAGATCTCGCTTAACAAATTGAAACAAATCACTGTGTAAAGCAGTCTTCTGTGTGGATAACTTGTCAATGATCTTCACTTCAGATCCAGTTATCACATTGGGTTCTGTTGTTTCATTGGAGTTTCATTGGAGTAATTCTTTACTTATGCTGGTGTTACCTTTTATGCCTGTTTGCTGGGGCATACGTCACCCTTCGTTGTCCATGAAAACAGGGCAAAGCAGTAACGGGAGCTGTATGACTGAGCAAGTAGACAGATGTTGGCATTGCTATCAGGTGCCTGGATATGTGCCGCAGTATTCAGTTGTGCGGTGAAACCGAGTTTATCAGCTTCAGTCGGAATTGGAAGAAGATGGCTCCAATGACCAACGTGATTAAGGTTCATGAAACTACTACTTTTATGTCGTCTTTTTCTTTCAAATGTGGTTCTGCTACTGTTGGAGCCTGTGACCTACAATTCCACATTGTGTTATTGGGCTGATTAAGTGATCTGGCACTTTGCTGTTTCTGAGAGGCTTCAAGTGGAGCGTGCGGCCTCAAGGCCAAGAAGCCAAGAGTCGGGGCACGGGCCCATGATCGACTCCATTTCTTACCGATCTCACCGATTAAAGCACTGAGGAAGATTGAAATCATTGAGGTGAGCATGGAAGGGTGAGCAAGTTTTCAGCGCCATCTACTAGCCTCTCGCTCGGCGCTGCTGTAAGAATGTGTCGGCACGTAATGGTCTCTCTCTCCCTCTCACTCGCAGCTCTCGGAGGAAGGTCCCTGCGTTCATACGATTGCTCTTTCCCTTGATGCTGTCGGAGGATGGTGCTGAGGATTAATCTATGCAGCTTGTGAAATGGACCCTGTAGTTCACGTTATGATGTGTTTCTGGTTTCCGGTTTCCCCTTTTTCATTGCTATTTTGGGCGATTTTGAATCTGGGTGGTCTGCAGATAACGAACACTGAGGTGAACTGAATATGCCTGGAATCTTTCGATTTTTATTTTGTGTTTCTCGCTCGCTCTTTTTTTGTTGCCGCTTGTGCAATTTGTTTTTTTTTTGCATATGGGCGGGGTTGGATAATGTTTTTTTTGAAAGGACTCCATGGCTTTCCTTGTTGTGTGGCTGTCTGTGGGGAAGACAAATGCCAGGGCTGTCCACTGTATGCATACTTTGATAATAAACCTACTTTGAATCCTTTGAATCTTCACTGGGTGGGCATTCATATGTTTCAGGATGAGGTTCTGATAAAGAGATAAGGGATCTAGAAACCACTAATTTCATTCACTGTTTAGGAGAGCATTGAGCTGCGGATACCCTGTTACGTGTGCAGAAACTGGAAAGTTGAACCCTAGTGGGAGCTTGACACTTCTTGTTTCCTATGGTCATACTTTGAAGGGGAGATACAACTGCGTAATGAGTCCCTCATTGGGACAGACAAAAGTCAAACTGATTATATTATCACAGAACATGTCATTCAATTGGCAGAGTTCTCAGCGCCGAGTCCGAAGATCGTAGGTTGAAATGATGCATTTTAGGATGCACTGGGGTGTGGTATATGTTGAAGTAAAGAAGCAATCTTTCTTTCTCGGGGATAACTTGAGAATGTGTGCAAGTTACAAACTGAAGTGAGCTTAATGAGAAAGTATTAAATAGTGACTGAATTTTCTGTAAGAGTGGGTGGAGAGCAGAGTTGGCAATCTGTTTTGCCCGTCAATTCTGTGTGTCTCGCTGACAGACAATTGTACAAAAGGTAGAGTCAGTCTTATCTCAAAGATAACATTACAACCCAGCCCAGACAGTAGTGAGATATCGACTGAGTCAGAATGACAGTCAAACAAAGAGGGAAGATTACATTGATGGGATTATTCTGTAAATTCCCCAAACAGTCAGCAGGAAAAAAAGGAGAAAGAAGTGGGAAAATCGCAGATAGGCAAAGGAATAATAGGGTTGCAACAGAAGGGAGTTTAACTTCGCCAATATTGACTGGGACTGCTTTAGAACTATGGGAACAGGTGGGTATAATTTGCTAAGATTATCCAGGGAAGTTTTCTGAAATAATATGTAGATGGCCCTACTAAAGAGAAGAATGAAGGACCCAGCACTGTGCCCTGTGGCACACCACTGGACGCAGACTTCCAATTATAACAACCGCCCTCTGTCTCCTACAGCCAACAAATTTTGTACTGAATTTGCTACATCAACCTAGATCCAATGTATTCTAAATATTTAGACCAACCTACCACTGCAGAATCTTGTCGAAGTCTATGTAGATAACATCTACCTCCTTGCCCTCGATGATCCTCAAGTACTTCCTCAAAAACCCATCAAATTTGTAAGACGTGACTTCCCACAAACGAAACCATGTTGAATAACCTTAATTAGTCTCTGCCTTTTCAAATGCAAATAAATTCCAGCCCTCAGCATCCCCCTTCCAGTAACTTTCCAACCGTTGATGTAAACTCCACAGCCTGTAATTCCCTGATTAATCATTGCAGCCCTTCTTGTGCAGACACATTAGCCATTCTCCAGTCTTCCGGTACCTCATCCGATAGACCTCACATGAAAAGAGGTGACTGATTCCTGTGGCCTGACTAGGCGACTAAATTGGAAGCAAGTAACCTCTTTGCTTCCATCACATATCGCCCGAGGATATACATACCCGGTCAAGCCCCAGGTTTTCCACCTTTTTCAGCTTCAAATTTATTTGCATTGGAAAAGGCAGAGACTAATTAAGGTTATTGCACTATTTTCGCCTTCCTAATTTCTTTCATAATCCCACATCCCTTAATCTCCTCAAGCGACTGGTGTAATCCCAGCTGCCTAGATGTGACATGCTTCTTTTTTTTCCAGAGCCTCAACAGTCCGTGTGAACCTGGTTTTCCCTACAGTGTCAGACTTGCCTTTTGCTCTAACAGGAACTTGCTGGCCCTGAAAGCTTCCCATCCCACTTTCAATAGGCTCCCATTCGTCAGATGTCCCTTATCCTGCTAAAAGCCTCTCTCAATCAAATGCTGGAATTTCCTGTCTAATACCATCAAAATTAACCTTTCTCCAATTTAGGACCATAACTTGTTGGACCACTCCTACTATTTCCGAAAATTATCTCAAAACAAACACAATTATGGTACTGATCTCAAAGTCCTCCTCCAATGATGCATCAACTCCTTACCCCAGCCTGACTTCCCAACAGGAGGTCAAGAGTAGCCAGCCTATTCTCTAGTGGGGCCACCTACATATTATCATGTACATTCATGATTCAGATGAGAATGTTGGTGGCAAGCTTACTAGATTTGCAGATGACACCAAAATTAGTGGTTATAATGGGTTGGTAGGATAGGCTGTCTAAGGTTACAGAAAAATCTGGATCATCTGGGCAAGTGGTCGAGGGAATAGCTGGTGGAATTTAAGTCAGACAAATGCACAGCGATGCACTCTGGTAAGACAAACTAGGCCAGAACTTATCCAGTGAAAAGCAGGGCACTGGGAAGTGTTACTGGATGGCAAGAGTTTGGGGCACCCTTCAGTTTTGTACAAGTGGTGATACAAGTTGACAGGGTAGTAAAAAAGAAGTGCTTGGCATGCTGGCCTTCGTCGGCCAAGACATGGAATTGTGATGTCATGTTACAAGTCATTGGTTAGGTCACAGTTGGAACATTGGGTGCGGTTCTGATCACCGTACTATAGAAAGAATGTCATTAAGCTAGAGAGAGTGCAGAAAAGATTCACAGGAATGAGAGCCTGAGTTACAAGAGACTGAATGGTCTAGGTCTTCTCTGGAGAGCAGGAGACTTGAGGGGTGACCTTATGGAGGATTATAAAACTATAGGAGGGTAGATAGTCACAGTATTTTTCCCCAGAGTAAGAGAGTCTAAAGGTAAAGGTAAAGGTAATAAGAGAAAGGGAAAAGATTTAAAGGGGATTTCTCAGGAGATCAATTAAATTCAATAACACATTATGACTCATTTGTGACTTTATGTACTTGCCTTTGTCCCATATCCCTTACAACCTTTGTTTAATAAAAAATGCATTAATTTGGATGGATTTCAGCTTGCTAATATTAAAATATTTTCAAAAACAAAGGAGACAGGAGTGTAATCAGCAACCCAAGCCTGTTCCACCATTCAATAATCATATAACAATTACAGCAAGGAAACAGGTCATCTCGGCCCTTCTGGTCCGCGCCAAACGCTTCCTCTCACCTAATCCCACAAGATAAGATCTTGCCTGATCCATCCTTGGCCCCACCACCATTTTCCTGCCCTCTCTCTCCATGTCCCTTGGCTCCCTTGCGCTTTAAATGTCTGACAATCTCTGTCTGGCTTGCTGAGTTCCTCCAGCATTTTCTGTGTGTTGCTTGGATTTCCAGCATCTGTAGATTGTGATTGGATCTGCCTTGAATATATTCAGTGAGCTCTCTGAGAATTCCAAAAATTCAATGCTTGGAAGAAAATTCCTCCTCATATCCAGCTGAAGTATTGGCACCTCTTTCTTAATTTACACCGAGTGTAGAATTCCCCCTCCCCCAGTGGATAAACTTGCTCTTGATATCCGCCCTGTCAAGCCCCTCAGGATCTCATGTTTCGAGAGATCATCTCTCATTCTTTGAAACCACCTGCTTAACTTTTTGTCATACACCAACCTCCGCCCCAAAATCAACCCAGTGAACCAAGCCTACGCTGCCTCCATTGTAAATCCACCTAAGATCCCAGATGTTGTTTTATTGACTTGCGGGGGGTGGGGGAGTGTAAAATATTCAGATTAGTTAACAAAATGGAAATAGGTGGGAGAGCACGCAGGAGAGTTGCTGGGCTCTTCACCGAAGGGCAAATGAGTTTAATGTGGGAAAATGTAACGTTATGCACAGTAGAAAGAGAGGACTAAAGCCAGACCTATTTAAATGGAAAAAGAGAGCAAATTACAGAGGAATCTAGATGTTCTTGTGCATGAATCACTAAAGCTTAGCAGATAGGTGTGGCAAACAGATAGGAAAGCAATTGTCATCCTTTATTGCAAGGAGGATTTGGAAATAGAGAAGTATTATAACAATTGTAAAGGTGGTGGTGAAGCCACACCTGGAATATTGTGCACAGTTTTGATTGCCCCCCCCTTACTTGATAAAGGATTTATCAGTCTCGGAGGAAGTCCAAAAGAGATTTAATAGGCTAATTCCAAGGATGATGGAGTTGTTCTATTATGAGCAGCTAAATAAACTAGTTCTATATTCCTTGTGGTTTAGAAGAATGAGGGGTGATCTTATTAAAACATGTAGGATACTAACGTGCATAACAGGGTGGATATTGAGACATATCTACCTGAACATAGTGACATGGTTACAAGATGAGGGGGCAGGCAGCTGAAACTGAGGTTTGCAGGAACTTTGTCACGCAGAGAACATTCTAACCCCCATAGGGTTATGTAAGTTTAATAGAGTGATAGAGAAATACAGCACATACAGCCTTTTGGTGAAATTAGTCAGTTAGCCCCAACTTCCCGCTTTGGGCCCATATCCCTCTAATTCTGATTCCTTCATTTACCTGTCTAAGTGCTTCTTAAATGGTGACTTTGTACTTGCTTCAACTACTTCATCTGCCTGCTCATTTCATATGCTCACCACCCCGAGATGATAGTTACCCTTCAGGTCCTTTTCAATTCTTTTCCTCCTCTACCTAAATACATGCCCCCATAGTTTTGGACTCCCCTACTCTGAGAAAAGACCGTTACCTTCCACCTTATTTATGTCTCTCATATCCTAAACATTTCTGGAAGGTCATTCCTCATTCTCCTACGCTCTAAGGAATGATAACCTAGCATTGCCACCCTCGTCCTATAACTCATGCCCTCTATCATCACACTCTCACCAGTTTAACCACACCTTTCCTGTAACAGCGCGATCCAAACTGTACACAGTACCCCAAGTGCGGCCTAGTCAATGGCTTACACAATTGCGACATGCATACTCAGTGCCCTGACTGGTGGAGGTCAGAAAATTAAACACCTCTCTCGCCACCCTGTCTACCTGTGATGCTGTTTTCAACAAACTATGCACTTGTACTGCGACACCCCTCTGTTCCGTTACACCCCCTAGTGCCTACCTTTCATAATTCTATGTTCTACATTAATGAATTCCACACTGGTTTGCCTTTCTAAAATGCATCACTCACATTTATCTGTATTGAAATCTGCCACTACTCTGCCCACTTCCCTTAACTCATCAAGATCCCCTTGTAATCTACAATAACCTTCTTCATAACCTACAATGCCTCCTAGTTTTATGTCATCCACAAACTTACCGATCAAGCCTTGTGCATTTGCATCCAAATAATTTAAGTAAATATTGAATAACAAGAGCCCCAACACCAACCCCTGTGGCACACTACTGCTCATCTTCAACCACTACCCTCTACTTTCTATCTCTGAGCCAACTTTGAATCTACTTAACTAGCTCTCCCTGGATTCCAAGGGACATCACCTTACATAGCAGCCAACCATGCAGCCCTTGTTGAAGGCCTTGCTAAAGTCCAAATAGACAACATCTACTACTCTCCCCATATCGGTCTTCTTCGCTTATCTGTTCAAAAAACTCTTCAGCATGATATCCTACACACAAAGCCACATTGACTCTCCCTAATCAGAGTCTGTCCAAATACTGCTAGAACCTGTCCCTCAGAATCCCCTCCAGTAATTTTCTCACTACTGTTGTCAAGCTGACTGACCTGTACTTCCCTGACTTGCCCTACTAGCTTCCTTGAAGAATGGAAAAGCATTAGCCATCTTCTGGTCTTTGGGAACCTCACCAGTACCTAACTGTGAATCAAATATCTCTGCAAATGCTTTATTTGCCTCCCACAAAGTCTAAGGGTGCACAGGTTTGGGCTCTGGGGATTTACACACCTTAATGTGCTGTAAGGCTACAGATAGCGTAGTGTTTAGCTATCACAGTGCCAGTGACCCAGGTTCAATGCCTGCTGCTGACTGCAAGGAGTTTGCACATTCTGCCCATGACTGTGTGGGTTTCCTCCGGGCTTTCCGGTTTCCTCCCATTTTCTAAAGTCGTACGGGTTAATAGGTTAAGTGGTCACATTGGTGTTTTTGGGTGACATGGGCTCATTGGGCAGAAGACCCCCTAACAGTGCTGTATCTCTAATAAGAAGTAATATAAAGAAAGTATCTCATCTCTGGTAATATGAATGTAGTCCAAAGCATTTCCACCTGTTTTCCTTACATCTTGAGCAACTACGGTTTTCTCATCAGCAAGGACCAAGGAGAAATATTTGTTAAAAACCTCACCTATCTTTTGCAGCTCAAGACACAGGCAGCCCTGCTGATCTCTAATGGGACCTACTCTCTCCCTGGCCACACTTTAATTAGTACATAGCTATAGAACCTATCAGGATTTCCCATAACCTTACCCCCAGATCTAACTCATAGCCTCTCTTTAACCTCCTGACTTCCTTCTTAATAGTATTCTTAAATCATTTTATAGTCACAAGGGATTCACTCTTGCCCTAACCTCCTAAACCCAATTTAAGCTTCCTCCTTTTTTGACCAGAGCCTCAATATTTCTGATCAACTAAGGTTCTTTGAACTTTTGCAATTGTCTTTATTTCGGTTTTTGGAAGAAGAAGCATTGCAAAATAGGAGCAAGAATAGACCATTTAGCCTTTGATCCTGCGGCCAGTTCAGTGCAATCATGGCGGATCATCCACCTCAATAAAATATTCCCATCCTCTCCCCTTACCCTCTGATGCCTTTTCATTCTGGACAATCATTTCAGACACGAGTTTCTTACCCTTTTACTTAATATGAAGATCTGTCTTGCTACAATAATTCATTCCTAAAGCATGCCTTACTATGAATTATTCATTAATCCTGCCTTGGGAATCACTACCAGATCTAAAATAGCTCGTACCTTGATTGATCATGCAACATTTTACTTTTAAGATATATTCTATGAACTTGTCTATCCTTGCCAATTTGATTGTTTGAGATGACTTGATGATCAAAGTTACCCATAATTATTGTAGTACTGTTTTATTTTAACAAACTCTCACTATTTCTTCATAATGTGTCCTACTGTTCAAAACTGGCTTCTTATCCTTATTATTTCTTCTCTCCACTCATATCTTGCGTTTCTGGGCCAATATCATTCCTTGCTACTGCAGTGACCTCATTTTGAATCAGATGAGTAATCCATCAGCTTTTCCTTTCTGCTTATAATGAAATGTCCCTTGAAATTGTACTTCTAAAACAGGGTTAGAACAAACTTAGAAGATAGTTGAAAACACCATTAACTGTATTAATTATATTCCGGTACCCTGCTCTCATTATTTTGCTTTGTCTTCTATTGTCTCTCAGGGTTTGAAGTGACATCCGTAACATGTAGGATGGGAATGTGTAGAAAATGTAGGCAAGAGTGCCCTCCTCGGAGGGATCCATGTTGTTTAGTCAGATTGCAGCTGGTATCGTCTTTTTTGACAAAATCCTACTTCGTTGCTTTCCAAAATGTCTTAAAGAAGAGGCAAACTATAAGGCGTGATAAAGGTTGAAGATTAACTTTACTTATCACGTGTACATCAAAACATAGAGCGAAATTGTGTCAACGGCCAAAGGGTGTACCAGGGGAGGGCAGCCCTCAAATATCGCCATGCATCTGCCGTCAATGTAGCATGACCACAACTTACTAACTGTAACCCATACGTCATCTGGAACGTGGAAGGAAACGGAAGCATCTAAAGAAAACCAATGCGGTCACGGGAAGAATGTACAAACTCCTTACAGACAGAGAAAGAGGGGTAGCAATTTCAAGTTCCTGGCTCTGTGTCAGCATCACTGAGGATCTGTCCTGAGTCCAGCATTTCAAAAAGAGGGCATGACAGCAGCCATATTTCAATCGGAGTTTGAAGAGATTTCGAATGTCACCAGATCCTTGCAAATTTCTACAGATGTATTGTGGAGAGCATTCTAACTGGCTGCATCACTGTCTGGTAAGGGAGTTCCACTAAACGGGATCAATTTAAGCTGCAGAAAGTTATAAACACAGGCAGGGCATCATGGGCACTAGCCTCCCCAACATTCAGGACATCTTCAAGGAGCGGTGCCTGAAAAAGGCGGCATCCATCCTTTAGGACCTCCACCACCCAGGACATGCCCTCTTCTCATTGCTACCATCAAGGAGGAGGTACAGGAGCCTGACGACACTCTCTCAGCAATTCATGAACAGCTTCTTCCCTTCTGCTATCAAATTTCTGAAAGGACATTTGAACCCATGCATATTACCATACTTCTTTCTTTCCCTCTCTCAATTTGTGCTAATTATTTAACTTTTTAAAATATATATACATCTTACAGTAATTTTACAGTTTTTATGTATTACAGTTCATTGCTGCTGTATAACAACAAATTTCATGACATATGCCAGTGATATTAAAGCTGATTCTAATTCTGATATTAGTTGCTGTTTAGAGGACAAATACTAGTCAGACTACTAGGGAGAAATCCCCTAGTCATCATCATAACATGTCTTCCATGGGAGGACAAAGGAATCTTACTATAATGTCACATCTAAAAGGTGCTCTTGGCAATGGATCACTCTTGATGGGGCATGTGGACAGCGTAAATGCACAGTTAACTTTTATTCTGCAGCTAGAACGCATGAGCTTTTGACATACTTTTGGTAAAATTACTGTTGCTGAACTAACAACAGTCAAAATCACAGCAAGGAAGTTATTTAACAGGTAATTATTTTCTGCAATCTTATTCAGTCTCTTAATACTCTGGAGTAGTACAGTTGCGAAGCTGAGTTTGATCCCGACTTGGAGTGGTTTTTGTGTGGAGGATCCACGTTCCCCTGTAACTGCATGACTTTTCCTAGGTGATTCACCCCCCACCACAAGCCAAAGATATGCAGGTCGGTGGGTTGGCTGGCTCCAGGGTCAGCTGATTAGTGTAATGGAGTGTAACAGAGTTCAAAATAAATTTATTATCACAGTATGTATATGTCACCTATTTGGTTGCAGGCATTCACAGTAGAACAAAGGATCAATGAAAAATTACACAAAAAGATTGACAAACAACTGATACGCAAAAAAGACAGTGCGGAAATGCAAAAAATTCAAATAATAGGAAAAAAATACAGGTAAATAAATAACACTGCGAACATAACTTGTAGAGTCTTTGAAAGCGAGTCCATCAGTTGTGGGATCAGGTCAGAGTGGAGGTGAGTGAAGTTATCCATGTTGGTTCAGGTGAGCCTCAATGTTGAAAGGTACTAACTACTCCTGAACCTGGTGGTGTGGGACCCAAGGCTCTTGTACCTCCTTCCCGACAGCAGCAGTGGGAAGAGAGCATGGCCTGGATGCAGTGCTCCTTGCAGATGTGCTTAATGGTGAGGGGGGCTTTGCTTGTGATTGACTGGGCTGTATCCACCAGATTTTGTCAGCTTGATGGTTAACGTAGACATGGCGGCCCATTTCCACACTGTCTGACCATCTCATTAGGAATCCCAAATGATCTGCTCCACTACATGGCCCGTATGTGTGCGCAAGGGGTTCGGTTGGTTGGAGAGTGGGAAAGGTATTTGTTTTGCTGTTGTTATCTTGCTTTGTTCTGTTGTTGTTGATGATGCTTGCTGAATAGTTTGTGGGCTATCTATCTATAAATTAATTATTGAGATTAATTATTGAGATACAGCCTTTTGGCCCTTCAAGCTGTGCGACCCAACAACCCCCGTATTAACCCTAGCCTAATCACAGGACAACTTACAATGATCAATTAACCTACTAACACATACATCTTTGGAATGAGGGAAGAAACTGGAGCACACGGAGGAGATCGACACGGTCACGGTGAAGAGTGTGCAAACTCCTTACAGACACCAGCTGGAGCTGAACCCATGTTGCTGGAACTGTAAAGCATTGTGCTAAGCACCATGCTGCTGTGCACGTTTCGTTGGCACCAGAATGTGTGGTGACACTTGCACTCGGGTGTGTTGGTTGTTAATGCAAATGATGCAGTTCACGGCGTGCTTCGAGGCACACGGGCTAAACAAATCTGAATCATGCTGAGATCAAAACCTTTACCTGTTAACGCTACCAGGTGAGGTAGACAAAGGCGGTTCGCCAATACAATGAGTTCCATGGAGTCCAGGTCCGGGCTAGAACAGAACTGTCCAGTGTACAGATATTCCAACACCGCTCGCATACAGCTCTTACTTGTGTTTGGGAAGTACACCTGTTAGAATGATATAAAAACTCATCAGTACCCCAACTGCAACAAACATCAGCACCTCACAATGATCTTGTCTTGAAAGTTTCTGCCTTCATAGCAGACCCAGGTAACACTTTGCCCCCACATTCAAATTCAGAAAGCTCCACGAAGAGTTGCAGAATTAGAGTTCTGAGCACAGTAATAGGCTCTTCAGCTCTGCATTGATCAAGCAACCACATTGACCCTGACCCACCAGCAGCCCTGATTTATTCATCCCCGATTTCCATCGACTACCCCAAGCTTTTCCATTGATCTAACATTCGGGGCAATTTAGTAGACCTACTGACATGCATGTTTTTGGAAAGTGGATGGAAACCGAAGCACTGGGACAGTGGGGGTTGGGGGAGACAGAACGTGCAAACTCCACACAGACAGCACTGCAGGTCGGGATAGAAACTGGGTCATTGGGACAGTTCCAGCTATCCAGCAATGCCAAAAGTGTCAGCTCTGGTCTTTCAATCAGAAAATTCTGAGTTCGAACCGCACTCAGAACCCTGAGCACGCAGTTCCGGCTGATACAGCAGTGCAGTAGTGATCGGTGGATGGAACAAAGGTGGTGGACGGGGGGGGGTAGATGTGGGATTTCTATTTTCTTCTACATCCTGCACAGCTCATTCAGTATTTAGCCAGCGACCGGGAACCCGTGCGAGCAGGAGGCACGAGGGCCGGTCAATCGGCGCTTCCGAACTTCGAGCTTGGAGTTTGGCGTCCCGCCTGGGAAATTGATACCGAATGTCAGAGCTCAAAGGTCAATCAATGGTCCGGACATCACAGCCTGACAGTCGAACCCTGCACGCTGGAGGCTGAAGGCCTGTCTTGGGGTTGTGTGTGGGTCGGTGGGGGGGAGGAAAGGAAATCATTTGGCTGTTGTTTTTTTTGTTGCTAGTTGTGTTATTTTTTACTGAGCATTGTGGGTGTGCTATGCTGGTGCCAGAATGTGTAGTGATACTTGCCCGGCACATCCTTAGATTGTGTTGGTTGTTAGGGCAGTGGCGCATCTCACCATACGTTTTGATATACGGGGTAAATAAATGTGAAGCTGAAGTAGGTTGAATACATAACGTATAACACTACTGGGTAGCAGTCATTAGAGCTTATCAAGCCCAGAGTAACCTTGCTGATGTAGAGAAGCCCCATGGTGGCTTGCTTTCTTTGATATGCTTCAGTCTGGTTGGGAAACACCGATGCCCAAGAATGGGAATGTCGACAGACAGTGGTGGACCTTCACTGGCAAAACTCTCTGAGCACATCTACCAAGGAGTATTGGCAGAAGAAAGCATCTTCCACCATCAAGGACACCTAGCATTCCAGGCCACGTTCCCTTCTGGAATCGGGAAAAGACGACCAGGAACCTTCTGTAGGTTCAGGAACAGTTATTACCCTTTAGCCATCAGGCTCCTGATCCAGCGTGGATAACTTCACTCACTTCAACTCTGAACTGATTCCACAGACTCACTTTCAAGGACTGAACAATTTATCATTATTGTTTTTTTTTAATTTGCACATGTGTAATGGGAGAAATTTTGTGGCCGCTGTTCACTTGCAACAGGCAGGAAATCTGGCTGGCTGCATCACATAATGAAAATGATCCCTGTCAGATCTCAGATTGCCAACTGCCCAGCAGAGCCCTGGAGTCAGCACAAGAACACAGCGGCAAGCAAGTTTCAACTTTGTTACAGTGGTAGAATTTCTGGAGGTGGGGAAAGCTGAACGGCAGACAAAAATAATCCAATAAGGAAATGGAGAGATAAAATTGTAGCAAGATTCAGCAGATCAGGGTGCATCTACAAATAGTGAGAGTGAATGGCTCCGACTGAAGCCCCTTCTTGAGAAATGATTTGGAATATTAAACTGTCTCTCTATCTACAGGTACTGCTTGTGTCAGCTGTGGTTTGGTGGCTGTACAATGGCCTTTGAGTCGAAAGATTACAGGGTCAGGTTTCAGTCAATAGGTCTGAGCATGTGAGCACAGCAACATAGCAACAAGGGACCGCCTTTACTGCTCACGTTTTCTGTGAGCTTTGTCTTCAGATTGTCGACATCTTTTTTCCCTTCTGTGTTGTTGGATAAACAAGGAGTTCAATCATTTTTTCACCGTTGAGGGAAAACCACGAGAATGACTTGCCAAGCGATCACTGGCAGTGTAGGAGCCTTTATGATAAATCACCCAAGAATATGTCCAAGCAGAGTTGACAAGCCTGCTTGCTAACAACTGCCACTTGGCTGGCACAGCGTATTTTAATAAATCACACTCCTTAAGGACAGGCAGTGAGCACAAGAGATGGGAATGCATATAAAAGAGAGACAGTTTAGGAAGTAAAGTCCAATGTTGCTGAATTACATTAATTTTAAAGTACTGTAGTCACATTCCAGCATTGCCTAATCTCCACAGCTGATACTTAAGAAGTCACACCCCGTTCAATAATGGACTCTGGTTCTTTAGATCCAATATAATGAATCAAATATAGTACATATATTCATTGCAAAACAACTGTGATTTTGGAAATGCCTGCCTACACTCAGACACCGTCACTTTTGAACTGAAACACACACATGAATAGTTTTTTTTTTGCATTATCGAAAATGTCTCTACCATTTTGTAATGCCAGGCACCTTTGTGATGTGAATCCCGTCAATCTGACAGGAAGTATATGTTCTGTGGCATTATGGACAAAGTAAGGATGTGATAGGAAGTTATATTAGTGCAGGTTCCTCCTTTGTCCTGCAATGACTTTTAATCAGCTGTTTGTGATTGTGATTGCTTCATAGCCAAATATATAGAGGAATCAGTGGTTGGCTGCAGAGAAAACCAGAGTTAGACAATTGCCACTTTGGTCCAGAGCTCTGTTTTAACTCAACTGATATGGTGCAATGCAGTTTCCAGAGTAACACACACAAAATGCTGGAGGAACTCAGCAGGTCAGACAGCATCCATAGAGAGGAATAAATAGCTGACGTTTCAGGCCACAACCCTTCATCAGGACATCCAAACCTGAAACATCAGCTGTTCCTTCTCTCCACGGATGCAGCGAGATCTAGCATCTGCAGAATCTTCGGCCTTAATGCAATTTCCAGGATCGTCTGAATGGATCAACTGCTGTCTGGATGAACTCACTGACCTAATTCTGAATCGCTGTTTTGTATGCATATTGTGCTAAATGAACACCGTGATGTCAAGATTCAAGATTGTTTAATGTTATTTCCAGTACACAAGTGTAAAGGAGAATGAAATAATTGTTATTCAGGTCTGATGTAGCACTGAAAAGAAACACAGGATAATTCTTTACAACTATTCACAAAAACAACAAATACAGTATAAATACATAATATAGGTCTTATACATTGATTAATTACATGTCCATAAAGTGATGCTAGGCACAGGAGTGTCAGTACCTAAGGTGACTGAGAGGAAATGATACAATAGTGGTGTTAGGGGTGAGCTAGTGGGTGGAGGTGTCAATCAGCCTTACTGCTTGGGGAAAGTAAAAGGAGTGACAACTAATTTTCACCAAAGTCAGTGAAATTCACCAAAATTTACACATTAGCCCAAGGTCAAAAAGAACCTTCTTATGTGTCATGGTTGAGACTCTTAAGAGAAGCATTCACATGCATTCAGGGATTTTCAATAAACAAACTAAATTTCCTTTGAAATTCTTGTTTATGGGACTGTTTTAAAACGTGGCTATGTTGTTATTTATCACATGACAAAAATCTTCTGCATTTATTACGTAAATGCAATTGCTTTCTCATCAGCTCTATAAATAACTGTAACCTTTGGACAGGCAATGCAGTGCTACAGGAAGGAATGAAGGTCAGAATCTGCAGGCTGCATCAACCAACATCATTCTTAATTACTGCTGAACAATAAAGAAATCCCCATCCTTCAACCAGCACCAGATCGGACATTATCTATACGTACCAGCCCTTGATTATTATACAGTCTCTCATTATGAGACGAACAACATAAATGTCACTTTTTAAACAGCAAATTGAATTATATAGCCTATAATGAAGTCAATGCACAGTTATACTGTGCAAATAAGACATAAAGGTAGCTAATATTATCCGGTATTATTTCCTTGCTTGTATTACTGCCAAAAACCACCTGATATTTCTTTTCTCTAAATTTGGGGTAACAAAAAACACTATCAGCCACACAGCTTAATTTTGAATGAGCCCTGACCAACCTGTATCAAACACTACTGAAACAGATCATTTGACCACTAACTCAACTGCTGTTGGGGGAATCTTACTGGAACCAAACCTATTGTAATTTTTCTCTGTGTTTTATGAAATATTAACTAACTGGTTATGAAATACGGAATGTACTAATACTCTGAAAATTGTGGCTTAAATGCATCAATCTCCTTTGACTGAGAAGATTGCAGCTGCGTTACTGGACAATCATGTGTCTGCCCTGTGAGCTGGATGTGAAAGACATTATTTCAATGAATAGCATAATTTCGCCAGCATCACAAACACCGAGAAAATCTGCTGATGCTGGAAATCCGAGGCAAAACACACAAGATGCTGGAGGAACTCAGCGGGTCAGGCAGCATCTACAGAGGGGAATAAACAGTCGACGTTTTGGGCTGAGAGCCTTCGTCAGGACTGGAGAGGTTAGAGCAGTGGTTCCCAACCCCTTTTTTTTGGCCTTGCCCCACCTAATCACCTCTAAAATCCTGATGCCCCCTGTGGTGATATATAATTCTTATTATTCAAAAAGTGAACTATTCACCTGGAGGAAGCCTAAAAGACCATTAACTTGGTTTAAACAAGCTTCCAAAGAACATGGCATTCACGAAAGAGAAAAATAAAAGAACCAAAGGACTGTTAAAGTTCTGAGGAAGAAATTACTAAGAAATTGTAAAAAAAAAGAACATTAAGTGATATTAAAATAATAATAATAAATAAATAAAACAATGCCCATTCGTTTCTACAGCATACAAAGACGGATACACCGTTTAAAAGAGATGACGCAATGTACACACCTCCACACCACCAAGAACCGAAAACTACTGCAAAAAGCAGCATTGGCGCGACCTCGTACGAGTTTCTTACGCGTTTGGACTTGTTCATTCGTTCCTTCCTACATCAGTCAATTCATTAAATTAATTATGAAAGCCATTTGATGGTTGTAATGATGGTGATACACTATATATACAGTACATACACAATTACACATGTACATACACACAAGTATTTTTATGTATGCATACTGTATATACACATATGTATTAACTCGCACACACACTCATACTCACACATACTAGAAAAAAATCACTGTTAATAACTCATTCACGAATTGCCCCCCTTAAAAATCAAATTACCCCCCTGTGGGGCATACGTCCCACGTTGGGAACCACTGGGTTAGAGTAAGAAGGTGGCGGGGGGAGGGGAAGGAGTACAAAGTGGTAGATGATATGTGAAACCAGGAGAGGAGGAGGAGGTGAAGTAAAGGGCTGAGAAGTTGATTGGTGAAAGAGATAAAGGGCAGGAGGAGGGGAAACATGATAGGGGAGGGTCATGGAAGAAAGGGAATGAAGAGGAGCGCCAGAGGGAGGTGATGGGCAGGTAAGGAGATTGGAGAAGCACCAGCACCCTGTCTGATATTTAATTGCAAAGGAACATTACAGAGAAAAAATATTATATTTATTTGAGACTTTGATTTTCCTTTGTCAAATAGAATTAAATTGAATGGATTATTCAAGGAACTAAGCACAGGCATGACCACCTCCTGTTGTTTCTGCTCTCAGAACTGGATGCACGTGGGTGGCAATAGTTATACCCTGGCCTGAGTCAAATTAGCTACTCCTCAGAGATAAAGTAATTTGCCAAGTGAAATGCAAATAAGAGATTGCAAACAATAAAGAAAACACCCTTGAAACTGTGTCCAAACAGATTTGATTTGGATATAAGTCGATATGAAGTAACCAGCCTCTGGAAATGAACTATAGAATCCAAAAGTTCAAAGTAAATTTATTATCAAAGTACGTCTATATCAACTACCTTGAGATTCATTTTCTTGGAGGCATTTGCAGTGGAACAAGAGAATACATTAGAATCCATGAAAAACTACAACAAAGACTGACAAACAATCAATGCGCAAAAGAAAACAAACTGAGCAAATATGAAAAATAAAATAAATAATACTGAAATACTTGAGTTGTTGAGTCTTTGAAAGAGAGTCCATAGGTTGGGGAATCACTTCAGAGCTGAGGTAAGTGAGGTTATCTACGCTGGTTCAGGACTCTGATGGTTGAAGGGTAATAACTAATTCTGAACCTGGTGGTGTGGGACCTAAGGGTTTCTGCACCTCCTTCCTGATGGTGAGAAGAGAGCATGGCCTGGATGGTGGGGGTCCTTGATGATGAACACTGCTTTCTTGTGGCAATGCTCCTTGTAGATGTATTCAGTGGTGGGAAAGGCTTTGTCCCTGATGGACTGTGCTGTATACACCTCTTTCATGCCATGGACCAACGTAATTACGCGAGGGGTCTGTGGACCCCAGTTTGGGAACCCCTGGACTGTGTGTGGCATCCGTTAGTCTTGTGAGACCATGGATCTGCACCCTCTCCAGGATGCAGGCCTGGGCAAGGTTGTATGGAAGATTGGCAGTTGACAATGCAGCGAGTCTCCCCTCTCCACACCACTGATGCTGTCCAAGGGAAGGGCAAGGGCCGATACAGCTTGGCACCGGAGTTGTCGCAGGAGTTGCCAGAACAAGGTTGAAGGCAACGTCGGACAGCCTTAGGAACACCAGCTCCGGATTTGTGCTCAGGGTTTACTCCCGAAGCCTTTCCCATGAGTGGGTATGGCCGCAAGGCAGCGGAGGTTTGAAATCAGAGTTTTCCCTCTCTTAGATGGACTGCCTTCCCAGGCTGATGAGCTCCATCTACCCGATGGAGTAGATACAGGAATCACAGTGACTGCATAATGGGTAGGGAAATTGGGATTGATGTACAGTAGTAATCATCGGATTACGACTAGCGCCTTGCGTCAGTAAGTACAGAAACAGAAAGCCAGAGCAGACCAATATATGCCTGGAGAGATAGAGCTTTAGATTCTTCAGGGAGTGAGATTCTCTTACAAGTTCTGTTGCTGTTGAGGGTTACATCTCAACAGGAAAATAACCTTGTCCCTTATGCTAACTCTATGCATGATCCATATGGATGGTGTGCAAAAGAAAGATTTTCACTGTACCTTAGTGCATGTGATCATAATAAACGGATATGAGCCATTAACAGTTTCTATACAGCATAGCTGCATATATATCAACACATTATAGAATCTGGAAAGAAAATATTGCAACAATTCCAGATGATTTTAATTATAGTACAGATTAGATATATCACATTGATAAGAATTGCCTTAGTGACAATTTCATCAAGAGTATTTGGGATAATTTTGCACAACATTAGGCAACCAACAAGTGACCCAGCTGCTTCAGATCTAGTGAACTGTAATGAGACAGAATTAATTTATGATCTCATTATGAAGGAAAATGTGATCAAAGCATGGCATAATTTCAGTTAAGACAAAGTTAAGGATGGTATCAAATTAAAAGAAAGGGTTTAGAATATTTGTAACATTATTGGTAAGTCAGCAAAAGATGATTAAAATAATAGGGTGAAGAAAAGCTAGCAAATATTAAACAGATAGTAAAAGCTATGCTGTAACAAAGGAAAATAGTTAAACATTGGCCCTTACAGGATGAAATGAAGGAATAAATGGGAAATAAATAAACTTCAGGAACTTTTGATAGTTAGAATGCAATGCTGAGGCTTGATAAGATATTGATCAAACCCTGTTTATGAACCATTTCAGGACTCTTATATAAGGAAGGGTGTTGGCATTGGAGAGGGTCCTGATGAGGTTAACGAGATCTTGGGCATGAAGGGAATAATATATGAAGAGCGTTTGATGACTCTGGGTCTGTACTCACTGGAGATTAGAAGAATGAGGGGAGATTTCATTGAAACCTATTGAATATTGAAAGGCCTAGATAATGTGGATGTAGAGAAGATGTTTCCAGTTCTGGGGGAGTCTTGGACCAGGGGCTTAGCTTCAGAAAACAAGAAAGTCCCTTTATATCAGAGATGAGGAGGAATTTTTTTTAGCAAGAGGGTGGTGAAATTGTGGAATTCGTTGTCACAGGAGGATGTGGAGACCAAGTTATTGGGTATATTTAAAGTGAAGGCTCATAAGTTCATGATTAGCAAAGGTAAATTGAGGAATGATAGTGGCACAGTAGTGTAACGGTTAGCACAACACTTTACTATATCAGGTTTCCAGGTTCAATTCCTGTAAGGAGTTCGTATGTTCTCCCTGTGACCATGTGTAATCCTGCTGGGTGCTCTGCTTTCCTCCCACAGCGTAAAGACGTACCAGTTAGTAGGTTAATTGGTCATTGTAAATGGTTCCATGATTAGGCTAGCGTTAAGTCAGGGGTTGCTGGTCAATGCAGCTCGAAGAACCTATTCTGCACTGTATCTTGTGGAGAGGGATTATAAATCAGTCATGAAGTATACTTGATGGGCCAAATGTCCTCATTCTGCTTCTATCTATTATGGTCTTATGGTTATTTTGGACTGGATTACATGCTGGAAGACAATAAAAACATCCCAATGCTAATTAAGAATAACCAAAGGGCTATGGGGAAGGAGGAACTTAAAATTATGTCATCAGATAAACAATATTAGGCAACTAATGAACTGAAGTCCTGGATCATATCGCCTATATTCTGGGGTCTTAGAAGAACTGGCTGGGTGAGGATGGTGGGAAAAATCAGCATTTCAGGCAGCATCTTTGGAAATAGAAACATTTAAAGTTTACATTGAAGACTCTTTGCCTGTACTGAGACAGAGAGATATCAATTTGGTCTAAGCAACAGAGAAAATGGGTATAACCAAGGGAATGCTAGTGGGTGTACTGATTATAATCAAACAAAATCTGTACATTAGGAAAGATCCCAGTGTACAGGTAAACCACAAGTAAAATGACACGACTGAAGAAAGGAGGAAGAAAGAAAGTTAAAATCTGTTGCTATGAAAATGCTGGGATACAATTTCATCAGGACATGATGAAAAGTGGAAGAGAATCGAGCAAAATATGCAAGCTTTTATGAAAATAAAATATTTGGCAAATCTGGTGGGACTCTGGGGATGTAACAGAGAGGACAGTTAAAGGTGATTGTTATATGGAATATATTTGGATTTCTAGACGTGATACCCCACAAGGGAAGGTGTTTGAGGCTGACTTGAAGACAGGAACGGTTACACAAGACACAGAGTTAGGATAAATGGGTCATTTTCAAATCAGTAGTCAGTTCCGATGACAATTTAGGTGCCAAGCCAGATTGAAAAAGTGAAGCGTGGGAGCCTGAGGCAAGGGACGGTCCAGTTCGGCTCACTGCTCCATTCTCTTTGTGGACTTCAGTTTTGTTTGTGTTTATCGTTTGCATCTTTTTCCCCTCCCTGCACACTGGGTGTTTGATGGTCTTTTTTATTAATAGGTTCTTATGGGTTTCTTTGTTTTGTGGCTGCCTGTCAGGAGATGAATTTCAAGTTGTATAATGTATTCATACTTTGATAATAAATGTACTTTAACTAACCACTGGAGTCAGTGCTGGAGTCTCAATTAGTTATTATCTACAATGACGATTTAAATGAAAGATGTGAATGTACTGTGGGCAAATTGCTGACAACAAAAAATAGCTTCCTCCAGCAGGTTTGGAGGCTTGCGTGCCTCAATGACCTGGAGAGTTATGTTGGCTGGAGTCAGGGCCTGGTGCTTTAGCTCTTGGCAGGGTCACCCATGCCAAAGAAGTCAAAGGGTAGAGGTCAAACTAAGATTGGTCCATTGGTCCTCTAGGTTCTGGGGCTCAGCTCAGGGCTAACAACCCTGACTGTGTCAAAAAAATATATATAGTTATGGAAACAGCAATGAACAATCCTATATCTGTGTGTGACAGTTTTGACAGACAGAGCGGTGTAAGGGGCAGGAAGTATAAAGTAGTTTGGTGAACAATTGAGGAGGTTTGTAAGTGCATCTAGATTGATGAAATGAGTGGGCAGGGAGTTGACAGACAGTATTAAGTGGAAAAGTGTAAGATTATATGGAAAAGCGAAAAGGCAAATTAATATTTAAATGAATGAAACTACAAAAAGCTGCAGTACAAAAGGAATGGGTGGTGATGTGGGTGTATTCCTGGTACGTGAAACACAATAAGCCAGCATGCAGGTACAACAAATAGCTGGGAAGGCAAATGGAATGTAGGCCTTTATTAAAAGTAGGGCAGTTATAAAGGTGACTGTACCTGCAGTACTGTGTGCAGTTTTGGTCCCTGTACTGAAGAACTGATACGCTTGCATTGGAGGCAGTGCTGAGACTAGGTTGATTTCTGGGATGAAGGGTTGACACATTTACTTAGAGACAGGCCTTTCTGTCATAACGGGCCTAAACTGCCCAATTAACCTGCATGACTTTGCAAGGTGGGATGAAACTGTTGCGTTGGAGGAAGTCTGCGTGGCCACTGGGGAGAATGTACAAACCCCTTACGGATAGTGGTGGAGTTAAGCCCTGGTCACTGGCACTGCAGCAGCTTTATGTTAACCTGGCTGTCCCTGAAAGTAAGGTTGAGCCGTTTGGACCTATAGCAGCAGTACAGGCAATCCTACTGAAACATTCAGGATTTGAGAGGTGCAAGTGAGTGAAGCTCAGAGGGATCTACATGTTCCAGTGTACAAAGCACAAAGGATTTAGCAGGCAGGACCGACAAACAGATTAACCTACGTGCCTGCGTGGGCAGCACGGCAGCGGGACGCTTAGCGTAACCACAGATCAGAAGTTGGGGGTTCATTTCCTGCTGCTGTTTGTAAAGATTCCATACATTCTCCCCGTGACCTTGCGGGTTTCATTCCCCCCCCAGGATTGCCAGTTTTGTCCCGCATTCCAAAGATGTATGAGTGAGGGTAAGTGAATTCTGGGCATGCTATATTGGTAGCAGAAGCACGCCAACACTTGCGGGCTGTCCACGCAATGCTCAGACTGTGCAGGCCCTTGATACAAATGACACATTTCACTGCATGTTTTGATGTTTGAAGTTCATGTGACAAATAAAGTTCATCTTTATCTTTATATAAGTTGGAGTTTAAGAACAGAAAGGTTTTGGTGAGGCCACATTTGGTGAGGCAACACAGAGTGCTGGTGAGGCCACATCTGGAACACTGCCCCCCCCCTCCCCCCCCGTTTTGGTCTCCATACCTAAAGAAGTACATACTGGCATTGAAGACAGTCTAAAGCAGAACCACTTGGTTAATTTCTGGGATGTCAGGGTTGTCCTAACAAGAAAGACTAAGCATTTTGGGGTTGTATTCCTTGAAGTTCAGCAGAATGAGGGGCAAACATTCAAACAGGTAAGATCTTAAGGGGGTTCGATGGGGTAGATATTTTGCCTTTAGTGGGACAAAAGGGACATAGCTACAAAGTAAGAGGTGAGTCTTTTCAAACTGAGGTGTGCAGAAACCTCCGGGGTAAAATTCTGGAGAAACCTCTGAGTGAATTTCTGGAATTCTCTGCTCCTGGGGAGGTAGAGGCCATATCATTGGATCATATTTAAGATAGAGATAAATAAATATTTGACAGATCAAGGAACTAAGGGTTATGGGGGAACTGACACAGAAGAGGAGCTGAGACCAGCATAGATCAGCCACAATCATATTGAATGGTGGGACAGAATTGAGGAGCAAAGCGGCCTAATCCTATTTCTAGTTTCTAATGTACTAGTGGGTAGACCCTACTGGCCTGAATATTTAGAATTCTCTTCCCCAGATCGGCGGGAGAGGGTGATAGTTGAATACATTCAAGGTGATGATTGACTGTTACTTAGCATAACCTGGTCACACAGTTCAGAAACAGGCCCTTCAGCCCACAAATCCGACCAACTAAAAAGCACCCTTTGCACCAATTCCATAAAATTTTCCCTACATTCCCCTCAGTTCCTCCCAAATTCTACCACTTAGCGGCACACAAGGGTCAACTTAACGTGGCCAATGAACCCACCAAACCACCTGACAGGGGGAATCCCACATAGCTCTGGGGTGAACGACGGACTCCACAGAGTCTGTATTAAGGGTCACAACTGAACCTGGTTGCTGGAACTATGAAATGGCAGCTCTGTTAGCTGCACCCCTTGCTTCAAGGGTTATCATGGAATGAAAGATATGGGGACAGAGCAGCTGAGCAGTGTTGAGGCCAAGACTGGATCAGCCACGTTCCTAGTGAATGAAGTCAGGCTAATCAGCTCCAAATGCCTCATACACTTCTGTAGTTTTTGACTCCATCAGATGATTTAATATGTGATAGATTGGTAGTCTGTTTCGTATCACTTCCCAGTGTTATTTCTATCCAATTTGCGAAGTCAAGATCGTTACTCCACCTTTGTACCTTTATACTTCG
Source organism: Hypanus sabinus (assembly GCF_030144855.1). Lineage (NCBI taxonomy): Eukaryota > Metazoa > Chordata > Chondrichthyes > Myliobatiformes > Dasyatidae > Hypanus > Hypanus sabinus. The sequence goes on from NC_082706.1 coordinate 24,715,806, forward strand.
TGTGATAGTACTGAGTCCTTACCTCTTTGGTTGAACTCTCCACAAACGGACCTCCAAACATTGCTGCCATCCAGTCGCAGCTGGAGATCAGCAAGGGCTTATGGGCACAGATTGTTCCATCATCCATCTTAAACACCACATCTGTTAAAAAAACAACAACAACAGAAATGTTGACGGTGACATTGTCCTTTGAATTGTGTAGAAAAACTTTTAACAGTTAACACCACACAAATATTTATGATAAATTAAGGAAGATTGCATCAATTCTCCTTGAATGGTTGCAATCAGCAACATAATGGTGCTTAGGAGTCCCTTACGATAAGGTCATAATGCCACAGGAGCAGAATTAGGCCATTCGGCCTATTCTGGGCATGCTATATTGGTAGCAGAAGCACGCCAACACTTGCGGGCTGTCCACGCAATGCTCAGACTGTGCAGGTCCTTGAGACAAATGACACATTTCACTGCATGTTTTGATGTTTTGAAGTACATGTGACAAATTAAGTTCATCTTTATCTTTAAGTTGGAGTTTAGGAATAGAAAGGTTTGTAATGGCTTTACAGAGTGTTGGTGAGGTCACATCTGGAATGCCCTCTATCATTCCATCATCGCTGATTTATTATCCTTCTCAACCCCATTCTACTGTCTTCCCTTTAACACCCCGACTAATCAAAAACCTATCACCATCGGCTTTAAGTATACTCAATGACTTGGCCTCCACAACAGTCTATGACAACAAACTCCACAGGTTCACTACCCTCTGGCTAACGAAACTCCTACTCATCTCTGTCCTAAATGGACATCCCTCTAATCTGAGGCTGTGCCCTCTCATCTTTGACTTCCCCCCCCCCCCACTATAGGAAACATCCTCACTACATTCACTATATCTAGGCCTTTCACTATTTGATAGGTTTCAATGAGATCCTCACTCATTCTTCTAAACTCCAGTAAGTACAAACCAGGGCCAAATGCTCCTCATATGTTAACCCTTTCATTCCCAGAATCATTCTCATGACACACCTCTGACCCTCCCCTCCCCAAAGCCAGTATATCTCTTCTTAGATAAGGGGCCCAAAACTGCTCACATTACTCCATATGCTCTGAGCAACACCTTATAATGATCTCTTAAACCTGCTTTACCACTCAATTAGATGACTGCTAATCTGATCTTCAGTCTTAATGTGACTTTTGCACTTGATCCCCACAACTGTTGACGTATAACTCTACAGTCCAAGCATCTTATAGCATTCCATAGATTCATCACCTTCTGGCTAAAGGTATTCTTCCTCATCTCTGTTCTAAAGGGACATCCTTGTATTCTGAGGCTGTGCCCTTGGTCCTGGATTTCCCTGCTGTTGGAAACAGTAGTTTCAGAACAGTAGTTCTTTCTTTCACTACCACCTTCTCAAGGAGACCTACAGGTGGGCAATACATACTCTTTTTGCTATTGAAACACAGACCCTGAAAAAAAATCAGAACTGACAAGTTGACTTTCCCTAAACTGGATAGCTCAGTGCACAAAAACTTCCACCCAGAAAGTTTTTTTCTATGGAAAAAAGTACAGTTGATGCTTTCTATAGATAGATACTTTTTTCCATTGATGCAGCCTGGCCCGCAGAGTTCCTCCAGCATTTTGTCTGTGTTGCTCGGATTTTCAGCATCATCAGATTTTCTCTTGTTTGTGCCCAGAAGGTTTTGAATGATTCTTGGCAGTGCATCTGTGCCCAGTTTTGAGGAAAGTTGACACAATCGAAGATAATAGTTAGCCAACACACTTCTTTATAGATGACATGTTTCTCATTAACAAGCACAGTTTTGCAACCAGCGCCGGCTGGGTAAAATGCTTTGGAACAGTGTGTTCAAAGCTTTTGAATATGTTTGCATTGTTCTCTGCAAAGCAAGCCATGGTCTTTAATGAAAGCTCAGCTTGAAACTACTGACATTCAAGTGTATGCTCATGCATTTTGGCATAAGGGATAAAGGTATAAACTATTTTCTATACAGGAAGCAAATTCAAAAGTTGGAGGTAAAAAGGGACTTGGGGGTCCTAGTGCAGGATTCCCTAAAGTTTAACTTACAGGTTGAGTCGACGGTAGGAAAGGCAAATGGAATGTTGGCATTCATTTCGAGAGGACTAGAATATAAGGGTGTAATATTAAAGTATGTAATGCTGATACTTTATAAGGTACTGGTCAGACTGCACTTGGAGTATTGAGAGCAGTTTTGGGCCCTTATCTGAGAAGGGATATGGTGGTAATGGAGAGGGTCCAGAGGAGTTTCATAACAATGAGCCTGAGAATGAAATGTTGATGTATGAGGAGCATTTCATGGCTCTGGATCTATACTCTCTGGAGTTTAGAAAAATGAAGGGGGATCTCATTGAAACCTATAGAATATTGAAAGGCCTAGATAGAGTGGACATGGAAAGGACGTTTCCAATAGCAGGGAAGTCCAGGACCAAGGGTACAGCCTCAGAATACAAGGATGTTCCTTTAGAACTGAGATGAGGAAGAATATCTTTAGCCAGAGGGTGATGGATCTATGGAATTCATTGCAACAGATGGCTGTGGAAGCCAAATAATTGGGTATATTTAAAGCAGAGATTGATAGGTTCTTGATTAGTAAGTGCATCAAAGGCTGAGGGGGGAACACAGGAGAATAGGGGTTGAAAATAAATCAGCCATGGTGAATGGTGGAAGAGACTCGAGGGGCTGAATGTCCCAATTCTCTTCCTATGCCTTATGGTCTTATTCCGCTCAGATTGAACATCCACTGAATAAAATCCATTAGCCGAGGTCCCTCAGAATCTTGCTCTCTTCTTTAACTGCTTATCAATTATCTCTTTCATTCAATACTAACTACATCCACTCCTGCACTAATCCAGCCGCCTACTTTTATTAATGCCCCTTGCAGTAGATTACTTGGGCCATGCACTGTCTGAGCACTGTAGCCCACTCTATTCTTGTGGAACCTAATGGATATCACAAATCTGAAGTAACCTGTCTTTTTATACTTCCCCAAATCCAGTCAGTAGTTACAAACACTTACTTTTTTTAATGGTTTCAACTACAATCTGTTGACATCCTTGATTTAATTATTTCCAACTTCAAATTACATTTCTTCTGTTAAAAGATCAGTTATTCATTTACCTCATCTAATTTCTTGCCCTCTTTAAAAGTATCGTCAGCTTTGGCTTTCACCCAGCTTCCTCAGTGAAGATTGTTCATAGCATTTGACTGCATCTGTACTCTGATGTATTTCAACCACAAGGTATTGATAGCGGTACATTGCAGAATAAATTGGACAATATGGAAAAGAGACAGTGGGGACTTGCTCACTTGACTAAGTGAAAGCATCATGCAACTTTTATGCGACTAGCTCATTAATTACTGTAGTATTTAGCCAGTATTAACTGCACTGTTCTCACTGCATTCTCAGCTGGGAGCCCAACTTCTGGAAATGCTGGCATCAAATGAAGCTAACCTGACCTATTTAAAGCCAGCCTGCATCTCTTAAAGGAGTGGAATACTGTGGCTTTTAAACTCGTCGTTGAGAATCCAAAGCAACACCCACAAAATGCTGGAGCAACTCAGCAGGTCAGGCAGCATCCACGGGAAAGAGTTAATGAAGGTTCTTGGCCCGAAACATTGTCTGCTTTGCTCTTTTCCATTGATACTGCCTGACCTGCAGTGTTTTGTGTGTGTTGCTTTGGATTTCCAGCATCTGTGGATTTCCTCATGGTTTGGGAGAGAATACAATGACCTGGCTCAAGCACTCATTGAATAACCTGGAGGTAATGTGGCATGACGCTGTGCTAAAAGCACTGGTGTGATAGAGGAATTACCTTCCACCACAGAGCACCAGGTAGCCCATCACTCGGATGTTGAAAGGGAAATGGTACAGAATAGTCTGAGGTAGCCCATGCACCAAGAATCTCGATGCAGCACCTCAAAAAGCTCAAGGAATTCATGAGCATTGATGCCACTAAATTTGGGCTTTTTAAAAAAAAGAACATTAGCACATTGTGCTCTGGCCTGACATTCATTCCATCATGGAGTGAGTGCCAGGAACAGAATACAATGTGCTAATGCTCCTGGGTTTGTTTAGGCCACCTGCAAAGGAGTGAATTTTTAGCAAATGACTTCACATGTGCAAGCAAGATTAGCAGATTTAAGTGCCATATCCCACTAAGTGCAATGCTCGCCTTGTGCCTTGTTCTGTGGATCAGACTGCCATCAGTCACCTAATAATTTCTATTATGTCAGAGAGCAGCTGGTATAGAAGCAGCCTTACAGCTAGCACAAATACCGCAAGCTTCTGGCACATCAGTCACTGTGGGCCTTACGAACTTCTGATAATTTTGGAAACACCAGATGCTTCTCAGACCAACATTCACTGGAAATCAAATTGAAGTAATTAATTATGACAAAAGGTGGCACTGGACATTACCTCCAGCTCCACGAGGTTAGCATTCTTGACATTCTTAACTCACATAATTGACTTGGCATCATGATGTACACTATTTGCATACATCTGCCAGACACAGGTCTTGCACACATTAAGGCATTAAGGCCTTCTGTCATTCAACGCATAGGAAACTTAGAGGCCAGTACGTTGTACACTGTTCTATAACCAGAAGTTCCAAGCAATGCATGCCTTGCTTGAATTTAGGCATAGTCAGTATGAGCTGTATCTTAATCCTGGTTGTATTTAAGTTCTGGTTCCACATTTGTAGATACCCCTGCTAACAAGAATTATTGAGTTCGATTTATGATTTGCAATTGACAGCCATGTTCAGAACCTTTGTACAGGGCAGTATCTCATATCCCTAGTTTCTTTTGTATGAAAGGCTTCCTAATATCTTAAACCCAGTAGTCTCTTTTTTTTAAGTCTCTCTCTTCTTCGGCCTCACACCATTCCCATCCCATCAATTAACTTCAGCCAGGAAGAAACTTTCCGCTGTCGAATGGGACATGTTTGTGATATTATTTACGATAAGTTTCCATAAATTCTATCGCATTCCTTTATTTTCCCACAAATGCCTGCAAGAAAACGAATCTCAAGGTATTTAACTTTTAAAAGGGCAAGTACTGTAGTAATGAAATACGAATGGGCACCCACTATATTCTGTAATTGCAATTGGATAAGCAAAAGACAGATTTTTCCTCGTGTGCAGATTTCAGAGGGAAAAACTTTGAAAGCATGTTAAGAGTTATCACCAGTAGTAAAACGATTAGCTTTATTTGTCACATGTACATCAAAACAGAGTGAAACGTTCATTTGCTTCAAATCAAATCAGCGAGGATTGTGCTGGGCAGCCCACAAATGTCGCCACACTTCTGGTGCCGATACAGCACTTCCACAACTTGTGAATCTTATCTGTATTTCTTTGGAAAGTAGGAAGAAACCAGAGCACTTGGAGGCAATCCATGCATTCATCGGGAGAACGTACAAACTCCTTAAAGCAGTGGCGGGAATTGAACCTGCATCGGTGATGGCTGGCGCTGTAGTGGCGTTACAATAACCACTATGATCAGTAAACTGGTTTATTATTGTCATCTATACTAAGGTACGGTGAAGGACTTGCTTTACATGGAATCCAAATAGATCATTCTGTTACAACAGTGCATTGAGGAAGAACAAGGGAGAAAAATAACAAAATGCAGAATAAAGTGTTACAGAGACAGTGCAGGTAATGTGGCCACTTCCGATTACAGAATACAGTGGGTGCCCATTCATATTGATCAGCACTGTACTTCACCACTACTTGCCCCTTTAAAGTGCCAGGGCCATAACCAGGTTGATTTTGGGTTCAAGAGCCCATTTTATTGTATTAGGGGACTATATATATATTCGTCATATAGAGCCGTCCTTAAGGCTGGGGGCTATGTGCTTTCAGGCTTTTATGTCTTCTGCCCAATGGGAGAGCTGAGAAGAGGGATTGTGCACAGAGGGAGCAGCATTATTGTCAATAGTCCCACTGCGACTACAAAACAATTATTTGAATTTACATTGCAATTTTAACAGCACCATTATCATGCAAAAATGTATGTGGGCCACTTAAGTAGGTACTTAGAACACAGTTTGAGTACTTCAAGAAAGAGCTAGCAGTAAATTATTATCAGGCAGCTGAAAGATTAAACACCAAGGATTAAGTGTTTAAAATTGGGGGTGCAAAGAATTGAAGGAGCAAATAGATCTTATAGGTTTTTGCAGCTGATAGAACACACAGTGACATAAAGAAGCTGCGGAAGTATTTTAAAATTAGGAGATTTTAAAGCTAAGCTATGGCCGGACTGTATCAGCAGTAAATTCAAAGGGTGTTGAGTGTACATGGTTTGGTGTATTTGAGGAGTCCATTTACTTTTTAAATATTTTGGGCAGCTATTTTTCCAAATCTGTCTTTAGGGTGTAAGCATGGAATACTGTGAATGAAACCTCAGAGAAAGAAAAGTTCAGCAAATTTCCCTTCACTTTCTAACTACTCATAATCCTTCACTAACATAAGAAAGAACTAATTGAATATGTGTGCGCTTATGTGTATAGAATTAAATTCACAGTGGACTTCACATGAACAGATTTCACGGAAATGCCTTCAGCACAATTCCTAGGCAGTGTCAATTCCCTAGGGAAAGAAAATGCAAAAGAGCTGATCCCAGATGAATCTTCCAAACATTTTATCAAATGGAAAAAGACATATGAAATTTATTTGCAATCTCTTGAGACTTGTTGAGATCTGTTTACTGAAATCCTCAGCTGCCTGAAGCCTGAGGATTGGTGTCTATTCTTTTGAACACATGGGCTGCTCCCCAGCCAAGGATGATAGAAAACCACTGCGGCTTTAATTATATTTAAGTACATTCACCATATGCTACCTGTATGTAAATCAGAATACACCATCAACAGGTTATCTAATAACACTAGTTTGCCCATTAACGTATTATGTTATTATTATTCGCTCATTAATTCCCTCAAAATGTCCTCAGGCTATTATTCGCAATTTTTTACTGGAGAAAAAGTTACACAGAATTTTTGCTTGTGATGGAAGGAATGGCAAACTTCTGTGCTCGGCAAGTTGAGGAATAGAAGTGGTGGACCATCATCCATAGAATTCACAGTAGACAAATTCAGTCCAATGCATCCATGCCTTGCGCTTCCCTCAGTCTCTGACTATGCACTATCATCACCCCCTTACAATCTGTTCACCATCAAATATTTATCTAGTTTTCCGTTATAGTCATAGAGTCAAACAAGACGACAGCACAGAAATAAGCAAGCCCTTTGTAGTCCATGCAGAACTGTTATGTTTCATTCTGAAATGACTCAGAAGGATTCATTTATCTCAACTTAAGCAGAGATGTAGATATCATTGCAATCAGCCTCCTCTCCATGGACTATATTCTTTGCTGTCTCACCCATTAATCACATTTCACATTATCAAAGACTCCACCCACCCTAGATACTCTCTCATCTCCCCTCTCCCATCAAGCAGAAGATATAAAAGGCTGAAAGCACATAGCATCACACTCAAGGACAGATTCTACCCTATTTATATAAGACTATTAAGCAGATCTTATTGTAGTAAGTTGGGCTCTTGACCTCATAATCTACCCCGTTGTGTTCTTGCACTTTATGGCTTATCTGCACTGCATTTTCTTTGTAGCTCTTACACTTGCTATTAATTTACCTTGTTCTACCTCAATGAACTGTGTAATGATTTGATCTGTATGAACAGTGTGCAAGACGAACTTTTCACTGTATCTTGGTACATGTCACGATAGTAAGAAAGCAAATAAACCGGTGACTGTTTCACCAGGCTCAACATTCTCTAGATAAGGAAGTTCTCGGGAAATTATTGGTGACGGTGTTGCAGTTACATCACGTGATGGAGGAAGAGATTCAAGGGTATGCTCAGAGCCTCCCTGTAGTACTGCAATGTCCCCACTGACTCCTGGGAACCTCTAGTCCATGGCTGCTCAAAGTGGAGAAGGTGCAACTGGGGTAGAATTGAGAACCTCAAGTTGCAGAATCAGGGGCTCTGTGCAAAACTGGAACATTTTACAAGCAACCTACTGCTCTACTCTCGCTACACCCATGACTGTGTGGCAAGGCACAGCTGAAATACCACCTATAAATTTGCTTATGATACAACTACTGTTGGCAGAATCTCAGATGGTGATGGGGGGGGGGGTACAGGAGCGAGATATACCAGCTAGCTGAGTGGTGTTGCAGCAACACTCAACATCAGTAAGACCAAAGAGCTGATTGTGCACTTCAGAAAGGGTAAGACAAGGGAACACAAACTAGTCCTCATTGAGGGATCAGAGGTGGAGAGAGTGAACAATTTCAAGTTCCTGGGTGTGTCGATATCTCTGAGGACCTAGCCTGGACCCAACATACAAAGAAGGCAAAACAGCAGCTATATTTCATGGGGAGCTTGAGAAAATTTGGTTTGTCACCAAAAACATTCACAAATTTCTACAGATGTACCATGGAGAGTATTCTAACTGACTGCATCACCGTCTGGTATGGAGAGGGGGCTATTACAGAGGGTCAAAGTAAGCTGCAGAGTGTTAAAATTAGCTAGCTCCATCATGGGTACTAGCCTCTGCAGTATCCAGTCATCTTTAAGGAACTGTGCCTCAGGAAGATAGAGTTCATTATTAAAGTTCTCTGCCACCCAGGACATGCCCTCTTCTCATTGTTACTGTCAGGTAGGAGGTATAGAAGCCTGAAGGCACACACTCAGCTATTTAGGAACAGTTTCTTCTCCTCTGCCATCCAATTTCTAAATTGACATTGAATCCATGAACACCACCTCACTACTTTCTTTTGTTTCCTAACTTTGCACTATTTATTTAATACAACTATTATAATATATATACACTTACTATAATTCACAGTTTTCTTTTTCTCTCTTATGTATTGTATTGCAGTGCCACCACAAAGTTAGCAAATTTCACGACATATGCCGGTGGTATTAAACCTAATTAATATTACACATGAACATGCAGAGAATGCATGTATGTGGATGAGGTACAGACAAAAAGGATTGGTTTAATTCAGCATCGTGTTCAGTGCAGACACTGTGGGCCAAAGAAGCTATGTCTATACTATGTTTTAGTCAGACACTACACGCCCTCGTGAAAGTGTCATAGAGCCTGAAGCAAGAGTTAGAGTGGAAGTTCTTTAACTTCTCAGCCACCTTAACACATTGGTTCTTGCTCTCCAGTGATAAACATTTATTTAATGCTTTTTTTTGGACATTGAGATTCAAATCTTGCTGATAGGAAAGGTGCTTCCAATGCATAACAGGGCAAGTTTGGACTGACTGAGGTATAGCAACAAGGTAGGTTCTTTAGCTGTATGGAAATAAGTAACAATAAAACTTTGACAATTCAGTACACGATTGTACAGAAATTACTCATTTGTGGAATGTCATTTTTATCTGTTACCATCCTTATTAAAGTTGCTATCTGCAGCTGCATGCACTTGTGAGATTGTCCGGGTGTATGGGCCAGATGTGTGGATGGGATTAGGGCAGACTTTTAATGCCATGGAACAATACCATTAAGTAAGGGATCCGTGGACCCCAGGTTGGAATCCCTGGATTAGAGACTTTGTAGGTTTTTGCCACAGCCAGAGTCCAGAAAGTAGGTGAGGGTCAGACAGCAAACTGTGGTTCAAAGAGGGTGGATGTTATACACTTTCTCCTCTTTCTCACAGCACCTTTAAATTCACGGGGTCCAGTTTCCTACATACTGTACTTTAAATTCATTGGATTCACTGGAAAATTTATGTATCGTGTGATTAAGTGAAGTAACATCTTATTGTGTGGAAGATCTAGGTTCACGAGGTTGATTCCCGGGATGGCGGGACTGTCATATGTTGAAAGATTGGAGTGACTGAGCTTGTATACACTGGAATTTAGAAGGAGGAGAGGGGATCTGATTGAAACGTATAAGATTATTAAGGGCAACACGAGTGAATCTGCAGATGCTGGAAATAAATAAAAACACAAAATGCTGGCAGAACTCAGCAGGCCAGACAGCATCTATGGGAGGAGGTAGTGACGACGTTTCGGGCTGAAACTCTTCATCAGGAGTGAAGTAACATGGGATGGTCAAGGGGGGATAAGAAGTGGTGGGGAGGGATGAAGTAGAGAGCAGGGAAGTGATAGGCTGGAGGGAAATGGGCTAGGAGGAAGGTGGAGAATTATGGGAAATAAAAGAGAAAGAAAGGTAGAGCTGGGGGGAGATTATAGTGAGGGGGGAAAAAGAGAAAGAGAACCAGACTGAAATAATAGATAGGGATGGGGGTAAGGGGGGGGGGCAGGGGTATCAACGGAGGTCTGTGAGTTGGATGTTCATGCTGGCAGGTAGGAGGCTAGTCAGGCAGGAGATAAGATATTGCTCCATCGACCTGCGTGTGGCCTCATCTTGACGGTACAGGAGGCCATGGACAGACATGTCGGAGTGGGAGTGGTCTGTGGAATTGAAGTGTGTGGCCACAGGGAGATCCCGCCACTGCTGGAGGACTGAGCGCCGGTGTTCGGCGAAGTGGTCCCCCGCACTCTCGGCTTTCCGTAGGGATCGCTCCCTACGTGACTCCCTTGTCGATTCCCCCCCCTCATCCCTCCACATCGACCTCTCTCTGGGCACTCATTCCTGCAAACGGAAAAAATGCTACACCTGCCCCCACACTTCTTCCCTCACCACCATCCCAGGCCCCAGACAGTCCTTTCAGGTGAGGCACTACTTCATCTGCGAGTCAACTGGGGTGATATACTGTATCCGGTGCTCCTGATGTGGCCATTTATACATTGGGGAGACCCACCGCAGACTGGGAGACCGTTTCGCCGAACACCGGCACTCAGTCCTCCAGCAGTGGTGGGATCTCCCTGTGGCCACACACTTTAATTCCACAGACCACTCCCACTCCGATATGTCTGTCCATGGCCTCCTCTACCGTCAAGATGAGGCCGCGCGCAGGTCGATGGAGCAATATCTTATCACCCGCCTAGGTAGCCTCCTACCTGCCGGCATGAACATCCAACTCACAGACCTCCGTTGATACCCCTGCCCCCTCTTACCCCCATCCCTATCTATTATTTCAGTCTGGTTCTCTTTCTCTCTCTTTTCCCCTCTCACTATAATCTCCCCCCAGCCCTACCTTTCTTTCTCTTTTATTTCCCATAATTCTCCACCTTCCTCCTAGCCCATTTCCCTCCAACCTATCACTTCCCAGCTCTCTACTTTATCCCTCCCCCCACTTCTTATCCCCCCCCTCGACCATCCCATGTTACTTCACTCCTGATGGAGGGTTTCGGCCCGAAACGTCGTCACTACCTCCTCCCATAGATGCTGTCTGGCCTGCTGAGTTCTGCCAGCATTTTGTGTTTTTATTAAGATTATTAAGGGATTGGACACGCTAGAGGCAGGAAACATGTTCCCGACGTTGGGGGAGTACAGAAGCAGAGGCCACAGTTTAAGAATAAGGGGTGGCCATTTAGAATGGAGTTCAGGAAAAACTTGTTCACCCAGAGAATTGTGGATCTATGGAATGCTCTGCCTCAGAAGGCAGTGGAGGCCAATTCTCTGAATGCTTTCAAGAAAGAGTTAGATAGAGCTTGTAAAGATAGCAGAGTCAAGGGATATGGTGAGAAGGCAGGAATGAGGTACTGATTGTGGATGATCAGCAATGATCACAGTGAATGGCGGTGCTGGCTCGAAGGGCTGAATGGCCTACTCCTGCACCTATTGTCTATTGTCTACTTGCTCAACACCAAAGTCTCAAAGTTGCCAGATTACAAGAGGTTCAGCTATCGGGAACCTAGAGGCATTGAGTTCAGCTTGGAAACAGACCCTACGGCCCACCAAGTCCATTCGTACTGTTGACCACCAACTGACATCAACCCTGACAGAGATTGACAATAAACAACTTGGAGAATCTATGCATAGAACTAAACTTCTCACTCATGCACGTGGGTGCAAGTCCAAGGGCAACTTTGACATTTTACTTGAAACAATTTCCTTCCACATAGAGAGAACAGCATGAACACGTTGAAAGGGAAAGTGGTTGACAGCAGAATATAGAACTCAGTTCAGCAGTGACAGCTCAGAATCATGATGAGAATAGTGGGTTAGTAGAAAAGGTGATGATCACAGCAGCTCAAAAGCCATTCTCACAAAATGACACAGGCAGCCCCTGCATAATGGCAGATGGTGGGGTAGAGGGTGATGCATTCTTTGCACATGGTCTCGAGCACTCTTTCCATGATGCAAAGTCACGTCATCTGTACACGCATCAAGAAATGAAAACTGTAAAGAAACGTTTGTGTTTATTTATTCACTTTATCTCTTTATGCCAATTCTATTAGAGGAAATTTACTCTGCATTTTCAATTTTTGAGTAGTTATTTGTGAATGCTGTAAAGGTGAATTTTTGTAACTTGAATGACCATACTGTGTGAATTGCCTAGAACGTAATTTTGTCTAAATGTCTCTTATTAGAGTAAATAAAACATTTCCTTTGATGTATTGCACCACTAATCCTTTTGTCTGATCCTAACTATTTGGCAGCATGATGCTTGAAGTAAGGTTGCTAAGTAGGTTGTTCAACCCAGGATAAGGAGGCATTTTCATTGCCCAAAGTAAACTGGCATGTCTACCGCTGAAATAGAAGTTAAGCTCCTCATATATGCTCATCAGTCCACTGATTGAGGTATTACTGCTGAGAATGGTTTGACAAAACAATTCTCAGGCCGGGTACAGCACTGAACAGATCTCCCTTTAGCAATTCATTTCTCCAACAAATGAACTAGCGAGGCATTTTAACCTTAACTAGCAGCGACGTCAATTTACAGTGAATTTCAATGTTATGTATGGTAGGGGCGGCACAGTAGTGAGACGCTTTGCAGCACTACCTGGCACTGTGGCGTGTTGGTTAGCACAACGGTTTGCAGTACAGGCAGCCTGGGTACACTTCCCCCCACTGTCTGTCAGGAGTTTGCACGTTCTCCCCGTGACTGTGTGAGTTTCCTCCGGATACTCTGGTTTCCTCCCATATCCCAAAAATGTACAATTCAGGTTAGTGAGTTGAAAGCACGCTACACTGGCACTGGAGGTGCAGCAGCAGAATTCTCACTGATTTGATTTGATGCAAAGTGATGCATTTCACTGTTAGTTTCAATGCACATGTGACAAAACTAATAAAGCTAACAAATACCTAAAGGTATCCCCATCGAGATGGCAGACAAACAAAGATACCCATTTTGGCCTAGGGCATTTTCTTATGTAAGCTGATGCCTTCAACTTTCATCTCTTGATTGTTAAACAGAAGCTTTCTTCAGGTTATCTTATAGAAACAGTAAAAAAATGATGTGGAATATCGGGTACAAGACCGCATCGTCAACCTGTGATGCTTGACATGTCCCCACCATATGAAAAATTAAATTAAAAGAACTTTCTGAACATAGCAGGCAGAAACTGAACACACTTACCTGAGAAGGTCCCTTTGGCAAGGCATTCTTTCACTCGATTGGCTCTCCTTACATGGAATGCTTTGGTAATCTCTTGGTTCATGAAGGCCTCATTATTTAAGATATTGGCCACCATCATGCGCAAATCAAAAACCTCCAGAAGCTCAGCAATGTGGGCAATTTGCATCAGCTCCTTCTCGTTCTCATCCAGCTGACCAGTGTACAAGTAGCGCATCACTGCCCTGAATGCATCAGGATGAACGGAGTAGTCCATTCTGACGACAGTCATCAGCCGACTGTTAAAATTGATAGGATCTTCTGCCACCTCTTCTTGGATGCTAATGAAAGCTCTGCTCCATGATGAGAGGATCTTTCCCCTTTTGAGCCAAGCCCTTGCTCTCGCGCTGTTGTCGTAAGCATTAAGTTTCAAGATGCTGTCACTTGTGGAAGCCCTTAGGCTTGATAATGGTTGGACGGCGCTAACTTCATCTGTGCTTTCACTCACATCAAAACTGGCAGCTCTCATGAGATATTCTCTGCCCTGCCTGTCACTGTGACTCACTGATCTTTCACTGATGGGCTCCTGTTCTTCACTGAGATCCATTAAAAACAAGTCATAGAACTTTGAGGAGGAGGTAGACAAGTAAATCTTGTGAGCATAGATTTTAACTTTGTCCTGAAGCACTAAGATGACATCGGCACAAAGGGGATTAGCTAACAGCAGGGCAGGATGTTCTTCACTGGTTGTGGGTGGGTCGGGGACAGTGATGATGGGGGGCGGCGGCTTGGGAGGCAGGAACGGTGCCTGCAGTAAAGGCTTTTGAACATTTCTTAGGTGGGACTTCCAGAACTGGAGGTGTCGCCTGGAAATCAAGGCAGCTCTGATGGCATTATCAAACACATCCTTAATGCCAAACTGGGCAACCACACTGGTTTCGTAGTAGGGGATTCCAAGTTCTTTGGCAACCTCTCGACCCTTTTCAGGAGGCAAGATCTCATTGTGTTTTATTGGCCTGTGAATCCAAGAGAAATGAAAATAGTTGGATAAGTCATTCAGAAGTTAACATATTAAGCTCATTTGTTAAGGCACAATACTGAAATTTCTCTACAAATATCAAAGCATGCCATCTGAGGGATTTTCAAGTATGCTTCAAGGAAAATATGCACTAGAACTGTACATTGCTTCAGCCAATCTGCATAATAGCTCAGGATATATTGAGGACGAGTGCACTATTGAATACAGTACACTTCTAACACTGAATATCATGTCTCCAATGAAAGAGAGCAAACAGAAAATGGTTGATTTTTCTTTTAAAGTAACATTCAAACCATGATCTCAGTTGTAGGAGTTTTAAATGGGATCAGCGTAACACAGCAACATTGTTCTAGTGGAAAACATCACTAAAAGATCGAGAGCCAGCAGTCTCCCAAAATTTCTTGTTTTTCAAAAGATGGGTTTTTAGTTATGTGGCACCTCCAGAAGCACAGTCATTCTTTTTCTGTCACCTCAGAAATTAATTTGTGCAAATTCCCACATCACCAATGTGGCAGTGATCAAATAATCTGCTTCAGTGATGCCAATTGAGGAATAAATATTTGTCAGGACCTGGGGCAATCTTTTTCTCTACCTTCAGAAAACTTGCTTTCTCTGTTGTAGCAGGACTGATCTTTTCTGCTTGTCATTCATCTCTCAAATCTTCCTTCTTTCATTTGGATATTTTCTCCTGCCTGGAACATCTCAGAAGACTTGACTACACAATATCATCAACCCCTCGATATTCTAGCTCTGTATTTCACAGGAAAAGGAGCTTAACATACTGTACACCCACTGGCTACATTTTCAGTTCAATACAGACATTCCCTTTATTCCAACCTTCTCCACTACTCAGACTAACTTCTCCTTGGATATGATACAGGGTTTTCAACCTGAAATGTTAACTGCTTCCCTTTCCACAGATGCTGCCAGACCTGCTGAGTGTTTTTAATCCCAGGCGTAGCCCTGCTGCTGGTCCTCAGAATAGTAATAGCATCTAAGAGGTCCAGGAAGGAGAAAAGTCATTGTTTAATAATTTATGTAAAGAATGGCACTTCTAGTTTGTGCAAAATCCCTTCAGTACTGTAAGGGAATATCAGACTAGTTTTCTTTTCTGGAATTCATGAAGTATGATTTGACTTAATAAGACCGTAAGATATAGGAGCACAATTAGGCCATTTGGCCCATCGAGTCTGCTCTGCCATTTCATCATGGCTGATCCATTTTCCCTCAAACCTATAGACATGCAGATAAAGTCGGTACAAAAGTCTAAGGCACATGTCAAAAAAGTCTGTAAAGCAAAGATGCTTTCAAAAATAATGAACTGAAAAGTTTGTAAATATATCAAAAATTACTATAAAGAACAGTAAGCAGTAAAAACAAAACTAAATCAAATCAATATTTGGTGAGACCACCCTTTGCCTTTAAAACTGCACCAATTCTCTAAGGGACACTGTCGTGCAGTTTTATAAGAAAATCCGCTGGTAGGTTGGTCCAAGCATCTTGGGGAATTCGCCACAGTTCTGCAGACTTTGGCTGTCTCGCTTGCTTCTGTCTCTCCAGGTAATCCCAGACAGCCTTGATGATGCTGTGAACAGGTTTCTGTGGAGCCATACCATCTGAAACCATATTAAAAAATCTAGGGTGCCTAAGCTTTTGCACAGTACTGTAGATTCTACTAAGTTATATGGGGCACCACAGTAGTGTAGCAGCTAGCACGATGCTGTTACCAAATGGGGCGACGGAGTTCAGAGTTCAATTCTGGTATCCTCTGTAAGAGAGATTGTCTGTTCTTCCAGTGTGTGTGAGATCCCTCTGGGTGCTCCGGTTTCCTACCACTGTCCACAGACATGCCAGCTAGTAGGTTATTTATTCATTGTAAATCATCCTACGATTAGGCTGAATCTCTGGGTTGCTGGGCAGCATGGCTCAGAGGGCCAAAATCAAATAAGAGTCACTGAGATTGTTCTCCATTGAAATGTCACTTAGACACAATCAAATATAGAGAAGCAATAATCACATGATACGGATGTGAATCATTGAAAAGTTAATATAATAGACATGAGATGATAAGTTTAAATCAAATGCATAATATTCAATTCTACTTAATTCAATAAAACATCAGTCAGGGTGCATAGCAGCCGTCTGCCTTGACAGCCAACATGGATAACCAAGATTCTGATTTACTCCCCACTTTATTCAATTATTTATTCTTTAATTCCTTGAATGCAGAGACTCATGATGGATTCTTGATCCTCTTTGGAAACACCCACAAGTTTGAATGAGACTGACGTGGTGAACTGGCAAACGAATCCTGCGGAAAAATTCTACCTTCACATTCCCGTCGTGTACATTTGACTCCAGTCCAAAGCCGGAACCTTGAGTGAGATTCCCAATCCTTAACTCAGCTGGGAAGCAATGGATCAATCATTCTAAGATCTCACCATCATGCACTTTTATTTGGTGGAAAGCTTTATTCTATATTTATCTTAAACACACACCTGCCTTCTTGCCTATGTACGTGTTAATGGACGCACCTTGCAAGAGGTCTCCGCGCACGATTAACTGCTTCCAAGTCCGTGTACCGCAAGTCCAGCTGGCAGCCAACCAAGATGACAGGTGCTCGTGGGCAGAAGTGTTTTATTTCCTGGTACCACATGGTTTTGACATGGTGCAGCGAATTGGGATTAGCAATTGAAAAACAAAGCACAACCACATCAGACCTGAAAGCAAAAAGACACAATTACACAAATACGCCTACGTGGCTTTGTACAGGATAGATTCAAAATCTCATAAGCTGTAATTTACCTCAGAGACCACCATTCTGTCCAAACAGTGCTTATAGGAGCCTCTTTACACCTATCTTTCTCTCCTGTTTCTATCACACTTTCTTGTCAACGTACTTATTTACTGATTGGGCTAACAAGCATTTCTATTTATGAATAAAACAGATGTGAACATCTGTTGCACATGGATAAAATCTTATTATCAGCTTCAGTTTCCCTTTGCTTTTAGGTAAGTACACATACCAGTAGAATCATTGCAGGTTGGATACATATGTCAAAGACAATATTTTTAAAAACACAATATATAAAATATGGCCAAGGAACGTTATTGCAGATTAATTAGGTTAGGCAGATACTTAGAAAGAGACAGCAGTACCTTTCTGAGAGAAAAAGTGATCAACTTGGCAGCTCCAGCTGGTAGATTGGGGAATATAATTTCACTATTTCATTTGTTCATGGTTAGTTTTGTTCAGGGTATTAGCACTGGACTGATAAAAGACCTTCTGGTTTTATGCAATCTCCCAGTTCTTTCTTCATAACTGTTAACCCCAAAGAAGGTTTGACAGCTGAGGTATCTTCTTAGGGAAGTGGAGGAATTCAACACTATTTAAATTTCTCAGAACATTCTGAACTAAAACAGAAAATGCCTTCAACCTGAAATGTTAGCTCGGTTTCTCTCTCTACAGATGCTGCCTGACCTGCTGAGTGCTTCTGGAATTTTCTGTTTTCATTTCAGATTTCCAGCATCTGCAGTCTCAGAATATTCCAAAAGTTGCGCTAATGTTTGCTTCACTACTTTTGGGCCAATTCTTCGATTAGATAACTGATTACGGGGGAGGGATTTTCCCCACCGAATCTAACTCAAGCAAGGCCTTTTCACCTTTTGCATTGCTATACCTGCCATAGGCAAACCGTCTGTCCTTGTGATGGTCACCAAATGTATCCCAGAGTCGCAATGATACACTGACATCATCAACTACATCACGGGAACGTTCCAGGACCTACGGAAAACAGAACAAGTTGATTCTGTTGGTGAAATGATTTTATGGAATTTATGTACAAGATCACTAATCCTCGATCTTACACATACTGCGTTATAGGGCAAGAAAATGACTTGCAAATGCTGAAGCAATTGAGAATGATTTAAAGAAGATTTAGGAACCTCAGTAATCTTATTACGCAATAGCCTCCTCCCAACAATCAATAAAACCACAGGTACACTAGATTACATTGCGACAGCAGTGGTGTAAAGGTCAAAAGAAGTTGCTTATATTGGCCCCTGGGATCAGAGTACACCTTGAACACCACATCTAATATTGGTCATTAAAATACAAGGGAGAAATTATGATCTGTTTTCGTGATTGATTTGAAATGTAAAATCATTGTGAAATGGAACCGGCACACAGGATGTTGATTTGCTGGCCTCTGAGGTGTGATGTATGTATGCAGACTAGCAGAGCCTAGGAGTTGAATCATTCACTGTGAAATCCATGTTTGACACAGTTGCTGCGAAACTGAGCATGCACGTATGCTGGGGAAGCCAAGTTTTGTATCATTGAATATAAGAGGGTAGCGCAGCAGGTACAGCTGCAGTCACACGGCTCTGACGACCAGGGTTCAATCCTGACCTCTGACGCTGCTTGGCATTTGTAAGTTCTCTTCGAGACTGTGTGGGTTTCCTCTGGGTGCTCCAGCTTCCTCCCACACCCTAAAGGTGCGCAGATTGCTAGGATGATTAGTCATTGTAATGTGCGTCAGGAGTTGAGAGGAATAAAATTGGGAGTCGTGCATGATTGATGTTACTCAATGCTTGATGGCCTGTGCAGGAACAGTGGGCTGAAGGGCCTGTTTCTGTGTTGTACATGATTCTAAGACTTTAAAGGGAGGTTCAAGTGGGATGAAAGGAAGTTATGGGACCTGTCCTTATTCAAGTTGCTTTTGGTCAGCATGTAACCGATTGATCATCAGTTGTAATGCTTCCATGGTCAAAGGAAGAATTGTTCTTTATAGGTGGGGCAGGAAGGTGGAGTGACGAAGGAGCTTCCTACAGCTCTGATCCTCCCTCAAAAATTCACCCCCACTACTGCAATGCAGTGCATAGATCTTAGTCAGACCAGTAACAGCCACCTCAGGAATTCTGAATCAGCCTTGCCCAAAAGAGTGGGACATCAGAAATGTAGGTTTAAGATTGTGAAACACAGTGCGCTTACTATATGTTCCCATGCTTAAAGCCTGTGATTTACTCTCCGCAGCCCCGCGAGAAACAATGTCACTCTGATGCACAGAGCCATCTGGTATGTTTTCTCACATGCCGGAAACGTTGAAGCCCTGCATCTTAACGAAAGAAAAACTGTAAGGATGATTTGCAGTGTGAAAAGGCTGGGGGGGGGGGGGGGGGTAGAAGAAAATGTTGAAATAACAATCTGGAAAGGAGCTGTCTAAGAACCATAGTTTTAGAGATGTGGAAGATAGCTTACCAGAAAAATTACTTTCTCAACTTTAGTATTATTATTTTACGTCAACCTGAAAGGGCAGGTGAGGGTAGGCTGGCTCAGTACAACATCCAATCAGTGAGTCAACGTGCTGCATTCCTTCACTGCCAATGTGCCATCTTTATATTACACGCTCAAATTTCCAGACCTTCGACTGAACCCACAAGCACCGGAGCCTGGCGAAAGCGCTGCGGGCATTCTCACTTTCTTTTAAATCTGCCTCCCTCCGATCTCTTTTTGATCCCAACACATCGACTAGCTTTCATGTTTGTGCAAAACAGCATAATGGTTGATGATATTTATGTTTTGTAGTTTAACTGCATATTAGACTTAAGAGTAAACTCTGAACCACTCCCCCATCAGAATGGCAAAGATCTGAAATGATTTACTAAAATGATTTGAGGATATTGTGTATAGTATTGGATTACGACCAAGGTAACAAAGATTAAAATCCTGTGATGGCTACATCTGATGAATTCTGCTACCCTGTGAGCTATTTCCAATGTTTTCTGTTACAATATAACATTCACAAGCTGCACAGTATTTAGCTTTAGTTTACCAGTCATTTGTATACAACAGATAAAATCCATCAGAGCTGCACGTCTGCTAACAACTAACTGAGTCCAATTGGATGTAATCAGAAAAGGGAGCTTGCTGCCTCTACCTGCTTGGACCTTCTATGTGACCAACTCCTCAAAGTAACACGTACAACTCCTGGAACACTCAAAAGGTGCTAGAATGTGGAACATGGAACAGTGCAGCTTCCGAAACAGGCACTTCAGCCCACGATGTTTGTGCCAACCATGCTGCCAATTTAAACTAATCCCAGCTGCTTACATTTGGCCTCCATCCCTTCATTCCCTGCTTGTTCATGCGCCTGTTAAAATGCCTTTTAAACAATAGTAGTTCCATTTAATTCAAACATTTTAATGGTAATTATAGCCCAAGCTCATTTAAATTAAACCCTTTTTTTCCTGTTCCATTATCACTTTGACTTGACCGTGTGCCGACATTTAGTCTGACTCTCTGTTAGAGATCAAGTAACGAGACAACACTGATTATGGCAGCTGACCCTGCTTGTCCCTGTGTCAGATTGGCAGAATTCACTCAACTGAAATGTAAGCAGAAAGGCTGAAAATACTCAACAGGTAAGGCAGCATCAAAGTGGAGAGAAATAGGCCCACCTCTCCATCTGGTTGATATCTTACCATAACTGGAAAATGTTATTGATGTAATAACTTTTAAGCAAGTACAGTGCAGGTGAAGGCAGGGCAAGCGTGAAGGAACAGTCTGTGATCGGATAGGGAATTCTTAATTACACAAAGAATGATGGTGCAAGTGGGAGTTGGACGATAACAAAAACAAAAGGACAGTGTAGTCTGGCAGAAGGAAAAGAGACCTGGCTGAACGGTGCAGGATCCTGAAAGGGATTGATAGAGTGGGTGCCAAGAAACTTCTTCCCGAACTTGGATAACTCAGAGCAGGGGTAATGTAGTCACAGGAGAAGGTGCCATACACTTAAAGCCAATGATTCAGAGGAATTTCTTTGTTTAGATCATTGTAAAGCTTAGAAAATTCTCCACGCTAATGGGCTGTGGAAGGTCAGCATACAGTATATTCATGACCTAGTTCAATAGGTGTTTAGAATCCAGAGGGATCCTGAGCTATTGAGACCAAGAGGTAAGATGGTCACCATAATAGTTGAGTAGCAGAGTAGGATGAAGGGCCTGTGGGTTATTCTCCTTCCTATTTTTAAATATATATTTTATTTATAGGATGATACTAGAGAAGGCGTAAACACAGCCATTAACAATACCTTCCTTCTTAAAAAAAACAACGGCAGGTTAATTCAGTTCCGCGTTCAGCCTGCAGGATTGCAAAGTACAGTACTCAAGTGGAAGAAATTTGAGCTTTTGCTGATGCGTCATAGCGTTGTATGTAAGCATTGCTGTATTTACAGTGTGCATTCTCAAGTTCGATTACAAGATTTATGAAAGGTGCATTTTGCAATCAACTGGGATTGACCTTGCTTAGGCTGAAACACGTGATAATAAAGTGCATCTATTCCTTACCTCTTGGCAGACCCGGTATTGGTCAATAGCCCAGACTGTTGGTACATGTGTCGCCAGTAGCTGGTATTGAGTCAAGGTGGCATTACATGCTCTCGCACAGATAAGCCTGGTCTTTCCAACTGCATTGTCACCCACAACCACACATTTGATTGTTTCTACATTTGGCCTTTCGTAATCCATATCTCTATCCATCAACTGTAGGCTAGACACAATGAAAAGAATAGTCAGATTAAAAAAAGTACCAAAATGGAAAGTTCAACATAATATTTTTTCTATGTTCCTGAAGGCTGAAGGCTGTTTAGCTAATGATGGCTGTGTTGGCTGTTGGACCAATGTGGCTCTCAGTCCCTTGTTCTGCTTTACCCTCATGTTGTTCTTGAGCTGTGCACATGAGCAGGGGCAAGTTACAATATTCTAGGTGGTGTGAGAATAAAAAGAAACTCTGGTATGTCACAGATTACAACAGTGACTGTATTTGGCACTATATTCTGTAGAGTTCAGAAGAATGAGAGAAGAACTCATCAAAACATACATAATTATTAAAAATGGTCTTACAGTGTGGGGGGGGGGGAAATTTCCCTTCGTTGAGGAGTTTAGCACCAGGAGGTACAGTTTCAGACAAGGAATAGAAAACTTAGGACGAAGATAGGGTAAGATATCTTCACTTAGAGGACCCTTGGAATTTTCTACTTCTTAAGGTTAAGTAAACACAGGGATTGTGATTGACTGATTTCACAGGATTTGGGGAATCTGGGACAATGGAGTTACTGCTGAATCTGACACAATGGAGAAGTTCAAGTGTGGTTTTAACAAATTGTGAAGCTGGTTTGCAGAGTTGATCAACCTCTCTCTGCGCATTTTTATATTCTTATGTAATGTATTTTGTTTGCTTTGTGCATGTTACCATGACGCGGGTGATCGTGGTCTTTTCATGACTCTGATTGTTCTTGGCAATTTTTTTTCTACAGAAGTGGCTTGCCAATGGCTTCTTCTGGGCAGTGTCTTTTCAGGATGGGTGACTGCGGCCATGATCGATATGCTTCTGAGATTATCTGCCTGGTGTCAGGGGTCACATAACCAGGACTTGTGATTTGCACCAGCTGCTCCCTGGCTTCATGTGACCCTGATCGGGGGACTAAGCAGGTGCTCCACCTTGCTCCAGAGTGACCTGCAGGAGGGCCTTCCACCTCCTTCGGTAGAGGCGGATCTCCATGCCACCACCCACACAATGTACCTAACTGTCTGTAAAAATTCCAGGACCTTTCTTTACAAAATACACCACATACGAAAAGCCAATTAAGTTGTATTACAAGTGAAGTTTTCTCACAGCTATAATGCAGTTCACAAATACTCATTCACTCTCAAAGCATGAAGACCTTTTAGTTAACCTGAACAATACATAGACTTAAGGTGTAGATTTATTGCACATTGGTCTGTGGGAACACTGCGTCAATAATATCACAGGAGTGATTATACCATTTTATGAATATCTCCACACACAGCAGAGACATTAGCAATCCTTACAAACTGGGGAAAAAAAAATCACTTCTTCTCATAAATAATACTTCAAATGCTCTATAATAAATGAAACTGGAAAACTCAGACATCCAGAAAAAAGAAAACCTGTTTATCATCTTACATTTATAAAATGGCTTTATCATTAATCATAAATTTACTGTATTTCAATCCTTCTATTAGTGCAATTGTTTTACAGTGGCAGTGATCATTCCATTGGGGTTTGACTCTCACCACTGCCTTTAAGCAATTTGCACATTCTCCCTGTGACTGCACGGTTTCCTCCGGGTGCTCTGGTTTCCTCCCATACTCTAAAGGGAAAGGATTCATGAGTGGTGGGCATGCTACCTTGGTGCTAGAAGTGTACCAACACTAGCGGGCTGCCCCCAACAAGGTCCTCGGACTGTGTTGGTCATTGACACAAACTGGTGCATTTCACTGCATGCCTTGATGTACATGTGACACATACAGCTAACCTAATCTTTAATCATTAATACAGGAACATTTCTCCAGCCCAGCGTTATATCCCCTGAGTATAGGACTGATTCTGTCTATTCCTTTTAATGGATATACGATGAGAAGGTCATTGCAACCCGGCACAGCTTTGCTCACTGCAGTATAAGTTACAGAGTACCGGAGAAGTCCAGTCAGCTCCTCAGCCGACGCTTCCAGCAGATGGCTGAAGATCAGGATTCCTCACTGCTCAGTGCCACAGTGTTCAGGCAAATGATTGTGAACAAGGACCTTCTGTGGCCCAGCAGACTCCGCTCATCCTTGGCTGAACTCGCCAAGCCACACCGTGAAGTCCTATCCACTGGTGTCTGATATTTACAATCTACTTAGCCCAGTTCATTAGTGGCAAAGTTATGGGTGTACGACCTGATGTTTGGCAAAGGCTGGAATCTCTGTTACTTCCTTGGAGTTTTAATTAGAAAGTTTAGATTCCAAGTTCTATTCCAAGGAATTCAACTAAAATTGTAGGCTGACAATCTAGCAGCCTATCAAAGGGTGATGAACTATCAAAGGGATTGCAAAACTGAGGCCTCACATTCCACTGTCAATGTACGTACATGTCACCATATACAAAAAGATTAAAAGATTAAAGTCTGTTCTGAGCCTTATAGGCTCATCAGGCCGGTGCTTATGATGGTTTCCGTGGCGTGAAGCGACTGAGAGTACAAGACTACCCCCCGGATAGGATGTCAGTCTATCGTGCGGTTAACCCCCCAGCATTTTGCCGTTTTCAGCTGCGTGGACTGGAACAATGTGTGGTTAAGTGCCTTGCTCAAGGACATAACACACAGCCTCGGCTGGGGCTCGAACTCACGACCTTCAGATTGCTAGTCCAACACCTTAACAACTTGGCCACGCGCCACTCACCATATACAACCCCAAGACTAAATTTCTTGCAGGCATTCACAGTAGAACAACAAAAAAATACAACGGAATCAATGAAAAACAACACACAAAGACTGACAAACAATCAATGTGCTAAAGAAGACAATCTGTGCAAATACAAACAGTGTGAGAGCATTATCTAATTTCTGGTTGTGAGTGCTTGCTGTAGTGTTTACCACATCAGAATAGTAACTACACTTTAGTAACTACACTATAAAGTGCTGAAAGGCTCGAGGTTATAAATGGCACTCTAGAAATACAAGATCTTATTTCTCAGTTAGAGGGAAATTGGTAGAAAGTCCTCAGAATTGTTTATGTTTTTGCTCTCTTTCTATGTCAGGAACTATGGCATTAGAGACACCTGGGTTAGGAAGGGCATCTATCTTTGCAATATGAATAAATCGGAGCAAAGCGCTAAAAAGGCAGAGCAAATACAAGTCATCCCACCAGGATTGTGCCGATTCGGATTCCAGAAATGTAATCAACCCATCTCTGCTGTCATCTATTTTTCATGTCACTGAACGCAATTCCAAAGGCTATAATAGGCGTGATCTATTTAAGGCTTAGTGAGGGCCTGGGAAACTGGAGCACAGTTGAATTTATTCTGCACACCACATATTGCAGATCTAATTTCAGTTGCTTTAGTCCGGGGCACTAAAAGGCTTTCAGTTATTATGTTACGCTGCATCCATGATATTACAAAAGGCTAAACAAGAAGTGCCGCAACAAAAGCAAGGAATGCTGGAGGCTCAGCAGATCAGGCAGCCTCTTTGGAGAGAGAGATAAACAGGGCTATTGTTCCAGATCTGAGAGTATTCACTAGAGTTAGTTTTTTTTTGCACACTTCTGAATACTGCAATAGTCTAAGATCAAGGCCTGAGCATTTTGGGCTAAATCACCCCAAAGGAGCCACTGAATCTCCCCAATTTTTTGTTGGCCGAGATGCCAGCACTCCCTTGCTGAAGCTTCCGAGTTCGGGCCAATCCAACAGATCCCAGTATATAGGGATGTGACTTCCCATGCTGTACTGAACGTTTGCTGAAGGCCATACGACCATATAGTGATAAAACATAAAAACGGCCCCTTCAGCCCAACTTGTCCATGGAGACCAAGATTACCACTTGGTCCCATATCCTTGTAAACCTTTGCTATCTATCTACCTATCCAACTTGCTTTTAAATACTGTTATAATACCTTCCCAACCACTTTGTCTGGTAGCTCATTCTAAATACACACCAGTCTCTGGGTGAAGAAGTTGCCCCTCAGGTCCCTTTAAACTGATGCCCTTTTGCTTTTGAATCCATGGGCTTACCCTGCCTCTGCCCTTCATGACAGTATCCACTTCTATAAGGCCACGTTTCAGTCTCCTACATTCCAAGGAATAATGTTGGACCTCTACATATAACTCAAGTCCTTCAGTCCTAGCAACATTCTTTTAAATCTTCTTTTTCCTTTTTCTTGCTTAACGACACATTTCCTAAAGCATGGCAGCCAGAACTTGCATGCAGTACTTCAAATGTGGCCTTATCAAAACCTCGTACAGCTATAACCGGTACACAATATTTTGACCAGCGAAGGCAAGCGTGTCCTCTATGCCTGTGATGCCATTTCCAGTAAACCCTTCACCTTTAGTCCGAGATCACACTGCTCAACTAGACCTAAGGCCTTACTGTTCATTGTAAAAATCCTGTCCTGATCTGACTTCCCAAAATGCCACACCTTGCACTTATTTCAGGCCAACTGAAAGTCTTGAATGATACCGTAAAGAGAGTCTGACCACACACATCATGAAAACCCCAGAGAGACTGATCCTGGCTCACCTCTGACCTCTGGTCAGATCAGCCCTCGATCCTCTGCAGTTGGCCTACCAGGAGCACACTGGAATTGATGCTGCTGTCATCTACCTGCTGAACAGGGCCTACTCCATTTTGGATAAGCAGAGCAACACTGTGAGCACTGCTTTTGATTTCTGAAGTGCCTTCAATACCACACAGCCCTCATTGCTGGGGGGAAAGCTCCATTCAATGCAGATTGGCACTTCCATTGTATCCCGGATAATGGACTTCCTGACTGTCAGACCACAGCTTGTGCGGCTTCAGAGCTGTGTGTCAGACATGGTTATAAGCAGTACTGGGGCCACACAGTGGACCGTATTGGCTCCCTTCCTGTTTATCCTGTACACCTCGGACCTTAGATACAACACTGAGTCATGTCATCTGCAGAAATTCTCTGATGACTCAACAATAGTTGAGTGTATAAAGGGAGGATGGGAGGATGAAAACTGGGCCTTGGTGGAGGACTTTCTCAAATGGTGCAAGCTGAGTCACCTGCCACTCAACATCAGTAAGACAAAGCATACAGTGATGGACTAAGCCTGCATTGCTCCCTGTTACTATTGATGGTGAGGACGTAGAAGTGGTGAGGACAAGTACCTGAGGGAGCAGCTGGATGACAGACTTGAATGGAACACCAACACAGAGGCTGTGTACAAGAAGGGCCAGAGTTGCCTCTACTTCCTGGGGAGACTGAGGTCCTTTGGTGTACGCGGGCCGCTCCTTCACTTGTTCTACCAGTCCGTTGTCGCCAGTACAATCTTCGATGCAGTGCTGTGCTGTTGCAATGGCATCAACATGGCTGATGCCAACAGGCTCAGTAAACTGGTTAGATAGGCTGGCTCTGTTATAGGAGTCAAACTGGACACACTGGAAGCTGTGGTAGAACAAAGAACCCCACGGAAAATCCTGGCAATTCTGGACAATGTTTCTCACCCTCTGCATGCCAGCCTAGCTGAATAGAGGAGCACTTTTAGTTATAGACTAAGACAACTGCATTGCTCCAAAGAATGCTATACCAGGTCATTCTTGCCCTTTGCCTTTAGAACCAATAATGAGTCAACCTATAGCCGGGGAAGTAATGACCCTGTTAGACTGTTTGAGGTAACTTTTTAAAAATTCTTTCTTACTTCTCTTGTAATATTTGTATACCTGTGCACTGGTAATACTACTATGACACTGTAATTTCCTTTGGGATCAATGAAGTACCTATCGATCTGGATTGAACACTATTGGTTGTTTCTCAACCCACTGACCTAGCTGATCAAGATTTCCCTGTAAATTTTGATTACTTTCTTCACTGGCTACACCACTAACTACTTCAGTGTCATCTGTAAATTTACTAACCATGTCTTGTATACCCTCATCTAAAATCATTTATGTCAATGGGTCTATCACCAATCTCTGGAGCACAACACTTATCACTACCTCCAAAGCAAAAACAAACTTCTCCCATTCTGACCTTCCAGACTAGCATTCCATATGGCATCTTGTCAAAAGCCATGCTAGAGTCCATATAGACATCCAGTGCCCTGCCCTCATCAGTTTTCTCAGTTACTCCCAACAAGAGTTGATAGCTGAAGAAAATAAACATACTTACCCTATTGCGCATCCTTGGTTTGTCTTACACACACTTGCTTGTTATTTTCTGACTGATAGATTTCCATATATTTAATTCTATCATTTCAGTATGAAGACTTGATGCTATAATTTTAAAATAACGTGTTTAAGCTGATGAAGATTAGATGAAGAGTACCACAAAATTAGAACTGAACAGCTGACGGTAATCAGGCACTCGAGATATCACCAAGCAAGAAAGAGCCCACTACAACACATTTCTAATCAGAGTTGGGGACTTCATTCAGGCTTGTTTGAAGAAATGCCTACCCAATTACCATCAACATATAATCGCCAGCACCAAGGGCTCCCAACACTGCTAAACTACAACAAGGAATGCCTATCACTCCATGATCAGATTGTATTTCAAGAAATCTGATCACTTGCCTGTCCTTCTCCTGCCTGCATAGAGGCTAAAGAGCACGGCTCCAGAGATAAGGAAAACAAAGAGATGGTCATGGGGAGCTGGAGGAGTTGCTATGGGATTGCTGCCAGTTGGTGGACTGGGCTGTGTCCAAGGACTCGTCAGGGCAGCTGAATGAATACACCACAGTTGTCATTGCACACAAGTGCATTTATGAAGACGACATGGGAGCGCCTCTACTTCCTTTTATTTTCTTTTGTGTTTCCAGAGTTTGTTGTCTTTTACACCTTGGTTATTTTTTCATCCTGTTGGGTGAGGTCTTTCATTGATCCTATTAAGTTTCTTGGAATTACTGAGTATGCCCATAAAAAATGGGTTTTTAATATATATATATATATATATATATATATATATATATACACACACACACACTTTGAACTTAGAAGAGCACACCTAACATACAAGAGATTAAAACTGCCGCACCTTTAATATATTTAAAACCCTCATGTAAAAAGATATTAAAAGCAGATCAATTAATTTCAAAGCAAGATACTGCAGAGTCTATAAATCTGAAATGGAAACAATGTAATTATTTAAAATGTTGAATATAAAAATCAATAAGGCAGCCATCAACAATTTGAACATTAGCCATTGACGGAGATTTGAAATGCAATGGTTTGTAGGCTTGAAATTATTATTCATCAATTTTTGATGCTAGGAGAAGCTGGATAAAACAAAGTAGCTCTGAGTTATTCAGAAGGTTGGCAAGTATGGCTTTAGTACCTGGAACCGGAGGTCTGTGGGAATTTGGAAGTCAAGCCCTGAGGGGTTCTGCGGTGGTAGGCCAATGATTCTGGAGGTCAGGTTGGCTGAGGACCCAAGGTCAAACCCGTGACTGGCAAGTCCTGGGGATAAGGCCCAAAGGTCAAACTGTGTTTGGTGAGTCCTATGGTAGAAGCCCAAAGGTCACAATTGTGATTGGCCAGTCCAGGGGTCAAACCCCAAAGGTCAAACACATGATTGCTGAGTCCTGGGGCCGATACCCAGAACTCAGCAGTCATGCATTTGATCTTCATGGAAGTCTGGAATCTAAAGGTTGAAGTGAGTCTGGAGATGGAAAGCCCAAAAGGTCTAAGAGTGAACTTGGCGAGTCCGGAGGTGGAGGGCGAGTCTGCTCTACAGACTGAAGCTTGGAGGCCCGATGTTTGTAAGTCTGGGAGTCCGGGCCAGAGACTGGAAGTTGGAGGCTTATTGTTTCAGGGTCCAGGCCCATGGACTGTATGCCCGGAGGTAGCCTGTCCAGGGGTTGTAGACCTGTGTGTGAGGGTGGAGCTGTTGTGGTCTTATTTTGATCTGTTTTTGCTGTTGCTGCTTGTGCTGTTCTATGTTGAGTGTTGTCTTGGCACCAGAATGTGTGGTGACACTTGCAGGCTGGCCCCAACACATCCTTGGGTGATGGATCACTTCCGAAATGAGCTAAGATCAATCAAATTATCATAAATTACATCACAGTACATGCCTATCAAGGACAAGGATGGTAGTCCCTAACCCAAGTGAACAAATTTGGTTTTAAATGATAATTCATTGGGACTTTTTTAAAAATATAGTTCACAAATTCATAACCAACTAAACTTAAACTGCTAAAATGGAATTTGAACTTACTTATCCATCTCCTCCTTTGGACCACTAGTCCAATAGTATAACCAATTATATTGGTACGATTGACAGTAATTATCACAAGCAGTATGCACTGGAAAAAAGACTCAAGGATAATCAGAATTAAGATAATCTTTGCTTCATTGATACTATTCATTGCAACCAAGGTTCAAAACAATTAAGTTTACTTAATCTGAATCATCAAGATCTATCCACTTATCAATTCCAGTGCATCAATGCATATCCATAAACATTTTTACTGGAAGATACCCATACAATCATTAGCAGATACATCAGAAGCCAAAGCAAGGAATATTAATGCACCCTACATCCCACCACAACCACTCCAGTACTCAGTGAGATATCTGTTACATCACTTTAACACCAACTTTACATGAAGTTTCTCTCATGGGCCAGCTGATTCTGCCGATGTGTTGTTGTTCCTTTCGGAGCCTTGTTCTGCATGAGGTGGCGACCTTGCCATTTCCTTAGAATTTTTGTCTGTTTTAACGAGGCGAGTTGCCAGCTTGATGCTCAATCCAGCATGGACGGAGAGCATGCAAGGAGCCGGCCGGATTCGAACTCAGGACCGTTCACCTTAGAAGTCCAGAGTGGTTGGCACTATGCCATCTGCCTGCTAATTCTGCCAAGTCCAATGTTATATGTAGGAATGGCCACACTGAAGTAAAAATTTCTTCCTCGTAAACTCCAACAACCATTCTAGTTCTTTGTTGTAATTATATATATATATATTTCATTTCTTCCAATGTATCTTTCAACCTCTGGATAAGGCAATAACTGCATAGCAAACCCATTCTGGAATTTGAGCAGTGCGGGAGCCCATTTACAGGATCACAAGATCATAAATGGAGCAATACATTCACAACTTTTCCTCAAACAACAATATTCTTGTTTCATTAGAATGGAGGCTCGACACATTTTCCCTCCTTTGAGATTTTAATACTCTTTCTCCCAAATGAGCTGAGATCAGCCAGTCCAGAATAAATGCAATTTTGAGCCCCTCCACATCCTAGTTGCCTCTGTGATACACAAGCCTGGGCAATACACTATGGAGCAAGCTGTTGCCCATGCAGCAGACTAACCCTCTGACAAATGCAAAGGAACAGCAGAAACTGATATAGTTTGGCATCAATGGCATTACAGGAGCTGCCAGTCAGAGTTGAAATCAACATTCAACTTTAGACTCCAGCTCCGGTTTTTTCCTGGGATTACTCCCAAAGCCTTCCTCATGAATGGGTATAGCCGCAAGGCAGTGGAGGTTTGAGATCAGTTTTCCTTTTCCTCGGTGAGCTGCCAACCACAACCGATAAGCCCCGTCTGACTGGTTTTGAGGTGCCAGTAACCTCACGATCCTCTAAATAGGCTCCCACATTGCTAAAGTTCCCGAAACAATTTGCCGTGCAGTCGTGAGGTGGAAGATACATTGGAAGAAATGAGAGTCAGTGTATTTCTGGATAATTTGAATCTGGTAAAAATATAGAAATACAGCTAAAGCTGGAATGTTAGTCATTATGAAGAAAGAAATTTTTATTCCAGTGAGACCATTCCTATATATAGTAGGTCTCTTTACCAAAAGGAGGGCTGGGCAGAATGAGCTAGTCCACGCCCTTGTCCCTTCCCCTTCTCCTGTCACTAGAACAGTTCTGCTGGACCTACAGCTAAGTCACACATGACAGCCAGGAGCTGGACTTGGTTGTCAAAAGCTATTTGAGATGCATGCCATTGGGATCATTTAATAGGTAGTGGGAGCTTATTCCCACTACCTTCCCCTGGCTATGTCAACCTTAGGGAACCAAATTAAATTTATTAAAAAATGATATAGGGATAATTAATTTTCAGGGTAGGCATTATCAAATGGATTATACCAATAATCTTGCTAATGTTTGTCGTAGAACTAAATATCAAGAGGTCATTATGATGGACTCTCCATGAATGTCATCCCCTTTGTGTTGTCACCCAAATTAAATTCCTCTTCTTCAGATTCCTATATACCCAGAGCTATGGCTTGTTTTACTTCCAAAAGTAGTATCTTATCCTTGAGTGGTTTAACCATGATTCCTATTAATAAACCTTGAACATTCAGATCTGAAAACTGTAGTCATTTTACAATTTCGTTTTGCCACTGACCTACAGGTGATAAGGAGCAAACAATTATCTCAGCTCCAGCATGGAATGTGTGACACCAAAAGAAGAGTTTCCATTTTGTGTTAAATTTGGACATTTGCAACTGCTATATTCAAAATGCTGGGAGTTAAAACCAAGAAGTCTACTTTTCACAAAAGAGTAGCTGGTGGCAGGCATAAGCTTCCATTTATGTAGCAACTTTCTAAAGCTTTTGAAAAATGCCAGCATACCGCCAGAGTAGGATGGCACAGTAGCCTAGCGGTTAGCACAACGCTTTACAGTACAGGTGACCTGGGTTCCCACCGCTGCCTGTAAGGAGTCTGTACATTCTCCCCATGACTGCGTGGGTTTCCTCCCACAGTCCAAAGATGTATTGGTTGGTAGGTTAACTGGCCTTTGTAAATTGACCTGTGATTAGGCTAGGGTTCATTTGGGGGTTGCTGGGTGGCATGGCTCGAGAGACCTGAAAAGTCTATTCCACACTGTATCACAATAAATAAATAGATAGATAGATAGATCGATCAATAAATAAATAAATGGATGGATGGATGTTTTGTGGGTGAATGCGGTGGGGATGAGGCTGGGGTTGGTCCCTGAAAACTTCTTTAATCCTACTTCCACTCTTGGCTAAAATTAAACCTTTCAGGATTTTTGTTAGTTTACCAGTGATGGGATCTCGGTGGCAAGGCTACAGATATTTAACCATCCTCTAATATGTCTAAAACAGATGGTCTAATCGTTAACTTTATAGGACTTCCTGGAAGCTTCACTGTGCTTAAACTGGCTGTAGTTCTTTCCCCAACAATGTTGACAGATCAAAAACAAAACTTCATCTAAGCACAGTGAGGCATTCTGTATATTAAAGGCGTGATATTCATGGGAGTTAAATCAGGTAAGAATCCAACTTTCAGCTCAAAGTGGAAATGCTCAGCAGGTTGGGTAGTTGCCATGGAGAGAACAAAATTTTCAGCACTTTTTATCAGCCTTAAAAACATTACAGATGTCTTAATGGTACAGGGAACAGGGATTACTGCAAAGCATTGGCGCTGGATGCTTGGAAAATATATAGTTACAAGATGAAGTGCTTGTCCCTTGTTTTCTAATAAGTTGAATTGGAAATGCAAATAAGAAATAAAGGAGGGAAGGAAACAGGAAATGGGAAAGTCTGTCAACAACACAAGTTTACCCATTTTTATTTTTTTTAAAAATCAGAACACCAGCATTTCTTTCAATAAATTATGTAAAAAAATGCCATGGTTGTTGTATCTCAGCAACTTAAAATGGTAATTTTTTAAAAAGCTTCATTGGTTAAATTGAATGGGTTGTGAATTAGTTAAGAGGGGAATATATTCTGATACACATGGTATGAGTACTTGTCTGAAGGGCAGAGGGCCATTTCTTTCCTACTGATTTA
Organism: Hypanus sabinus; assembly: GCF_030144855.1. NCBI lineage: Eukaryota > Metazoa > Chordata > Chondrichthyes > Myliobatiformes > Dasyatidae > Hypanus > Hypanus sabinus. The sequence continues at coordinate 24,749,609 of NC_082706.1, forward strand.
GAATCAGAATCAGATTTGATATCACTGGTACGTGTCGTGAAATTTGTTAATTTAGCAGCAGCAGTACAATGCAACACAAAATATTACAGAAAGAAAAAAAAGCAAATTCGCTAAAGTGAATTATATATGTCTATAAAGTAGCTCTGGTGGCAGTAAATAATGTTTCCTGAATAGTAGTATTGGGCTAAATTAATTCTAATTTAATGTTGTGTGTTTAGAAGCAGCACTCTGTGGTGCAGGAATCAATGATGGGTGACAGTCCCTGGCTTTGTCTCGTTGCTTTTCAAACCAGATGTGCCATATCCCGCACAACTAGTCCATGACAGTAAAAAGTTTGACTTTAAACACACCGAGCGAAAACTGCGCTAGAGTTTCAAGGCTTTGCCTAGTCCATCTCTTCTTATATGACCTGCTCACCAACTCAAGAATCAGACTGGTTAATCTTTGCTGCGTTTCTGCTATTAGAGACGGATTGTGTATGTGAAGAGAAGGGAGGCCAATTCCAGCATCAAAGCACTTCCTTGGACCCCGAAGGGTGGACGAAGTGCAGGACATCAAAGGCAACTTGGCACCGCACTGTACAGTCAGAAATGAACCACATCTGGGGCACCATAGAGAAGACGGCCAAGGACAGAAAGAGATGGAGGTCCTTCATTGCTGCCCTAAATGCCAGGGGCATAATAGGCAGTTATTACTTCCTCTACCCACAGGAGCCCAAAATTGTACACTACACTCACCAAGTTTAGAGCAACACTACACAATTCTCAGCCCCATGGCTGTTCCATCTGGTGCATTAGGTTAACATAATTTCCAATGCAGTGAGGAAATGAAGGCCACTGTTTATGTAATAAATCCTCAGGCTGAAACTCACTGCAGGACTAAGCAAAACATGGCTTCACTTCAACCACAATGAATCTGAAAACACACAAAATCTCAGCAGCACCATTATGTTGATTTCCATTTCCAGAATCACCACATCAGTGCCAAATCATCCCTATAAATCAATATAGATTTGAATATTGATTTCAGTAAAAACATTTGCAAAAATATCATTTAAATGTCTATTTGAAAAATTATGGCTGAAGATTCCAACATTATGCTTTCACACTTTTTCAAACACAAGTTTACTTTGCACAATTATTCCCGCTTGATATTTTGAGTGATATGTTTGATTCAGGACACAACTAGTGACGGAGCAAGGAGCCAGCGTCTGTAAAGCTATTTTTAGATTTGATGTGGTGCAGAGTAGAAGAATATTCATATCTTTTCTTCTGTTACGAAGTAACATGTCAAAAGCAATAACACTCATCATTTGACTGAAGAAATTTCTACTCACCAGTTCGAGGTAGCTGACCAAGACTACCTCTTAGCCTTAGGGTCCCAAGTATTAAAAAACAAAATCCCATGGAACCCTCTAATAATCTTGTACATTTTAATGAGGTCAATTCTCATTTTTCTAAAGTCCCTAGAGGAATGCTTCCTCTATATTTTTTTTTAACAGCTGTGTGGACCAACCATTGCCCTGAGCAGGAATTTTTTTTGAAAAACACAGCCTGAAAACTGCTTGACACTTTAATAAAACATTAACATCAAGAAAATTCCCGCTGTGTGGCCACAAAGGCTATGTGCACAGGAACATTTTAGTTACTGCATGGCCACGTACCCACGCAGCTTAGACGGAACAGTGCTCTAGAGAATAGAGAACCAACCTATTCAATCTCTTCTCATCTGACAGTCTTGCCATCCAGGCTCCAAGTTTGGTGAATCTTCATTGTAATCTCTCTACAGCAGGTATATCCTTTTTTTTAGGTTAAAATAATCCCCAATGCTGTGAGCAAATGAGAACAACCATTTATGTAACAAGTCCCAGGCCTAAGAATAACTGTACTGCTAAATGTATTTAGGAAACACAAATGATTTACCACATGGCCAAATAAATAATTCAGTGGCCTCACACTTGCAGTTTATAGCCCAGCTCTATAGACACCAAATTTCCAAAATAGCTTCCTACGCTTTGATTCACCACAGACAGGTTTATCACATATTGATTGCAAAAAAAAAGTTATTCAGTATTTACTCTTCATGCAAATTATGATCATTAAGCATAAGTGAGAGACCTATCGGGATCAGCTCTGAGAATTTACTTGCCTGCATGGTTGCAAAGTATTCATTATCTGAAAATAATTGGTTGAAATAAAACACTTGTTACATTTCAGCTGAATACTGATTACAGTCTTCATCTGATATCAAATACTTAATTAATTTATTCATTGAGATACAGCACTGAGTAGGCCTTTAAAGGCACACCGCCCAGTAGTTCCCCCAATTTAACCCTAACCTAACCTAACCACCGGACTATTTTCAATGACTAATTAACCTACCAACCGATACTCCTCTGGACTGTGGGAGAACTGGAGCACCCAGAGGAAACTCACGCAGTCATGGTGAGAATATACAAACTCCTTACAGGCAGCAGCCGGAATTGAACCTGGGTCGCCTAGATTGTAAAGCGTTGTGCTAACCACTACACTACCATGCCACCCAATTGCTCTGTGATGCTGAGATATTAGAGAATATTAGGTGTATGTGAAAATATTAGACATGCAAAAATCATAAGGGCATAGATGGCATGAATTGACAGTCATACTCCCAGGGAAAGGGAATCAAGGTTTAAGGTGACAAAGGAAAGATTTTAAAAGATTTCCTCATGCTGAGTGTTGCATACATATATGATGAGCTGCCAGAGAAGGTGGCTGAAGCAGGTACAATGACCACATTTAAAAGGCACTCGGACAGGTATTTGGAGATGGGAAATCTAGTCCGAGTTCAAACCTGAGCATATGGGACCAGCTTAGATGGGCAACTTGCTCAGCATGGATGAGTTGGGCTGAAGGCTGCTTGCAATGCTGCATGACTCCATGTCTAGGTGGTGGAATTTAACTGGACTCAACCGCCCGAACAGCACTATAGCACTGAGGAATAGGTCTGGACTCTTGTGATTTTGCATTTTATATTCTGCGTTTTTCGCACTTTTTTTTTGTTGTCATTTGCGCAATTTCTGGGGTTTTTTGGTGCGTGGGGGGAGGGGCTTTGATGTTTTTCTTTGAATGGGTTGCATGGCCGTCTTTGCTTCATGGCTGTCTGTGTAGAAGACGAATACTGCATACATACTTTGATAATAAATGTATTTTGAATCTTTGAATACTTCTTCATTCATTGATACTATTGAGCCACGTTCTGAGATCTTGCTCTTTCTCAAACGGCTATTGCACTCTCTGTACTACAACCATATCCACACATCATTGACTATAAAGCACTCGGGGATGGGTGTTCCAAGGTCATGAATGGCACCGTAGAAATGCAATGTTTTCCGGTCTATTTGCTCTTTCAATACTAAAATCATTCTGAGCATTCTTCTCAATTATCTATTAAATCTTGTTTAGCGTTGAAAACAGCCTACTTCATATCTCAATAGAATCAAGGTGCCACCTTGACATACATCTGAAGCAAGTTCCACACAATGTTTCGTTCTCTTAATACTTGAAAGTGTGTTTGGTAAATACAACCCCCTCCGGCTTAAACGAGAACATGGTGAAGTAAATCAGTTATGGTGACGGGGGTGGGGGGGGGGGGGGAGAAAAGTTGTGCAGTGATAGGAATTAGCGCAGCCATAATGTCTGTTTGCCCCTCTCTCTTACAATTTCCACAGCCCATTCAGGCACACAGTTACAGCATTTCCATTCCACTAATTCCCAGTAATGCAAACAATCTTTTCAGAAAATTAATGGGGATAGGATGGGAAAACAATGCCAATCCCCTCATATCTGCAACATTAACAAGTAGGAGCAGGGACAACTCCGAAGACTCCAGTTTAACCTTGACCTAACTGCAGGACAATTTACAATGCCCAACTAGCCTACCTGGTACATCTTTGAACCCGGAGAAAAACCCACACGTTCCACAGGGAGGACGTACAGAAACTCCTTACAAAGGCCACTGAGATTAAACTCTGAGGTCCAACACCTCGGACTGTAATAGCATCACGCTAACCACCCTGGTGTTCCCTATTTAGTTAGAAACTGATTTCATATGCCTTGCCCTCTTTAGTTCAGTGGCTCATTAAATGCCTGAAGTTCCAGTAAATTGGTATGACTCAAATTTTCAAGAAGAATTTGAATTTATGTTTTAAACTTAATCCTCAAGGAATACTTATTCATTAAATTTACAATGGAAGTTTTTTTTGTGGCAGCAGTTGAATAAACACCTGTTAAATCATGTACTAAACCTGTTCTAATCCTATAATGGAACCACAGATGCTACAAACCTGAAGTAAAATTGGAGAAAACTACTCAGCAAGCACAGCAGCATATGTGGAGAGGAAAAAGGAGTTAACTTACAGATTTGTAATTCTCAAGACCATAAACATAGGTTATTCAGCCCATCAAATTTGCTCCACCATTCCATCATGGCTGATTTATTATCCCTCTCACCCCATTATGGCCTACTTCTGCTTCCATATCTCAATGGTCTTATGGTCCTGCCTTCTCCCTGTAACTTTTGATACTCTAACCAATCCAGAACCTATCAACTTCTGCTTTAAATGACTTGGCCTCCACCAGCAGCCTGTGGCAATGAATTCCTCAGATTCACTATCCTCCTGTTACGTCTCTGTTATAAATGGACATTGTTCTATTCTGAGGCTGAACTCTCTAGTCCTAGACTCCCCTACTATAGGAAACATCCTCTCTGCATCTGATCAATCTAGGCCTTTCAACTTTTGATAGGTTTCAATGAGATCCCCCACTCAATCTTCTAAACTCCAGACAGTACAAACCAGGCCCATCAAGCGTGCCCCATACATTAACTCCTTCATTCCCAGGGTTTGTTCTCATGAACCTCCTCCAGACCCAGCACATCTTTTCTTAGATCAGGGGTCCAAAACTGCTCACAATACTCCAAGTGCAGATTGATCAGTGCCTTATAAAGTCTCAGCATTACATCCTTGCTTTTATATTCTAATCCTCCCAAATGAATAGCAACACATGCTAAATGTTGGAGAGACACAGCAAGCCAAGCAGCATCAATGGAAAAGAGTAAACAGTTGACATGAGAGCCTTCTTCAGGACTGAAGGATACGCTCAAATGAATGTTAACATTGCACTTGCCTTCTATACTACTGACTAAGCCTGAAAGTTAGTCTTTTGGACTCCCAAGTCCCAAGTGGATGAGGACTCCCCAGCCCCTTTGCAACTCTGATTTTTGATTTTCCCCCCCACTTATAAAATAGCTCACGCCTTTATTCTTTCTAACAAAGTGCTTGACTGTACATGTCCCTACGTTATATTCCATCGGACACTTCTTCACCCATTCTCCAAATCTGATTCCTTCTGCTTCCTTAACAATACCTGCCCCTCCTCCTATTTTCATATCGTCCGCAAACTTGGCCACAAAGCTTCGCCCCAACAATTGACATACAACTGGGTCAGAACTCCACCTGACGTATGCAAACAGCGATAAATAAAGCAGACAAACTATATTGCGTTTTGTCAGGGATCGGTCAGGTTATTTAAGAGGTCCAGAGATAGTCTTTTAAAGTCACAACCTGAGCAATAGTAGAGCAGTTTGCATGTGACTAGCAGATTTAACCGCAGATTTAATCGACCTACCCTGAATTATCACAACCTTCGATTCTACTTATCAGTCATAGTTACGTACGGAGGTCCAGGCTCGAAATTGCATTACTCGTGATAATTTCCCCACATAACTAAGAACCCTTCAAAAGTATTATTAATCTCTCCGCCAAGTCTAAGGCTGCTACGTAGGATACTCTTCTCGAAGTAGCCAATACGAAAGAGGTTCGCAGTTCAAAACTGTGTATGAACGGGTCCGACAGGAGTAGGATTGATACAGGAGTTACACTCAATGCAAGAAAAATTATAGACCAAGAGAACGTAAGTCGCCAATGCGTCGTATCCAGCATGACATCGTGTTCATCACTCGTGTCTCCTGTCCGGCACTTGGTATTTGGGGTAAGTCCTGGTCGGGAGAATGTGAACCCAGATATTCTAGAATGAACTAAGAGATACCGTACCCATTCCACCGATGTCTGTTTCCAGGACAACCAGCCCAACTTAGCCACTGGTGCGCTTGGCCAGACTCTTGACAATGGCAACAAACGCGCACACACGCCTCCAAATATAGAAACAGGTAAATATATCCGATATATAATGAAATTCACAACGCACCGTTTTTGTAAGTAAATTTTCCCTCAGTGAGGAAGTAGATCCTTCTCTGCTCCTTATTCTTCAGAGATTCGGAGGCATCTTAGTCATTGTATCCATTTGAAGAGCGTATCAATTAAAAATAAATAGTTCGACATCGTAACTAAATGAATGTTTACGCTATTAAGCAAGAACATAAAAACGTTCGCACAACAAAACAGAAACGGGATGGTGAATCAGTATAGCCACTGAGAAAATCATGCTTCCGCAAAAATCAGAAGCCCTATCTATAAATATTGGACATAGATGTAATATCAGGTAAAAATAATTGCAAAAGGGATGATGAACCTTGTTCATCAACACCGTCCGCTAATTCGGCTCACGCTGCAGCTATTACTCCATTCATAAAAATAAAATGATTCTGCAGCGAACACAATGCAAGTTGCAGGAAACAGCTGCGCCCGCCTTCTCGAACCCTTGCTATTGGCTCAATCACCTCCCCACCTACCGCGACGTCACAATAGTTTTGCCCACAATCGAACTCTCAATTGGATCTTCGCTGATGCCAATCGTGTGACGTACTTTAGCACCGGAAGGGTAGGACCTTCTGAACAACGCCTCAACTGAGAAGCGAGTGTGGAATGTAATCGACCCAGAAACCAACGTGTTTCAGTGAAAGGCGAGGGAAGCTGGAGAATGTTCTTTACAACTGGATTTCATCGATTGCTTCCAGGTGGTTCTCGAAAATAATGGAGTTTGTCGAAGGGGATGCATTTTTCTCAAGTATTAACTTTTGTCATTTTTCAATGACGGCATTCTTTTCTATAATTTATTTCTTGTCGGTGAGAAGCAAACAAAACATGATTTTGAGGAGTAAAACGTTTTCTTACACTACTGTAACATTAAAACAAAGCAAACCACCTTCCCATAATTGTTATTCTTCCCTCTGCACCTACAATTTCTAGAAAATATCCATTTTCTTCAAAATATTAACGACATCGGAGCACAAAGAATCGTCTGTAATTGTTGGACAGTAATGGTATAGCTGACTTTCATTGTTATAGCACATTTGGTTGCCCTTTTGGGGCGGTACTTCAAATCGATAAAAGTACTTTTGAACAACGCACACAAAATGCTGGTGGAACACAGCAGGCCAGGCAGCATCTATAGGAGAAGCGCTGTGGACAGTCCTGACGAAGGGTCTCGGCCCGAAATGTCGACAGTGCTTCCCCTATAGATGCTGCCTGGCCTGCTGTGTTCCACCAGCATGTTGTGTGTGTTGTTTGAATTTCCAGCATCTGCAGATTTCCTTGTGAAAGTACTTCTGAAGTTGATCGGTGGAGTTGTGGATGGTGTAGAAGACGTGGCAAAGAATGCAGCACTCTAGAGATCAGTTCCAGATGTGTGCAGAGAACTAGCAGATGGAGTTGAACCCTGATAAATGTGAGGTGTTGCACCTTGGTAGGTCAAGTAAAAGTGGAAAGTGCAGGGCAAGTTCCTTAACAGTGTTGCTGAACAGAGAGATCTTGGGATCGGAGTCCATAGCTCTATGAAAGTGGCTAAATCAGTTGATAAGGTGGTTAAGAAGCCTTATGGAATGCTTGCTTTTATTAATTGAGACATTGAGTTCAAATGTCAGGAAGTTATGTTGCAACTTTATAAAACTCTGTTAGGCCACATCAGGAGTATTGCATACAGTTATGTGGCCTCTCTGTAGGGAGGATGTTGAGGCCTTGGAGAGGCTGCAGAAGAGGTTCAGAGGGCTAGATAAACTTTGGTTGTTTACTCACGAGCTGAGGGGAGATCTGATAGAGGTTTATAAGATTATGAGAGGCACAGATGGAGTGGACAGGTAGTAACCGTTTGCCAGGGTTGAAATGTCCAATTCCCGAGGGCATGTACTGAAGGTGTATGGGGGGGGGGGCGGGTTTCAAAAGGCATTTGAGGGGTAAGTTTTTTACTCAGAGAGTGGTGTATGCCTGGAATGGGCTGCCTGGCGTGGTGGAGGCAAATATATTGGAGGCTTTTAAGAGATGTTTGGATAGGCACATGGATGTAAGGAAGATGGAGGGATATGGACATGGTGTAGGTATGAGGGATTAGTGCTCTTGATTTGCTTTTTAGCTGGTTCAGCAAAGCATTGTGGGCCGAATGGCCTGTTTCTGTTCTCTCCTTTATGTTCTATTGTCACAGTTGCCGGATTGTAAGAGAGAAATATTGACCTTTACAAGGGGGGGGTGGGGATCGATAACTCCAGCGGAATACTGTCATCGGATCCAGCTGAGAGAAGAAGTCATCAATAAGGGATGACAGGTCTGGCAGTGGAGCTCTTGCTCTGCGCTGCACTGGAACTTAACCTAGATCTTCATGCTCACGTTTTGAGTGTGAGAGTCCCACTGAGCCAACACTGACATTGGAAGTGAAAACATGTAATTTTTAAAAGTGTTAATATTGTGACTGCATTGCATGTGGGAAGGGAGGACCATTCAGGGTTTGTTCAGATGACTTTTACATAATGTTTGGAAGCCAGAGATGTCAGTGGGATATCGTAAACAAAATGTGGGAAGTACACAGCATGTCAGACATAATCTCTGGCTGACTGGGTCTTTTGGAGCTTGTTTATCCACCACCTCTTGTTTTACATGAAGATATCTAATTATAAATCATTGTCATTCATTTGAGGAATTTATACAAACATCTTAAATCTTAACACAGATCATTTATGTGTTTTAAAAATGAGCTGTCAACTGTGATAAAATGGGTGGCACATATCATCTGAGGAGACGGTGCACTGTACGACAATGTGATTGGTGAAACCAATCTTTGACCAGTCTTTGGTCTTAACCATAAAAATAAAATTTGCAAAATATTTACAAAATAGAACTGCATTTTATACAGCACAATATTACCAAGATATTAACATGCCAGCTAATTTTCTAAGGATGCAATTACGTTGTTATTTCTGCGCTGTTCGCGGCTGTAACATGAATACACCAATGCAAAGGTAACAGGAAAGGTCTAGGGTCAAGTCCTGATCACAAAATTGCATAAGGCTCATTGCTAACAGGAGCTACCAGAATAACAGTTTTCAATAATGTGGTACCTCATTTGGTAAAAGATCTATGATGCTTCACAGGAACATAAATAAAAACTGAAATTGATAGCCAGCAAATCTTGTCAGATAGATGAAGAAAAACTTAGTCAAAGATGGGTGTTTAGAATGATGGCTCTCCATGGAGAAGTGATGAAATTTAGGGATATTCAAGCAGTCAGAATTGGGGAAGCACAGACCCTTGTCTCATCTTGGAGATGTGGGCATACCGTCAATGTCAGCATTTATTACCTACCCCTAATTGCTCTCGAGAAGGTGGTGGTGAGCTGTGGGAAGAAAGTTTCAGGACTTAGACCCAGCAAAAAACATTTCTGAATCAGGATAGCGTGCATCTTTATGGGGAACCTGCAGCTGGTGGTGTGCCTGTGCAAGTGTAGCACTTTCCTTTTATGGTGGTGTACAGAAGTTGTGGATTTGTGAGATGTTGCAGGAGTAGTTTGAATGCATTTTGTGTACCATACGCACTGTTGCCACTGTGCCCTGGCAACCACTTTCTGTACCTGGTAATTGGTGTTTCTATATCAGACCATAATTCAAACAGTTAGGATACTCATTAGGAAGTCTTAATGTTACCAGTGTATGGACGGTTTATTTTTCACAAATTTTGTTGATTATGATGTATCTATATGAATCACTAACTTGTAATTTGAGACTAATTATTTCAAAATTACTTCAATCTAATTTTATATCTATAGATAATTATACAGTTAACTCTTCCATAACATTAAATCTCCTGAATTTTAACATTGCATGCATTTCAGAGTCAAACACTCCCCAATGTTTTGATGTTAAAGACTGGAAACATTGACTCTGGTTCTCTCTCCGCAGATGTTGCCTGACCTGCTGAGTATTTCCATCATTTTCTCTTTTTATTGCAGATATTCCGCGTATGCAGCTTTTGGTTATTTGCAAAGTCAAAGTGGTTTCTGTATCTTTAATGGTATTTCAATTGTGCAAACTTAGACAATTGTGCCAGACAGTAGTTAAAACAAGCTCCAATCTGTTGATGTCTTGACTACATTGTAAAAAACACAATACCAGGAAAAGCAGTGCAGTAGGATGTGATATCTTGGATAAATTCAAGAACAGGTCAGATGATATGTCAGACTGAATACAGCTGGATGGGTTGTAACAAAGGAGAACTCCAAAAATAAGAGGAGGAGTTGGCTACTTAACCCCTGCCTGATCTGCCATTTAATAATAACTCAGACAAATGAAATTCCTGAAGAAAAAAATGTTAATGTTGGAAATCCTCTGACTGTAGTATCAAAAAGAGAAAGTATCAATATTTTAGGTCAGTATCTTTTCTTCAGAATTAGATAAGTTAAAAATAGAACATATCTGCAGATGCAGATTTGCTGCTTGAAAATCGGCCGCATCTGCTTTGGCATTTTGATCCATGGTCTCCCTTAACTTCTCCAACTCTCTACCGTCAGATTCCAACCATTTATCCAGTGATATGTTATACAATCTCAAGGGACAGTGAATAGGGACATTGTAACCTTTTAGTCAGAAATAATGAGTTAAATATTTACAGATAATAAAACATTTTACCTTCAGAAGAGTATTTCTTTCCATTTTCTCTTAGTAATTTCAGATAATTATTCTGCCTTTACATTTCCTCAAATATGACCCTTCAACCCCTTACTTATCCTGTTATCACCTTTCTTCACCTTATAATGTCACTCTTTTTATCATTTAATCTTAGACACTTTCATAGACCTTTGGTTCTTTTTTCCCCTGCTGACTTTTTCTATCTTTCAAAACAATTTTCCTCCCTAACTTTTTGACGAAAGATCATTGATCAGAAATTTTAACTTTGTGTTTTGTTGACCAACTGAGTATATCTAGCATTTCATAAGCACATGACATCCAGAAAAAACACACAGTATGCTGGAGGAACTCAACAGGTCAGGCAGCATTTATGGAGGGGAATAAACAGTTGACATTTCAGATAGAGACCCTTCAGTGTCTGGCATTTACTGTTTCGGCAGTAAGATGTAGGTAGGTTTTTCTGGAGTTAGGTAGGTTCAAATCTGTTCCCAGATTGGTCCAAACTTGGTGTCCCTTAAAATGAGTTAGCTTGTGACAGTATTGTCTGATCTGCATTAATAATGTGGTCATGCATCAATTACATGTTCTCTCCTAGTGTTTTTCCTTCTATTTTAGGCTTTAAAATTGAAAAAAAAATTAGTAACAGGTCAGCGAAACTCAGATACGCACATAATGCATTTTAAAAATAATTGGCTCTTTGTTTTCCTGTATGATTTTTATTCTCTGCGTGGCTGGATCATTTACTGGCTTGGTGGATGTTCCTAAGACAGGCAACGCCTTCAAGTCACTAACATTGCTATGGCAACCTGGAGGCAAGAAGACTTGATATGATGATGTTTTCATTGGGCAAAGAAATCTCAAGGTGCATACTTTACTAAGAACATATTAGGGCTATGGGAACACCTTCCTTCTTAATATTCCATTTTAAAGAAGAGCTCTGTGTTGTTACTGTAGAGCACAGGTGCTCATTTGACATTCATATGGCAGTTGAATTGAGTGGCAGAGTTGAAATCTCTGCTTATCCATCATCTATTGCAGCTGATCTTAAACCTCATGATCCGTTGGAGGAGTTCCATGAGTAGAAAATAGAAAGTGAGATAGTGGTTGGAGGGTCATGTGATTTATAAACCCAGCTATCAACAGCTCTGATTGATGGCCTGTTCCTGGGCTTAAAATTCTAGATAATTAAAGCCATAATGAAGTTCAGGTTCAAGTTCAAGTTAACTTTGTCATTCCACTGTTTTCATGTATACTGCAAAACGAAACAACATTCCTCCAGACCAAGGTGCACAGCACAGTACATATAACTCACACACAACACATAAAGCAATATTACCACAAATAAATTAACAAGTAACAAAATATATTCCAGAAGATAGGCATCTTGCGTTTATGGTACAAATCAAAAAATAAGCAGTATAACCCTCCTGATACTTCATAACTGATGAGAACTGGGTGGTGACAGGGAGCGTAGTAGTGTCAAAGCCTGGGGGAAGAAGCTGTTTAGCACCCTAACAGTCCTTGTCCTACTGCTATGGTACCTCTTGCCTGATAGTAAGGGGTTAAAAGTTTTGTAGGCTGGATGGGAGGAATCCTTGACCATGCTTGTATGCAGCGCTTCTGAAAAATACCTTGGACGGGTAGAAGAGAGACCCCAGTGATCCTCTCAGCATAATAAAAACAGTGTAAATGTTTGTGTCTCATGATTATATCTTTAAATCAGATCTCAGGTGCAGGTTTATCGAAACTCAGGAAAACCAATCCTGCTATTTTTGGCACCTTCCATTTTCTAATTTAGCAGTAAAGTGCCCAGTTGGAGCAGAGCCAAGTTTCCACTTTGCCACTCAATTGAAGGAAGTAGCAATTTCAGATTTGGAGTCGGCCCAGATTGAATAAGAGGCCACTTACTTATCCCTGAGTGATCAATTAAGATTTTTGTTCCAATGCTGACCTCATCTTGAATTCATAATTAGATGTTGTGTAATGCAAAAATACTTTATGGTGCAGTAAGGCCCAGTGAATCTGAGAGATGAAGTCTGAGTGACATTCAACTATAAAACTCATGACTACTATACGTAGATCATATATTATAATTGGGTATAGTTTCTAAGGTAACTAAATGGATATTCATGCGAAAACAGACTGCAGTGCAAAACAGTTGTTAGTCAGAAATTTAACCTTGCAAAGTCTTATGTTCAAAATCAGATTTGACATCACCAGTATATGTTGTGAAATTTGTTAACTTTAAGGCAGCAGTACAATGAAATACGTGACCGAAGAGAAAAAAGAAAACTGAATTAGAATAAGTATATATATATATAAATAGTTAAATTAATTAAGTAGTGAAAAAAAGGAAATTAAAAAAAATAGTGAGGTAGTGTGCATGGATCTAATGTCCATTCAGAAATCAGATGGCAGAGTGAAGGAAGCTTTTCCTGAATCGCTGAGTGTGCGCCTTCAGGCTTCTGCACTTCCTTCCCAATAGTAGCAATGAGAAGAGGGCATGTCCAAGGAGGTGGAGGTCCTTGATGATGGATGTCACAGTTCTGAAGCACCATTTCTTGAAGGTGACCTGGATACCTTGGGGGCTAGTGCCCATGATGGAGCTGACTAATCTTACAGCTCTCCGTTGCTTATTTAGACCCCATGCAGTAGCTTCTCCCATCCACCTCCTCCATACCAGGTGGTCATGCAGTTAGAATGCTCTCCACTGTACATCTGTAGAAATTTGTGAGTGTTTTTGGTGACATGCTAAAGCTGGGGTCTGATAGGCCCCGGCTGGGTCACCTGGAGAAGGGTGTGTGATGTTGAAAGACCCGAAACACCCGATGATTCCAGGAACATCACTGATGATGTGTCTAGAAGCATCAGCAGATATATGCACAGCTTTCAGCCAGAAAAGACTGGGTGACAACCACAAAAAGAGTGGTGATGACTGGAGAGTCAGTGACAGCTCGGAGAGACGGCAACCGGGGCATAATGGGCTGGCAACCCAATCTGTGACCTCTGAGAGGAGGACCCCCACAAAGCTACAATGAACCTAAGGGAAAGATACCCACAGAAACAATTTAACGACGATGTCAACCAAATTCTGGCAGCAACGGTGAAGGGAGAGATCGATAGGAAGTTACAAGCCATGCCCAGTGGAAGTTGGTTGTAGGGGATTCGCAGCCCATTTCTTAGCCAGAACCTTCAGCAATTTGGGCATCGAGGGAGAGAGGAAGAGGAGAGCCATCCGCAATACCTCCAATGCAGCAGAGAGGGCCTCAAGATGGCTGTGGCTCAAGAGAGGGGAGCCATGGAGTCATATGTAGCTAGCCATCTGGACACAAGCTGGGTCACCTGGAGAAGGGTGTATGATGTTGAAAGACTCGAAACACTCGATGATTCCAGGAGCATCACTGATGATGTGTCCAGAAGCATCAGTAGATGTATGCACACAACAGTTGTGACACAATATTCATATAATAATTGCAGCATAATGTTTGTCAATGTGGACAATGAAAGAAATTGGCATGTTTACACTTGCTCTTGGTTCTGTGTGTTTTTAGAGGTACACTTATTGTAACTTGTGATTAAACACACTGATGAAGGAGGAGCAGCAGATGGATTTCAGCAAGGCACTTGATAAGGTACCCCACCAAAGCCTTATTGAGAAAGAATGGAAGGATGGGATCCAAGAGGACATTGCTTTGTGGATCCTGAACTGGCTTACCCACAGAAGGCGAAGAGTGGTTGTAGACGGGTCATATTCTGCATGGAGGTCGGTGACCAGTGGAGTGCTTCAGGGATCTGTTCTGGGACCCCTACTCTTCATGATTTTTATAAATGACCTGGATGAGGGATGGTTTAGTAAGTTTGCTGGTGACACAAAGGTTGGAGGTGTTGTGGATAGTGTGGAGCGCTGTCAGAGGTTATAGTGGGACATTGATAGAATGCAAAACTGGGCTGAGAAGTGGCAGATGGAGTCAAACCCAGGTAAGTGTGAGGTGGTTCATTTTGGTAGGTCAAATATGATGGCAGAACATAGTATTAATGGTAAGACTCTTGGCAATGTGGAGGATCAGAGGGATCTTGGAGTCTGAGAATAGGATGCTCAAAGCAGCTGTGCAGGTTGACTCTGTGGTTAACAAGGCATATGGTGTATTGGCCTTCATTAATCATGGAATTGAATTTAGTAGCCGAGAGATAATGTTGCAGCTATATAAGACTCAGGCCAGATCTCACTTAGAGTACTATACTCAGTTCTGGTCGCCTCACTTCAGGAAGGATGAGGAAGCCATAGAAAGGGTTCAGAGGAGATTTACAAGGATGTTGCCTGGATTGGGGAGCATGCCTTATGAAAACAGGTTGAGTGAACTTGGTCTTTTCTCCTTGGAGCGACGGAGGATGAGAGGTGACCTGATAGAGGTGTGTCAGATAATGAGAGGATTTGATCGTGTGGATAGTCAGAAGCTTTTTCCCAGGGCTGAAATGGTTGCCACAAGAGGACACAGGTTTAAGGTGCTGGGGAGTAGGTACAGAGGAGACGTCAGAGGTAATTTTTTTGCGCAGACTGGTGAGTGCGTGGAATGGGCTGCTGGCAATGGTGGTGGAAGCAGATGTGGTCGGGTCTTTTTAGAGATTTCTGGATAGGTACATGGAGCTTCGAAAAATAGAAGGCTATGGGTTAGCCTGGTAATTTCTAAGGTAGGGACTTGTTCAGCACAACTTTGTGGGCTGAAGGGCTTGTATTGTGCTGTAGGTTTTCTATGTTTCTAATTTTTACTCCCTGTGGTGCAGAACTCAGAACATCTCAAAACACCATAAGCTGATTAGATATTTTAAAGTGTAGTCACTGTTGTAATGTAGAAATTATATTAAGTATCTTGGAGAAACAATGCTCATTGTGACACCTCATTTTCATTCACACTAAAATTAAATAGGGCTGAAGAACTAGTCTGCCAAAGTTTCTTAGGAAATCAGCTATTTTTAAGAAGGAAAGAACATTAAATAGCCAGCATTCATGTCATACAATCTTGCTGCAGTGATACAGCCGCAATTTTGAAAGCAGTGGCATATTTTCACATAAATTCAGATGTTTTATATGTAAGTGTTAGGAAGATAATATTTTTTATTAAAATGTCATATCAAATTTGTTTTTAGATGTGAAATTATTATTTAATTGATTTTCATTAGCTCCAAAATATCCCCGACACAAGCTATGCATTTCACCGTATATTTTAGTGTTTCGATATATGCATAATAAATAAAGCTGATCTTTATAATCTTTAATTATGCAGTTGTCTGTGGCCTGCATGCTATTATAGTATACCTGTGAAACTATGTATCAGATAACATGATCCATTTTTGAAAATATCTTGGCACCTTTAAAATGTGTAAAATATAACAATTTAATTGTAAAATATTACAAATGTTTGCAGTTAGAGCTTTTCAACATATCTCTCAGGATTGCAGCAGTCGAACAGTTAATGGTGCTGTGAAGCTGTCAATAAATTTAAATTAGAGCATGTGAATGCATGTCGTTGGTTGTTTAACCTCCACAGAGAACTCTGCAAGTACAGTACATGTGCAGTGATTAGTGAAATTCAAAGGGTTTTAGCCACTTGGGGTGCCATGGTAGCGTAACGGTTAGCATGATGGTATTACAGCTCAGGGCAGTGGCGTTCAGAGTTCAATCCCGATGTCCTCTGTAAGGAGCTTGTACCTCCTCCCAGTGGAATGTATGGGTTTCCTCCGGGTGCTCCAGTTTCCCCTCCCACCATTCAAAGATGTACTGGTTAGTAGTTTAATTGATCATTGTAAATTGCCTCGTGATTAGTCTTGGGTTAAATCAGGGGTTGCTGGCGGTGCAGCCAAGAGCCAGAAGGGCCTATTTCCCGCTGTATCTCTAAATAAATAAATATTTCATTCACTGCTTCTGGAAGTTAAGTAATCTAATGCATCCAATCAATTATGTTGTGCTTCAGAAAAATGGATGATGTGTTAATGAAATAACGACATCTATACTAGTCCAAGTGTTAGAAGTTAATTCAGATAAATGTGACTTAAAAAAAACTATTAATAAATTACATTGGCTATATTCTTTTCTTTCATTTAGTATCATTCTTTCATTTTCTCTGTTTCATTTGCACCACATATTACTTGTCAATCATAGCACAGTCATCAATGAGTACTGTTAAAATATATTATAAGTTTATAAAAAAATACATAAGGGCCAGAGCATAAAACTACTCCGATTTTCCTGACCGTTACTTATTAGCTTCTCCTGTCTCTGGTTTGTCAATGTCCTGATATAATGGTGAATTTACAATACAGGGAAATAGCAGCATCCATCATCAATAAACCCTACCATCCAGGGGATGTTCTCTTTTTGCTTTTGCCATCAGGAAGAAGGTACAAGAGCCTCAGGACCCACACCACTAGGTTTAGGAACAATTATTACACCTCAACTTTCAGGCTTTTGAACGAGAGGGGATAACTTCATTCACCCCATCACTGAACTGTGCCCGCAACCTGTGAACGCACTTGTAGTTACCTCATATTTATTGCTTATTTATTTATTACAATTATTATTTCTTTTACTTTCTTTTGTATTTGCACTGTTTATTGCCTTTTTGCACATTGGTTCTCTATTCTGTTTGGTGTGGACTTTCATTGATTCTATTGTACCTTGGATTCATTGTGTATGACCGCATGAAAATGTATCTCAGTGTTGTGTATGGTGACGTACATGTACCTTGATCATAAATTTACTTTGAAACTTTTGAACTTTGATAAGAACTCTGACTCTCTATTAAACAGCACAATGGTAGCAATTCAATTAATAGACCACAATGGTTGAAAAATGGCAGCCCACCATTGCTTTTCTTAACTTTAAGTAGGAATGGGAATTTACTGTTGGCCTAAATAGAATTACAGAGATTACACTGCAGGGAAACAGGCCATTTATGGCAACTGGTTAATTCAGCACATAAATCCCCAATGATTCAATAAAATTAAACGTTTTTTGCAATCTTATCATTTAGCATTTTGGTGATTCAAACTAGTACACTTTCATCCTTGTTATAAGACTATTGAATGGATCTCTTGTAAATTAAGATGGACACTTCACCTCACAATTTATCATATACTTCCTCTGCAGTTTCTCTATAATTGTAACACTATATCCTGTGTTCTGTTATTGCCCACTCTCTTTGATAGACTGATATGAAGAAATGATCTGTATGAACGGAATATAAAGTTTTTCACTGCACTTTATGTGACAATAAGAAACCATTTTATCAATTTACCTTCATAAATCAAGCTGCAAAGAAACAAAATAAGGAATAAATCTTTTTGAATGAAGTAAGTCATTTAAGTTGTCACACTAATCGGTGATTAGGTGGGTGAAATTACACTCGAGGTCTGTTGATGGTGTTAACTTCAGTAGGTAATTATTCTGAAATTACGCTGAAGTTCTGTGGTTCTCCAGCTTGTGGGGTTTTTACAGATTAGCTTCTCAAGTTACAGAAGTTAATAAGGTGAAGCCCCTTGAAAGCACAGCCATACAGTGATGTAGCAGTGTGGTGCACTTAGAATTCCAATGTGGTAAGAAGACACACAGCTCCAGTAACCCAGGTTTGATCCGGACTTTGGGCAACATCTGTGTAGAGTTTTCATGTTCTCTCTGTGACTACCTTGGTGTGCTCTGGCTTTCCCAAAGATGAGAGGACAAGTTAATCAGCTACTCTAAACTACCCTAGTGTGGATGTGTGGCAGGAGAATTATTGGAGGCAAGAGTGTTGATGGGCACGTTTGTAATAATAGATTATATGTAAATATGAAAGAGATAGGATTGGTCTGCAGGGTGCTGAGGGGAGGGGGGTGAGAGTGGCTTAGAGTTGATGGGCTGAGTATTCACGCTCTGTGTTCTGCCGAAGGGGCTCGGCCTGAAACGTTGACTGTTCTTTTATCTATAGATGCTGTCTGGCCTGCTGAGTTCATCCTGCATTTTGTGTGTGCTACCTGCAACTCTGTCCACCCTTTATTGAATATTTAAACTTTGTCCTCTGAACAGACATCACTAACAATCCATCCATACTTTAAATTTGATGGTAGTCCATCGCATTGCAATAGCACTAAACCTCTGGAGTGTCAAGTAGGGAGAAACCTTAATAATGATGAAATCTGGAAAATCAGCTCTTCACCCAGTGGCAGTGGCAGATTTGCTTCTGGCAATGGCTTGCAAGTTGCAATCAGACATTTTGTACCAACAACTGGAGTGTTTGTATAAAATGCAAACTTGAATTACAGTGTAGTGTCATAATAGAAACTGTGTAACATAACATTCCACATTAGTAGCTTGATTTAGTTTCAACACAGGATGCATTTGTTGATTTACAATTGTAGACATACAAAAAGTGTATCAAAATGTATTTTTAAAATGCATTTTTTGAGAAAACATGCAAATTTGTCACATGCTCTGAATGAAAATAGATTGTAAATATCCTTAAATTCATTAGTTACATTTAGTTGAGTGGATAGGATGATAAAAGCCAAATTAGTAGAAAACTATTTTTGTTAATCTTTATAAATCCGAGATAATGGGTTTAAAGCAATACTGCGCAAATTATCATTTTAACGCCATGTGTGAGAAATAAGGCAGCTTTTTTTTGTCTTTGATGCCAAAACATTACATCATAGTTCACAAACTATATTTACAGATCAGCTTCTGATGTTACAGGTGAAGGTGACGCCTTGAAGAGGAACTGCAGATATTCAGTAATAGAGTCATGTAACAGTGTGTGGTACAAGGAAAATTTCATTCTGGTAAGAATCCATTTCATGGGAAACATTTCACAGTATACAGAATTGATTTAAGGCAAATAGTCCCTTCTTATTAGAGAGATAAATACCTTTGAAGCACTGGGAAAAATAATGTAGCAATAAAAGTGGAAAGACACACCAAATGCAGTCACATGCAG